>NC_139222.1:95746740-96349240 GCF_055691185.1 Crinia signifera | reverse complement strand
TGCTACTGTGCAGCTTGATGCTGCTGCTGCTGCTGCTGCGGGGGGAGGGGGGAGGAGGGAGGAGGGAGGAGGGCAGCGCTGCTGCGCTGAGCTGCCGGGGGAGCCGGGGAAGCTGCTGCTGCTGCCGGGTGAGTGCCCGGCGGGTGCGAGGGGGTGGCTGCACATCGGTGGTGATCGGTGCTGTACTTGACAGCACCGATCACCACCGATCCCTGTGTTACCGAGCGGCTTAGCCGCCGGTAACACAGGAAACGCTGTGAATGGCTGTTCAGATTTGAACAGCCAATCACAGCGATCGCCGACCGGGGGGGGCACCCCTGCCCCCCCTGGGCGGCGAGGGGGGATGTCTGCTGTCAGGGACAGCAGACATCACCTAACTGTCACTGCGTCTATAGACGCAGTGACAGTTAGAAACCATGACGTACATTTATGCCATGTGTCGGGAAGTACTTCCCGACCATGACGTAAATGTACGTCAAATGTCGGGAAGGGGTTAAAGTGCCTGGAGACACTGTGATTCTGGATTCCATGTTTAATGTTCCTGATGTGTTCTAAAATTCTTATCTTCAAACACCTCTTAGTCTTTCCTACATAATTAAGACCACATCCACACGAAAGATGATAAACCACAAAAGTGGAATTACAGTTAATGAAATTCAAGACTTTAAAATCAGTACCCGGAATAGTATTACCCTTCTTCATTTGGGAGCATAAGGTATGTAATAGATGCAAGGTATGCTCCCAAATGAAGAAGGGTAATACTATTCCGGGTACTGATTTTAAAGTCTCGAATTTCATTTGCAACTTTCAAGACTGACATATTTGCAAACAGGGGAAAAATCATACAATGGTCGGCGACCGTTTAATGATGTTCATGCAAAGCATCTATTCGAAAAAGCATCGGGGATGTTCGGATGGTGACGTGGGAGGGCATCCGCTTGCCTGGCAGGAGGAGTTAGTTGGCTCACTAATCAGCAAATTTACGCTGCTTAGGAAGACAACCAGAATCAGACCCAAAATGCAAACAACAGTCTGTATGTCATTCTTATTAAGTGTTTTGGTAAATATGGGGTAAATGTACTAAAGCCCCATACACACTAGAAGATTATTTTTCCAATCTGGCTGGTTGGAATGAAAATCTGGAAATTTCTGGAAACAAATTACAATGAACCATTTGCTCCCAAGAGCTGGGAAATGGCCAGAAGCAATAATCTGCATAAATGGATTTTACTATTTTTGTCTGTTTTCCATGTTTTGGAACAAAAGTTTCCAGATTTTCATTCCAACCAGCCAGATTGGAAAGTTAATCTTCTGGTGCAGTGATTCTCCAACTCGGTCATCTGGACCCCACACAGTTCACGTTTTCCAGGTCACCCGACAGTTGCACTCATTACGGACTGACACGTTTAAAAATATCCACAGGTGGAGATAATTACTTCACTTGATTCTGTTAGGAGACCTGCAAAACATGCACTGTGTGGGGTCCTGAGGAACAACTTTGAGACTTTGGGCCTTATTCTGATCGGTGCGGATATTCCCGCTTGCGTACGGCCCGCCGATGTTTATCGTCTGCGCATGTGCAGAGGTCACTCTGCGCATTTGCAGGCGATTTTGCCGCATGGATTCTTTATACGCCGCACGAGGGGCGTGAGGGGCTACTTATCCTCATTACCCTATGCATACGCCCCGCGTTTCATGGGCGTTCCCATGCAAACGCGGGGCGTATGCATGGTAATGAGGCCGTGACGCGTGGGTACGGGGCGGGCATCTGACATCGCCGGATGTCAGCTGCCTGCCCCCATACAAGATTTCACACGGACAAGTGTCCGTGTGGTCTTGTGTTGCGGGACCTGGTGGAGCGTGCGGCCCTGCATTCGATGTTCTGCTCCCACCATGGAGGAGGCGTATCCCCGTCCACATTCATGCGGACCGCCACATATCCGCATACGGACGGAGGTGGCGATCCGTATGGAAGGCGGGGATTCGCCAAGACGGACATCACCGCATATTTCTGATCGGGCCGCACCGATCAGAATAAGGGCCTTTGTGTTCTATATAGGCCTTAAAATGGGAGTTCTATTGAAGATGGGATGTTGCCCATAGCAACCAATCAGATTCTACTTCTTATTAATTTAGCACCTTCTAAAAGATAATGGATAGAATATTATTGGTTGCTATCCACAACATCCCATCTTCAATAGAACTCCCATCTTAGTAAATTTACCCTTAGAAACTTTCTAATTACTCGTCAAATTGAATACACCTTTAATCTAGCGTATTCTCTGTATTCTAATTGAACATGTTAGAAATTGGAAAATAAATCTAGTTCCGTTTTCAGTACTGCTTTTCTATGTTGTGTTTGCATACTGAATTTCATTACTTAAAATATGTAAAGTACTTGGCACCCATATCAGTAACATCTTGTAGTACATGAGAAAAAAAGAGACTTATTAGACGACACAATGTATTCTAGCAGATGTTAGGCAGTATCAAGGGTAATTCCACATTAGCTATCTCTCACATCACAAGACGGAAAGCTGACATATCAGGATGTGGTACAGTAATTAACAGAGGGTCAGTAGAAGCATTCAAATATTGTGGTTTCACTTCTAAAATCAAACTGCCTGGAGGTTGACAGCTTCAGAAAAGCATTGACGTCTGAAGGACATTTTGAGGTAATATATACCCTACAGAGATTTATATTCTCCAAAATGTACTTTAGCGAATGTGAGTTTATCGTTGCATCCCATAAACGGAGATAAATTTAGGATAAAATTATTAGCATAATACTATGTAACAAAAGGCTAAAACTGCTTCTCACCTCTATGGCGGGAATTCGAATGTTGTGTGTGCCTGCGGCCACAAGATGGCACCCGACTGAGCAATTCAAGAGTTGATCCATTCCGGTGCACACAGCAGCCGGTGCTGATATTACTGTTATGTTGTTCTGTCATTTTGATTGGCTGGTACATACAGTGGGTCAGTAGAATTTATATATTGTTTAGTGCTTAATTAGTTGTTTTAGTTTATTTTTTGATCCATGAGGAAATCAGGTCTTTAACATTTTCCTATTCAGTCAGGAACCACAATGAAGTTTCCGATAATTACTAATCTACATTTAGAAAGTTGGTCACACACACAAAATGCTAGTGTTGAAAGGCACAATACTAAGGTTACTGTGAGGTAGTGTTGTGGAATTACATTTTTAAGGCAACCTATAGCTGCGCATATTAATTTTTTACTTTCAGGGAAAGGTTGTTGCAAAGTGAGGGGGTCATTTATCAACGAGTGATAAAACTCACTGTGAGTGATAAAGCTCAGTGCGTATGCCAAGTCGGTCTCCAGCCAGTACCCCAACTGACATTTTTAAAAATATGTGACAGTTAGTAGATGATTGGCTTGAGCCCCACATATAATACATTTATGATTTACAACAAGTTTTACTACTCGTTTATAAATTATCCCCATATATAACTACTGCATTCCCCATTGCTTTTTTTGGGTGATGCGGAATAGAAAGTTGGGGAGAAGTATTCAGTAATTCAACTGCAGCATTATAATTGGTTTCAAGGGAAATATAAAATATATGAACTGAATTTTATCTGTAACTCACATTTGTGTATTTCTGTGTGACGTTACAAGTTAATACTTAGCGATCGGAAGGAAAAGTTAGGACAGTTTATAATAACCCACTTTTATGTTTCTATCTAATATATACATGCTTGAGGCAGTGCATAGCTTCTGTGAAAAAAGAAGTACCTGGTTGAACTTTACATAGCTGTCAAATATGGATATAATTTCCAGGAACTCTGTCTGTGATATGTCAGTCATTCGTCATTCGTCCCACAGACTTTTGGGGAACTCTCTGATTAATGAAATACTGTAGCAAGTTCTCAGACTGTCAGTTTCATGGAGCAGCTTTTGAATTGGATATTGACTAGCAAATGAATCATTAAACTTCCAGCTGATTAAGCACATTATTAAGTTACACGCACCTTTCTCTTCTTATATCTAGTTTCTGCATCTTCTGTACAGTTCTAGATATATTTAGTAATTATGGGTCAAAATTATTGTGAATGACACGAACAAAATAAAGCAATCACACTTTAGCGATGTGCCCTAGAGCCACATTTAGACCTCATGGGGCCCTAGGTAAGATAACTATTTAGGGCCCTTCTGCCTCAAACAATCCTTATCACTATATTTCCGTTATTGATTCATGACCCTTGCAGTAAAACATTTGGATGACTGGCAGCGGGGATGATGGTGGAAAGAATTCCCCAATATTCTTACCTTCCAGTCCTAACCCTCTTTCTCACTGTCTAACCCTGGTTCTCCCCTTATAAATGCCAAACACTAACCCTTCCTCCCTGCAGCCTAATGCTAAGTACCAGCTAGTGCCTCACCCCTCACCCTGCATACTTAAACAAGCTGATAGTAGTCATGTTTCCAGCATCAGCATCCACATCAATGTTGTCATATCGGGACTGGTCTTTTGACTAGGATGCCAGCACTGGTATTCTGACTACTGGCATCCACTCTCCCGGGATCGTCACAGCTCTCCATTATATTATTTGTCCTCCTTATAATTAACACTTTAAACATCATAAAAATGACAAACATAGTGCAATGTTTAGTATTACTGCCTCACAGCACTAATAGTTATACATATACACTAAACAGCAAAGTATTTGCATGTTAAGAGTAGTACCCCTGGCTGCGTAACCACCAGGCTGCCAAGCCAGTTAATGGCCCACCATCTTATAGGTCGCAGTGGCTGTGTGTGTGATGTCACACAGTCACAACAGCACACCCATTAAATAGTTCGGACATGTTTGCTTTGACTGGAACGCGTACTGCAATGCCATGTCGATGCCCTTAGACCAGGGGCGGAGAAAATGACAGCGGGGGCACCATGATAGGAGAGGGTTTTAGAGGGGGTGTTAGTGGTGCCAGTGTACATGCTAAGAGAGCAGCAAGAGAGAGAGGAGGAGAGCAGAGAGAGGGTGGAATGGGATTAAAGATAGGCCCTGGCGTTTAAAATACACAGGCCCACCTTGGCGACAAAAGTGAAGGATGTTGTATGTGTGTGCCGAAGGTGCCAAATGGAATGAGCCAAAATTCACATACAGTACTGTAATGCCACATGGATTGAGCCAAAATTCACATAATGCCACATGGATTGAGTCAAAATTAACATAATGCTACTCGGATAGAGCCAAAATTCACATAATGCCACACAGATTAAGCCAAAATTCACAATATGCTCCATAAACAGGGACATTGCACGCCTAAGACGTGCATTAAAAATTTACACCATGGTGCCCATTACATGTTAAGCCACACATCATAATATCCATTACATATTATGTCAAACACCATAATGCCTATGAAAAATTATGCTACATAAGTGCTGCTTACTACATGCTCATTGCCTAGGGTTCCATGCTCGTTGCCATGTGGGGTTACATTCTCGTTGCCAAAGAGAAATACATGCTCTCGCAAACTGGGAACAGCCGCCACCGGGCAGAAGTGACAGCAGGGCAGAGAGCGGGGGGCTGCACGGCTGTATTCAGAGCACTGCAGGTCCCGGATATATGAAATAATACCCCTTTCACACCAGAAAATGCAGGGACTTACCCAGGAATATAGTCCCAGGATCATGCAGGTACATTCCTGGGTTGGCCCCTTTTACACCAGCCTAGTCCCTGCATTTTCTGGTGTGAGGGGGAGAGACCCCCCCCCCCTAACCGGCTATCTCGTTTAACCGGCTATATCTTTGGAACCCACTAATCCATTTACAGGAGACCAGTATCATATTGAAGTCCCTTGAAACTGTGCCGTTTGGTTCCAGAATAATCTGCCCTCAAAGAACATGACTAGCCATGAAATTACATTTCAGAAATATAAAAATTGGTTTACCCGCAATTTACCCACATAGACCAGCATGGCATCTGACTGAAGGTAGTAATTTGGGTATAAATGAGATCAACTCCAAATTTCTGTGATGCCGGGGGTGGGGGGGGACTGGCAGCCATTGGAACCAGGTGGGGGTCGAAATTAGCGGGTCCCATGTTATCCAATGGGAAAAATGTTCCAGCTTTGACACGCGTTATTGCTGGTTCCCGGGGGGGCTAGCGACGCGCGGCCAGGCTCGTTGGAAAGCCCTGTTCCTAAGCTATAACAGAAAGGACAGGGGAGGCACGTGCCTGAGTGCCATCCCATGAATCCACCCATGGCTTAGACTATGATTGCATTTTCCTTTATGTGACCCTTCCAGAGGCGGATTTCAGGGTATTGGCCACGGGCCCCTTTGGACTTGTTGGGCTCTCGGGGGGATGCCTAGGTTGCCTTGTGGTAAATCCAGGTCTGATGTGCCCACACATTTTTGCAAGCAGGGTGCCTTGCCCTGTAGTGGGTGGCCCCATGCAGCCTGCAGCTATGGGTTGTAGTTTTGTGAAGTTTCACAGTTTGGCGCCCCCCCAGGAAGGTTAAGATCCCCAACCTCACCTCGTCCCTCCGTTTGCCTTTGCTGGGTCTGTATTTGGGACTTGCAGATCTACATGTCTGCACTCCTCCTGCTGCCAATTAAAATGCCCCTCACAAAATGGCCTTTCTCTTACAGAAGATGGTTATAACTTATAAGGATGGTAGAGGAAATAAGGGTAATATTAGCATCATTGCTAGACAACATAGTAAGGGAAGCAACAAACAATAATAAGAGAGCATTTAAAGTAAACAAGGCTTCTGGGGACGAAGAGCCATTCACAAAGTACAAAGAGGTAAATACAATTTGTAAAAGGGTAATCAAAGCATCTAAAAGGGAAACTGGAAAGCTAATAGCCAAGGAAAACAAAACAAATCCCCAAAAGTTTTTAAAAATAAATCAATGACTAACAATAAGTTAAGGTAATAACTAAGAATGCTAAGGGAAATAGCATAATTGAGGATAAAGCACAATTGTTAAATGCATTTTTCTCATCTGATTTTCATTTTTTTAATAGGGAAGAGCAGTCAGTAGAATCTGGATGCTTTGCAAAATCAAAACAAATAAATCACCAAGTCCAGATGAGATCCACCAAAGGGTTCTCATGGAATTAAGGGAGGAGGTAGCAAAACCTCTGCATTATATTTTTGAGAAATCATTTATCTTGTATAGTACCTAAGGACTAGGGAACTGCAAACGTTGTACTGATATTTAAAAAAGGAAAAAGAGATCACCCAGCAAATTTTAGACCTGCAAGCTTAATGTCCATTGTGGAAGTATAAGTACAGGGATCCAGCTTGAGAATGCACTATTTACAAATGCCTTTGAAAAATCCAGGTAGACCATGTCTACAGCATTTTGCAACGGCATTTCACATTGTGACACATAAGAGACTGATTAGTAAAATGTAGATTGGGACTACGGGTCAAAAATGTGTAGCTGGGTAAGAAACTGGCTTCATGATTAGGGATGCCAATCCCGGGGCATTTTTTCAATCTCGGGATCCGGGATTTAAAAATGCTTAATCCCGGGATTCCCGGGATCCCGGGATTGGCATCCTTAGTTTGCTGGCATGTGCCCGATACCCACCCCCACAACGGCCGACCCGCAGATTTACTTACATTGGCAGGCGGGCGGCCGGGAGTGGTATGGGTTCTGAGGTGCACGGTGCCGTCGGGCTCGTGCACCTCCTCATATCAGCACTGCAGCCGGGAGGAAGGCGCGGGCGGGCCGGCAACGGAGAAGCGGCGGGCTGGCCGGCGCAGGAGAAGAGGTGGGGGCGGACGGCCAGGAGGAGTGACACTGACAGCAGTGTGGGGCTGTGGGCGGTGTGCGTGGCCTGCACAGCGTGACCGTCACGCTGCGCAGGCCGCACGCAGGGGTCTGGAACAGTCGGGCAGCGTCTGAGCGAGTGTTCAGACGCTGCCCGGTATTAGACTGCGCATGCGCAATCTAATACCGAAATCCCGGGATTGGATACTCCAATCCCGGGATTGAAATCCCTGTCTTTTTAGGGCCAAATCCCGGGATCCCGCCGATCCCGGGATTGGCCACCCTATTCATGATAGAGAATAGAGAGTGGTTGTAAATAGTGCATTCTCAAGCTGGATACCTGTAATAAGTGGGTTACCACAGGGCAAGGTGCTAGGACTGCTTCTGTTTAACATATTTATTAATGAATTAGAGGATGGAATACTAAGCAGGATATCGATACCCTACACAGTTTTCCAACACAAAACTGTGTAGAGTGATTAGAATCATTGAGGATGTATCCATGCTACAGAGGGATTTAAATAAATTAGATAATTATGCAGACAAATGGAAAATTAGGTTCACTGTAGATAAATGTAAGGTTATGCATATTGGAGGCATAATCTGTGTGCAAATTACAACCTTAATGGGGTAGAATCAGGCAAATTGGATCTGGAAAAAGACCTAGGAGTCCTAATTGACAACAGACTGGGGTGCAGTGCACAGAGTCATGGGGCAGCCAGTAAGGCCAACAGAATACTAGCATGTATAAAAAGGGGCATGGAAACTAGGAACAAAAATGTAAACATGCCAATCTACAAGGCACTGATTAGACCTCATCTGAAATGTGGAGTACAAATCTAGGCCCCACACTACAAAAAGGGTGTTGTACAAATTGAAATAGTTCAGAGAAGGGCAACCAAGTTAATAAAAGGGATGAAGTATTTTAGCTACGAGGATAGATTAGCCAAATTAGGGATGTTTACGCTAGAGAAGAGACATTTAAGAGGAGACATGTTTAACATGTACAAATATATCAGAGTGCAATATTCGGAACTATTGGGCAACCTCCTTGCTTTTGGTGAGAGACTGGGATATGTGGGCGTGAATTCAGACTAGAGGAGAGAAGATTCTATACCCTTAAAAGGAAAGACTTTTATTATGGTCAGGGCAGTAAGGGTATGGAACTCCCTTCCAGAAGTGGTGGTGATGGCAGACATATTGAACACATTCAGGGGTACAACCCATAACCACTCTTTAGTCAAAGTTAAAACAAAGAATACATTTCAAATAAGGGATGACAAATCTAGCTCAAAGGTTGAATTGATAGACAACGTACTTCTTTTTTCAACTTCAACTACTATGATACTTACTATGATACTATGTTATGCTAGCGTCACTGGGGTGCGTGCAATCAGCCAATCAGAAGCAGTTCAGTAGTGCTAGCAACCATCATCATTTATATGTTTATCTGTTCACCAATACATGAACAGTTGATTACTCTGCTCGACATGTGTGGACCTCAGATTCATGCCCACTTGCATATCTCATATGTTTTTGCAAACTGGGGTAAATCTCCGTCTACAACAACCTCAATGTATTTAGTATTTCCAACGTAGAAAAAAATAGGCCCTACATTTATAACTGAGTATATTATTCTGTGCAGAGTGCTGTGTATTGACTGCTCTAATATGCCCCAGCCACAAGCTTTTGGAGTGCTTGCTGAAGCAGTTAAGCAGTTATTATGAGAGCAGGTGGGGGATACGTTATATGCATTGCTTAGAGCAATTGAGTATTAAGGCAGTGGAGCTTCTCAGCGCAGTATCATATTAACAGTAAATTGATTCATCTGGATGCGTAACCCCATAAGTGATATAATTCCATGAATAATAGTCATGGCCCTGCCTTTATTGCATTCATTACTCAATATTTAAATTTATTTCAAGTCAGCCAGAAAGACAACAATGGAAATGATATGCTGTGTGTGTAAAATGGATCTTAGATTTTCTCTGTTCATCTTAAAATCGTTACATAAATGAAGCTTGTACAATTTCACTTAGGCAGACAGATGATCCTTGCATTAGGAGCGATTTCCCTGTGAATTATAATTACAAGAAGCCAGCTCTGCTTTTTAAATCATCTGATCATTCCATGGTTCCTACTTCGACAAATCAATGGACTCTGTAAAAAAGAACATGCTATTGAGCCTGGCTGCCTAGCTACACATTTTAAAAGACTTTACATGCAATGCCATAAAGAGATCAGGATTCTTTGTAAAGAAGGAGTAGCAGAGAACCCAGCCTACCAGGTAACAATCAGAAGATCCCTCTGCAGACAAACTTAGTGGATGATTCTGGTTGGTTTGCAAAAGCAAACTTCTTCTTTAATGGACAAAATGGATGTGTGCGCTGCAGTTGGGGCTGATGTAACATATGCAAAGAGAGTTACATTTAGGTGCGTTCTTTTATTTCTGTGCAGAGTAAATACTAGCTGCTTTATTCTTACATTGCAATTTAGATTTCACTTTGAACACACCCCACCCAAATGTAACTCTCTCTGTTACATCAGCCCCACCTTCAGTGCACATGGTTTTGTCCATTAAACTAGGAATGGCTGAAAATGCACATAAAAGACCATGTTGGATTGCAAGACAGACCACAAGATACAAAAAACTAGGAAATATGCCCCATTCACTAAATATATATATCTCTAAAAAACGGAAAAAACAACAGTAAGCCTTCCATCTAAATATTATCCAATCGAGTCAAAAGGTAGCCACATTTAAATCTTTTTTGAATCAGTACGTGATGACTTCACCAAAATAAAGATGACTAATGAAAAGTACCACCAAAATTTGTCTTCAGGTGAACAACAGGCCATCAAACAATTAAGAAATGACAAAGACCAGGTAATCAAGATGGCAGACAAAGATAGAGCTGTGGTTCTACAAGATAGATCAGCTTACATTGCTGAAGCCCACTCACAACTGAATGACATCATCTCTACATAATCTAAGATAACTTCTGATCCCATTGAAATATATAAGGAAGAACTTTCATGTATCCTAAGGAAAGCTGCAACAGAGGACATTATATGTAAAGAAGAACACAGATATTTAGATGTGGACAAACATAAAATTCCTGTTTACTATCATCTCCAAAAGATCCACAAAAGTAATGAAAAACTTCCAGGTAGACCCATTGTTGCAGGGATAGACTCCTTAACTGCCAATCTGTCTCATTTTGTCGAATGAAGTTACAAAAATATATCCCAAAGATCATATTTAAGAGATTCCACATGCTTACTCAATGACTTAACTACATTTGGCTGCTGGACTATTGGTGGAATACCATCCACATCGAAGTGCTATATACACCCATTCATCATAACAAGGGCCTTGAAGCCATGAAAAGAGCTCTAGTCCAGCTTGGAATGAGATTTTTTCTTTTAAGCATTTTCTTTATTTTGAGCCACAACTATTTTAAATTTGAGGGCTCCATTTACATCCAAAATCGGAGGACAGCAATAGGCACTAAGGTTGCCCCATCATATGCCAATATGTACATGAATGATTGGGGGAATTACATTTGTATAAGGATGCTGGGTATAAATATCCCCATATTAAGTTTTACCACTGATACATCGACAATTTGATTGTGATTTGGAAGGGCGACATCTACAGTTTACTTGCCTTCCTTTCCGATATCCAACTCAATAACCATAACTTGAAATTTACACATAGATATCATGCATCACAAATGGATTATTTAGATGTATTCTTTGAAGTTACAAATAAAGAGATTACAACAATTAAATTTTTTAAACCCACTGATGTGAATCGTTTCATTCCCTCAGACAGTTGCCATGTAACCCAATGGAAAGAAAATGTGCCCTATGCTCAGTTCTTTTGTATTTGGAAAAACTGCAGTACAGAAGAGATATACTGGGAGCTATACTGGGAATCATCTGTCCTGCTCGTCGAGCAGTTTGTAACTCAGGGTTACAACAGGGACAAGATAACATACAGTATGAACCATTAAGAGCTTCAAAACTTGAAAGAAAAACCTTTCTGTTGACAAAAACTAAACCTTCTACGAACCCCAAGAGACCATTTGTCACAAGATTCAATCAGGAAAACAGACAAATTGTCAAGTGTTACAAAAGCATTGGCATCTATTACAAAAAGACCCTATATTGGGAACACATCTTCCAAATGAACCGGATGCAGTGTTTTAAGGAGCCTCAAATCTCAAAAACTTGTTAGCTCCCACTAAATTGAAAAAAAAAAAAAAACAGAGGAAACCAGGTGGATTCCTTAAAGCAGTAAATTATATGAGCATATACTTTATTTTGCACTCTTGGCTATTGGTCCACGTTCAATCTTACAATTATTATTATTATTATTATTATTATTATTATTACTATTTTTATGATCAATATAGTTGTGAATGACCTACAAAGCTGTACAATGTATGCTTTGTAAAAAATGAGTGACTAAGCTGCCCCATATATGCATTGTAAAAAAATTAACCAAGTTGCACCATGTATGCATCATAAAAATTGTACTGTATTATGCTGTAATTATAGGTTAATACTACCTAACTCATGCCTATCTACTGAATAACCATTATTTGGGACTATACACTGGTGTCTGTTAAATATCCATTTAAGGTATGTGCCTCCATTAATATTTGAACCTATAACTGTTTTATTCTTCATAAAGATCATTAAACTAATCGGTGATTTCACCTGCACCTCCAATTAGCTTTCCATCATATGTATGGTCCAATGAATTATTTACTTACCTGCGACATCAGATATTGATGCCACTAAAAATTAAAGGTACAGTATGTTTACTAAGAGCATCATGTTAATTATATGACCCTTATGTAAAAAGCAAATGACAAGTGATTCTTCCCTTTTTCCGGTTTCAAATCAGTCACCCTTCACGCCCAATGAGAATTATTTACCCATCCTGGTAAATCCCGCAATAAAGTGATATTTTTATTGATTAAAGGTATGTGCCTTTGTACTTCTTGTAAGTCTGGAGTTACTTCATTTATAGTAAGAATTTTAAAGTATATTTATCCCTCTCTTTATTAGGCTATTCCAGCATATACTATCCAACCATTGGTTTAAATACAGAATTCCGTATTGTATTGAGCGCACTCACCAGTCCACTCAGCAAACTTCAAAGTTTTTTATTCAAACAGGCATGGTATAACCAACATTTCAGTGCAGTAACAGGACCTTATTCATGGTAACCAATATCTTTCACAGGAAACAGCAGACTTGTGAAGGATATTGGTTACCATAAATAAGGTCCTGTTACTGCACCAAAATGTTTGTTATACAGGTTGAGTATCCCGTATCCGAGTATCCGTTATCCGAATTATTCCGAAAACCATACATTCCAGAAAGTGAAAAAAAAATATTTTTTTTGCTAAAAACTCACTGGGGACATTTGTAACAGCACTAACTGGTGACATGATATGTAACTGGCACTATATATGTGCAAGAAAATGATTGCGTGGCATTCACATTCAATATCTGAGATAGTACACAAATTTTGTTTCATGTTTTGAAACCTTGTTTTTTGAACAAATAAAATATATTTGTGTGTATTTTATGTGGTAATAAAATATATTTGTGTGTATTTTATGTGTTTATACAGCATACATGCAAGATACTTCAAAATACATAATTGAAATATTAAAATATTCCAAAATACGGAATAATACGTTATCCAAAATTCTCCTGGTCCCTAACATTTTGGATACAGGATACTCAACCTGTACCATGCCTATTTGAATAAAAACTTTGACGTTTGCTGAGTCGGCCGGTTAGTGCTCTCATTACAATACTGAATTCTGTATTTAAACCAATGGATGGGAGATTATTTTCACCTGGCATCTTTAGAGCAACCCTAAAGCTGGGTGTTAGGGGAGTGTCAGTGGCCCTGCTCTCTAACTCTGTTGCCCTGGCCCAGTGTCCACAGATACTTGCAGGGCTAGTCTTCTCCTGTACCCGTCCTGGCTGTAAGGGCGAATTAGGTCCGCCCAGACTCCATTATAGGCAGGTTTTACGGTGGGACAATGTATCTGTGGAGACTGGCCAGAAGGCAAGAGGATACTAACTAACCCCTGGAAGAGCAGGCCACTGATCTCCCCAAAGGCTGGGGAACCCCAGAAGCCCCAGGGGAGTAACAATACTCAAAGATGATACACAAATGAAATGGGACACACTGGTGAGTAAGATGGGATAACACACAGTGTGGGCGCAACAATGCACAGGGGTGACCAATAAAGAAATATACCAAGCTCACAAGGATACAGCAGGGTAACCCCTGACTTAGCTGCAAGCAGACTGGAGCACGCTGAGAGGACCTGAGGGCGCAGGACCAGACAGGACTGACAGGCAGAATATCCAGGAACCAGGACAGACTCTGGAGATCAGGTGCTTTCCCAAACAGGCGAGCTGGAATCAGGTAGGAACCAGAAGCTATGACTTCCAAACATGCAAACAGCACAGGACTATGGGCTCAGACTGTGAGACTTGCACACGGCTGACTAAGGACTATGACTGGCAGGGCTGAGCAGGGGAGGCTGCCTTATGAAGGCCTCAGGTGATTAGAGCAGCTGTGAACTCCAGGCTAGCAGGGTTTAATCAACACACACTTGTGCATAATTACCACTTAGGACTGAGCTGCTGTGACACAGACCTACCACTGGAGGCCACCAGAGAGTAAATACAAACACAAGCAGAAATAATCCCATTACATAACTGATGACTCCTAACACTGGGATTCCAAATGTGAGTGTAAATCGCAGTACGGATGGTGTAATGGTTAGCATTACTGCCTCACAGCACTGAGGTCATGGGCTTGATTCCCACCATGCCTCTAACTGTGCGGGGTTTGTGTATTCTCCCCGTGCTTGCATGGGTTTCCTCCGGGTACTCCGGTTTCCTCCCACAATCCAAAAATATACTGGTAGGCTAATTGGCTCCCAACAAAATTAACCCTAGAAAGCCTGTGCGTGTACATGTGGTAGTGAATATATATTATAAGTGCCACTGGAGCAGGGACTGTGAATGTTCAATTATTCTCTGTAAAGCGCTGCAGAATATGTGTGCGCTACTGTATATACTGTAAGAAACTGTTAATGAAATAATAATGTAAGACTCCTACCTTAAATAGTAGAGGAGAAGCGTGAAAAAGTTCCCATCTGACAAGAGACAGTACGGCACGGGTGGTGAGAACTTTTTCACTCTTCTCCTCTACTATTTTAAGGGTCTGTATACCCCGAAGCGTTGGTAACTGTTTCTGCACCTGATGATCGGATAAAAACTTGAAATGAACAGGCTCTGAGTGCCGCTGTTTATTGGAAAACTGCATTATTGATCCAGAAGGCACCTGAGCACACTATACCTTGCAAGAGTATAGTCAATATTGTGTGTATTTCTTCTAAGCAAATTCATTTCATAAATGTAAAGAAAGATGTTTGATGGCAGATATTTTCATCTAGCATAATTATATTTACAATTACTGCACATACATCGTACAGAACAGTGATAAGTAACATGCACCAGTTGCTGCACTGTATTGTCTACATGTAATTTTTCTTCAATGCTGTAATGCAATAATATAAAAGTCTGGCATACATATAAACTCATCAGGGAGCAGAGTTTGAATGCAGTATGTGCTTAAACTAATCCCTAATTTATGCCACACCATGGGACTGATGTGTTGGCAGACTGCTTTAACACTATGAGACCCATCAATTATTTATTTTTGTGTCACTCAGTGGAGTACATTCAATTCCTTAAGTGTGTTATGGTGTATGAGCACACATTTCACAGGCTGCGTTCCATTTCACAGGGGTCACAGCTGGATTCTTCAACATTTTACAGCTGTTCTTTTCCTTTTCAAGAAAGTGTTCTAAGTCGTTGCTGTATTGTTTAATATCTCATCAAAACTCTAGAAAACTTACACATGTTGAATTTACGATAAATAAGGATTTTTCAGGTTATGTGGCTGCAAAGAATCGTAAGGCCTGGTTCAGAGTTGATTTCTAATGTGAGAATTTGCACATTTTTGATTATCGTATGACAGCACATGCATACAGATCAAATCATGCATGCAAAACTGAAAACGCATATGAATCATAATCCTTTTGCAGTTTCACTGACAGGAAGATTGCATTTTGGGGTAGAAAGGTGCCGGTTTCTGGGTACGGGGGAAAAAACACAGACGTGCCCAAGCGTTTTTGAGCTGGGACTCTGAAGTCAGCAATGATCACTTTCACCTGGTCTCACATTTGTAGAAACACTAAAATCCTTGGTCCCTGAATTTCGAATGGATTTGCGAGTGGATGCCAATTATGCTGCTTTCAGACCGCATAACTGGCCTTGACCCTGTATTTGAAAAGTTTCTAAAAACTGGTCTGCCAGGTAAAACCCCTTTCACACCGCATCTCTTAAACCGTATATTACCTTAAACTCCTTGCCACATTCCTCAAACCATTCCTGAGCATTTTTATACAGTGTGGCAGGGGGGCACTGTCCTGCCACTGCCATCCTGGAATACCATTGCCATGAAAGAATGTATTGGGTATGCAGCAATGTTAAGGTAGGTACATTTCAAAATAAGATCCACATGAATGAATCCACAAGGTTTCCCAGCCTTGGCCAGAGCCTCACACTGCCTCGGCCTGCCCTCTTCCCATAGTTTAGTATCTGGCCTTCCATAAAAGTGCAGCTTCTCTAAAAAAGTGTCCCACTAAGCTTGATGCTTTTGTTCTAGGAGAAGAGAAAGTGGCACACAATGTGAAGGATTGTAAAAACTTTAATAATAAAATAAAAACTTAAGTTAAAAAAGATGTATAATAATGTGCCGATGGGTAAATACAAAATATAAGCACAACACGTATTCCAAGCCTCATTCTCTCCCAACTCGTGTAAAAGTTCATTCGGGTCCCCGCACCTGATATTTCTGGGTGTGAACTAGCTGCAAGGGGGCGTGGTCTATACTCATAGATCTACAACAAGGCCATGCCTCATTTTACTATTGTCATACCTCCCAACTGTCACGATTACAGCGGGACAGTCCCGATTTTCGGGTCCTGTCCCACCCGCGGCAGGCATTGTCCCGCTGCGGGGGGTGGCAGTTGGGAGACCCCACAATCTAGTAGAATAGACGCTGTGCGCATGCGCACAGCATCTATTCTCGTATGAAAATGAGGTCGCGGCTAATTAGCATAAGCCGAGCCCTCATTTGCATACGCCCCGTCCCCTTTTCGGGCGCTTCGCCACGCGAGTGTCCCTATTTCTTCAGGTCAGAAGTTGGCAGGTATGCTATTGTTATGTTTTAAACTTTAATAAAAGCATGTTTTCATGGCAACATTTAATACATTGGCACCTCCATTTTTACTTCCCTTTTTTTGTATGTTTTTTTGGGGCGTGACACCCCATTTATCACACTTCTGCTTGGCACACCAGCTCACGACATATGCGCCTCCATTGATAACTCATTATCATTCCCCTCTGAGTGACACAAGCAAAAGGTCAACATCAAAAATGATCGACACATGACATGGTGAACAAAAGTTTTCCTGATTTTTTTTTTAAACTAACTTCCTACTTCCTCATCCATGTCTACTTAGAGTGAGATTATAATATTGGCCGAAGCATGGTGAGTGCAGTGAGCAAATGTGAGGGGACGCGGTACATTAATTAGGGGTCCATGTTAACATATGTCGACATAGACACCAAAGAAAACATTAAAAACGTATGCTGACCCATTCATATGTCCACCATTTTGATGTCAATCTTTTGCTTGTGTCAACCTTTTGTTAATATTGACCTATTGCCTGTCAACCAAAAGTGGTCAACCCAGATTATTTTATCTGACATGTAAATACATGCAACCTATATGTAAGAAATATATTCCTTCTGAATGTAAAATGTCAATTTAAACTGTTGAGCTACAAGACCAGATATTTTGTTTTTTTCTTGTGTTTTGCAGTCTTAAGTCGCTGAACTGAAGCAAATGATAAATGCTTCTTCCCGTAACTCGGGGCATTACATTTTAGATAAACAAGCCCGTGATTTATGCCTAATATGTCTAATATATTAGAACTAGTTATTACAGGGCTGAAAATGATCGAAGTAACTAAAATATGTTTGGGGAAAAAGGTCATCTGCAAAAATTTTGATCATATATCTTTGCTAATAAATAAGTGTCAGTGTCATATCAATATTTTATAGCTAGAAATGCTTACTGTAGATAAGAGGATATCTCTTGAGAATACATTCTGATATACATGGATGAGGATTCTCTCTGCTTTTTGAAGGATGGATGAAATGGAAAGAGCTAGACAAATGAATGGGCTGTAAACTAATTTTTGGTACTGCCACTCCGGCACAAAATATGGTTAGTAGCCACTCTAATGAAGCCGTATTGTATTGAATTGAAATAATAGGGATTGTCGACGACCATCAAATTATTTTGTCCCCACACGCAGGCCTGCGAAAGGATGGTTATGCAGAACATCTATTCACATGTGTGTGGGGATATTCGGTGTGCAAGGTTGGGAGGCTGGTAGTGCGGAAGGCGGGCGGCATTTGAATGACATGCAAAGCTGTGAATTTCATCATGACTAGTGGTTCAGCTTCACATGATGGTCTAAGCCCTCCTCCTCCCCCCTCTAGAGAATTTAAGAGAGTTAAGCTGTCATCAAAAACACAGCAAACGACTGTGCTTTCTAAAGACATGGTATCACAGATCCCCAAAGGAAGGCCAAGGGTGTTGATGGTTGTGATGCCTGACCTTCCCATCACTGTATGGGAAGAGGTGGCTCCTTCCACCATTTGCATACCCTCTGCATATGCTGGAAGGAGTACCCAAAGTGCAGTTCCTAATATTGAGATGCTGATGGTGATGTGGTTTGCTTAAATGAGGCACCAGGAGAGACAGTTGTTGTCTGCGGGATGCAAAAGGCCTTTACCATGCCTGGGCAGAAGACCAAAAAATCCACCTCTTTGGTCTGGAATTATTTTTGACAATAGTCTTGCTATATGTAGCTCATGTAAAGCTGCAATAAGCAGGCCACCTAGGGACATCCTTGCTTATGCGTCACCTGAAGTTCGTTCATAAGTCACTATTTAGTTCATAAACTGTGTCTAGGACCATAAGCAGTCCAGGGGCACCTAAATCCCTTGATAGTGTTGTATCCAAGTGCCTGAAAACCACACCAGCAAGTCACTCCTCAATTTCCTCTTTAATCCTGCAGGTCATGTCATCAGCATGACTGACTCCTCTTCTATCTGGGATTCCTCCAGGGGATCCTGCAGCACTACGCCTACTGCTACTACTGCTGGGAGTCGTTCATCATCCCTGAGAGGAAGTTGGAACACTACTATGTCTTTTACTAAGTGACTGACCGTCCAACATTCCTTTGCGATGAAGATGAAGTATGACAGCAGTTATCCTATGGCAAAGCAGATAACTGCGGTCTTGACAGCTATGTTGGTGTTAGATGCACATCTGATATCTGCTCTCAGTGGAGTGGGATTTAGACAATTGATGGAGGTATTGTGATCCCAGTACCAAATTCCATCTAGATTTCACTTATCTAGGTAGGCGATACCAAGGGTGTACATACACATCCAAAAAATGTCCTCACTGCCCTAAAAAAATGCGGTTGTACCCACTGTCCACTTAACCATGGGCATGTGGACAAGCAGTGCAGAGCAAACTAAGGACTATATAACTTTGACAGTCCGCTGGGTAGATGCATCACCTTCCAAGTTCCGCAGCAACAGCAGGACAACGCCAACAACCTCTTAGAGAAACTGAGGGAAATCATTGCACACTAGCTTACCCCACTTAGACTCTCCTGGGGATTTGTGGTATCAGACAATGCCAGTAGCATTGTGCGGGCATTACATATGGGCAAATTCCAACATTTGCCATGCTTTGCCCACACGCTAAATTTGGGGGTGCAGCATTTTCTTAAAAGTGAGAGGGGCGTGCAAGAGATGCATGTTGTGGCCTGCAAAATTGCGGGACACTTTTGCCATTGTGCCACTGAATGCCAAAGACTGGATCGCCATCAATCCCTCCTGAACCTGCCCTGCTTTCACCTCAAACAAGAGGTTGTGACACGGTGGAACTCCACCCTATATATGCTGCAGAGGATAGAGGAGCAGCAATAGACCATTCAAGCCTATACAGCCACTGACATAGGAAAATGAGGAGGGATGCACCTGATTCAAGAGCAGTGGAGACTGATTTCTGTGTTGTGCAAGGTACTCCAGCTGTTTAAACTTGTAGTAAAGTCAATTCCCCTGATCAGGCTGTTGCAAAAACAGCTGGAGAAAGGATGAGCTAAAGCATGATGATTTCGCAAAGAGTGTAGGGCTTGTGGATGAAGCCCTTCATTCGCTTTGCCAGGATACGAGGGTGGTCAGTCTACATTTTGGCCACATACTCGATCCTTGGTTTAAAGCCTTTTGTTGTGTCTCTGTTTCTGGTGGGCACAAGTCTACAGAGGTGCAAAGACCTGCTGGTCAGGAGATTGTCATCTGAAGTGGAAAGTGACATGGCAACGGCTCCTCCTTAATTTTCTCCCACACCTGTGTCTGCGAGGAAACAACTCAGATTTCCTACAAGTCCTGTTGGCGGTGATGCAGGGCAGGCAGGAGCGAGTTTGGCCATCTAGTCTGGACTGTAGGACCTGCCAACAATTGCTGACATATCCACTGTCACTTCATACGATGCTGTCACCATTGAAAAAATGGTTGATGAATACTTTGCTGACAGCATTCAAGTAGACATGTCACGCAGGTCGTACTTGTACTGGCAGGAAAAAAAGGTAGTTTTGAGGCCCCTCTACAAATTGGCTCTATTTTACCTGAGTTGTCCCCCTCGTGTGTACCCTGATAGAGGATAGATCATGTTCATCAAAATGAATTATCAATTCTTCAATGAAGACCAGCAATTGCCTCCAGAGACTGAAGAGGGACCTTTAATGGTGGATTCCAGTGGGGACAGATTTATAATGTGTGAGGATGAGGATGTACAGTACGTACTGAAGGGGGTGAGGAATCTGAGGATGAGGATGATGACGACATCTTGCCTCTGTAGAGCCAGTTTGTACAGGGAGAACTGATTTGCTTCTCTTTTTGCTAGGGCCCAAATAAACCAATCATTTCAGCCAGTCGTGTAGCAGATTCTGTCGCTGAAATGATTGGTTTGTTAAAGACAGACTTATGCAGCATAAGGGTAGGAGGGCCCCATGACAATTCTATATTGCACCACTTTTTTTGGCATTATGGGCCTTATTTTGGTTCATTCTTTCTGACAAAATCCTTCTTAGATGGACAAAACCATGTGCACTGCAGGGGGGGCAGATGTAACATGTGCAGAGAGAATTAGATTTGGGTGAGTAATTTTGTTTCTGTGCAGGGAAAATACTGACTGCTTTATTTTTACACTGCAATATAGATCTCACTTTGAAGTAAAACCCCACCCAAATCTAATTCTCTATGCACAAGTAACACCTGCCCCACCTGCAGTGCACATGGTTTTGCCCATCTAAGAAGGATTTTGTCAGAAAGAATGAACCAAAATAAGGCCCTATGTCCGCTCTTTGGGGCCTAATTTTTCAAACTGGCATCCTGTCTGCCACTGCAGTGCCACTCCTAGATGGATTATGTTTGTGCTGCCCACTTCTGTCGCTTAGCATAGTCACCCAGCTACCTCGTGGCAACCTTTTGGCCTAAAAACAACATTGTGAGGTGTAAAGTATTCATAATGAGTGGAAATTAATGTTATTGGGGTTAATAATTGCGTAGAAGCAAAAAAAAGAATTCTGCATTGTTTTTTTTTTAACTATAGATACAAAACATAAAACACAAAACATGGAAGGGTGGTGTTTTGGAACAGATCCAGACCCAAAACACAAAACACTAAAAGTGGCCGGCGCACATGCTTACTTTATGGTGGACCATTATTAAATGGTCAAAGGAACGCAAAAAAAGATTTAGACTACAACATAAATAGAAGAAATCCATGCATTTCCATAAAGGGAAGTTGGTATTTGTTATAGCGCAGATGAAGGGAATACCCCTCGACAAATGACAATGTCTACACAGAACACAGAAGCTGGAACTGGCACAGAAAACTAGATGAGCAGTTGTTGTGACCTCCAAACAACAGAGTCTAAGTGGCCATATATTTAAAGTAGGGATTGTCCTCTTTTAAATAAAGGAACATGTCAGTTTATTAAAGTCTAGATGGGAAAGAGTTATGTGCCCCCCTCAAGTGCCCACTGTGTCTCTCAAGGGTCATGCCCCTTGTAAGTCCCCTCAGCGTGGGTTTTTCCAGCATCATGTTCTTGCTTTGTCTCTACTGCCTCATGTTCCCATGTGTCTTTAGTGCCTCATTCCCCACATGTGTTCCTGCCTCACACATGCTGGGATGATCGAAATGCTGACTGAGCAACATCTGGGCTGGGCATCTGATATAAGGATTTTACCAGATAGGTGTTGGAGGGCAACACACTTTAATATGAAACGGGTTACATCACATAGCAAAGCAAATGTTGTTTGCAGTGGCAAAGTACCCATACGTACCTCCTGACATTTACTGAAACAGAGACAGAACCTCTCATGCTCCTGAAAAGAGGGAGTGCCATCAGCAAAAGAAGAGGTGTGGATTAGTGTCAAGGGTGCAATTGTGAGCCACGTCCTCATTTCCTGTCACTGCGCTCTATGAGCTGCTGGCATGTCCACTGTCTCCACTGTATGCTCACAGCATTTATTCACTGCTGCTTTGTTGATGAGAACAGCGAGCAACAGGGGGGACTCCCAACTGCTTCCCACCACAGGACACTGCTGCCAGCGGATTGGACAGACCCGGACAGTTCTGAAAATATGGGATTGTGATGCTCAAGTACTGTAAGTAACAAAAGGTAATCTGTTCAGTAACTATCACTTTAAACATTTGTATTCATCTCACTCTCTTGGAGCCAAGTAGGAACAACTGTATAAAATAAATCTTTGTTGTACCAAAGAGAAAATGTAAAGTGAATAAACATGGAAAACAGTCCTGTAGGATCTAGTGTTCAAATTGGTTGTTATCTTAGCACTAAGCACAAACAATTTTCTTATACAATTATTTGTAGATGTACAATTGGATCAAAGTCCCAGGCTTGTTTTCTTAATACATTCTTTTTCTGTAAGGCATACTAAAGCAAAAGCAAAGATTTGCAGCACATATTTCAAGTGTATGACTTTGAAGTTCACTTGGCACCATTGTAAGGTTCTTCAGCCTGAAGCTGTGTCGACAATTAATTTATGATGGAAAACTAAAAAGAAAAAAACAACTAAAAGGTGAAACACAAAAGGCAGAAGGGTTGCTGTTTGGTCATAAATAATGCATCGGATTTAATAGCCTTCCACTGTACCAGTTGATTTCATGCTGGTCTTTTCTATATTTACTGTGTTCCAGAAAACAAGACCCCTAGAAGGCTTTCTCTCTAGATTAATGTATAGCAAACTGTGCACACAAGTAGGCTAAAGCCTCATAAGCCACATTAAAGACAAAACAAATGTACAGTAGCACCAATAATGGGTATACAGTAACAATTTACATTGCAATTCTGAAACTGGATTTAAAAGACAAAAAAAAGTTCTAAGATATTTTGCTTTTGTAGTAAGGTAAGGTAGGTGTTAAAAAGTACTATTGAATTTCTTAGACAATTCGCAAGATTCAATAAAAATTCCCCATTGCTGCAGTCGCTCCAAACAGGGTAAATTTACTAAGATGAGAGTTCTATTGAAGATGAGATGTTGCCCATAGCAACCAATCAGATTCTACTTCTATTCCTTTAGCACCTTCTAGAAGATAATAGAACTGCCATCTTAGTAAATTTACCCCTCAGTGTGCCTGGCCCTGTGAGATGCTGTTCGCATTGGGCATTATTTTTTGCATCTTTTTTTAATGAAAATGTGTCTTAGTCACAATGCAGTATGACTAGGATGATTTGGGAGATTGTGCCAATTAATTTGTTATGCATCACTTGCAGTGGTGTTACAACGGACGTTCCGGTCGTAGCTTGGTGCCACACAGCAAGGGGTGACACCAAAGTGCCGACTTCTCTTCAGTGACAATGCAGACTCAATCGCTCACTCACCAGCTCCTGTTATTTTTACAAACACGGCCTTTAACATATCAGTTAGGATCTGATTGGCTCGTACTTTTCTACATCCACTTTAACTCTCTTCAAGGTTTAGTACGCAGTGTAGACCCCACAATGCATTAAAAGCCAATGTTTCAGATGTTTAATATTAATTTATCAACAATACAAACAGATAAAACATCTTAACTTATAAAGCCTTCACCCACATGTGACATGCCACCCGTCAGTCCCATCGTGACTTTCGGTAATGTATGCTATGATGATGTCATATGAACACCATGGGTTAGGAGGTACACACAGGCTGTAATGTAAACAAGTGATTCCCATCAACCAGATAACAATGCATGAAAAATCAAAGTACTGAAACAGTGCGTAGCTTAAGTGCAAACAGCACTGGCTGGACATATTACATACAGTATAAAATGTGTGAGGAGATCAATTTACAGATGAGCTCTCCTGGGGTAGATGGGTACTTCCAAACAATCAGCAGCCTGGAAAACAGCACCAGTCTAGGGTTTTTTGTGCAATCTAGCCGCTGCTAGTTTTATTGTTCAGTATTTAAAACAAAACATAAAAATGAATCTCAGCCCAGTTGACCATCAACTAAACATAATAGATAGTGCTATAGATAGGATCTACACCCATTGGAGGATTTAGGGAGCGGCACCCGGGCAAGTGCCCCCCCTCCCCCCTCCTTTCATTTCCGACTTTTAAAAATCTGTAGGGATATGCAGGGCCGGATTATAATGGAGGCACAAGGGGTCAGTGCCTCTGGGCCCCCCTCTAGCTAGGGCCCCCCTGTGGTTGGCATGTATTTAAAAAAATATATATATTTTTTTCTTTTAGCTAAAGGTTTTGTGCATGGGAGTGGGGTAGTGCTGCAGCTTCACCTATCTGCCAATGTGACAATGATTAATGGTGCTGAGCATCGGGAGTCAAGGCAAACTGATTGCACAAGTGTGCTATGCATTAATGGGAGTTGACTAAGTCCCATGACACTTTGCACCAGAGGGCAGAGGCTGAGAGGTTTGTGCTGAGCTATGACTGGTGGAGCTCATTACATGCTTCTCAGGCCCATGGAGAACAGCAGCAGCAGCTTAGTCATGGGAGGGTTTTTAATCAGAGGCAGCACTAGGACTGTGAGGTCTCCTACAGAGTAAGGTGCACAGGGACAAACACAGGCTTTTCATGTGGTATGTATGTATGTATGTATGTATGTATGTATGTGTGTGTGTGTCTGTGTGTATATGTATATATATATATATATATATATATATATATATATATGTATTACTGTATATATACCCTGCAGTTACCCATTGACCAAGTTTATTCTGCCTTCACTCTGTGTTTTGACAGTGTAATATTCTCCCATGCAGTTTGCGGCCAGTAATGACAAGTGCAAGGGGGCCCCCCTGTCTAAAGTACCCCGGGCCCCCCGAAGGCTTAATCTGGCACTCGGGATATGCAGCTCCCAGCCGACGCCGTCACTTACACACAGGCTGACATGAGCCTGCTGCAGAAGGCTCCTGACGCTGCTTGCACAAACTGACATGAGCCGGTGCTGCTGTGGAAAGCTGGAGGAGGCCTCTTCCAGCTATCCACAGCAGCGCCAGCTCATGTCAGTTTGTGCAGTGGCGTCACTAGGGGGGTGCGGCGCGCACCTGGGTGTCACCCTCCACCAATAAGGCCGCAATTACACCCGCACCCCCACAGCAGAACCGTTTTAAGAGGGGCTCGCTCACTAACCCCTGTCCCCCCCGCTCTGTAAGGTCTACCCGCCGCGGATCAGATCTATATTACTGATCCGCGATGCTGCACTGCACTCCTTACTGACAGCCATAAAGGCTGCCAGCACTGCAGACTGGTAAGGACAGCTGAGCGATGGCTCAGCTGTCCAGTGATATGATAATCTGCAGCCTGCGGCTCCGTGATTGGCTGGATCGCAGGCTGCAGGGAGGAAGAGAGGAGGGATGCCCGCCCCAGCATGGCTAACCTCGTGTCTGGAGAGACTGAACAACTGGGTGGAGGTGCTAACAGGAGGAGAGAGGAACATGGAAGCTATCGCTCTCCTGTTTAAAACAGCAAAAGTAAGTCTTTTTTAATGTTAATGTTCTGCATTTTATATATATTTTATTTTTGTAGCTTGATTTTTATTTTTGACCAAAGCCTTTTATCCAGCTGTGGCCCACAGTCTGATCTCAAGATCATGCTGCCACAGCCAGGTCCTAGGGCTAGGGTCGGATCTTGTGCCTGTCATCGCAGGAGCACCGCCAGGTTCCCATCAAGGTCTGGTAGACTTTAAGATTAACACCTCAACCTGCATCCCCCCCTCTCACCGTGCATCTTCCCTCCCACTCTGCAACCCCTCTCTCACCCATTACCCCCTCTCACCCTGCATTCTCTTCCACCCTGCATCCCTTCTTTCACCCTGTGGCCCCCTATCCATCCTGCATTCCCCCTCTCACCCTGCATTCTCTCCCACACTGCATCCCCCTCTTATTTATCACCCCCCCCCTCTCACCCTGCGTCCTCTCCCACCTGTGCCCCCTCTCACCATGCATTTCCCCACCCATCCTGCACATTCCCCTCATCCTGCCTTCTCTCCCACTCTGCATCCCCTCTCTCGCCTTGCGTCTCTCCCGACGTCTCCCCTCTCAACATGCGTCCCCCTTCTCACCCTGCACCCCCTCACCCTGTGTTCTCTCACATCCAGTGACCCAATCCCCAATATGAACCTCTCCCACCCAGCATCACCCTTCCTCTGTCCCTTTCCCCAATATGTCTCTCTCCCACTCAGCCACCCCCCTTTCTCTGTCCTCCCAAATATTTCCTCCTCCCACCCTGCAAGTTGATCTCCCTCTCACTCAGTGCCACCTTCCCCCCTCAGTCCTTACTCCACCAAATGGAGGGGGTGACACCAGGATTTACTACACCGGGTGACACCAACCCTAGTGACGCCCCTGGGCCTCCCTTCCTCCGCAGAGTCCTGCCCGTTGTGGCACTCTTTGCCGGCAAATTTCTGTCCCAACGGCGCCGTGGCCGTGAAAATTCTTGTTAGCGGGGTAGACTGTGAGGGGACTGACTGGTGCAGCTGGACAGCTTGGTGTGTTATGGCAGGCCATCCCAAGGCAGCTCCCGCTACTGCACTTGGGGAGATGCCCAGGCAACCCCTGGGCAACAATCATATAAATTCTCCCTGGCAACGAGCAGTTAACCCCCCTAGGCAATGAGCGTTTAATATCCCATGGCAACTAGCATGTTGTCCCCTGGGAAAGAGCATGGAACCCCTGGCAACGAGCATGTAGGTAAGCAGCACTTATGTAGCATAATTTGTAATAGGCATTACAGTGTTTGGCATAATACTTAATGGACATTATGGTGTGTGGTTTAACGTGTAATTGGGCATTTTGGTGTACATTTTTGGCATGCGCCTTGGGCGCGCAATGTCCTTGTTTGTGGTGTTTGTTATGAATTTTTGCTCAATCCATGGGTCATGTGAATTTTTTAGCTCATTGCGTTTGGCATCATGTGTAAGGAGCAATTGTAATGGGTCTATTATTTTGTTTCGTAATGTGTGAAGTGGCATATGGTATGTGGTATATTACACTCAAGGTCACGTCCCCTTTTGAGTGTCCACACCCCCTTTTCCGGAGAGTGCGCGCTTTCGACGGCCCTATGTACTTTAAATGCCAGGGCTTATTTATAATCCCACTCCCCATTCTCTCTGCTCTCCTCCTCTCCCTCTCTGCTGGACACTGGCACCACTAACACCCCCCCTCCAATCTCTTTCCCCTATCATGGTGCCCCCCCTGTCATTTTCTCCTGGATCCGCCCATGTCTACACCTGAACATTTACTCTGCGGATTCCTATATTTGGTCATTATTTGGACCTCTATTTCTCCACCGGACCTGCTTTGCACTGCAGCACCATTAAAAGAAGATTGAATGCTCACTGACATTTTGGGGACTAAAACTATAGTCTGGTAAGTTATTGCTGCTTATATAAATTATTCATTAGAGAAGGCCCTAGTCCATAATGATTACAGTATCCAAATGAGTAAATCGTAAATTTTTTGCAAGGAGTGGTGTTTTATTTGTTTGTACTATACAGTATATATTGTTTTTTTTTTTTTTTTTTTACTTTTTATGTAGATCTTAGGAGATTTGGTATGGTCATTTGATGTTTATAATTATGAAATTAATTGTCATTTTTTGAAAAATCATATCCTATATTACTTTTTTTTTAGCCAGCGCTGGTACACTCATAATTATAATAGGTTCCCTCTCTCATGGTGGTAGGACTTCATGCCCCTAGCAAAAACACAGGCATATGCACAGTACATACAGTCAACAAATCCCAGTATCTCAAAAAAGGGCTGCTGCCTGTTTCCCCATGTATCGAGAACCTGACCCAAGCCCTGACACAGCTTGTATTACCCTCTTACTGGTGCAAGTACTAATTAGCCTGCTCTCAGGTGGTCTGAAGTCCTGATATGGAGCCTTCCCTTTTCTCTCACATGCACACACATAAACCCTTTTCTGGCTTTTACAAAAAGCCCAAAAGCTCTCAGCAGAGAAACCACTAACATTTTCCTCGGATTTAAAAATACATAGACCAAATCCTGGGACAAAAATATCTCCAGTTTATCACTTTACCAGTGCTTCTATCGTACATACTGTAATTGTATCAAAAATGTCCCATTTTGGGCAATCCACATACTAGTGGGCCTGATTCAGACCTGATTGCACGGCTACAAATTCACAGGCACATTCAATAGAATGCGTATGGCCCATAGTATGCATTTGCAAGGTGGTCCTGCGATGAAAGCCTGACTCTTTTTTTTAACTGTTTGCAGGTGATTGACAGGAAGCCAGTGTTTGGGGATGGTAACGGCAATTTTCTGGGAGCGTCAGGGAAAACACAGGCGTGCCCAGGAGTTTGGAGGGAGGGTGTGTGACTTCAGCTCCGGCCACGAACATGTTTCTGCCGAGTAAGTCCATTGATATGCACAGACTGCACACACTGGGGAAATAATTTTACAGTGAGCAGCTTGCGAATGGATTTGCGGTTGAATCCCCCCAACCCAACTACTTTTTGCAAGCCATACTAAGCTATTTGTAGGCTCCCTTCTGTCAGGGGACGTATACCTTATCGCCGGGCTCCAAAAATGAGTAGCTGTGAGATATGGTCTGAATCAGGCCCAACAACTGTGAACTCATACTAAAAATGGTTTCTATAAAAAGAATACAGTAATTAACACCAGAATTCCACTGAGCCCAATGTACTGTAAGGAACTCCGCTACCATGGCTTCAGAACTGGAGACAAATTTCTGGTACAATTGATCATCAAGTGGGAAGTGAAGGAGAAAATTGTCAGTGATGTGCCAGACTGGAGTCCTTTACGGATGTACAATAGCCCAAAAAGGACTTGATGGTGGCACTATATTTATTGCCTTCGATGACAGTTATGCATTTCAGTACAGAACAATTAAAATAATATGGGTTGAGTTTAATTCCGGACACATGATGATAACGAAAGCGCAAAAATGTGGGGCAAACACATGACAAAATAAAACTTAGAAATAGATACATTTTGTTGACTAGGAGACACATTTAAAGTATTTCATAATTGATATTAAAATATGTAAAGCTGACAAATTGAAAAAGAAAAGCCACATTACACTGACATTTGACTTAGCTACTGTAGACACATTCACTAGCTTCATTTAGAGGTAGATCTACATTAACTGAAATAAAATCAATACAAGTTGATTTCCCTATAGAACCCTGATGAGATAAACCATCTTCTCAGCAGACCTACCTACAGTATGCATGGCGTATGTATTGAATCAGGAGCATGGCAATGAATATCAATGTGATTTAAGCAGAACTTTAAATTGGTCTAGCAGCAAATGTGTAATTTTAAATGAAAAGCACTAGATTTAATTTTACAGAAAGTCTCTAAAACCATGTCACATTTTTGACAATATCCAAACAAATAAAGGTCAATAAAAATGAGACATTTCTGAGACTACTATATGCCACATAACATTGGCTAAAGTACATTCAGAGTGGCATCACCAACATTAACTACTACAGTATCTGAAGATAAGTGTTTTGTATACAATATCTGCCTCATTCTGCATTTGGATGCAACATCGTATCATTATTCATGAAAAGAATTTGGACCAAGGTGTTCCCAGTTCTTCCCGAAACCGAGCAGAAATAATGAAATGTTATCACACTACAGTAGCTGTATTCATAGACTTTAGAAAGGCACAATTTAGTGTGAACTGAAACATTTTATTACTATAAATAAAAGAAGGGTATGTGCCAGCACTGGCTGAAAAATACACAAGACAGTATAAAAATTAACAAATTTTAAAAATAATAGTAAATAATATATTGGCAATCGATAAATAAAATAATAAAAAAATATGAGAATGATATATTATTGACACAGTTTCTCACTTGGATGAAATATTGCTAAAAAGCCATAACAGCTGAAGAAGGCTAAAACAGATTGCCATCCTTGGTTGTCCTCAGGAAGATGTTTGGAGGAATTTTGTAATCCAAGGGGTTAATTGGATGACCAAAGTTTTCCAATGCTCTATAATTTCAAGAGCTCAAGACTCCGAGCAAACGGCCTGCTCTGACATCTGATTCAATTTAGGGATCGTGCTTGTTATCCCACCACTTCAGCGTTTTTCTCAGACTCAGTTCCAGCAAGGTGCACTTAGGTTTGGGAGAAGTGGGTAGGTCACTGTTGGTATAGGTCCTTGTCAGCTGATAGTTAGGTAGTGCTTACGCGTTTCCCCGGATAGGTAAGTGTCCGGCTTCCTCAGGAGCAAGTATTGAAGTATTTACTATAAATACCATTAGTAATCTGTAGCAACATCCCAACCTTGACTTCTGCTAGTTGAAATACAGTAGAATAAACATCTAAAATTGGCTATTGAAAAGTCGCAGAGCCAAGCAATTGGACTGATATAGAGTGAATACCGACCATTGTTGGGAATCTCTGTAATTATGAAAACAATGAGTCCAATTCACCATTTTCAGTGGTTTATTCTTGTATGATGGTCCTAAACCCTACACTGCATTGTCTATGCAAACATATCAGCCTAGTATGCTAAAACTCCTCCAATGAAAACACTGAACACAGTCTGTGACAGAATTTAATTCCACTGTAATCAACAGACACATTGATGTTTAGCGTAGATCATTCTTCTAATGGTTTGAAGTGGCAGAGTTAACTTGTAGCACTGTAATCATGCGGCTCTTGGTATGATCAATAGGCAGGCTATGGATTATCAGTGACCTGCATTTTCCATCAGGATGGTTAATAGTCTCCCCAATCACTTAAAGCAAAACTTACATAAGCGCTTTACTGGGAGCAATGATTAAAATTCTAAGTCAGACTTCCATAGACTCTGGTTCAGATACGGAATTTTGCTCAATACTTTTTTGATTATATTCTTCTTACATACTGAAGGCTAGAGATGGCTCAGTGAGGTACAAATATAATATTTGTGTAGGTCATTGTGAATTCAAGGGGAATTCTAGGTGAACTTTATTTCTGTGGATATTGGACCAGGCTAATATAACTGAAAATAAATCCTCCTAATTAACTCACCTATGACCTGGAATAGTTCATTGTAATGCAGGCGCCCTGCTGACCCAGATTTGATTCTACAGGTACAGTTCTGTAAGCCCCTCTATTATATAGGGCAGCAGTTCCCAACCCTTGGAACTCTTACCCCTGGGGGTACACTGCGGACCACCAGGGGCACTTGAAAATGTTACTGATAATGGCTGTGTCACACTTGAGGACTAACTTGACTCTGAAGCAGGAGTAAAATGAAAACTAGGTTCTTTAATTAAGTTAGCACACATAGGTACAGCAATATGGATTGGTAACTGGTAAATATAATGAATATGCAATAGTGATGAATGATCTGCAAACAACTTGAGTACTGGATCTTGGAATGAAGAAGTAACAAGGCAGAGGTAACCGAAGCAAGAGAGTTCACTTGTATTATGCAATGTAAACCATTGATAGGATGTTGAAGACAACAACAACTGAAGAATAATCCTTAGATACTGTTAGGTTGTAGACACCATTGCACTGACAGATTCTGAACTATCTCCCAGCATACCTATAAGGAGAAGTGGAAACTGATTGGAGGCAGTGAAGTGATGTCAGCAATAGGCAGCATGGATTGGTTGTAGTGCATAATGTGAGACAAGGCAAGATGGGTGCACTCATGTTAGTGCAGAGGTGGAAACTCCGGCGTGCTGCGCATGCTACTGCGGCCTAGACTCACAGTGGGACAGAGTCGTTAACAGAAATGCCTATCATGGATATCCACAGGAGATGGCACAGTGAGCACAGGAGAGACAGCAGAGACACCGCTGGGCAGGTGCAGGACAGGAGCACCAGATGACAGTGTGCCCAGAGTGGAGGTACTGTATGATTGAAAAGGCACTTAGATGCTAGAAAGGTGTTATTGAGACTCTGGATCGTGACAAGCTGAAAAAGAGTGGTAGAAGGCTAGCAATGGCAGAAGTAGAATTGCATTATGTTACTTTTGTTTCCTTTTTTTGCCTGGAGGGATGGGTAAGGGGATTTATGACACAAGAGTGTACTCACAAATGGAAAGCCTAATCAAGGGCTACAGGAGAAATAAAAGGATGGGAACCGCTGATATAGTGTATCACACATGGCTAATAAGGAAAATTTCAAAAAATTATTTCTAGCTCTTCAGGTTTTGTGCTGGGCTTCAGAGCTTCTAGTTTGTGTGGTTGAGTCTATGGGTCAAATTCCCTCAGAGACATAATTTACCAGTTAGTATAATCTTTTTTTTTTATGTACCAAAAGCAAAAAAATGAAATAAAAAGTTGTAAAAGAGGAGTTACACGGTATCTTTTATCAAATTGGTTATTGTTCCAAGCTTTTAAAAAGTAATTAAACCCTTTCAGCAAGCATGTTGGCTCATTATATAAGAGGTGGGGGCCCAGGTTTTTAATCTGGCTCAGTGTACTAATAGTGTCATTCCGTGAGTCCTGAAATAGGCCGCAAAAATGTAGTATCTTTGTATTTTACACAAGCCTTCTTGAAAATGCAGCTTGGCTAATGCATGGACAGGATCTGTAGACCAATACCCTAGTGCTTTATAGTCAATAAAGGAGTTCTATTCGCTTTTTGGGATATTGTTCCATGTTGGATACATTGATAAACCTTTTTATACCTGAAGCAGGATCTGGAAAAATGCGATAGTACAGTAGTTCTCAACTGTCGTCCTCTGGTACCCTCAATAGGTCATGTTTTCAGGATATCCCTTTATAAACAGGTGGGAAGATTATTGACCCAGTAAAATAAATGAATTCAGCTGTGCTTGATTAAAGAAAACATGATATGTTGGTGCTTAAGCATTGGTGTAAAAAAAAAATACTCGAGTAGAAAGATCACCTACAGGTAGTCATGATGCAGCCTCAGTCTTTTCTTCCCAAGGCATAAAGCGGCAGCAATGTGCTCTATAGAGATTAATTGTAGAGAAACAAATCTAAATTTCCAAGCATGGCAGCTTCACTGTTAGTGCTGTAGATGACACAGTGGATACACAGATAAATCAGCTTAGCCACTGGAGTGTATAAACACGGCAAGCACACAAATAGGTCAGCTCATGCACTGGAGCAAAGTAAGCAGAGTGGAGTAAACACAGAGGGGGGAATTTACTAAAATGGGAATTAGACTTCACATGTGATGTTGCTATGGGCAACCAATCAGAATCTACTTCCTATTTATTTAGCACCCTCTAGAACAGGGGTGGGGAACCTTTTTTGTGCCAAGGGCCATTTGTATGGGGAAAAAATCCTTCGGGGGCCATAAGTAAAAATGTCTCTTATAAATTGTCCTGCTGCAGCCGTCCCACGCTCCGGCAGCTGCTGCTGAATAGGACTGACAGTCTCCAGTTGCTGTTAAGAGGAATCTTGCAAGAACTACCGAACTCTCGTGAGAATTCCCCTCTACTTGACTCCTGGTAAAGCCGTCTGGTGGGTGGGAGGGCCACTCAAACGGCTACGGGGGCCGCATACGGCCCCAGGGCCTGAGGTTCCCCACCCCTGCTCTAGAAGATAGTAGATAGGATGTGATTGGTTGCCCATAGCAACATCACATGTGAAGTCTAATTCCCATCTTAGTAAATTTTCCCCAGACTGTCAGTGCATACAACTCTCTCTACGGTCTGCTGTGAAATGGCGGCAGGCACTTTTATAGGATAAAAATCTGGTGAGAATCCGACACCGGGATGATGATGTTTTATCTCATTTTGGAATCTGAGTGAGGCAAGAAAACACAAGCTGCCGCTTGGATTCAGTTGGCTTCCTCAAGCTCAGGTGGGCACAGTTTTCAGAACACCTAGCCCGCTCTTCTCTTGTGCATAGCGGGTGAAAGAAACATCTTTCTACTAAATAAACAATAATACATGTAAAATACAACTATAAACAAGGGGTTCACGCACTACACTGCAAATTATACACTTCTACATATCTGTGTCCCTCTCACTTTGACTACAGTGCCAAGTTAAGTGGCAATTGTCTCAAAGCCCTCACAGCATCTCTGCTTCCTTTATCTTTGACCTCACCTGCTTTGATCTGAATCTAACCTTGCCCTTACAGTACCTTCTTCATCACCTTTCACTCCCACTTCTCCCATGCTGCTTGCCACTTATAGAACTCTCTACCTTTCAAAACCCAGTCTTTTCCCAACCTACAGGATTTAAAACATTCCCTCAAACCCCATCTCTACATTATAGCCTATCCTACCCCCTCATGATACCGCTCTTTCCACACGTTCTGCCAACCTCAGTGCCATATACACTTCACATCCCACTAGGTCTTAATGTCTCAGAATCTTTATCTCCCTCTAGACAGCAGGCTCTCAGGAGCAAAATTCCTCTCTCCTACCTGCCTTATGTTTGCACCTCTTTTATTGATCTTGCATAAGAAACATGAAGGCTTTTCCATCTAATCTGCCCTGGGTTCATTCATGGCCCTACATTTCCAAGAAGTTTAACATTTGTATACTCCAGCAAAATAAAAATGGAGATAAAAAATACCACTCCAGCACATGCAGAAATTAATATAATTGATTTGATACCATATTATAAGGATGCACTTTGACTTGGGAGCTCCCCAAAGCAACTTTAATGACCCCTCTTACCCAGTACTGGGAGATTTCAGGCTGGAGACTCTTTGAGAAAAATAAGCGTGACTATGGATCCCTGAATTTGGTTACATAAGTGTACAAAGTACTGTACTTGTAATGAACTCTGCATTGGATATATATTGTACTTGTCATACTTGCCTACATGTGCAATTGGTTGAATATAATTTATCTGTGCTTCTGAAACCATTCTAATTCTCTGGTTGGCTGGAAGTTTCTTTAACTCCACCCACGTCATGTTTCTCTCCATCTTGTCCTTGAGTACTCTGTAGTAAAATATGAATGCAATAGCTGCTCTGATCCTAATTAAACACGTATTGGAAAAACAGCTATTTCACTTACGTTCGCTGCTTATTCCATAAGGGGAATGCCTCCATCTCACTAAATATAGTGATTGCCTGCCAGTGGAAAGGAGAAAAAAAAGCCTGATTAATATAATTTGTGAAAATGGCTGCAAAACACATGCTTCTTTTCATTGAATGTAGTCCTTATTGCAAGGATTTTAACATTTTTGGCATCTAAACTGGGAGATAAAAATTATATTTAGCAGGTATAACAAATTAATTAGCTTCATGGTAAAGTTTATCAGTTCATACACAGGTAGTTTTAGAGTTAATGACCCAGCAAAAGAGACTTTAATTAAACACTTTCACTCCTGGGAGTTGAGCTGCTACTCCTTTGTCCCTTCATTTCCATATTCTTCATTAAAACCCTACAGACCATTAAGTCATTAATAATAGTACAACTCTATGTGAATGGCAAGGGTTGCACTGACCTCATACTTCCATAGTCGAGGAAAATGTCTCATACTGTACCTGCAAAGATATAGAAAGTCATTTTCAAGTTGATCAACAAAGATTAAAATATATAAGGTTAAAATATTGTTTATCTGTGCTTGGTTAGTATAGGAGCAGCTGTGAGGGATTAAAAAAAATGATAATATGATAACAAAGCGCTATAAAATGAATGCAATAGCAATAAGTTACTTAACTGATTACTTAAAAGATACTTAAAAAATATTTACAAGTTACCAGCGGAACCCGGGAATCGCAGTTTTACAAAACATGAAAAAAACAAGAAAAAGTTTTTATATTATATAGCGCATTGTTATGACATTATAAAGATTAGTGTATGGTGGAAATAGTCTACAAAACAAGTAAGATAAATATAGGGTGATATTTAATAGGATGAGGGATTCAGAAAGTGAGAGATTTGGTAAGAAATCTCCAGTTTTTTTAAAGCGGCAATCATTTACACTGCAAAACCAGTTTGATTTTGAAGTGTAAATGTATGCCGCTTTAAAAAAACTGGAGATTTCTTACCAAATCTCTCACTTTATGAATCTCTCATCCTATTAAATCTCACCCATAGAGTCTAAATGGGATCAATACACTGGAAATCAAAAATTTGTACTGTGGAACTTCAGGAGGAGCACATTAGGGTCACCTTAGCTGCACTGCCCCATGTTGCCACAACTCATGATTTTTGAGGGTCCTGCACTTGTGGTGCATTCAGTAAGGAACTTAATGAGCACTGTACAATTTTCATCATACAGAAATTGAAAGCGAAAGTTAGAAAGGGTAGGGAATGGTGTCTCTACCTACAAAATCTTCAAATCATATAACTTTTAGTTATATGAAGCCTTCAGTGGTTAGTGTTCTTAGCTTTTTTACTTTTATACTGGGATGATATCGGAAAGCCGATGCTAAGGATACTAATTCTTGGGATCAGTGGCAGGACTTGAGGGTAGTCCAGGTGCAAAAATATAAGTTGGGCCCCCTCTTCCACCCCAACTCAAGTTCACAATATGCAAAACAGCATATGGGTGACAGAGAGAGGTAGAGAATGACAAGGAAAGGGATGGGGAGGCAGAGTGTGACAGGGGAAAAATGGTTGGTGACAGGAAGAGGGTGGCAGGGGCAACAGTGGGCCCCTTAGTCCTCAGGGGCCCCAGTGCACTTCACCTACTGAACCCTGAACCAATGGTAGATCCGCATCTGCTTGGAATGCCGGCAGTCAGAAGACTGAAAGCAGCATCCCGATGTGCAGAATCCTGACACCCAGGTGGAAAGCATTATAACCATTTACCCCTACCCCTTAACCGTCCCCTATACTGCCTAAACCTAAGTAGTAACATTAGTAACTGCTGCGCATGCTGTCCCCTAGGCTGCTGGTCTATTAAACTCAATGATGGACTGAGGAAGCGGTTAAATCTGTTCCTGTGTGCCCACTCCTTTCCTGCTACATAGAGACACACAGGGCAGTGTCCACAATAAACAATAAAAAACAAAATGCCTTTACCTGGGATTGACTATGGGCCTGATAAAAAAGTGATAAAATTGAGAGTAACAAACAACCATCCAATCAGCTATTAACTGCCATGTTATAGGCTGGGTTTGAAAAAAGACAGGTAGGAGCTGATTGGCTGGTTGTTTATAAAGGTGCGTACACACGGGGGAAATATATTGATCAGCAATATATTGCTTGCAATATACTGCTCAGTTTCTTCTTTTCAGCTTAATTCTAAATTTGATCACTTTTTGAAGCTTGATACATCTAGCCCGGAGTCTCTTTATGTGTTATTACATTACAGTAATATGCATTTGGCATAAAACAATAAACATGCCTACAGTATATGCACAATGGCATAAAAGCCATCTATGAATATACAATAAGAAATATCTAAATAAAAAAAAAACTTATTTAAAATTAATTTCATCCTCTCTTTATGATTATGTATGTATCAATTATGATGATTAAAGGTATGGTTCAATCTAGTGCTAAACTATTCCTGTTAAATACTGGATGCCCATAGAAAATAATGATGATGTCAAAATAATTGATCAAACTATACAATAATTAAGCTTGTGAAATACAGAAAAGCTTCTTAAATAGTCATGTTTAAATGCTCTGGTCTCATTTCTTTCAGTCCATAAATTTTAAGTGAGCCAAACAGGGTGTTACAAATTATAATTGATTTTGCTATTTAAATGTTCATTTGTTCAGGTTTCTTTGGGGTAAATTAGTTGATGTTTGATTTTAAATCAACTGAAAACTAATCAAATTGAAGTTCAAAATCACTCATTTATTAATATACAATTTTGCATTTGATTTTAAAATCAAATTCAATGTGTGATTTTGAGTAGTATTTTTTTGTTCCGTTTAAGAAATCCCTTTTAAAATAACCGAAAAAAAATCCCCAAGAAAATCTAAAATCTGCCAAATTGAAAACAAAATCAAATGCTCATGTATTCCTATTGGTCCAAATATACTATGCACAAGAAGCTGCGTAGTTCATATAATTCTGGTTTGCGTACATCTACCATAGGTTGGCTGCACATGCACAGAACTTGTTCTGTGCATGTGCAGAAGGGGTCCTGCATTGTTGCATACAGTTCCACAAAGCTTTCTCATGGGAACGCCCATGAAACACTGGGCGTTCTTATAAGGTAATGGGGCCAACTGCCCTTCTCCGCCCCCCAGCAAATGCACGGAGGAACGAATGAACCAGAATAACCCCCTATGTGTGTGCTATATAAAAAGCTATTTATGAATAATAAATAAATAATAAGGTTTAGGTAATAGAATGTTGTTTAGAAGCTCAAATCACCTGTTATTGGTCTATTATTTTGGGGACTCAAAGTCCGATTCTGTGTTAGATTTTCAAGTCAAATGTTAGTAAATCAGGTTTCTATATTAATCTATGGGAAAATATTGATGTTTTAGTGATATTTAATATTGAACAGGAGTCAACTTTATATTCAATTTCTCATTCAATGTTGCCTTTAGTAAATCACCAAACACAAAATTTTATAAAAAAAAATATGACATCCAATTAGTAATGAGCGGGTTGATGATGAGAGTGTTAATTACATTATAAACTTGTAAAATAAATGTCATGAACTTGCCGCAAATGATGTAACATGAAGGATAGATGCCTAGATGGCTAACGTCTCAGCCTCTACTCACTTTGACCTCACAAATGAAGCGGATGCCTTTGTTGGTCTTATGGCCTAGCGATCACAATCAACCTAATTTTTATTGGTGGCAAGAACTGCAGACACTAGTGGCTGACTTATGCAAAAAGACACACTTCACAAATGGATTGCCATGAATAGCAGCAACAGCAGCAAGAAAAATGGAGGACCCATCTGAATGTCATCCTGAAGTTCAATTATTGTAACCGTAGGATTAATAATTTGATTTCTACAATGGTTTGCGGTTCTCCTATAAACCCTTCAAAGGACATTGTACAGTACCATGCATTAATGGCCAACTGTGACTTAACATTTTAGGCCACACAGGACATTATTTTTTTGCTGAGCCAATGTCATGAAGTGTGTGGATAATCCTATGGAGGACAGTAACTCATTGGGCCCCCCTTTGGAACAGAAGGACAGACGATTAACTAATGGAGTGGACAGAATTAAGATATACTTCTTCCTAAGCACACTAGCATTGAAATGACAACTGAGACCTCCCTTGATGTGTGATCATTGACTGTTTGACTTCACTGAATTAACCTCCGGAAGTTGAGTATAATGAATCGATATTGTATTGGTCAACTGTTGTGTTTCTTTGCTGTCCATATATTAATTCCTTGAAACCTAAAAGAACAACAGTATATTCCCGCCGGGAACAATTATACATGTGATTCTGTTTGTCCACATATTCTATGATTGGAAACCATAAGCACTGATTTTACCTACACACACAGCAGAAGGGACAGTACCTCAGAGCAGCACCTAGTGGCGGGGCCACACACATTGCCCCTTACATCCCCTCCCTTAATACAGTCCTGATTAGTACCTACACATTTTGCTCATTAGAGGGCTCCATCCGGGTTCATCAGATTTGAGGGTATTGGTTGCTTCTTCACTATCTAGTCTGCCCATGTAAAGTACATGAACACACTAGGGGTTAAAAAATACCAGTATATTTGTGGATTATGGAAGGAAAGCCACGCAAGCACAGGGAGAATATACAAACTTTACACGGTTAGGGTCTTGGAATTGAACCCATGAACTTAGTACTGTAAGAAAGCAATGCTAAACATCATTACTGCCCATAAAAACTACAGTTTATTGTTCTTATTGGTGTTTTATTGGTTATCAATGTTGTGTTTCATCCAAGCTTACAGTACAGTACATGGTATAAGAGAGTGCTAGCTCTCTTGCAATAGCATCAACAAATCATATATATATATATATATATATATATATATATATATATATATATATATATATATATATATATCATTGGAGAGAACATGAAGCAGCAACAGAGGAAGAAAGCAAGTGAGTACTATTGAAATAAAAAAAATTATCCAAATGTAATACTTTGATCAAAGAGTTTTTTTAACTGTTTTGAACTGTGGCTGTCACTGGGGATTAAATTCCTTGATGATATTAATCGAAACTCTACTTTTTCCTCCTTTTAAAACATTAAAGATGCATTTTATTGCTGAATACTGTTGGTCCTGATTTCCAGTGGCGTAACAATGGACCCCAAGTTGGCTTAGGGGAGCTAGCATCGGCAAAGTCTGCAGGGAGCACCGGGAACTTCTGGTGACACCGTGTGTCACCTTGATAAAACCAGTCACCTAGCGAACCGCGTTGGTGGACCAAGAGGGTTATCACTATCCAGTTCTGAACTTCAACACCTCTCCACTATTGGATCCAGACCCAGTCTCCATATCCTAAGTCTATTAATGACCACCGGCTACCATTTGGTACCTTCCATCCAAGGCTTATCCATGCCATAACCCGGACGGAGGTGACACATAACAATGGGAGAGTGCTACTCCACAAAATACCGACCAGGGGCCACTCTGGACATATTGGATACAAATAACCGGTTGGTAATTAGGAGACACTATAGGAACGGACCCATTAACCAGTGGACTATACTAATATGGTACCATATGAACTGGACTATTTTGAAATATCCCTCTTTTTTACTACCTACCCCTTCCCCCATTTTTCAATATGTTATGTCATGTTTAATGTTTTTAATTAAATAATCTTGCTATTTTTCACCCAATTGGCACTTATTATCATTATATTTATTCTTTATCTATTGCTTAACGCAGTGTACCCCCTTGTGTTTTTTGTACTATAACATGAAAATAGTTTATGATTTGTACCTTATCCTATGTAGACTGCTCAAATTCTCCCCATCTGTTCCTGAAAGTTGTCGGATAGGGTGCTCAGCCATATTTGATAATACTGCCCTAGATTGTTGTATCTTTGAAGTGACATCTGTCGTCCTCTGTCTACCATCTTAAATGTCCTTCTATCACCAAGATTTATTTTGTCCGTCTGAATATTCCTTCAGCCACTAAGCATTAAAACAAACTAATTTGCCATGCTTTCTTAAAGACCACATGTCAAGTTGCTGCTGACCGGCACCAAGCATCCCCTCCCCACATGCAAGCAATACTAAACAGAGTTTATCATGTTTATTATATAATGGGTTTCATGACTAATAACATATGGTCACAATATCATTGAATAAGGCTTGAGAACTCTATTCTCTGTTTTCTCTGGAGCAGTATTACAGTGCAATGTGCAGTTCACCTTGCCATCTTGCCTCCAAACCCACTCCTCTTTGTTCTCCTCTGCTATGTTTGGACTTCTTCACCTACACGTGTCTATGAGGTTATATAACTTTTTATTGTATTAGCTAGTTATATTCTCGCCTTCCTTAACATAATGTGTTAACTACTGTAGTTGTTCCCATATATTTCTGATTGCCAGAATCCCTTCTTTAAGCTTTATGTATGGCCTGTGGATTTTGGCAATTGCATTACTCTCCAGTAAGGTGTTCTCCAAGTCATACCAGTGTTAGGAGATGAGGCATATTGTAGGCTGGAATGCTGCCACTGAAGAGGAGGGCATTGGATCAGTGGACAGATATTTTGATCCTTATAGCATTGGCATTGAAAGGAAAGAGCTCTTGAAAGGACAGATGGAGGCCAGGCACTTGCTTATGCCCATATAGCTTTAAGAACAAAATATCAAAACAACTGTCTAGAGATCACCTCAGAATAAGGTGTAGTAAATGTGTTTTAAGTCCTTTAGTAAATTATTTTCCAATTAACTGTATAAAGCCTTTTAAGTCACCTTTCTTTATTGAATAATCAAAAGGTCTTTTTTTTGTTTTTCCGCAATCTATTTCAAACTGGTACCTTCACAACCGATTAATCAGCATATAACCAAGTCTGTGGCTGCACTGAGTCAGTTCTATATTACAAGTCCCAAAGCACTATGCAAGTTTGCATATTAATTAGATGATGCCCTGGGGATCATTTCATTAAACATATATTGCAAGTAATTAGTCCTTTAAACTCAACCAAGCCATATGAAATTACCATTCATTGCAGTTTGCATTTTCCATTTGCATATAAAATTGTGATAGCACTACATAAGTCTATAGGTCGATCTCAATGACACAAAGTTATGCAGAACTTGGACTGCTGCAAAGGATTGTTTTTTTGGACCAGATGCTTTATTTCCTCCATTTAATTCCTTCTGCATTAATTACCTTGTATACTGTTGTGACTAGCATCATGGAACTTGGAAGGCCTGTAACCTTCCCTCCCAGCCACCACCTTGCTTAGGGGGGGGATTCATCTCTGTACCCTTAGGATGCAGAAAAGAATGTATACAAAAGGTATCACTTTTTAAATTGCTTTATTGCCATATTACTTGTTGTACACATGAAATGTATCCCAAGGAGATTGTGGGCAGGGTTGGTGCTAGGTGTTTGGCACCCCCTGCAATTGATAAAATTATAAATCTGTGCCCTCTGTCACATATGTAATAAAGGGACACTTCAAGCCAAAGACAAAAAAATGGTGTGATTGGCGGCTTCATGGAGATGGTCAGGTAGCGGGGGAGATGGGCGGAGGGCTCCAAATGAAGGGGGCACACAAGCGTCTTGTGGGCGCGCCCACCCCTTCGATTGGAGGACGGCACATGGCTATTGGAGAGCTGCTCCATCTGTATATATAGTCACAGGGGAGCTGCACTCACTATCTTGACATACAATATTAAATAGTGGAGATTTAGGACTGATTTCATGTATAGATAAATGCATTTTAAGTCTGCAGCTCCTGGCAAGGGACCCCACTTTTCTGCAGGTCTTACTCTATTGCTCAAAATAATTACAATTAACATAGCTATCACATTAGTGTAAAGGTCCATACACACTGGGCGACTATGCCCAGCGTGTATGGACAGCGATTATGCCAATCATCGCTGCGGGGAAAGCCACTCAGTGCATACACACTGAGCGACTTTCCCCCTGCCCGGCGCCGACGGAGGGGGGAGGACGGCGTTGCATAGTGCAGAGAATGTAAGCTCTCACGAGCAGGGCCCTCTCTCCTCACGATCCTTTCTTAGAATATATAAACCACTGCCACCCTGATGATTGTTTCAGTGTCCTTTACCCTGATGCAACTATCCATATTAACCATGTACTTGTCCTACACTGTCTTGTACTGTCATTTGTTATGCGTTTTTGCTCATAACTATCCTCTGTAAAGCGCTGCGTAATTTGTGTGCGCTATATAAGAAACTGTTAATAAATAAATCAAGCCGTCCTGAAAGCCGCTCATCTGCTGGTATAACCAGCAGATGAGTGTCTTTCCCGGCGATGTTGCTGGAGCGCACAGCAGAGCTCACCGCTCATCGCCGGGGCATACACACTGGGCGGCTTTGAGCTGAAAGCCGCTCAAACTGAGTGTTTTGAGCAACTTTCAGCTCAAAGTCGCCCAGTGTGTATAGGCCTTAAGACTCCAGGTATACTATCTGGGCTACAGCTCACAGCAGCTTTTATTTTAAAGGCGAGGCAGTTACACACCTGTTGCAAAGCGCCTAGGGAAACAGTTGATACAAGCTATGATGATAAGTTAAAACCAGGTACATAAGAAAATGTGATCACAACAAGACTAATTAAAAATGAATCTAATAAACAAAAAGCACCAATCCACGGCACTCACCATTCCTTGGTGAGCAAACATAAATAAAACACTACAACAATTTTTCAGAAATGAATGAACAAAAGAAGCTAGTTTGTGATTATATATATACTATTTTTTGTTCGACAATGGGTTTTTTTTGCAGCGCCGCGGCACGGCGATGGGGTCTAACATGGCCCCATCGTATGCCAATCTTTTTATGTTTCAATATGAAAAACGGTATTTGCTTTCCCATCCTATCTTTTCCAAATTCATTAGTTGTTACGTTCGTTATATTGATGATTTGTTTTTTGTTTGGACTGGCACTGAGAAACTCCTTAACGACTTTGTATTCTTTCTGAATTCCATTCCAGGGAAAATTAGATTTACTTCCAGCTATAGTCCCACTTCCCTACATTTTCTTGATGTTTTGATTTCTATTAATAATGGGACTTTTGTTACGTCACTCTTCAAAAAGCCAACCGATAAAAATACTCTTTTACTTGCATCCAGTTTCCACCCCAGCCGCTGAAACGCGGTTTACCGTTTTCTCAATTACTGAGAGCAGTACGCATCACGTCTGACAGAGCAGCATTGGATGGTGTCCTAACTGATATGTGTAAACAATTCACTGATCGCCAATATGACCACAGAGAAGTGGACGAGGCAAGATCTAAGTGTCTGAGTCTATCCAGGGCTGACTTGTTGATTCCCAAGGTCAAGGAAGAAAAAGAACAGAGGCTACATTTTGTGACCACCTATTCTACAGCGTCAAAGGCCATAAAGGAAGCCTTTTTACAGCACTGGCATATTTTGCGCACAGACCCAATCATGGGGAAGGTGTGTCAGAGTCCTCCAATGTTCTGCTTCAAAAGAAGCCAAAATCTTAAACAACAGTTGACCTACTCGGACATTAGTCCTAAAATTGATCAGAGAAGCTGGCTTTCTAGGCCAGTTGGTTCGCAGAAATGTACCGGTTGCGTCAATTGTCGACACATAATCAAAACCAATGTTTTCATACACCCCATATCAGGCATCAGATACAACCTAAGGCATGCTATGGACTGTGATACAAAGTACATTGTGTACCTGATTCAGTGCCCGTGCAACAAATTGTACGTTGGCAAAACAATGAGAATGTTAAAAGAGAGAATTGGAGTGCACAGGTCTTCAATCAAGAAGGCTTATCAGAAAATTGATGCCAGCACCCCTCCGGTAGCCAGGCACTTTGTCGAAATGGGCCATTCCATCAATGAATTTGCCTTTATGCCCATCGAACATGTGCCTCCGTTGAGGCGAGGTGGCGATAGACACGGTATTCTATTGAAAAAAGAATGCTACTGGATTTATGAGCTCAATTGCATGAGACCGGTTGGCTTAAATGAGGAGTTTTCTTTTTCCCCTTTCATTAAGTAATCATAGTGTGTTTGTTTTCTGCTTCCGATGTCCTCATAATGTGTTGTTTTATCTTAGTGCTTTTTGTGTTAAATAAGTGTTATTCGCTTATTGATTAATTACTATGTCACCTTTTTGCATGCGTCTCTTGCACATAATTTTGGTGTACTAGTACCCCCTGCGATTATTATGGTTACACCATAGCGTTTTTGCGATATTAGCATTGGCGTCAGATCTCCATGACAACAACCTGCGACCCGGCTCATTTCCTGGGACCAGGAACCACATTACCTTCCCCCCGCGGCAGACGCTGCTTTTTAGTTCCACACCGCCGTGTGGACTTCCTGTTCATACGTGCGGCTGGTGCTTACTGCGGTGACGCGCGAGTGGGTGATCGAATGTGGAGCCGGATTCCCTTGATTGAGCTGATGTGGCGCAGGTGAGTATGGCTCTGCACACCTTTTAAATTCTAGGTCCTGGGCTCAGTGTCTTGATGACCCCTCTTGATGAAGGCGCTGGGTGCGCCGAAACGGCCGTCGAGGAGACGTGTAATGTATTGCCTTGTTGTATCTTCCTGATGGGTGTCCATGATTACCTCATTGTACTGAGCCTGGATATTCTCCATTAAATGAATCTGCATTGAATTTCATTCCTTGACTGGTGCCGGTTGTTCTGTTTGCTCTGGAGCATTTGAACAGGACTCTTTTCTATTTCAATTGTGACCTGGCACGCTCCATTCATACAAGTTAGCGGGTGCGACTGCTCTTTGGACTATACATGGTTCTTTTGAACGTTTCATTTGCACCGCCATTATCATCTATGTGGTTGTACACCACCTCACACGGACATTTACCATTGTCTGTGTGCTCTGTGTTTTATGTTGTATGTTTTGTGGTGACTGTGTCACACTCTGTTATAATGGATTTTGACGCCAATGATTTAACTGGCACAAAGAGGTTCCTGGATAAGGATGTCAATAAAATCCTCTTTGCCGATACTAAGGAGCTGGCTTTTGATGTGGATAGTCCCCTTGAGGTTCATACTGACCTACTGAGACTTCGCAAGAGGTTGGTGGAATTAGAACTCCACGGATTAACCCTGTCACAGTACCACAGGGAAGGTTTCATACCTAGGGGATTCCGCATCAAAAACCAGCCAACCATAGGCCGCACCAATAAGGATTTTTGTAAAAATTGGTGTGCCATCCTCAATCAGTGCAGTTTTGATTTAATTGTATTGGTTGTACAGCAGGTTAACTATGACATAGATATTGTGAAGCGAGAGATTGTGATTTGTGAAAAGGAGGGCACTGCTATTTTAAAATCTGACACCTCCACTGATTGGTTGACCAAACTGGAAGACACAGTAGCCACATTTAAGTCCGAGCTATTAGCCTTTAAAAAAGGCAAATATAAAAAAGTTAAGGACGATTATAGAGAGCTGCGTGTCTACCCCTGGCTGACAGGACAAAATTCTAGACGTCCATGGCGAGAACAATATACTGCCAGTAGGAAACGCAGAGAGGTTAATTTTACTGATCTTGAGTCACAAACCTCACACAGCGACTCTGATCATTCAAATAAGAGTGTTTTTTTAGGCAATCGAGCGAGCAATCGCAACAAAGAAAAAAGAGGCCCACGAGATGCAGGAGAGGGGGCGTCAGGCACAAGTACTCAAAAAGGAAGGGGAAAGAGGGGGGATCAGAAATAATGGTGTTTAACCTTTCAGCCCATACCCTCTCTGAGATGGAAATGTCTGTATTGAATAAGGGGTTAACCTTTGTGCAAACTCATAAGCAAAGACCCTTTGAATGTGAAACAGAACTTTTTAGTTTCCATAGACAGTTACGCCTTAAAGATTTTTTTCTTAGGCAACCACAGGCTTCCAATGTTAATCCATCTCCCTTTCGAGTTAAAAGTGATTTTGACCCCCCCTCTCCAAATGCATCCATTGACACTTTTATGCGCCTTGTTAAACGTGATGCCTTACCGGTGGTTAAAAAAACGGGTAGGTATTATTCCAACATTTCTCAAGGTGAGAAACTAGCCATCAAATCCCTGCGAGACAACTCCAATATTATCATCCGCCCCGCCGACAAAGGCGGGGGCGTGGTAGTTCTCGACAGGGATTATTATATTAACGAAATTAAAGGCCAGTTGAGTGATACCAGTTGTTATACAAAACTTACGTATGATCCAACTCAAAAATACAAAAAGGAGTTTGACTCCCTAATTCAGATGGGATTGAGTAATAACTGGATCGATGAGCCCACTAGTGAGTTTCTTTGTCAAAAATTTCCTGTGACCCCCTTGCTCTATTGCCTTCCAAAGGTACATAAGTCCTTGGTCTCCCCGCCTGGGAGGCCAATTATTTCCTCCATGGGATCCATCAGCCAGCCGGTGTCGCAGTACATAGATTTTCTTCTGCAGCCGGTTGTGCAATCTAGCCCATTTTTTCTGCGTGACACCACAGACTTTTTAAACAAACTTAGTCAGTTTGGTCAACCGACAGAAGGGTGTTTGCTGGTGACCCTTGATGTCACCAGCCTTTACACAAATATTGAACATGATGAGGGCATCGGAGCAGTTCGGGAGTGTATCAGTGCCAGTCCACTTTATTCAGGTCCACCAGTTGATTTTTTGTTAACTTTACTTGAATTGGTTCTCAACAAAAACTATTTTTTGTTCGACAATGGTTTTTTTTTGCAGCGCCGCGGCACGGCGATGGGGTCTAACATGGCCCCATCGTATGCTAATCTTTTTATGTTTCAATATGAAAAACGGTATTTGCTTTCCCATCCTATCTTTTCCAAATTCATTAGTTGTTACGTTCGTTATATTGATGATTTGTTTTTTGTTTGGACTGGCACTGAGAAACTCCTTAACGACTTTGTATTCTTTCTGAATTCCATTCCAGGGAAAATTAGATTTACTTCCAGCTATAGTCCCACTTCCCTACATTTTCTTGATGTTTTGATTTCTATTAATAATGGGACTTTTGTTACGTCACTCTTCAAAAAGCCAACCGATAAAAATACTCTTTTACTTGCATCCAGTTTCCACCCCCAGCCGCTGAAACGCGGTTTACCGTTTTCTCAATTACTGAGAGCAGTACGCATCACGTCTGACAGAGCAGCATTGGATGGTGTCCTAACTGATATGTGTAAACAATTCACTGATCGCCAATATGACCACAGAGAAGTGGACGAGGCAAGATCTAAGTGTCTGAGTCTATCCAGGGCTGACTTGTTGATTCCCAAGGTCAAGGAAGAAAAAGAACAGAGGCTACATTTTGTGACCACCTATTCTACAGCGTCAAAGGCCATAAAGGAAGCCTTTTTACAGCACTGGCATATTTTGCGCACAGACCCAATCATGGGGAAGGTGTGTCAGAGTCCTCCAATGTTCTGCTTCAAAAGAAGCCAAAATCTTAAACAACAGTTGACCTACTCGGACATTAGTCCTAAAATTGATCAGAGAAGCTGGCTTTCTAGGCCAGTTGGTTCGCAGAAATGTACCGGTTGCGTCAATTGTCGACACATAATCAAAACCAATGTTTTCATACACCCCATATCAGGCATCAGATACAACCTAAGGCATGCTATGGACTGTGATACAAAGTACGTTGTGTACCTGATTCAGTGCCCGTGCAACAAATTGTACGTTGGCAAAACAATGAGAATGTTAAAAGAGAGAATTGGAGTGCACAGGTCTTCAATCAAGAAGGCTTATCAGAAAATTGATGCCAGCACCCCTCCGGTAGCCAGGCACTTTGTCGAAATGGGCCATTCCATCAATGAATTTGCCTTTATGCCCATCGAACATGTGCCTCCGTTGAGGCGAGGTGGCGATAGACACGGTATTCTATTGAAAAAAGAATGCTACTGGATTTATGAGCTCAATTGCATGAGACCGGTTGGCTTAAATGAGGAGTTTTCTTATTCCCCTTTCATTAAGTAATCATAGTGTGTTTGTTTTCTGCTTCCGATGTCCTCATAATGTGTTGTTTTATCTTAGTGCTTTTTGTGTTAAATAAGTGTTATTCGCTTATTGATTAATTACTATGTCACCTTTTTGCATGCGTCTCTTGCACATAATTTTGGTGTACTAGTACCCCCTGCGATTATTATGGTTACACCATAGCGTTTTTGCAATATTAGCATTGGCGTCAGATCTCCATGACAACAACCTGCGACCCGGCTCATTTCCTGGGACCAGGAACCACACTACCTTCCCCCCGCGGCAGACGCTGCTTTTTAGTTCCACACCGCCGTGTGGACTTCCTGTTCATACGTGCGGCTGGTGCTTACTGCGGTGACGCGCGAGTGGGTGATCGAATGTGGAGCCGGATTCCCTTGATTGAGCTGATGTGGGGCAGGTGAGTATGGCTCTGCACACCTTTTAAATTCTAGGTCCTGGGCTCAGTGTCTTGATGACCCCTCTTGATGAAGGCGCTGGGTGCGCCGAAACGGCCGTCGAGGAGACGTGTAATGTATTGCCTTGTTGTATCTTCCTGATGGGTGTCCATGATTACCTCATTGTACTGAGCCTGGATATTCTCCATTAAATGAATCTGCATTGAATTTCATTCCTTGACTGGTGCCGGTTGTTCTGTTTGCTCTGGAGCATTTGAACAGGACTCTTTTATATATATATATATATATATATATATATATATATATATATATATATATATATATATATATATATATATATATATATATATATATATATATATATATATATATATATATATATATATATAGAAAATGGAGAAGGCCTGGCACTCCCGCAGCTGGGTCCGAATACCCCGGTGCCTTCCAGTACAGGTAGGTAGAGGAATGGAAGAGGCGGCACTCAAATGGGATTTTTCAAAAGTGTATTGTGGCAAAAAATAGGACCAACGTTTCGGGGTCTTAATCACCCCTTTGTCAAGGTGCAAGTTTCCACTTGCACCTTGACAAAGGGGTGATTAAGACCCCGAAACGTTGGTCCTATTTTTTGCCACAATACACTTTTGAAAAATCCCATTTGAGTGCCGCCTCTTCCATTCCTCTCTCTCTCTCTCTCTCTCTCTCTCTATATATATATATATATATATATATATATATATATATATATATATATATATATATATATATATATATATATATCATATGGCAAATAATTAAGTTTTGTACTCAAAAGCATTGTTTACAAATAGATTAAGTTTCGATTTCCTTAAATTGCTTCTCCTTAAATTATCTACCCTCAGTGGCAATCACAGCAGTGCAAACGTGGGGCTTTCTGTTGGACAATGGGGGTTACTCTGGTTGATTCGCTTGATTTGCAAAATTGCATCCTTGCGAGTTAACCAGATCGCGCCATTCGCAAGTCACATACGTTCACACTGGCTGCAAATGGATATTTTACATAAACATCTATTTGCATCCTGCAGGGGAACACCCACATCATTCAATGGTCGCTGAGCAACCTTAGATCTGCGTGCATATTCTGAGGGAAATGGGTAGTCAGCTGACATCCGGTGATGTTAGCTGAACGCCCCACCCCGCCCCCACGTGGGGGTGGGGTGGGGCGAAATTAGCATGAAAACACACAGTGTTCTCATAAGTACACCCATGAAATGCTGGGCGTTCCCATGTTATTATTATTTATTATATTTATTAGCAGTTTCTTATATAGCGCACACAGATTCCGCAGCGCTTTACTGAGAATATTTTACCATTCACATCAGTCCCTGCCCCAGTGGAGCTTACAATCTATATTCCCTACCACATGTACACGCACACACAGACATTCTAGGGTTAATTTTTGTGAGCCAATTAACCTACCAGTATATTTTTAGATTGTGGGAGGAAACCGGAGTACTCGGATGAAACCCACACATGTACGGGGAGAATATACAAACTCTGCACAGTTAGGGCCATCGTGGGTATTGAACCCATGACCTCAGTGCTGTGAGGCAGTAATGCTAACCATTACACCATCCATGCTGCCCATATGCTAATGGACCACCCTGCCACCCCCTGCCCTCCACTTTAAAGGGTGGGAGTGTGCATCCAGCAAACAGTTTGTTCGCCGTGGCCGCACACACCCAGAGCATGCACATGCGAAAAGAGAAAGCATCGGCCCCGAGTGAACGCACGCGGTCATGCGAACAGACCCGAATAAGGTACAATGTGTCCTAAGCTGGGTACACACACAAATATTTATCTGTCCAATCTGTCTGGTGCGAACAAAAATCAAGAAATTTATGGGAGCAAATGACAATCTATCAATTGCTACCAAACACTGGAAAATGGATAAAAATGATTGTTCAGTTTAATTTGATAAATCATACAACTTTAACCAATTTATCTGATTTATGATTGTTTGTTTTTCAGCATTTAGGAGCAAATAGTTGATTCTCATTTGCTCTCATACATTGGATAGATTGGACAGATTAATCTGTAGGTGTGTACCCATTTATGGCAGCTAGAGTGAGCGTGTCATAGTGCACATAGGGGGTTATTCTGGTTCACTCGCAAAGGCACAATTACTCTCTAATTGACAAAACCATATGCACTGTAGGTGGGGCTGATGTAACATGTGAGGATCTCACAGCACTACAGGTAAAACCAGGGGCGGATCCAGGATAAAATGACAGGGGGGGCACCATGATAAAAGAGGGTTTAGGTGGGGGAGGGCCAGTGTTAGTGGTGCCAGTGTACATGCTAATAGAGCGGCAGAGAGTGGGTGGCAATGGGATTAAAAATAGGCCCTGGCATTTAAAGTACGCAGGCCCACCATGGCAACAAAAGTGAAGGATGTAGTTGTACGCGCGACAAAGGCACGCTCTGGAAAAGGGGGTGTGGCCACTAAACAGGGGGCATGTCCTTGAGTGTAGTGTACAACACCATATACAACTTCTACACATTATGCAACAAAATACTAGACCCCATTATACTTGCCCCTTACACATGATGCCAAATGGAATGAGCCAAAATTCAAACAATGCCACACGGATTGAGCCAAAATTTACATAATAACACATGGATTGAGCCAAAATTCACATAATGCCACATGGATTGAGCCAAAATTCACATAATGCCAAATGGATTGAGCCTAAATTCACATAATGCCAAATGGATTGAGCCAAAATTCACATAATGCCACACGGATTGAGCCAAATTCATAAGATGCCATATGGATTGAGCCAAAATTCACATAATGCCACATGGATTGAGCCATAATTCACATAATGCCACACGTATTGAGCCAAAATTCACATAATGCCACACGGATTGAGACAAAATTCACATAATGCCACACCGATTGAGCCAGAATTCACATAATGCCACACAGATTAAGACAAAATTCACAATACGCTTCATAAACAGGGACATTGTCCACCAAAGGCGTGCATTAAACATTTACACGTAACTATAGCACCGCAGCCCCCGCCACCGCGGGGGGGGGGGGGGGCGCTGTGCATGTGGGGGCGCCAGGGGCTGCGGTGCTATAGTTACCTACCCCCCAATCCCCCGCAGACTTACGTATCTTGCTGGTCCCGGCGGCTCCGTTCTTCTGATGAGGACCACAACAAAATGGCCGCCCCCATATAGCAAACAGTTCTCTGAAACTGTCTGCTGTACGGGGGCGGCCATTTTGTGGTGGTCCTCAGCAGATGAACGGACGGAGCCGCTGGGACCAGCGCGATAGGTAAGACTGCGGGGGAGGGGGTTAGCATAGGCGGCGGGGCAGCCGGGGGGGGGGGGGGTGCTCGATGGGGCGGCGGGTGGGTATGGGCGCCCCCCCCCTAACGGCGGGGGGGCGCCCAAAATGTAGCTACGCCACTGTTTACACCATAATGTCCATTGCACGTTAAGTTACACGGCATGATGTCCATTATATATTATGCCAAACACCATAATGCCTATTAAAAATTATGCTACATACAGTAAGTGCTGCTTATCTACATGCTCATTGCCAAGGGTTCCATGCTCATTGCCAGAGGTTCCATGCTCATTGCCATGTGGGATTACATGCTCATTGCCAACGGGGAATACATGCTCGTGGTAAATGGGGGACAGCCGCCGCCAGGCAGAAGTGATAGCCACTGACAGTGGCAGAGCCTGGCTGTATTCCGAGCACTGCAGGTCCCAGCTATTTGAAATAATACCCATTTCACACCAGAAAATGCATTCCCAGGTTGGCCCCTTTTACACCAGCCTAGTCCCTGCATTTTCTGGTGTGAGGGGGAGAGAAAACCACCCCTCCCCCCCTTTAACTAGTTATCTCATTTAACCGGCTATATCTTCGGAACTAACTAACCCATTTACATGAGACAAGTATCATATTGAAGAACTTTTGAGTGGGCTTTGAATGATTTTGGTCCAGTAAAACTGGAACGTTTGGTTCCAGAGTAATCTGCCCTCAAAGAACATGAACAGCCATGAAATTACATTTCAAAAATAAAAAAATCGATTTACACGCTATATCTCTGGAACCGATTGACCGATATGGACCATCCTGGTATCATATTGAAGGCCCAGCGATTTGGAATTGAATGACATCAACCACAAGCTCCTGTGATGCCAGGGGGGAACCGGGTGGTAGTCAGAATTGAAGGGTCCCATATTATCCTATGGGGAAAAAATGTTACAGCTTTGCCAGGCGATATCTCCGGTTCCCAGGGGGCTAGAGACATAGGGCTGGGCTCGTTGGAAAGCCCTGGTCCTCAGCTACAAAATGAATGACAGGGGGGCACGTGCCCGGGTGCCCTCCCCCTGAATCCGCCACTGGGTAAAACTATGGTGAGTACACTAAAGGGTGATTATCAAATGACTGTGCACGCATACGGATCGTAGCACGCATGCTTGAGGCCATTCAGCGAAAGAATCCAGCTTCTTATCTTATTGCAAGACGCTCCCAAGTTGTTTGAGAGGATATCCCCATTTGGAGATGTACTGTATCCGGCCATTTTCTGGGAGTGTCAGAAACAATGCAAGTGTGTCAAGGCGATTTCAGGGAGGGTGCGTGACATCAGCTCCAGCCTTGATTAGCCTTTCTCTATAGCACAGGAAGAGTTGGGCCCCCACAGGCAGACTGCACAGACTGGGGAACTCAGCGAGCCGACAATAGAAGTGATTTCCACAAGCTATTCGCAGCCTTGCACAGGGCAAGTTTACATTCTGTCTGGGCGGCAGCTATCTGATCGCAGGGCTCTGCTAAATTGCCCCACTCCGATCAGGTCTCAATTACCCCCTAAATACAGTGTTATATATCTCAGCTTCTTCCAATTTTATTCCAGACTTTGATACATTTACAGTAATTTAGTGTTATCATTGTATATATGTCCAAATGTTTCTACAGTATACATTAGATTTTATACATTTAGCCTCTTAGGTTAAATATTCCTGGATGATTAAGTACCCCTCTATGGTTACTAAGGAATGCAGAGACATTAAATCTTTGGCTGTATGAGAAAATTAATTTACGTTTCATAATGATATTGATGCAGCTTTTGACAGGTCAGTGAATCATTTTGTCTTGTGCTGGGCGCTGCAGATTTCCTGGATCCGGGGAAGCAGAAAAGGCTGGTGAGAAAGAAGATCAAGGACTGGCAGCTTATTCACAATATGATCCTATTCAAGCCATTCTAAATTAGTCTATTATACAGTGGGCTCAATGAAGCCCTGACCGATGTCTCACAGCATTTGGTGGAATGTGTTTATCCAAACACCAACAGACGTCTGTCAGATGATTCTCTCTAAGAACTGTTACCCTTTGCTGTCTTGTTCTAGGACACAGCTGTCTGACTTCTTAGGCCATTTATAGGTGGGTGGAGCACATTTTCAGTTGTATGTACAACACTTAGGGCCTGATTCAGACCTGTTTGCTAGGTTTCATATACTCGCAGCCTAGCAAACAGGTCAGCGCCACTCGCATCTTCTTGTCCCCGCATCCCCTCGCTAGCATGCAAGGCCGAAGGGGAGAGAAATTATTCATGGTCGCCGACCATCAAATGATTTTTCTACCCTTCGGAAATCAAAGTCAGTCTTAACTGACCTTTATTTCCGCCCCCAGATCGCCTAATAGGGGACAGGCACTGACGTCATGTGACATCAGCGCGTGCCACGAGCAGGCATTGACCTTCCTGCATTTCCAGGGGGACACCCATAAAACGCTGTGCTTTCCCCTGCTGCCAGCACTCTGAGAGCTCCTGACCATGCCCCTTGTTCCTTCATCTCCTGTAAATAGATTATTCACGGCTGTGACAGAGCAACTCCAAACAACCCCGCCTCCATGGGACACTGCCGGCCCCAAGCAGGAAGTGGAACAGTCACCAAAAATCATGACTGTCCTGCGCAAATAGATATGCATTCCCTCCAGTCCAAAATGGAATTACTTATATTCCCACCAGCTAAGAACAGTTACCATCCTGATATCTCCATCACTGTTGACAACTCAACAATCTACCCTACCCCACAAGCTCGTGGCCTAGGGGTCACCCTCGACTCCTTATTGTCTTTTGTTCCCCACATTCAATCTGTCACCAAATCATGTTACATGCATCTAAAAATCATATCCAAAATACAACCGTATCTCACTCAAGACACCAATAAATCTCTTATCCATGCACTCATTATATCCCGCATTGATTATTGCAATAGTCTCCTAACTGGTCTTCCCAAGAACAGACTCTCACCACTGCAATCCATTCGAAATGCTGCTGCTAGGCTGATCTTCCTTGCAAGACGCTCATCGTCTGCTGATCCGCTCTGCCAGTCCCTCCATTGGTTGCCTGTATATTACCGTATTCAATATAAAACACTTCTACTTGCATATAAAGCTATTAACCATACTGCACCAGCATATATCTCTGCACTTATCACACAATATCTCCCATCTCGACCACTCCGCTCTGCACAAGATTTGCGTCTCTCATCTGAACGAATCACTAGCTCCCATTCACTATTACAGGGCTTTCATTGTGCTGACCCACCCTATGGAATGTTCTTCCATGCACAATAAGACTCTCCAATAGCCTCCAAACTTTCAAGCGTTCCCTGAAAACTCACCTCTTCAGGTTCTACACGCATAACCTTCTGGTAGATACTCCAATCTCTAAACTTTTAAGATCAGCATTTACTTGAGCTTGTGCAATGTGAGTCTTACGTGGCCTACACATGGAGCGATTTCAGGGCATGTTCTAAGCGATCTTACTAGATTGCCTAGAAAATATCCCTACATCGCTCTGTGTTTAGGGGCCATAGGGATAACAGTGCGCCGCCCGGAACGTCACTATCGTCCAGCAATTAATATCCAGCATGCTGGATAAATCTACTTAATCGCCAGTCAGGGACAGTTCTTTTCACCGGAGAACACTGGCCCTAACAGATCGCTCAGCACACAGCGCTGACACATCACTTAGTGATCTACATTGCTGAGATCGCTCAGCAGTCACCCCGTGTGTAGGCCCCTTAACACAGTGCTAATCAAAACCAATCACCAGATACTATGTTGACACAAATGATACACTGGTTGTATTTCTCCCAATCACTTGTAATATCCCAATAATTGCACTACAGAAGTTGCTCCAGGATCAACACATTATAAAAGGAAGTTTCTGAGCTCTCTAAGCACTTAGCAATTAAGTCGCAGAGATCAATACCCTATTAATAACCTGTAATACAGATCTAAAGCACGGCTTAGCCAAATCCACAACCAAAATGGATCCAAAAAGAATTACAGAGACTAATCTTATTAAATGAAGTTTAATTGAAAAAGATACTCACAATGCTTAAAGAATAAACAAACACAATAAGGATAATATACAAAAATAGTCTTAGTCAAATAATTGTAACCAAAAGTGGTTTAAAGTGAACAATTTTAATTACAAGAATCTGTTGGTGGTAGGATGCAAGAAGGTGGAGCAATTTCCAGTGGCTTCCCAATACTTGTACAACATTTCAGTATTCTGCTTGGGATTATATAACTGCCTGGTCTGTCTCCTACAGATGTAGCCAGACTCTCCCCTGCTGCTAATGAGCCAGATTTCACTAGCTGGCAAGCACTGGCGTCCATAGAGGAGGGGCGCGCGAGCATGTGAGATGCGTGCGTGCCTCGTCTGTCTGCTGGCAGCTTCGCAGTGTGCGGTCGGCACTATGGGAGTCACTCTGGTGAGAGCAGTTCCATGTATAGCTCCCCTTCTTTACTAGTGGTCTAATATATTGTAATCCATCTATGACAGGCATGTCCAAACTATAGCCCTCCAGCTGTTGTGAAACTTCACATCCCAGCATGCCTTGCCACAGTTTTAGCATTCCCTAATAGCAAAACTGTGGCAAGGCATGATGGGACTTGTAGCTTCACAACAGCTGGATGGCCATAATTTGGACATGACTGATCTAGGACATAATAATGACACCAAGTTATACGGAACAGCAAATTCTTAATACCGCACATCAAGATGAAGTTCTTAATACAGATGTAGCAGGCTACATCTTTGCAGGGGCCTGGCGATTCCATCGCCAGCACCCGCCAGCGGCCGGCTACCGCCAGGGGCGCTCGCGCAGGAGACGATTGCGCACCCCGTGGCTACGGAGCCTGCCGGGGGTCCCCGCCGCCTCCCCTGCCGTCACCACCGTCAGAGATCCTGAAAACATAACATCCTGCGTTAAGAACCTTGTTTAGAGGTGACAACAAATTTCACATAAACATTTTAATCTAAACCTGGTCACGCACTGTAACTTTTTATAGTCATTGAAATACAATTACTACATAGGTTAAGTGTGGATTGCATTCTGTAATTTTATGAAACAAGGTGTCTTTTGTGAATATCCTTAAGTGGATATTAATTTCTGAATTAAGTTTGAATACATTAACCTTCAAGGTAAATTAATCAATTACGAAAATGACTTACAAAACCTACGTCTATCTGGTTTTGTTAAAAATACAGCGTTGTTTACAATACGTGGAAAGAATATAAAGGTACATGTAAGCCAGAATGTAGAAACAGCCATATATATTGTCCAGGATTGTAAACGCACATTTTTTGTTCTCTGCATAAATTTTGTCTGAAGCTTACAGAAAGGAGGGGGAATAGAATGAACAGTCGTGATCTAAATATTTGTCATCTATCTCAGCCAACGGTGAAGTGGGTGTGTGGGTGATTTGTGTCCTGTATAACCATTACTGCATGAAAAGCCTATAAATTCAGTTTCTTTCTTGTCAAGTCCATTCAGCAATCAGTGTTCTCCATTTACAGTTGACTTGCTCATTTCAATAAGTAGAGGGATGTCTTTCATCTTGCAGGTATGTCTGCAAATTTCAGATCACCTGTCACAATTTTATATTTTATTTCTAAAAATATGTTTTTATTTGTATTTGGATGATAGAACTAGTGCTACAACTAATAAATCCACCCACCTGACTGTTCTTCCCACTTAAAAGTTTCAATTATTGTACAATGGACTCAACTCAACCTACCCAGACTGACATATTACTGGCTAACATCCATTGCAGAGAAGAAGACATCAGAAAAGCAGGTTATCTAGACATATGAACTATATGGTTATGCTGGATCGGGGGCTAGGGATTGTTGTATAAAAAGTAGCCTTGCAGAAGATAGGGAGAACATTGTAGCTGCATATCATGAATCTTGTAAGGCATCCAATTCTTTCCTAATTTATTGTCCCCCAACTGCCTTTGACAACATGCTTAAAGTTAGACATATGTATATATCAAGGAGACTTTTTTGTACTAAACCACAATTATCTAAGGATAAAAGCAGGGGCGGTTTAAGAGGAGTGGGCCCATGTGTAGGATCTACAGCAGTGGTCATAAACCCGTCACTTACGAGCTACCGGTAGCTCGCGACAGCAAATCGGGTGGCCTGCCTCTCCATTATCTGCTCCCGGGATTTTCCTCTGAGTCTGAAGAGAGGAGAGCGCATCGGGGTCTCTCCTACCTCTCACTGTGCATCCCTATGACTGGGCCGCCCGACCACCAATCAGAGCTCGCGGGCCGGCAGCCAATCAGGAGCCGGCCCGTGAGCTTTGATTGGTGGACGGCCCATTCACAAGGAAGTGAAGGGAAGGAGAGACGCGTGGTATGTTGTGCTCTCCTTCCCTGAGAAGGGAAGTGGCTGTGGCAACACAGGAGAGTTAAGTGGAGGCAGTAGGATGGCAATGACATGTATATAATGTATGTAAGTGACCTGGCTAGCTCCTGCTCCCCGCAGGTTCTCCTGTGTGGGCTGCTCCCTGTCCCCGGGATACTGAGCGGCTGCGGTTGCTGTGGTATCCCCTCCCCGGACACTGGCTGCTGTGGGATGTACGTACAGCTGGAGGCAGGGACCTGCGGATTAACACCCGGCTGCCGACCAGCCACAACACACACACCTACCCCAGCACAGTGCCTGCAACTCTGCCCTATCCACCTCCTCTACTACACATATACCACACACTACTATATCTATATCACTCTGCTAAACCTATCGCCCCTTCTGCATCTGTATCACACCCTGTTACACCTATTATCACCTGCTGCATCTGTACCACCCTCTACTACATCTGTGTTACCTTTTTCATCACATCTGTACAGGGCTTAAAGTGGTCAAGCAGAGGTGGGGGACCTCATTGTTGGGATCTCTATGCCACCTAATTACCCCCTCCCTTACCCCCATTAGGAAGAGACAGGGCCATTGGTGGGGTTTTTGGCATCCCCCTGCAAATTAAAATGCTTTTCTGTGGGAATTACTGTGCCGGGCCAATGCAGTTCCACACCATTCCCCCTCACCTTAACGCCTGCATCTGTATCAACTTCTGCTACACCTGTGTCACCCCCTACAAATATGGGTAACATTTTACGACAACTGTGTCACCCTCTGCTTCCCTACCTCTGCTACACCTGTGTTACCCCCTCCCACACCTATGTTACCCCCTGCTACACCTGTTTCACCTCATCCTACATCTCTGTCATCCCCTGCTACATCTATCACCCCTGCATCATCTGTGTCACCCCCTGCTACATCTGTGTCACCACCTGATACATATTTACCCCTAGCTACATCCGTATCATCTTCTGCTACATCTATCGCCCCTGCTATATCTGTGTCACCTGGCAGCAGTAACAGCAACAATGGTGAGTGTGCTGCTGCTGGGAATCCGGCATGGTGGGGAAGTACCTAGCACTGTGGGGCATACTTGTTCCTGGCACTGTGGGGGCATTGTGTGTACTGTGGGGGCATTGCTGGCACTGTAGGGGCATTGCTGGCACTGTGGTGGCATTGCTGGCACTGTGGGGCATACCTGTTTCTGACACTGTAGGGGCATACCTGGCACTGTGGAGCATAGCTGTTTCTGGCTCTATGGGGGCATACCTGGCACTGTGGGAGCATATGTGTATCTGGCACTATTAGGGGCATATGTGTATCTGACACTATTGGGGGCATATGTGTTATGGCACTATTGGGGGCATTTGTGTATCACACCCCAATGGATGCACCCCATGTGTCTAGACCCACATGGCCTACGGCGCGTGCACACAGTATGGTATGTGGCATAGTGTGTCAGTGGCATTACAGTGTGTGGCATAATGTGTAAAGGGCATTATTTGGTTATTAGGCAGATTTTTTATTTTTTTACTTTAGTAGCTCTTCGGGCGGTTTATTTTGCCGCGAGTAACTCACACCCCAAAAAAGGTTGGAGGCCACTGATCTACAGTATGCAGGCCCCCTGGCTATTTAGTAGCGCAGAAGATTCTGTCTTGGTGCATAGAGCTGTGGGAACATAGTGCCCTGCATTGTTAATGGTGACTTCTCTACTTCACATTCACATGTCACCAAGAAAATGGCAGCTGAACCATTTTCCCATGCCATGCTTGTTCACATTGTCGTAGAGCCTTATACACGTGAATGTGAGGTGGGACTATGTGCACACCAGGTCCCATTAAAATCTATGGCATTGTAGGAGCATGTGAACGTACACGCCCTGCTATGCCATGCTGTCCTTGCTGAGATGCATAAGGATGTAGGGGGACACATTTGTAGAATATTTGGTCACCTTGGATACAACAGTGTTTAGAAGCTATAGATAGGGATGGTCCCAGGAATGTATGTGACTAATGCAGAGAAACCCATATGTGAGAGCTGTATTGTAAGGAAATGAAAGTGTCAGCCATTTCCCAAATCATCTAAAAGAACTTGAGAACTAAAAGAAAGTCACAAACATCAAAAATAATTCAATGATATAAAGTGGCTTCTTAAAGTTAAAATGACCACAGAGCAGAAGCAGGTCCACCGCACAGAGGGAGGTCCTAAAGTGCCTACATAGTATACTGCCTATAATGAGGATTTAAAACAAGTGTCTGAGGTTCTTCCCGTGAGCCATGTCACCAATACCAACCTTTCTTCATCCCCAGAACATCGTGGTGAGTAGTCCCATATTTATGGAGTGCATTTGTAAGCTGGTACCCCTTGTGTAGTTCTTTACAATTCGACCAATGAAGCCTTATAATGTTTTTCTAAAGCATATAAAATAAAGATCATAAATTTCAAATATTTAATAAAAAGTCTCTTATTTCAAACATTGCTAGTAGTTTTTCCAGATTGTTTTGAGGTTCATTGAGAAATTTCAAATACTTGGAATTATCAAACGAATTAGCAACTCGTTTCGCCCCTTACCGGGACTTCATCAGGGGTTTTACGAATAACAAGAATTATTTCAGACCACTTTCACAAGAATATATTCACAACAAAGTGGTTATTGGGTCCTTGCAAAATTTAGTTGCCTGAAGTATGGAGTTCAAATTAATTCTCCTTATTTCGTATCAGGGAAAATGCAGATAATATCTATTTTCTTCTTCTCCTATTGTCTGGTTGAATGTGCCCCTAAACGGGAAACAATCTTCTTATGTGCAATGTCACTCCAAGTCTTTCATTTGGACAGTAAGTTAGTAAATGAGACCTCTCACTCTTTATATGCGGTTATACCTTTAATAGATTAAAATAATAATATAGACAGCTTCATATGATCTTAGTAGACCCGATATACAGTTTTTGTAGATCTTGGAGATATTCCTAGTCAATTTCTCTGTCTTATTCAAAATATAAAAGCAATATATTCGATACAGAGTCCGAGATTGATCAGGAGGAGTTCTCAACTTCTAGAGATGTGCTCTGGTCAACAGCTCTGCATGAATGAGCATCTACATTTGTGTAAATTAGTGTTTGTTGGACTGCTGGAGGACTCTCTCGCGTGGAGGACAGTCGTGACATTTCTTTTGTGTTCCATGTTTTCAGTTTTTTTTAGTTAGCAATCCTCTTGTCTGCTCTGAAGGTGGTGTGCACCTTGTTTCCTTGCAACGTCCAGGTGGCACTGGGCTTGGGTTGAAACTAATTTACCCCTTCGCACGTGGCTATTCTTGGTGAAGCCTTAGCTCTGCAGGTGCCTATAATCTCTGGAGGGATTAACAGAGTTAGGGTTGGAGCCGTGTTAGTGCTGCACTGCTGCCTGAAAAAAAAAAAGGTGCATATACTGCATATACAGTATAATAAAGTAATAATCATTGATGGGGGGTGGAGTTGTGGGAAGGGCTGGATTTAGGTGTCTGTCCGCCCCTAGGCACCACTATTGTTTTCGCCCCTCCAACCTGGGGGGGGGGGGGGGAGAGAGAGAAGCTACCACAGCCATTCGCATTACTGCTGGTCATTCATTGCCCACCCATGAGCCACCATTCCCCCCTCCCCCATGCAATGTGGACAGGAGTCTGTGCGCTCAGCTGTCCTGTGCATCAGCGTGGTCGGGGAGTGCCTGTCAGTATTCCACCTGCTTCTGGCAGGTCACTGCACCATAAGCCGCGAGTAACGCTGAGCAGGAGAGATCCAGGATGGATGAGAAGGCTGAGTGAGCACCAACGGGGGAGCCAAGCCCTGCCCTTCCCTCTGTAATTTGCGTCCCCCTTCCCGCATTCTTCATCAGTGAGGGGCAGAGGGATGCTTTGCCGACCCTAGCAGGTGCCGCCCATAGGCCCGTGCATCACGAGCCTAGTGGGAAATCCGGCCCTGGTTGTGGGGGCTGATGTCGATTTCTGAGAGCCTGCAACAAATCAGGGGGGAGGGGGTAATCATACCCTTGTTCTGGGCACCATGGCACCTAGCTACACCCCAGATGTGAACCCCATAGTGCTAGGGACCTGCTCAAAAGAGGTGACCTTAATGTTGTGGGCAGGTTCATATCTTTGGCCAAATATATGGTAACAACCTCATAAAACATATCCAAAATCCATCCGTACCTTACACAAGACACGGCAAAAACTCTAATCCATGCACTCATCATATCACGCATTGATTATTGCAATAGCTTCCTTACCAGTCTTCATAAGCAAAGACTCTCACCACTGCAATAAATTTTGAATGCAGCTGCGAGGCTGATCTGATCATTTAGTCTGCTGATCCGCTTTGGCAGTTCCTCCATTGGTTGCCTGTATATTAGTGCATTCAATATAAAATAAATCTACTTACATACAAAGCCATTACTCTGACTACACCTACTTATATCTCTTCGCTTACCTCAAAATATATCCCACCCGACCTCTACGCTCTGCACAAGATCTGCGTCTATCATCCACACTCATTACTTGCTCCTACTTACACTTGCAGGATTTTTGTCGGGCAGCACCCACCTTATGGAATGCCCTTCCACGCACACTAAGACTCTCCTCTAGCCTCCAAACTTTCAAGCGATCCCTGAAAACTCACCTCTTCAGGCAAGCTTATCATATTCTGGAACCCCCACATATCCTCCAGTAGCATTTACATGTATATCTAATTGCATCCCAGCAGGACTGTCTTGTAATCTGGTGGGACTGTCTGGCTATGGAATTCTATCCTTATGTATCCCTCCTATTATCCCTATAGATTGTAAGCTTGCGAGCAGGGCCCTCCTACCTCTATGTGGGTTTATTTCTACCCAGTTTGTTTAATCAATGTTGTCTCCAATTGTAAAGTGCAACGGAATATGCTGAACTATATAAGACACTGGGAGAAAAAAGATGTTGTTGGGGCACTACTTAATAAAATGTAATATTTTTTATTGATATGCTTTAAAATAAAAACTCCTCTACACGTACATTTTGGGATGCTACCACCATCTAACGGCAAATATCATAATAGGTGATGATTTTTATACATCTATGAAATTATAAGTATATTTACACACGTAGACAACAATTATAAGAATAAAGAGAAAAAAAGATGAAAGGGAAGGATTTTTTTTTTTTTTTTGTATGAGAAAGATATGGGGATCTTTCTTCAACTGCCTCAAATTGGCCTGTCCGTTCACTGTCCAAGAGACACACGGCGGGACAGTAGGAACAATTTAAGGTGCAACAGAGCAGTCTTAATTTTCTTTAAGCAATCCCCTTCTCCTTGTGAATGTGCAAATCTACCCTCCTGGCAGTGTATAGAATATAAATACGGGTATGTATATTATATCATGTTAAAACATTCTCTATTATGAGGATATCAGCAACATATATTGTGGCAATCCATCTGTGACGGTCATACCAATCAGAAAATTATTTAGCTGATTGTATCATTGTATATACTTTATTTGATGTTTCACATATTGTCTATTATCACTATGGGGTTTATTCTAGTTCATTCTTTCTGACAAAATCCTTCTTAAGGTGCATACACACGTACAAATTTTCTGTCTGATCTGTCTGGTGGGAACAAAAACCTGGAAATGTATGGGAGCATATGAAAATCAAAAAATTGTTCCCAAACACTTGAAAACAGACAGTGATCAGTCAGACAAATTGTTTAAATCATTCTGATATAACACATTTATCAAAGCATATATTTTTTTTTCTGTTTTCCTGCATTTGGGTGGAAATTTTTGTTTGTCATATGCTCCCATACATTTCCAGATTTTTGTTCCCACCAGATAGATCAGACAGAAAATCTGTATGTGTGTACGTACATTATGATGGACAAAGCCATGTGCACTGCAGGGGGGCAGATGTAACATGTGCAGAGAGAATTAGATTTGGGTGAGTTATTTTGTTTCTGTGCAGGGAAAATACTGACTGCATGATTTTACACTGCAATATAGATCTCACTTTGAAGAAAAACCCCACCCAAATCTAATTCTCTCTGCACAAGTTACATCTGCCCCACCCGCAGTGCACATGGTTTTGTCCATCTAAGAAGGATTTTGTCAGAAAGAATGAACTAGAATAACCCCCTAAAACAGCAAAATTCAGCTGAGCAAAATTAATGCCTCATGGGATGTGAAAAACTCCCTAATTGATATAATTCGTAACCAAAACTGAAACAAAAAAATTATTTTTCCTTCCCCTTCATCATTTTTTACCTTTATTCTTATAATTGTTGTCTAAGTGTGTAAATATACTTATATTTCCATAGATGTATAAAAATCATCACCTATTCAGATATTTGCCGTTAGGTGGTGGTAGCATCCCAAAATGTATGTATAGAGGAATTTTTATTTTAACGCATATCAATAAAAAATATTACATTTTATAAAGTAGTGCCCCAACAAAGAGTGTCATCTTTTTTCTCCCAGCTAACCTTTTGTATCATTTCATGACTCTATGGAGCACAACCAACAAGGAAATTTAAAAGGACAGTGTATGTCCATAGATGTGATAATCATTACATAAATAGTATGTGCTAGTCTTTTCCCTTCTCTTTTGTAAACCTATATAAGAAACTGCAAAATAATAATAATAATAATAATAATAATAAAAAATTGAAAGGACTATATGTTAGCAGTAATGAGTGCATTGTGCATTTGCAAACCCCCTTTGTTTTGCATGTAACTACAAATTTCAGCAAGGTAGAACCTCTCATTACAGGGTGTGCAGTTTAGGGTCCCCCCTCTTTCTATAGAGGCAGAGAGCTCACCTAAAAATGTGGTAGTTTCACCAGTCTGGTTGAAGATAATGGGAAGGGAGTGTGGAAGATACAGCACATGTCCACATGAGGATAATGTGGAAGATCCTGACCAGGTTTTAGAGTAGCAGCAGTAGTATTAATTACTTTAGATCCAGTCCAGGCTTTCTAACTGATGTTACCAGGGTTGGGCTTATTAGAAGCACCTGTGCATTCCTGATATAAGTGTTTCCAGGGCAGATGATCCTGATAGTGTAATAGCCACCAGGTGATAGGCTGGGGGTGTGGGCTATGGTACAGAAGGTGTCACTGGAACTTTGTGACGAGTTTGTACTATGCTGTGACACCTGTATGCTGCAATGCTGTAACCATGCTTGCTTATGCGGTTTACTGGGTATGCTGTTAGCCTGCTACAAAATAAAGACCAAGACTTACAGTAATCTTACCCAGTGAATGTGATTCCTTATCACGGTGCATTATACCAAATATTATATATGGTGTAGTGCTGCATGATCTTTGTGTACAATCAAATAATATAGCATTTGTGCACAAAATCATTTTGAAACATGGTAATTAGATTCACCCCACTTATTATACAATGTAAGGCTATGTAAACATTAGAACAATAGTAATCAATAAGATATTGTACAGTATACAATTCCCCTTGTTCTGTAATATCATATGTACACTCTATACGATATTATGGAAGATCATAATATATCTTACGTCATATACCTCGTACACAAAAACAAAAACAACCAATTACTAATTAAAATAATCGTATGACCACATGTACACACTAGACAATATGTGCAGAGCTTCACCCAATATCTTACCATCAAGCCGGCATGAAGGACTATCAGATGATGGGCCAGCTGCACTAAGCTTCAAAAGTGATAACATGGAGAGTGATAAACAACCAGCCAATCAGCTCCTGCCTGCTATGTCACAGACTGTGTTTGAAAAATGTCAGACAGGAGCTGATTGGTTGGTTGTTTATCACTCTCCATTTTATCACTTGTGAAGCGTAGTGCATCTGGCCTGATGTCTCTCATAAGATAAATGAGACAGATCATGTGTACACATTATACATTATCGTACTGAACTGAACTAAATTGTTAGAATTGTGTTCAATGTTGCATAATGCATATGGACCCTAACAGTAAATAACATTTAATTTGACATTTCAACAAATATTTGGATGTTTCTTAAAGCTATTTAACTGACCAAAATAAAACAGATTTAATATTTGAGGGTAATTTAAAACTTTCAGGAATTCACTCAATAAGTCTTTTTCAAACAGTATTATGTCCTTCTTAGTCTGTTTATTCCTTGTAAAATATGTTCCTTTCTTGGGAAAAAATAATCCTGTAAAACTAAATAGCTTGGGGGAATGATTTTCTTCTCCGTCATTTATGTCAAGACTGGGACTACGGGATACAGCAGTGATTCCCATGTGAACTGGAAAATACAAAGACAGAATAAATCTAAAAATATTTTTTGTGAGCTGCTAACAATTCACTTTATTCCTCCTCATCAATTATTTCTGTTTTCCGCTGAATTCCTGGGTTCTTGGAGAAGGGAGCAATCACTTACCCTGACACTTCTATGGAGGAAGGATTGACACAGAATTATGGCTTTAATCCCATGTGAGCTCTAAAGTGCTTAATAGAACTTAATATCAGTAATCAGGAATGATATCAGCCGGACCCAGAGAAAATACCTCATCTCGTTACGTTTCATAAAACTGCCTTGTGTATCTTGTCTCTGCTGGACCCTAGAGGGCCATTCTGCTTGAAGGAAGCCCTATCCCTCAGTAACGGCAAGATAAATAGAAAGTGAAATGAACTGTGCTCTTCCGTGTTATTACTGTGATAAAAATGGGTGTATAATGGCCTTGATTAACCTCTCTGTTGTGGCCAACAATGGCATTTAACGGAGGGAGTATACAGTGATACTGTTGCACCTTAATGTTCTTGTAGAACATTTACAACCAACTTTCTCAATAGCATTTACGGGTTGCTACATTTATTTCTATGTATTTTTAAAATGAACAAAAATCTGTCATTTTATAAATAAAGTAGTTGCCCATTTTAAATGATTACACTGGTCAACACCCGTTTTATTATATCAGAGTGATTTTGAGGTACATTTGTGGTACTGATTCTTAATATGTCCTTAGATTTTTTAGATTGATTCTAACTAGATACATGGACAAGAAATAAGAAAAGCTCAACAGACAGCTCGAACAGCTCAACTGCCACTAACCGAACAATTATATATGGAGGGGATATACGAGAATGATTACGAAGTGAACACCTAGATTATTCGTGTGTCTTACCTTTCAGAATCTTACTGTAGATTCCCATAGGCATGTGTTATTGTTAAGTTCCTAATGTTTCTGATGGTGATCCGATGTTGCATTTTCAGAGGTATGCAGTGGATCTGAGAAGCCACAGGTGGCATCTCATTTCAAAAGAGGACACCTGCATTATTTGCATAACATCTGTGCTAGAATACTTGGGAACTCTTTAGATTGTAGGAAAAATAAATGGATACATGGGATTCAGATCACCATCATGAATGTACCTAGCCAGTCCAATAAATCAAATAACATAATAAAATATAAACTATAAATAGTCATTCATGTATTGCTCAAAAGGATCCAACATTCATATTTTCTGTAGTCTTTTTCTGTAAGGATTATCAGGTCAGCTAATGTGGTAATTAGAGACATGAAGGTCAACCAATGGGATTAGAATAAAATATGAGTTTGAATTGCTATGGCCTATTGAATAATCTAGAGAGCAGTGTTTTCTGAAAACGTCTGGTCTTCACCATGCGGGTCTCCTCAATAAAATCAGTAGAGGACCACAAACAAACACCTCTGACAAAAGTTTAATAATAACATACTGTACTTGAGAAAGTCACCTAAGTACCTTACAATATAATCTAGTCAACTAAGGAAGGGAATTGTTATACTTCATAACAACACAAAAGAATATTTCAATATTTCACTTTATTTTTACAAATCAGTAAATGCTATAGCTAGGATTATACTACTGTATTTAATGATTTAATGAGTGCTTTGGTTTTCAAAAGCAAAGTATGTGCGCCTGTGTGTGTGTATGTATATATATATATATATATATATATTGAATGTGTCAGCCCGGCACTCCCGTAGTGGTTGTGCAGCTGCCGCAGGTGCCTTCTGGATGGGGGAAATGTAGGTCTCGGCTGGTGAACAATCAGCGGCACTCCAACGGACTTGTGATAAAGAGGTTTAATGCACAAAGGTGACCGACGTTTCGGGGTTAACACTCCCCGTTTTCAAGGTGTACAAACAATATGATAAGGAAAAGAAATATATATATATATATATATATATATATATATATATATATATATATATATATATATATATATGCGCTTACCTTTCTATACCTTTACACTGGGACACTCCTGAATTTCACTGGTTTTTTTTTTTTTTTTGCTGTTTAGAACCAGGTGAACACACAGATCTAAAGTCAGCCAGCAACAGAACCTATATGTGTGATTCCCAGTTTAAAGTTACAGTATATACTGTAGTTTGGTAAACGGTCCATGTGGTGTTAATGGAAATCACCATTTTCCATGAGCTTATAGTATAATGTATACACCTGATGAAGTGCAGCCCCATAGCATGTCATATGTGTGGTTTATTTACAATTAAATGCTATGTTAATTTACTATAGGAAATGTATACTTCTTGTGCCTACATGACAAATTACTTCTTTCTGGATCACTACTGAAATGGGAAGGTATAGGTAGAGACATCAGACAGCCCATGGATCCCAACTCTTGTTTTCTTCTATGTATTATTTGTGTGTGATTTGAATGACACCCACTGCACAACTTGTCTAGCAGCATCCTGATTAGTGCGCTGAGAAAACCTTGATACACTTTTTTGCTATTAGCCCATGGATCCCAACATCGCCTGGATAGACAATCCGCAGTTATTTAAAGGACCCTTTGTTGAGCATTAATATAATTATCTTTTAGTATGAATATTATCATAGTCCTCCATGATTACTATTGGCTTATTATACTAGAGAGCGCTGTCCCTGTCCTAGCATTTTACACTTGGAACAGTACAATGACAGCCATAAAGGAGAAACATTAGGTGCCACCTAACAAACAGGGAGTGTGTTTTATGAAATACAATATTGAGGACTGCTTTATGGAAAAGGACATTTTTTTAAGCACATTAGGGGCCTTAATCTGGTCTGTACGTACTTTCCCGAACTCTTTCGGATGGCGTTTTTTAGCCGTCTGCGCATGCGTGGGCAACGCTATGCGCATGTGCCACGCAAGGTCTCCGTACTTGTTCGCACTAATACCGTACAGAAATGTGCACTGCATTCACTCGGGAGATATGGGCGTATTAAGGGCGTTATTCGGAAGTACACAGGGGCGTAGTTTCAAAGTGGGCTAAACTGGGCGTAAACATGGGCGTACACGAGGGAGTGCACTAATTCTGGTACGCGTACATTCGGACAGCACACCGAATGCACACGAACAAAAAGGCAGGAAACATGCGGTCTTCATACGCAAGTATTGCTTTGCGGACACCACTCGGTCATGCGCTAGGCATTCGGAACGCCCAATCAGTACGGGCGCACCTCAATCAATGTCAGCTGAACACAATACAATCCACTCCTTTACTCATTACTCATTAATTACACTCTTGTCATTGCTTCAATTGGAACCATTGCAGCTTAAATGGACCTTTACTAAACACACAAATATATGCTGGATTTTTGACACACATTTACACTGCAAGCAATGGACAGAACTTCCTATCACTAATATAAATATACATGTCACTTGTACATTTACCAATAAAACCACACATTTGGGGATCAAAATATAAATTTATTACACTAAGGTCAAACACAAAATTGAAAAAGCATGTTTTTTGACACATGCAACAAATTAAAGGTACCATACCAGGAATGTAGAAAAATAAATAAAAATAAAACAATGTATTATTTACATACATAGCCACAGCAGAATCATTAGGAACACATCAGGTGGCTTCACAACAAAAGTATAGCACCAACACTTCAAGTACAGCACACGGTAATGGTAGCCGAAAGAGGGCAACAGGGGAACCAAACAAGACATTCGAACCGAGGGCAAATGTGGGTACCCTGTGCACAGGATTGGACACAGGAAGCTGACACACACAGCTAAATGAAAGATTTGGGAAGACATAAGGGTGGAGATTCATGCGGACACAAGTTCATTTGCGGCACTTTTTGGCCGTGGTAGGGCCCTTGCCACGTGCAGCAGCTCCTCAGCCACGGCCACGTTGGGATGGTGGGCCAGGTGGAGCAGATGCTGGTGAAGGGGGGGATGGTGTTTCCTCTCTGCCAGCAGGGAGTTCTGGTGTTGGAAATGCACCAGAAACGACTGACAATAGGGCCCTATTGGTGGTAACTAGCTCCACCATAAGCTCATTATGGTGGAGGAGGAGGTCATTTTGGTGCAGGGCTTGATCTGCCAGCACCTGCCGCTGGTCCTTGCAGACCTACAAGATCTTACAGATCTGCTTTTATAATTTTTTTAGTTTGTTAGATTTAAGTATTTAAATATTATTGTTAATAATAAAAAGTTTATAACAGTTTGAAGTTGTATGTGTGTTTTTTAAACAATAAACAGTATATTTGTAAATTGTTTTTAATAATTTTCTGATCCGAAAGGTACATACTGTATATAGATGTATGTTATTGTAGTGTATACATCCTTGCAAGACACAAAGGTATGATAATTGTAGATCTATTTACATTATCCAAACAACAAAATACACACACACACTCTGTTAATAACTGTTGTTAAGTTTGCTTTATTATGTGTTACTAATAATTAGCACATTGTAGAATATTGCATTTGACGTGCAATTCTGATATCATATGCATACATAAAAGCTACATAAAGGGGTGACAATGATTAAAATATCACTTCACATGATGTAACAGTTAATGTGTGTAATGGATGTGGTAGTAATGTGTTTAAGTATGTATTAGGATTTAATTGATTCCAATTCAAAACAAACACTTTTTAATGAGGTGGCCTAATTGCATAAGTGTGTCATGTGACCGATTTCGGAGTTCAGATAATAGTGGCGAGTTTGGCGAAAATACACCGCATCAGTGCGTACGGCCAGGTTCCCATCCGTTCTGACGCGGTAAGACCTTGCAAACGCTGTAAGACCGTGCAGAATATGTGTGTGTCCACCGCACATGCAAGGTTTGTATGTCGTCCGTAAACACGCCCTGTTCTTCTACTGTGAGTCCGTCCGTATGCGGAGGTCCGGTGGGCGTTTCTTCGGACGATGTCCGCACAGCGTGGCATGCGGACCGCTCCGAAAGATTTCGAAAATGTACGCACCAACCAGAAGAACCTCCTAGGTTCTGAGTCCCGGGCCTGACAGAGAGAGTGGACAGAATGACCTCCCCCTGCCACCCTATGTGCTCATATGGGGGTTTATTCTGGTTCAGGCGGCTGGGTCGTAAGCGTATGTTCCTGTTTTTTTTTTCTATCTGCGCATGCGTACCTTCCGTAATGCGCAGGCGCGACGACTGCACAACGCTCCTGGACGGTTGTTTCTGTGCGAAAAAACCTGTCCGCAAGAGTATGGTCATTGTGGGCGGCATACGGGCGTGTTGAGGGGAGCGGCCGAAATAATGAGGAAAACTGGGCGTAAACATGGGCGTACACGGGGGTGTGCACAAAAAATGTACGCTGCTACAACCGCTCGATCGGCCAAAGCAACGTGCATTTCGGACACAAAACAGGCGGCCGCCACCTCCAGACCACCCCTACAGATACCGAAAGACAGCGGACGCCTGGGTCTGATAATTAACGCTGATTACTACTCAAACACATACACCTGAATGTAATAAGCAATGCTGCAGCCTATTAAGTCCAAACCATTATTTCACTACCTGCAAGCCACACACAGCACTCAAACACATTGGAAGCATATCTTTCTACACTTCTCTACATGTAAAGGTTGGTTTAATTTAAGGTAAGAATCATTTTAAGACCTGCTTATAGATGCTAAGGTAGGTATTTTTAAAACATTTATACACATTCAGTAAGTGTTTTCATATACTTTAAACAGCAGCACACTCAATCTACACAAGTCGACATGTGTCAATGTTATCACTCTAAAGAATCACGAATGCTGAATAAGCAGTGAGGGAGCATAAACCACTGATGGGTTCCCCAGGTTACACTTGGAAGGTCAGGTGATATGTTAATCAGGATGGGCACAAGGCCTATCAGAGCAGTGGGGAGGGTTAGACAGGGTAAGAAAAGTCACATGCTACATGTGAAGCTTCTTCTGTACTGAAAAGCCCCACCCACCCTTCCCTATTCTTCTTCGGCGGCGGTAAAGAACGGTCATCCTTGTAAGATCTTGATGTGTGTGTGTAGAAAGTGGGGGTGTCGCTCTCCCCTGACATCTATGGTCATGGTACTCTTTACCTAGCACGGCGCCCACGATGTCCATCGCGGTCATCGGGGGTAAAAAATTGCGGGCATCGCGGCCATCGCATGCACTAAAAAAACGGGTGCGACGCGATGCCCGCGATTTCCCATAGGGATCAATGTTAAAAGTGTGATTGGACGCGATTTTACTGTTCAATGCCTCAATGCCCGCAATTTTTCCATAGGAAACAATGTTAAATGGGCCACAGAGCCCTAATAGTCCCCCTGAAGTCTGAAATGGCCCCCACAATTGTTAACGCCACCCACGATCAATGTGAACCCGAAGCGTGGCGAGCGCAGCGAGCCCGCGAGGGGCGGCGGTACGCGTCCTCCGACCTTTTCATACCCCCACTATCCACGTCGGTGTGGAGTTGAGAATAGTATAGTGTGGCGAGCGCAGCGAGCCCCGCGAGGGGACGCGGATACCTGTGAAGCCCGCGAAGGGACGCGTTTACCTGTAAATGTATCCGCGTCCCCTCGCCACGCTTCGGGCTCGGTGACTCGCTGCGCTCGCCACACTATTCTATTCTCAACTCCACGCCGACGTGGATAGTGGGGGTATGAAAAGGTCGGAGGACGCGTACCGCCGCCCCTCGCAGGCTCGCTGCGCTCGCCACGCTTCGGGTTCACGTTGATCGTGGGGTGGCGTTAACAATTGTGGGGGCCATTTCAGACTTCACGGGGACTATTTGGGCTCTGTGGCCCATTTAACATTGTTTTCTATGGAAAAATCGCGGGCATTGAGGCATTGAACAGTAAAATCGCGTCCAATCACACTTTTAACATTGTTCCCTATGGGAAATCGCGGTCATCGCGTCGCACCCGTTTTTTAGTGCATTTGATGGCCGTGATGCCCGCGACGGGGCACCGTGCTAGGTAAAGAGTACCATGGTCATGGACCATGCTTCTGCCCAGGGGGATGGTCACCACTAGCACAAGTGGATGACCGGGGAGAGTGATCACCAGCGATGGTGTGTATGGTAGACATCTTTAACCCCACTTTCCTATAGTGACCGTTCTTTGGTGCCGCCACCATTTATAGTTTAGTTAATTGTCATAATAAATTTGACATTCATTTTGAAACGCAAGCACTTGTGTCTGTGTCTTTTTTATTAGATAAGTTTAGTTGTTAAGGTTTAAGTTAAGGTTATGGTGAATTGTAAAGTGTGGACCTGGGGGATACCTGATGGGGAGTTTATACAAACATATTTTTGTTCATTTTGCGAAAAATACATAAACCACATCTAAGACCTACAAGGATGTGCCAGCAATGTTCTAAGGCCATGGCCACTATTTTGCACACAATCTTTGTATAGTACCCAAAATACAGTACTGTACCACTTTCTGATCTGCTATGAATTGGATGTTACTACACTTTGGATTTAAAATGCCACCAATCACATTATTGTAATCACATCTCTCTAACAAAGGATTCCTACATATGCTTATGACACTGAACACTCATATATGTTACAATATTTAAACATGTTTGTTCACAAGCAATGTTATCATGTTTGGTCGACTCACACATCTTTAACATACCTGTACCAAGACATGACTGTTTTTTTAGGGAGGACACATATGCATTCCTACACAAATGTCCCTTTTGACCCTTGTTTGCCTACCTCCCCCACTCCATGACGAACTCATTGTTCTGGACCTGCTTTTACCTCACCTGCACAGAAACTGCTTTCTCACCTATTAAGTTGCTCTGCACATGTGCTGACACAAACTAATTAGATGGGAAAAGTTGGATATGAACATGTGAATGGCCATGGAGAGGGTTAGACATGGGAAACTTCTACAACACGACAATAAATGCACAAAAATAGCCTGGTCAGTAAGTACACATAAATGTACTATTTGTTTGACACAAGAAATTACACATACAACAATTGTGTGTTAATTTTGAAAATAAATTTATTTGCTGTTCAGCATCACAGCTTATGTGACAATTTAATATCATAAATAACAATAAAATATAAAATATTGACACAAATAACAATCAGCAAGAACAAGAGGTTGCATATATCCAAACATGTGTTACCCTGCAAATGCAATGGTGAAAGAAATGTGGACACCAGAATACGACCTGCAGCAACCAGGGAGAATACTAAGCATGATACACACCACCAAAAATAAAACCTGCATTTCTAGAGGTCAAAATAAGCACTTTACTGCCCTTTGCACGAAAATGGATAGATGGCCAACTCAGGAAGTGGATACACAGTGCAATTTAAAACTTTGGGATCCAAACGCAGAGGAAGTGACCCAGGTGTCATTATTTTAGCCCTTTTTTTCCCTTTTTGGATGGGGCATTGGGGACAGGGGCCTTTGGCACTGAAGGCTTGCGCCATCTTGCCCCAGTGGACAGAGGAGGGTCAGCAGAGGTGGTAGCTTGTGGAGCAGCTTGGGGTGGGCCAGCAGATGGGGGATTGTCCCTTTGGGACCTGGCGGTGGTCAGCAGCTCTGCCAGAATGTCATTCTGGCGGCTGAGTTGTTGGGAAATGCTTTGCATGCCAGCCGCCAGAATGTAATTCTGGCGTTGGAAGGCCTCAAACTGCTGGGTGTTGGTCTCCTTCCAAATGCCAATGAACTCAACCAACTGATGCTGACATTCTGCAGCCTCCATCCCATGCTGCTCTATCTTCTCCAGCATCTCCAACAACCTGCCATAATATGAGGCTACTGGATGGGTCTGGCGTATTGGTGGAGACTGGACCACTTGCTCCACTTGTCGCTCTGAAGAGGAAGATGCTGCCGGTTCATCATGTGCTTCTGCTTCTTCTAGGATCAAAATTTAAAACAATGTCACCATCACATACACAAACAATCTCTCTTACCACAAACAATGCATTATTGTGACTTACCATCAAAAGCACCAGCAAAGACCTCCGCCGGGAGCTCACTATCCATATTGTATAACCCCTGACCTCGACCACATCAATGACATCCAATGAGTCTTGCTCCAGGGGGGTATATTCCAAACTCTCTGGGATAGGCCCCTTCCCGGTGGACATGCTGTGGTTGTACCGGTCAGTCATCTTCCTCTTCAGACCAGTTTTGAAGTCTGACCACCTACAAATACAAATCAAAATAAATCAACATGAGATATGTGCACCACTGTGCTAGTAAACATCATGACTACGTTACATTTCCTAGTGTGGGTTATATTATGTTTTTAATGCATATGTTGGTACTTATGTATTATCTGGGCTCCCATGTTAAATGCACCCCATTTTTTCATACCCCTACTATCCAACTACGCATAGAGTTGATTTTATATAGTGTGGCGAGCGCAGCGAGCCACCGTGCCTGAAGCGTGGCGAGCGCAGTGAGCCCCGCGAGGGGACGTGGGCTCATAAGAAAAACGGGAGCCCAGATATTACATAAGTACCCATATGTTTCCCACACACATATTAATGTCTCCATTATGAGGCATTTCAGTGTCTCATCTCATTCATGAGGCCACTAAATGCACATACATATCTCACTATGCAGAAATGACAGCAGCCATGGGCAAATTATGCACCTCCACCTGTTGTGAAACTACACATCCCACCATAGCTTGACAGTGTTGATAATATGGAGTTATTTCACTATGGGAAGGCATGCTGGGATGTGTAGTTTCTCACCAGCTACATGTGCACAGTTTTGAAATCCTTGTTTCAGTAGCATCATCAGGAACTTGTTACTACAACTCTTTTTCTATAACACACTTTCTGTTGTCCCATCACATACTTCACATGAGCAGAACAGTGCCCATAACCTCACATCACACCAATGGTGCATGTTTCATATATAAATGTGGGTTATTAGACATGGTTGTGTTCACATGTGTCATTGAAGTGTAGCACTATCTACAAACACACCTTTCTATTATTCTCTAAACATACATGTAACATATGTATACACATATGACATTATCAGGGGGACAAACTTGCCTTTTCTTCATTGATGTCAAATCTCTGACCACTGTTGACACCTGGTTCACTTCCTCTGTGATCTTCTCCCAAAGCTTTCTCCTTGCACTGGCACCCGGCTTCCTGGTAGGTAATTCTATCCATTCTCGTGCCCTGGGAACTAAAATTGTCAATTTGCAGGGTTTCTCTTTTTGGTGGTGGTATCCTGCTCAGTACTCGGCCTAGATGGTGCAGGTCGTGTTCTGGTTGCCCCAGTTCTCTCACCATGCAGCTGCTGGGTCTCACATGTTTGGAAAGATGCAACCTCTTGTTCTGCCTGGTTGCTTGGCCCTTGTGGAGCTGGTGGCGTTGTTAATGAGGGGCCCCCTTGCTCTTGGGCCCTCCTTCTCCGCTCCTGCTCCCTCTGCCTCAAACTTTCAAGCAGGGATTCTGGTCGTGCTCTTTGTAGGGCGTCCTCAGCTGCGGAATCATCTGAGCTAGACATGTTTGCAGCAATTATGGCCAGCATCTGACTGGATATTTATATGGTAATCTCCCGCCTTGAACAAGGGAGCGTATATTTTTCACGGCAATGTAGTAGCTAATTTACACCGATATTTCCCACCGATAATTTCCACCGTTAATTACCGCGGAAATTACGCAGGTCTGAGCACCTCAGGCACCTGAGCATTCACCTGTACAATGCACATACACAAGTTGTTGACCATTGTGTGCTACATGTTGAAATGTGTGCACATGTGATTCGAATGATGAGTGTTTTCATGTGGTCTCTGTGGGAGTACGTGTATGCTTTCTTAAACCAATGTATTAACATACCAACGTTACAATGCTTTCCTTACTTTTGTTATGAGGAATAACTTGTCATACACCAACATGTTGTATGTGCCTTGTTATCAGCGTATGTATTAGTAGATGGTTGCGTGTATAATTTTTCGCACACTGTATATACAGTACGTCTCTCTCTACATTGAAATAAATAATGTGCCTAATGTTTACATACACATTTCTACACATATGTGTATCCAACATCATTAGTTGCAACATATCACTGCAAGTCGACCCTGAGGTGTGGCGTGTCCTCCTCCAGGAACAAGTATCCCCTTGGTGTATTTTTTGCGTGTTAGCGCGCCTCACCCTTTGAGTAATTGACATAACAGTACATCCAATGACATATCCTACAGTAGTGGTGTTGAAGTTATGTGGGCCCAGCTGTTGTGTAACTACACTTCCCAGCATGATGTGGAACATTAATTTATAGGTTGGTTTGTTAATAGTGTGTGAGGCCATGCGGATGCATGCTTTTCTAAATTTTATGTAGGCCTATAATTTGTACAGCAATGGACAACATTTTAATAAGTAAGGAGTGGTTATGCCACAACAATGTCAGTACCCTTAACTAGCACAGGTTAATTGTGAGGCTAGAGGTGATTCCCCCACCACAAACCTCCCAATTGTGATAGAGCATACATTCATCCAATAAGGAGGATTTTTTTTAATTTCATGTAATATATACAGTATGTGTGTGAAAACATAATACTAATTAGTACCGTGTTCACAGCATACCCATCTTCAATGTAGTTGAAAAATGTATGTGGCCTTCACACTTAACTCACAAATTCATATTATGTTACAATGCAACAAACATTTGTGTATATTATATATCAATTATAATGTGTTTTTCCCCTTCACTACAGACACTGAACAGCACCAGGAGGAGGTGGCCAATATAATGAGGGAAATATTCCTCACTTTATTTTATTTAAATATTCTTTTTGGACGTCTGGAGGCCCTCATGTAATTTGTTTTTATCCCCCCCCCCCCCTTATTATGTTTGTTAACAATAAAAGTTTTTGTAAAGTTAGAAGTTGCCTGTGTTTTTAATCCTAAATATGTGAGAGGGTTTGTAAGGGCAGGTACATACAGATGTGTAATGTAAAGGGCCCCATACATCAGCAATTAATTGTGACAATTTTCAGATATGGAGATGATTGCCACAATTCATTTTAGATGTGTGGGCTCCCCCTTTTGGCAATCCCAATCAAAATCGCCAATCGATTGCTTAATCAGGTTTTTAAACATGTTTAATAATCTGGTATTATCTGCGGATCTTTTTTATATGTGTGGGCATTCCCAATTCGTCTTCTTCATCTATTTACATTATGAACAGCCGAAATGACAATCGATTGGGCAATTTCCAGATATGAAGATGAAATCTTTAGATGGAAAAATCTGCCGATCACTGAAATAAATCTGTAATGTGTGGGCAAAGTCAGATAGATTGTAAAATCCATTTATCTGGCCAAAAAATCCCTGTATCTGGAAATCCATAAATTGTGATTGCTGATGTATGGGGCCCATAAGTTATATTGGTAATTTGAGGTGAGGGGTAACGAATGATGTGTGAATGTGTGTGTTTTGGGGTGAAATAACACATAGTGAAAATGCATGATTTTTTATTGTTGTTAGATTAAAACATCACACATAACATCAGGGTAGGTATACATGTTACAAAATCGGATTAAACTAATTATTGACATAATTTAGTACATACACAGAAACACCACCATGACTTTATTTAAATGTAAAAGCAATGTGGGGACACATAGATAGTGATTAAAATGCAACATTAGAACATAATAAAGATACATGTAAGGAGGGGTAAAATGTATTTTTATTAGGCTGTTCATTAAGGTAGATAATTGAGGTAATAGAAAACAATAATTGAATAACAATTAGAATTTCATTTAATTGGCTTAATCATAGTTGAAAGGCTAGATTAGCAGGTCCATATATGTGAAGGGTATGCCAGCGTGCACGGACGTACGCTCACTCTCACGATCGGTGACATACGCTGAGTTTTCCATTGAAAACAATAGAGACCCGTCCGTGCACGGTGGCGTACGCTCAGATAGCCGCAAGATGTCGGTGGGAAGACGGACGAGAGACATCGTAAACGGTGGCGTACGCTCTGTTGTACGCCAGTTGTTGGAGTCGAAGCGGTGATCCGTCCATGTACGGTAGCGTACGCTCAAGTGTACGCCACTCCCCTTTGTCGGTGTTTGTGAGCGTCCGTATGCGGATGTTTTGTGGGTGGACTTTCGCTCAACGTCCGCGTACGGGAAACGTACGCTGATACGGAACGTATGTACGTTTGGCCACCGCAACCAGAATAAGGTCCATAGTACCTGTCACCCTCTGCCCTGTCACTCTGTGCACCAAAATAGTACATGCTACTCTATGTGCCCATCTACCGCCTTTTGCCCTCTCACATGCCACCCCCTACTTTTCTGAGCTAATATATATATTATATATATATATATATATATATATATATATATCACAAAATTGTACTTTGCAGTGGATATTTAGTGCTTTGTAAATGATCTCAACATTGCCACCATGTGGTCAAGTTGTATTTGAAAGTGAGTAAATGCCTGCTTTTGCTAAGTAATAACTTCTAAACTAAACCATCTTGTAGACACATTAGTATCACATTTTAATAATCAAGGTGCGCTTCAGAAAAGATTAGTAATGTTTCAGTTTAATGTTCCTTCAAATGGTGTCTGAGGCTGCTGACAGATGCGGAGTTATGAAATATGATTTATATAGCACAGCTGTCCTTTCATTCTGTGCTGCTCTCTGCCTGTTGACACAGGATTTGCCTGAGATTGCAGGGTTTGGGATGGAATATAATCCTCCATCACAAGGACAGATCTTCAGAGCAAGTCAAGGATTTGTTTGCTGCCAGTGTTTGTCTATGCAAAAGGGCCTTTCATAAGGTCAGTCAGACTAGAGGTCACACAGCGAATTTACTTTTCAATATAAAAAAATCAATACAGAACAGAACAATAAATCTACTAGATAGTACAATGTATTTATTAATGTGCTAAATGTAGTAAAAAAGCCATACATAAACCCTATAAGAAGATATGTGTCTATGTGTGTGTATGTACATACATATACAGGGCCGGACTGGGACCAGAAATAGGCCCTGGCATTTTTTGAGCACGCAGGCCCACCAGCAGCAGGCGGGACCCTTGCGTGCCCAAGCCGCACAGTAAAAAGGGGTGTGACCTCATGGGAAAGAGGCGTGGCATTACAAAAAGGAGGCATTACACATTATGGAAAACACCGTTATGCTCATTACACATTATGGAACACACCATTATGCCCATTACACATTATGTAACACATCATTATGCCATTACACATTGCCGCACACTGTGTTGCCCATTACATATTATGACACACACTGTAATGGCCATTACATATTATGCCACGGCTCGACAAGCTTACACAATCCAGGGGAGACAGAGGAGGTGAAAGAACCTGTCACTTACAGGGGGATCGACAGGAACATGCAGATGAGGAGGGTGAGGGCAAAACATGTGACATACAGTAGGGGAAACTGGCACCTTTAGATCCAGTGCCCAGAACCCCCCACCCCTGCTAAGCATGGGTTGGGAGAGATCCTGCTTTGCCTGTGACCCCCCGGGAAAAGCCATAAACCTACACACATATTTTGGGTGTTTGGGGGTCAGCATTCATCTCTCCCATTCATTCCACTTTCACCAGGAGGAGGCATTTAAATCCTCACTACAGGTAGGCAATTGCAGTGAGCTGCTGCGCTCTCTGCATCCCTCATTCCCTCTCTTCCCCTGAATACTTTCAATTATGCTGCTGCGGCCGCGCACCACCGTGCAAACCCACCCCCCTCAGCCGTGCATTACCTGGTGGTGGCTGGCAATGGAGGACAAGCAGCGGGGACACGATACAGTCGGCTACAGGCTTCTCCCGGCGCTGGCCAGCCAGAGTATACATCGTAGGCTCCGCAATGTTGTACGTGTAACAGCATGGACCTGCGAGCACATGGCACCCTGCCCAGCCCTGTATGAAGGTGATGGGCTGAGGGGGGGGGGAGCTCATCGTGCTCCTGGGCAGAGGAGGGACAGTGTAGGAGGCATCGGCCAGCGTAGGGCAGGGGGTGGCTGCGTGTCATCAGGAGTGCGCACGCCTATGATGGCGTCAATATGGGGGGGGGCGCAATGTAGCGCACAATGAAGCCCAGGAGGCTTCAGCGGCGCTACTGTAGCACTGCAGCAGTGCTCTCTTAAAATCGGCCCACAAGGCCATCGGCCCTTCTGGCATTTGCCAGAAGTGCCAGATGGCCAGTCCGGCCCTGTACATATATACAGATGGAGCCCCTCTTGTCCTTGCCCGGTGCTTGCCAGGACGTCCCCTCTGGTGAGCGCTGACGGACAGGGACTCCATTAAACTGGGAGGCATGCACGTTTCAGTCTCTTGTCGACTGGGCAGCAGGTCCTTGCCCGTCTTCGCTTCAGGGAGATGGACAGGGTTAGGGGTGAGGGGTCAGGGCAGCGGTGGGGACCGGCTCTGGAGGAGGGTGCTGGCTCTGGAGGAGGGAGTCAGTGCTGGACCCTGGGTCGGTAAGTATATTGGTGTAAAATTGAGGTGTGTGTGTAATAAAGTTCTACTTTTCTGTGTGTGTGTTTTATTTTAACATTCTTTTTACAGGTGGACTACAAGTCCCAGCGGGCCCATTAATGACCAGCATGCTGGCACTTGTAGTTCACCTGTATAAAGCAATGTGATGTATGAATGAGTTAACCCTATCAGGCTGGCGTCCAATGGCCATGGATGTCAGTGACAGCCCCGGGCTTCAGCCCTGGACGGGTGAAGCCTGGGTGGGGGGCCTTTATTGGGGGGGGGGGGGTTGCCACTCCCCCAGGTGACCCGTCTAAGGCTGACCAGCCACGGTGCTCATGGTACGGCCGGGGGACCTTATGTAAAAAGTGTCCCCTGGCTGTGGCATGATACCGCGGGCTGTTGGAGCCCGGTGCTGGTTTCAAACTATGGGGGACCCCCAGATTTTTTGTCCCCCATATTTTTGGAATCAGGTCTGGCTCAATGAGCTGGAGGCTGGTTATGCTCAGGAGGGGGACCTCACGCCATTTTTTTTAACACAAATTCGCACATTTTCATGACTAATAATCACACATTTTCATACAAAAAATCGTCCTTATCGCTCTTTATCGCACTTTTTTGCCCGGAACATGCAGCTCATTAATTATGCAATTTCACGGCAAAAAATTATATTTCAAAAAGTGCAATAATGTGTGATTTTGGAAAGTGACTAAAACTCTCAACCTATTAAATGTCACCCTTAGTTTCACTCTCTGCCAGTTTTGTAGACTCACGGACACTAGACATACATATAGATGATATACATACTTGCCTACTTTTGAAATCTAGTTTCAGGGAGATTATAGTTGGTAATAGAATTTTGCACAGCGCTCCATTGAGTCATGCTCCACTTAATGCTCCACGTGTCTAGTTCCATATATGGAGAGATTGTGAAAAGAGATTGTGCCACACCTAGAAGCGTGGGCGTATACTGCTACATCTGAAGGGAATCTTTTAAAATTACTTATCCAAATGTAGATGAGCCCCAAAGCAGTAAGTAATAGATACTATACTTTATAAAATGCTGGGAAATGGTGCAGATGATTCAATGTAAATGTATCTATCTCTTATTCTTTTTTCCCCAAAAAATGTAACAGTGTAATGTGGGCTAGGTGAAATGAGGGAGATTGCTAGACTAATGAGGGAGAGAGGGAGATTGCTGCTATTTCAGGGAGTCTCCTGCAGAATGCAGGAGGGTAGGCAACTATGATTATATATGTATATTGTGGTTTAGATTCTAGTGTATTGCAATTTTTGGAGAAAAAAAACACAGTATACAGAATGGGATTCATTAGAGAAATGGAAAAGTAACTTTGGTCTTAGGTGAGACAAAGCTGCGATGTCAGAAATACTGGCCATAAATTATCCCTCCTGCCTATAGCAAGTTGCCATGATACTGTGAGATATCTGGATTGTTCCCTGCGGCTCCTCTAAAGTGAATTGCAACCTGTATTTGACCTCTTGAGGTGAGGAAAGTGGAGCCAGAGTGAGATGAAAACAGAAGAAGTTGGAGATGAAGTTACCTGTGGAGAAACAAGAGAGCAGTAATTACATAGACAATAATACCTGCAAATCTAACATTATCTCTGACAAGACCTGCCACATATACACAACTCACTGTGTGTCATTGTTATGTTTTAAGAGGAATTAATAGAACACATTAAGAAAATAGTTTATTTCATTTATAAAACATTTTTATGATTTTGTTCATTGTTTAGTTATTTAAAATGTTCAGTTTTCCTGATAATGGGGGAAATTTACTAAAGGAAATTTGTAAAAAATAGGTGTATTTGTATCCAGAAATACACTCATTTTTGACATTTACTATCCCGAAAATAGCACATCAATACGAATACGAATTGCCGTATTTTCGGGATAGTAGATGTCAAAAATGAGTGTATTTCTGGATACAAATACACCTATTTTTTTTACAAATTTCCTTTAGTAAATTTCCCCCATTATCTGTCTATCTGGCTTATACATTCTCATAGCAAAACAAAATGGTCTTGATGTTAACATCTTTTACTTGGGAAGATACACAAATACGTGAAGCAGCTGCAGTTCTTGCCTTTGCTGACTGGGGTGGGGGGGGGGGGGGTGCATGTACAAAGCATTAGTAACAAGTCAATGCTTCACTGATATCAGTAGAGTAGCTTCCCATGGACAGCGCTCTCTGAACACACAGTGGACTGGTAGCAACAGGGAGAAAACACTTACCATAATAATGTGATTATCACTGCTAACAGGCCCAGTGACAGGCGGGTACAAAGAATACGGCCCAGGAAGAAAAGCACTTAGATGCTCGAAACGCGTCGGCAGTGACTGGTATCCCACAACTTGACTCAGCCCCAGTGCATAGGTATTTGGAGCCACAAGCAGGGTGCACATTCCGGACTGCATCCTGACTTATTCCATCTTTGTTGGCTCCAAATACCCTTAGCGGTAAGAAGAAATCCGTTGGCGGCCATATTCTTTGTCACACCTACTTCTTCCACAAAGAATACCCCTATTCCGGGCCCCAAGGTTCTGGGCGCCCCAATTGTTTGGAATGGCAATATCTGTGGATTATAAAGAAATTGCACCAGCTTCCCGCTTGTTGCTGCACAGGTAGACATAAAACAAAAAAAATAAAAAAAATAACAAGGCATATCCCTTCCCTGTTCTGTTTTTGCAATGGTATCATCTGCCTAAGAGCAGCAGCTGGGCAGGATTAACACACACCAGCTGAAAGCTCTATGCATTGCCATTGTCCAGTACGAGGCTGTTGGTGAGTATCTGGGCCCCAATATTTCTGTTGACAACAATGACTGCTAAACCACCAACTGAGGGTGGCGGATATTTCAGGGTCAGTTGAAGCACTTCAGTCCTCAGATAAAATCCGACTTTGGTAGCAGTCAGCCATACTGTACCTTTGCCAATAGACTTCTAATGAAACCCAACAGGAGAAGTACATGATTTGCAACATGAGGGTGATTCATTATTTAACTTTTAATGTATGTAGTACATCAAAGTCATGAAGTGTAGCAACCAGTGACATGGCTAAAAGGCTTCTGGAATATGTTAGTCAGGGACCCTGACATCTTTCACTTTATAAACATGTACTGATAATTATGAATTAGTGGGTTCGGATATCCGAGATCTGAACCCACCCGAACTTCACAATCCGAGGTGGGATCTGAGCCCGGCTCGGATTTTTTTGCCAGGCTGGGATCCAGGAACAAAGCAAAATGTCATCATCCCACTGTTGGAGTCTAGTGGGTTTTGGATCCTGCATGAATTCCCACCGATCTGTGCCATCTGTCTGTGGGTGGTGGCATCGGGTGGGTCTGCCATATACCTGGGTGCTGCCGGTGTGCCCTTTAATCATGGTCTGTCTTCCTGCCCTATCAGTCCTGTGCGGCTCTATTGAAGTCCAGTAGTGCTGCCCTGTACTGCTGTATATTAGTCCTGTAGCGCTGCCCTGTGAGTGCATATATAAATGTAGTAGTGCTGTCTAGTCCTGACATATAAAAGTCCAGTAATGCTGCTTTGTGCTTATGTCCATTAGTACATTAGTGTTGACCTGTGCAGCCATATATAAGTCCACTAGTACTTCCCTGTGCTGCTGTATATTTATCCAGTAGTACTGCCCTGAGCAGCCACATATAAGTCCAGTAGTGCTGTCCTCTTCTGCTGTATATAATTCCAGTGGTGGTGCGTGTTGATAGAGAAATGGAGGACACACAATTTAAAGATCAGGAACCCCTTCCTACTACTAGTGCTAAAGCTGCTGCAACCAGTCACAACATTGATGATGCAAATCCAACAACTTTGTCTGCTAAAGCTGATGCCCTTGTCATAGAGGGCCTAAAAAAAAAATCGAACCGTAATAAAAAAAAAGCAAGTCAGCTAACAAGAAGCTTAAAATTGGCAATATGCCATTTAAGACACAAAAGTGGTAAGGAAAGACTGACGCCTTGGCCTATGTTCATGACTGGTGGTTCAGCTTCTCATGAAGATGGAAGCCCTCCTCCCTCTCCAAAAAATTTAAAAATAAAACTGGTTAAGCATAGATATCACAAATTCTCAAGGAGAGTTCACGTGTGTCCACAGCTGTGATGTCTAAGCCTAACCTTACCAACACTGTAAGGGAAGAGGATTCGCCTGCCACCATTTGCACGCCCTCTGCAAGTGCTGGAAGGAGCACTGCCAGTCCATTTGGTGGCATTTAGATTGAGGATGTAACTGTAGAAGTACATGAGGATGAAGAGGATATTGGTGTATCAGGCACTGAGGAGAAAGTTGGCGACGAGGCTTCTGATGGTGATGTGTTTTTGTTTTTAATCAGGTTCAGACTCTCTGATGGCTTCTGAATGAAGATGCAGCATCAAATACATAGTATCAACATCAGCCGGCCTATCAGATATCTGAGCAACCTTCAGGTTACTAAAGATGTCTGCAAATACTAAGCTATTAAGAACAGTTAGCTCACATTCAAGGACACAGCAACAAAATGTGGCCAACATGTCTAAAATGTTCTGCAAGTTTCTTCGCTGCTGCCTCAAAAGAGGCAAACAGAGCTACAGCAGCATCATCACACTTGCGTACTGCAGCTCTGGTGCATGCACGAATGCAAAACCTTCAACTAATTGTGACCAAAAAGGGCTGAATCAGCCCCATGGTGGAAAAACCTATTTATCACATTTTTTGCCACAAGCTGAGCTTCCGGTTCCACTGCTTACATACAAAGCCATCTCAGACACATGAGTAACTATAGAGGCTGACAGGACAAAGTTTTAGGATCCCAGGGGCAACCTAGTAATATTAGTAGTACGTTTATTTATAAGGCGCTGCAAAGTGTCCGCAGCGCCGTACATAGCAAACAAAAAAACAAATTACAAGGTAACGTACAGGGTGTGTTGAAAAATACAGTATAAATAGGGGTATAGCTGGTAGAACTAAAATCAGCATCAGTTCAGAAGTAGGTGTCAAAATTGTCGAGGAGACTGAAGATGAAGTAGAGGAAGGGAAGAACAGGACAGGAGCACAGGTGAGGTAAAGAGGTAGGGTGAGTACGTGAGGAAGGAGGACCCTACTCATAAAAGTTAACATACTAAAAATAGGTGGGTGGACGAATGAAAAACAATAGGATAAGTAGGAACGGAGGGGAACGGAGGCAGGATAGGAGGATCAAAAGAGGTTAGGAGGAGGGAGAGGCTAGTCGAAAAAAGTGGGTTTTGAGGGAGCGCTTGAAGGAGGTAAGGGAATCAGAAAGCCTGATGGGTGGCGGGAGGTTGTTCCAGTGCAGGGGGGCAGCGCGAGAGTCTTGGACACGGGAATGGGAGGAGGTGATTAGGTGAGAGGTCAGTCGGCGGTCAGCGATGGAGTGAAGAGGACGGGAGGGAGTGTGGTTAGAGATCAGTAAAGAGAGGTAAGGAGCGGTGGAGGAGGAGAGAGCCTTGTAGGTGGTGGTGAGGAGTTTAAAGAGAACTCGGAAAGGAATGGGGAGCCAGTGAAGAGATAGACAGAGGGGGGAGGCGGAGGTAGAGCGGCGGGAGAGGAAGATGAGCCTAGCAGCAGCGTTAACAATGGATTGGAGAGGTGCGAGGCGGGTGAGAGGTAGCCCAGAGAGAAGGATGTTGCAGTAGTCAAGGCGGGAGATGACAAGAGAATGAATGAGAATTTTGGTCGCGTCAGTGGAGAGGAATGGTCTGATGCATGAGATGTTGCGTAGGTGAAAGCGGCAAGACTGTGAGAGCACGAATGTGGGGGGTGAAAGAGAGGGAGGAGTCAATGATGACACCGAGGCATCGCGTTTGGTTGGTGGAGGTGATCTCGGTTTCACCAATGCTGATGGAGATAGTGGGAGAAGAGGGGATGTTCGGGGGATGGAAGATTAGAAGTTCAGTTTTAGACATGTTTAGTTTCAGGAAGCGTTGGGTCATCCAGGCTGAGATGGCCGTGAGGCATTCGGAGACCTTGGACAGGAGTGATGGGGATAAGTCGGGGGTGGAGAGATAGATTAGGGTATCATCAGCATAAAGGTGGTAATGAAAACCATAGGAGCTGATGAGGGTGCCCAGAGAGGAGGTGTAGAGGGAGAAGAGGAGAGGGCCAAGGACTGACCCTTGGGGAACACCGACTGGCTGTGGGGTAGTAGGAGAGGAGGAGCTCGGAGTGGAGACGGAGAAGGAGTGATCGGAGAGGTATGAGGTGAACCAGGAGAAGACCGTGCCAGTGATGCCAAAGGAGCGGAGGGTGTTGAGCAGGAGAGGGTGGTCAACAGTGTCAAAGGCAGCCGACAGATCAAGCTGGATGAGGATAGAGAAGAGGCCTTTGGATTTAGCTGATAGTAGATCGTTAGTGACTTTGGTCAGGGCAGTTTCAGTGGAATGTAAAGGGCGGAACCCGGATTGGAGGGGGTCTAGAATGGAGTTCGCAGTAAGGTGGCTTAGGAGACGATTATAGGTCAGACATTCTAGGAGCTTGGAGGCAAAAGGGAGGAGGGAGATGGGCCTGTAGTTGGATGGAGAGTTGGGGTCCAGATTTGTTTTTTTGAGAATTGGGGAGACAAGTGCGTGTTTGAAGGAGGAAGGGAAGATCCCAGAGGATAGGGTAAGATTAAAGAGGTGAGCCAGGTGAGAGCAGACTGACGGACTGAGACAACGGATAATATTGGAGGGGATGGGATCGAGCGGGCAGGTGGAGGGAGAAGCGGATTGAAGGATAGAGTGGACTTCAGCAGCAGTGGTGGGGTAAAATGAGGACAGGGGTTGGAAGGAGGGGAGTGGAGATGTAGGAGGGGAGGAGGGGAGGAGGGAGAGGGTGAGGTCATGGCAGCAGTGATGGCAGTCCTGAGAGAGGAGATTTTGGTTGAAAAGTAGGTAGCAAAATCAGCGGCTCCGATGGAGGACGGAAGAGCTGGAGGAGGGGGGGGAGAGCAAGGAGTTGAAGGTGGCGAAGAGCCTGCGGGGATTGGATGATTGGGAAAGGATGAGGGACTTAAAGTAGGATTCCTTGGCCAGAGCAAGGGCAGAGCTGAAGGAGGAAAGAATGAATTTGAAATGGAGATAATCCGCAAGGGAGCGTGATTTCTTCCAGAAGCGCTCAGCAGTTTTTAAGGAATCGGGTGATAGGCGAGTGCCACGGTTGGGGGTTGGAGCATCGAAGGGGGATAGAGGAGGGAGGGCAGCCAGAGTCCAATGCCGAAGATAGGGTGTCATTATAGAGGGAGGCGGCGAGGTTCGGGCAGGACATGAGGGCGATTGGGGCGAGAAGAGGACACAGCGTGTTTGAGAAGGCAGCAAGATCAAGTGTGTTGACGTTATGCCGTGAGACAATGCGCTTGGGACGGGGGGTGGGAGAGCGGGAAGCCAAGATAGTGTAGTCAGTAAGGGAACAAGAGCGAGAGAAGACGAGATCGAGGGAGTGTCCTTGGATGTGGGTGGGAGAGGTAGTCCACTGAGATAGGCCAAGAGAGTAGCAGAGAGAGAGGAGTTTGGAGGTGCCAGGATCAGCGGGGTTATCCAAGGGGATGTTAAAGTCACCAAGAATGACAGATGGCAGGTCAGAGGAGAGGAAGTGTGGAAGCCAGGCGGCGAAGTTGTCAAGAAATTGGGAGATAGGGCCAGGGGGGCGGTACATTGCAGCGACACGGAGGTGGTAGGGGTAGTATAGACAGATAGAGTGAGACTCAAAGGAGGAGAAAAGGAGAGAGGGTTCAGGGTGAATGACACTGTGGGTGCATGAGGCTGAGAGGAGAAAACCCACACCGCCACCTTGGCGACCGTCAGGCCTGGGAGTGTGAGAGAAAGAGAGGCCACCGTGGGAGAGAGCAGCTGGAGAGCCAGAGTTTGTTGCAGATGGATCTGGCGTTCCATAGTGCACAGGAAAGAGGGGGGGTGGGTTGTGTATTTATGTGGATAAGGTTTTTGGGATTGCAGAAGCGAGGGGGGGTCGTTGGGAGGGTGGGGGTGCGGGGGCGAGTGGTCAGGATAGGTATGGGATGGGAGGGGGGAGGAGCAGTTGGAGAAAGTGAAGTTGAGAGATTAACAGTCATGAGGAACCGAAGGTGAGAGGGTAGGTTAGTGAAAGCAGACAGAGGGATTTGGGAGGACAGACAGCGTCTGTAGTAGATTTGCGAGGATGTGGTAGAAAACAGAGTGAGAGAGAAGGTAACAGGCAAGGAACTACTGTCAGAGAGGAGACAAGTGGGTAAAATCAGGTTGATTGAGTAATCCAATTAAGTATGAAACAACAAGTGAGAGGATGAAGGGAACAGAGAAGGTCAGAAGTGAGGCAATGTGAGCAGGCGTGAAGAGGGAAACAGAGTGCAATAAATGTGTGGCAAAGATAAGAGAAAATAATAGTGAATGAGTAAAATGAAATACAATGTTGGAAGAAATATAGATAAAATGAATTAAATGTCAAAATTGAGCAACAGGTTACAATAGGATAGAAAGAAGATGAATATATTACAATAAACTAGAATAGGAAAATTTAGACTGTGTTCAAACTCACCTTTTCAGTATTATAACTCACCTGCTTCAGTTTCCAACTCACAAGTCACTTAAGTAATCAAGCTTAACTTTAGTCTGCAAGCTTCCCTCTCAATGAGCAAGCTCCCAAAATAATAGTAATAATAATAGTAATGCTCAGCTGCCTAGGCAGTATGATTTTTATAAATCTAAACAAGATGCTTTTTTTTACCATTGCTATACCCATGATGTCACTGTTATTAACGATGCCACATAAGCATGAGGTGTTTGAGTGGTGCATTCATAGTGCAAGATAACATCTTGTAATGATACTTTCTTTAATTGCTTCTCTCCACCCCAAGCATTGTCCAAGTGGAATATTTGTCAAGCAAGGTGTTCAGCTTAAGTGGACTTTATTAATGGTCCCATTAGATCTGTCAATAAAGGTTAGCTGATTTATACTTGCTGACAAAGATGAACTATATTAATTAGTGCTTGGGACCTCTGATCAATTTACAATATGATCCCAATTTGTAAGATATATGGGGCATTCTCTCACGCAATTGATGTAATTTTATACCAAAAATTTGTACACAGGGATATTATATCAATGTCATTCCATAAAACCTACCAATGCGCAAATTCATCCTCTTAATCGGCAGTATATTAGATCAAATAGGCAATCTACAATAGCTACACATCTTGGATACTTTAAAAAGACTAACTTAAAAAAGAGACCACATATGTACTGTAATTATACCAACTTTCCTCACAAATTACTTTTGTTGAGTATAATCTGCTTGGCATACCTGGCAACATTGGTAGATTAGGAATTGGGGAATATATTGTTGCTTGCAAATGATAAAGGTGGGACCATATAAGAGGGTATGGTTAGTAGTGAGACCAGTCAGATTCTAGCTACTGTAGAATTACTCTATTGCATCTAAAAAAAAATGATAGACAAGATCTGATTTGTTGCTATTGGAAAACAAGACCACATTTTTTTTCTACACAGGTTTCCTGTGGTTAGTAACCTGCAGCTTGTTGGTTAAGTATGGGTGATATGTAATAGGGTGTGATTTTTAGATATTTTTCGATTTTTTTGGTAAATTACAGAAAGAAAATTGCACGTTTACCGCAAATCGCACATGTAATAATGTAAAAATTGCAGGCTTTCCTGCGTTCAAAAAAAATTGCACTGGGACGCTTCTCAACCAATCAGGGCTGAGCTCCATGTTTTCCATGGAGATCTCAGCCCTGATTGGTTAAGGGGAGTCCCAGTGACTAACATGGGTTTCCCTCAGTATCGGGGATGAGCCGCATGGGAGTATACACAGATGCAGCTCTTCGTGCATTGATCCAGGTATAGTGCTTTTTTTATTTTATCCCCTAGAGTGCTACTGGAGAAGAGGAGAGACCTGTGTGGGAGGGTGGAGAGGTGTGCATGTATGTATGTATGTACAGCACAATCCAATGTTTTTTATTAGTCTATTTTTACACTAAGAATCTGCCCAACACCCACAGCTCATGTGTGCCGGGGACAGCTCTGGATGGGTGAAGCTTAGGGAGGTGGGGTTTTTTTTTGGAGAGTCCACACTCCCCCAGGGACCCTGTCCAGAGCTAACAGGGGGTGATATTTTGGCTGGGGTAGCTTATATAAAAAGTGTCCCGGCTGTGGCATCACCCTGCGGCTGTTGGAGCCCAATGCTAATCCCAAAATACGAGTGACCCCTACTCTTTACTCTTTTTTTTCCCTGTATTTTTTGAACCAGGACCAAGTGCTATTATCTTAAATATGGGGGGACCCCAACATTTTTTCCCTCTTATTGTTATGAATGTGGTTGTTACCCAGCAGCTGTGACCACTGTATAGGACAGCGACAGTGAACCTTACACTGCCTATGTTGATATGTCCTGATGGTGGCCAGTACCTGCATATGCTGGTTTCGCCTTCAATAGCCACATTTGATGTGACAAATTAGGTCCGCCCCAACTCCGGTGCCACCAGGTCTTAAGATGTGACAAGGTACTGGAAACCCCTTAGGAACAGTCAAAAGGGGAAACTGACTAATAAGGGCATGAGTGGGGAAGGACACTAACTAATGGTTCCTGAGCCAAAACTGGGGAGATAATACTTTTAACTGAATAAGCAACCTCGTCGCAAACCATAAGTGACCTAGTCGCAAACATTAGAAATAAGACACCACACCAAGGGCGGGATGTATTAATATACATCGCCACCCTTCGCCGGCTGTCCGCCGCAATGCCAGGGCATATGTACTAGCATATGCGGCTGGCATCACGGTGCGGTAATGGAGACCCAGCGCGATACCTGTACTGTGGTCTGCGGGGGGTCTCCGTCTCCTCCCTACCGCCTCCTGCTGCCTACACGACGGGGACAGCTAAGCAGGCTGTCCCTGGCCCCTCCTCCTCCCCCTGCAGCCAGAAGGACGTCCGGCTGCATTGCTAGGGGGAGCAAGGGCTTACCTTCCGGGGTCCAGGAGGACCTGCAAGAAGGTAAGCCCAAGGGAGGGGGAAAGGGGGGGTCGGCGAGGCGGCGGGGTTGCGGCGAGGCGGCTAAAAGAAGCCCATAGACTTCTATAGGGTATCACCACCTTGTGGTGGCGATACTCTGCCCGGCGAAATTCGTGCGCCCATTTTACCACATTTACCCTTTAGTACATCCCGCCCTAAAGCACAATATAACACAACAAAATAGGCACAGCAAACCACACCAAAAAGTACCAGAGGTACTGAAATAAGAAATAACCCCACTGGGGTAAACAAACAGAATTACAAGATATAAGAATAAGAATAAGATATGCCAATAAGAATGTGATGAAGGAACACCTGGGCTCCACAAAGGAGCACTTACGGCTATCAGAACCAGAACCTGGTGAATGGCAGGAATCCAGGAACAGAGGAAAATATCCAGCCCAAAGCAGAGGGTACAGTATCTGCAGGGAAGGTCAGCAGGAAACAGCCAGAGAACCTGAATGAAGCACAGGGAAAGACAGGTGTCTGCAGAAACAAGAACTATCACAGGCTTCAGGGTCTGGGCTTGCAGAGAATATAACAGGGACATGCATCAGCCTCCTGAAGCATAAATTACTCTATTTTTGCCAGAAAATCACACATGCGACATACTGTATGTGGTATGATGCGATTTTTTTAGCGGTCTAAAAGATCATACTCTATTACATCTTGCCCATGGTGTTTTGTATTTTTAACATTAAAATCAATTGGGGTGGTGATGCCTACTGTGGCGATTTGAAAGACAGTATTTTGTCAGTGGTTTGGCCTTTAGTACATCTTAAAATTTCAAAACACTTAAACGTTAGTAGAAATCCTAAATAATACATCATCAAAGTGTAAATAAAAATCAGCTAAATGGAAATAAAGTAAAATAATAATATTGATATCTTCCAATCTTGTAGAAAGTGCAGACATACTAAAAATGTATCTAGAGGGAAAAATATACAGTAGCTTAAAAAAAGTGTTTCCCTTATAGGGAGGTGTCCAATCAGAGCCAAATTTTCCGACAGTCAGAAAATCAGTTAATGGCCATGTATGTAAAAATATGTATGCGTATGCCGGTGTGCGTATACATTATGGCATATGTGACACCCCCGTGCCATGACAGAGCAACGATGAGCATGACTACATCTGTAAGTATGCCTTTCTCTAGTATTCCATATAATATTCGTCCAATGGATTGGTTAACTTTGTTAATAGCTATATATATATATATATATATATATATATATATATATATATATATATATATATATATATATATATATATATATATATATATATATATATAAATGTAACCACTGGTATGCAAGATAAACCAGGACACAATTAACATATATAATATATAGCATATAGCTTCAGGAGCAACAATATCAAGGTATTATATTAGGACTAGACTCAAACAATCACCATAGTGCTCTCTGGGAAGACTCACTGGAGAGCACTATGGCAGTAGTCCAACTATTATACCTTGAAATTGTTGCTCCTGATCTCATTGGACTATAACCAATATTACTGACCCGAGGGGACAGACATTTTAAGAATCTGGGGTATACACTACATCTCACATTGAGGCTATTTTCAAAATTAGTGCTTATTATCCCCTTATAACCATATAAAGACATACAGTAACATATCCCAGGAGACAAAATGTGTTGGGTTTGTCTGACATACTGTATCAATGAACCTGAATTTGTAAAGGAGAAGAATCACTGAATACTGATGCTATACCATCGTTTTAAGAAAACTACAGATTTTAATAAATATTGATAGGGACTTTTTATCTGTTTATTAATGGACCAAAATAGGTAATTTGACCGTGACATGGATACAGGCCCCGGACCACTATTGTTGAACATGTTATGGTTTGGCTCCTTCCAACAGGGAATCTGAGTGGTGTTAGGCAGCCTATCACTAAGATTGTGCAAATTTGCATGACTAAGGGTATTGTTGAGATATAAGAGAGCAGGTGCACAATATGGCCAATAGAATTGGAATAAATGTCGGTACTTGTGTAGTTTCACGGCGCCACCGCGCGCACAGTGAAACTTTGAAACTTGGCAGTCTGCCAAACTCTGTGTTTACTGTGCGCGTGCTGCTCTAGCTGTTCTCAGCGCAGCGCGTGGCTGCTTTCCTTATGTAAGCTATGTTATCAGCATAGCGCTGGGCAGCAGCAGTGCACCCAGCGCTGACAGGTCACTGTGGTACTTGTAGTTCCACAGCGAAATAGGCAGTCCTGCGCACCGCTGACAACCCGGCAATTTAGACTCCTCCGGCAATTTAGAAGTCTAGATTTAGACGTCTAAATCCAGACTCCCTGCAAACTGCTAAGATGGGGGCATCTAAATTTTGAAACTACACAAGTACCTAAATGTCATTATTATACCTCATGTACAATGTTTTTGGCATAAAATTGGCCAATATTATTAGAGTACCCATCAAATATCAAGGTAACCTCATAGGGTAGATCCCTAGCATTATAGTATTTCACTTCCGGGGCATGGGCACCCCTGAACCACGCCACAAATAAAGGATGATGTTTGGATGGGTTGTTTATTTAGGAAACTGACCCTGCTCATCTCTAATAAAAATGTGTTTATGTAAAATCAGGTTGATGCAGAGATGGTCATGGGCTGTGGATTAACAGGAGCTCAGTAGAAAGTGTAGCATCCAATTGCAAGCACCCAGTCTCTCAGGACAGGACTGGCACAGCATAAAACTCCTCCAGTCCATAGGGTGCTCAACCAGAGCTCTACATGGCAATCCAAAATGGGACAAGGTGCATTTTTTCGTCTTTTTAAACAACCTAATATGAGCTCTACAGTAGAGATGAGCAGTTTGGATTCCGTGGAATCCAAACCACTCTAAACATCGCCGGCCCGACTGCCTGCGAGCTGCTCTTGTGAGTTTACGGCTTTGTTGAGAAACCCGAGCGCAGCCGAATGTGGGAATCTGACGTCGGATTCTCACGAGACGCAGAGTCTATCAAAGCTTGGCATCCCAAAAATTTGTCGCCATTTCACAATCACTCTTCCAGCGGCACACAACTCTGCTAGTTGTGCTGCATGCCTGGAGCCTGGGGTGAACTTGAACTTGAATCATCAATCACTTGTCAGTTGTCACATCAATCATTAGTGTGCAGAGGGGTGTTGTGCAGAGGGGTGCAGTGCAGAGTGAAGACAGAGGGGTGTTGTACAGTGCAGACTGCAGAGGGGTTTGTGCTGTGCAGACTCAGAGGGGTGTTGTGCAGTGCAGACTAGAGGGGTTTATGCAGTGTGTAGAGGGGTGTTGTTCAGTACAGAGGAATTTGTGGCAATGTAGTGCAGACTCAGTAGAGGGGTTTGTGCAGTGTAGAGGGGTTTGTGTTGTGCAGACTGCAGAGGGGTTTGTGTGCTGGGTTATATATAATATACTTATATTGTAGTAATTGTACTGGTCATGTGTTAGGCAGGCTGTCAGTCAGTGTAGTGGGGTTCAGTAGTACACATGCCGGCTGTCAGCTTTAGTAATGTAATTTTTGTTTCATTGTGGTGTGTGGTGACTGTGGTGTGCTGCACTGCAATCCAATACACCATACATATATATACTACTGTCAAAAGCAGAACAAGTTCCGTGTGTGATTGTTCTGCCTCCACGGTCCACGCAATGTTATCCAAGGCCCGTCCATAATTAAAAAAATACAGTATAAAAATAAATGTTGCTGTTCTTTATTTTCTATAGTATACACCACAAGTTCCGTGTGTGATTGTTATGCGTCCTCGCAGCGTTATACAAGCTGCGCATTAAAAATAATTAAAGTAAAAAAATCCAAATAAATTTTTATCCTCTTTATTCATTGTTTATGTGTATTGCACCCATAGTATACTGTCAGAAGGTGTGTGTGTGTGTGATTGTTCGGCCTTCACGCAACATTATACAAGCTGCACATTAAAAACAAATTAAATTAATTAAAGTAAAAAAATCCAAATACATTTTCTCTTCTTTATTCATTGTTTGTGTGTACTGCACACCAATACACCATACTTATACTGTCAGATGTTCTGTGTGTTAATAATCAGACAGCTTGCTGCAGACCTTGGCCTAAATTGAATGAAAACAACATTGTGAGCTGTTAAGTGATCGAAATTGTCTGGAAAGGGTTGGAAATGAATGTTATTGAGGTCAATATTACTCTAGGGACAAAAAAAAATACCAAAATTACAAGATTTGGCCGTTTTAGACCATTTTTAAAAAAAATCCAAATCCAAAGTCTTTCACCGCTGTTTGACAAAGCCAAATTCAAATCCTGGTGACAAATCCAAATCTTCAGCCCCGACGCTCATCTCTATTCTACACATGCTGTCTATACAGCTCTTATACATTGAGACATACAGCATCAATTAGGGGTTCTATATAACTATAATCCGCTCTCATCTAAACTTCACAGAAACTATTCATTTGGTTTACGTGACCAGCCATGCACTGGTCATGATGACAACATTCTCACTTAACAATGTATGGTATTAGCTGCATTAAGCAGCTTCGCCAGTACTCAAAACCGGGTACTTATGTCTTCGTTTTTAGAAATATGAGTGACTGATATGATACTGTATGTGGGGATAAGAAGTTAAATGTACTAAGGTTAATCTGTGGACCTTGTTAAATTTGCCCTAATATTGGCACTGCACTGGATGTTCTATCACCATGCAGAAATCTGAATGTAATGTTCTTGTATTTATTTAAATATTTTTTAGGATGCTCTAGTGCTGGGGTTAGCTAGTAGCACCTGGATTTTGCAGCTTCTGCATGTAAGGGATTTATTAGGGTTGTTTTTTCACTTGAAGCTCAATGTTATTGTTAATCTAAAAAAAATGCAGTCTAAAATAACAAATCCTCAAAAATGTCATTGCTTTTCAAACAAGTTGGTGGATTTTACAGTCTTTAATAAATTGTTCTCTGTAAATAAAATCCTTTAAAAAAAATCATTTTTGTCGCTGCACATCTCCAAAACATATAATGTCATATTGACAGTTTTATTATTTCCCTTGTCAGACAAAGGGTATTTGTAGGGAAATCTCAGTGATAAGTAAATATGATATTAAAAAAATAATAACCTCTGTCAATAGGATCCACTTAAAATGATTGATATGTGTTTTCATTAACAAAGTGTATTTTACTTACTAAAATTTTATAAAACAATAAAAACACCAAAGAGAAGAAACAAAATACAACAAAGTTTTCCATTATCTCTGTAAGCGGTAGTTATGTCTTATACAGAAGCACAATTGAGAGAGAGAGAGAGAGAGAGAGAGAGAGAGAGAGAGAGAGAGAGAGAGAGAGAGAGAGATACAAATTGAGAGAGAGATACTCTATATAAATAACAATACGAAAAAAAAAAAAAAAGGGCAAATGAGCAATGAAAAAAAAAATAAGACTGGCGATTATCCTTGCGATCCCCTCGCAGCAGAAGTAACAACCCCCTTAATGTTTTTTTTTATCACGGGAGAAGACGAATGCAGTAAAGTAAATAATAAAGAGAGAAAGAAAATGGAAACAAACAAGGTGCATTTGTAAACAACAGAGTGATTGTGAAACAGTGTTACATACAGTAGCTGAAACAACAAAATATGTACAACTGACAGTATCCTTTTTAGAAGGGGAAGGGGTGGGAAAGGGGGCTGGGGATTGTGTGAAAGGATGACAGTTGTAAAAACAGACAAAACAAAAACAGACAAAACAAAAGGTCAGAAAGTTCAGGTCAAGCGCTTTGGGTAAGGAAGGGTCTATTGAAAGTATACCAAGGGCCCAAAATTAAAGAATTGGTTAGACTTGGTATTAAGATAAGCTTTTATTTTGTCTATTGTGGCTTAGTGCCCTCTTTTGTTAACAAAACATGATCCAACATTCACCACTTTTCATAAATGTGGAGTCCAATTCATGGAAAAACAGCACAGTTTCTAAAACATCATAAATATCTAGGTAACAATAAATAATTTGAAAATCACATGAATACACCATTGACATCTCTGACACATTCAAACTCTCAAAATTCTGGATAATACAGTACTGCAGTGGTCTATGTACCAGCATCTAAAGGTTAACAACAACAAAAACTGAGAGATAAGGGACCACTGTCTAATCCATCTAAACATTATGGTTAGAGCAAATTAAGTTTAAGTCTGTTATGCATTCTTCCTCAGGATGGTACTGGGGTTGGTATCTGCCCCACTGACAGAGGTATGAAGAAAGTGGCTCAGAGACTGGGGCAGCACTGCAATGGAATTATTGAATGTAGCCCTGGCTGTTTAGTAGGCTCTTTCAGGGTCATAACTAGGGTGGTGAGGCCTGTGCCACCACATATAATGATGCATGGTAGGGGGCGCCCTCCTCTTTGAGGACCAGCATCTTCTGACAGTCATTCCCCTGTCTAATACCTATGCAACATGCATGAACTTACTTTGTTTCAATCAAACTTCTTTATTACATTTTAAGATGTTGACATACAGTACCCGGGATTCTAACCCATCACCTGTGGCAGTGCAGACTGATTTTAAAAAAGAGCTCTCAAGTAAAGTTCATTAATATGGTATAATGAGGATTTGTGTCCAAAGTTGCTTCTAAATCCGTGTGTGCATATAATACTGGCATCATAGCATGGCCTTTATTTGGCATCAGTTTTGTTATGCTCCTCTACCACGAGGGATACCTTACATCCCTATTGAATTTTTATTTTTTGTGGGGGGGGGGGGGGTAGGGATTCTCTTTCTGGCACAGGGCCCCAAACGTATCTGGGCTCTGGGCTCTTTGTGCGGTGAGTCCCATGGCTGTTGTTTCTGGTATTATAATTATATACCACTGAACACCACTGAAGCTCTGATACATGTCCTACCTGGGATACTGATGAAAGGTCGGAACTTGAGCTTTACTTTATGTCTTTCACACCACTGCCATTCACACATAATGCTTAGGGATTGTGTCATCTCCAAGTACTACTGAGCCAGCCAATGAGCAGACTTGGGTCATCAATGACCAGAATCTGCCTTTCACACTGCAGCCAACCCAGGTCAGACCCAGCAAAAACCCTGGTCATGCCAGCTTGCCTCAGCAATAACTCAGGATTCTCAGCTCTTTGTAAAAGGATTATCAGTTATTCCAAATCCATTAGAAGTATCAGTTATGATTAGCTAGCACATAGCGTTACCTTTGGGCCAACAGCAGTACGTTGGCAAAAGAGCTATGCATAATTAATAATAATAAATATTGCAATTAAAAAAACATATTTGATGTATTAAGGATTCAAAAGTTTTATCTAGATGCCAATAACTGTTTTATTTTAAAATGTAACCTATTATATGCAATACCTTATATAAAAATGGCTCTTTATATATATATATATATATAGCTCCACAGGTGCATTACCTTGGACAGGCTGCGTGATGTAAATAATAAATGATACATTTTTCAAAATCAAGTTACCGTTAACTCTAGTAGAGCCTAGGACACCAAAAATGATTAGCTTGTCAAGCCAAAAATTATAGTTCTTGCTTGAGAGAGCATTATGGGGACATTGAGGACAAGCACTGGTGTGTTTAACAGGGACGAATGCAGTCTAGAACAAGTTTTCTTTTCCTATGGCTTATACTTAACAAACTCATGTGAAAAGTGTCTCTGTTATGTAAAAAGTTGAACCAACACCTTTTATAGAAAAAAAAAAAAGTAATTTAATAGGGACACTGTGCCTTGTGGGTTAAGACTTAGGGAAGCAGCCTCATAGAGGCTGGGGTCAGTGCATGCACAGTAATGAAGAGGCTACTGCGCATGCACAAGTGCTGAAATGTGATTGGGACAAGCATGTGCTAGCGGGGACCTGCGCGGACCATCAGCAGCGGCACCAGAAGTGGGGGCCCAGCAACACGACAGCCCCATGGGAGTCTGCAGATGAGGGGGCTGGCACTACAAGCATGTGACGTCAGCCACCCGCCCTGAACAGGCATCAGGCTGCCTGCATTCCCTGAGGAACGCCCAGCGTTTACATGGGTATTCCACACAAAATGCTGGGAGTTTCCCTGCTCCGAGTCGGTGTCTGCCCCCCACCCGCCTTCCTGAATGCCTTTCTCCCTCCTCTACCCGTGCAAACACCTCAGCGAGTGTGATACTCGCCGAAAGGCATTCACACAGAAGGTATGAACATGTACAAATTCACGCATTTGTGCAGACACCCCACCTTCAGAACGGGGCCAATTTCAGTCCTGTCCAATCACTACTGAATCACCCGCAAAGTGATACATCCCACACTGCTGTGATGTTTTAAAAATGTGAATTTATTGCTCCATTTTATGAAATGATTTACTACACTATATTGAGTGTAAAGCCCTTTACTGCCCACATAATATTTTTTAGTTAGCATATTACCATATAAGGGATATTAAAAGGTTTGGGGCTTGGTTTAACAGGGATTTCAATAAGCACATATTATTCTTGTTTAAAGACAGCTCATTTATTATGAATTTACAATACTCTGGTGTGCAGTATAACAACTATTTAACTGAACACATAACAGGTTTTTGCTTTGTTTATTATAATGTTCATTGCAGAAAAAATTGAGAACTATAAGGGGGAAATTTACTAAGGTGTGTATTCTATGTGTAAAACAAAATTGCATCACTACGCCATTAACGTATTACAGCCACCCTCTACGCAATTCTAAGATGCAGTTGCGTCTTATTAGCTTACATGTAATGATCAAGGACGAACATGATATGTTAATGGTTAATTCCCCATGATATGCTTCCTCTTGTCTCCCTCCTATGTGTATGAAACCCCCTTGAATAAATCCAAACTTGGTTTCTATTTGTTTTGTTACAATTGCCGTCAACAGTTGCCAAGGTCAGTGTAGTGAAATAATCACTATACTGGGCCTTACAGCTACCCATTCTATGTTATCAGATGAACCTTTGTGTGTAGAAAGACATAGACCATTTCTCCAGTTCAAACCGGTTTCCAGTCTCTGTCCAAATACCTGAACAAAGAAGCAGCATGGTCGGATGAGATTCCCATGAATAGGAAGTCGTACCCGTGATGTGGAGGACTAATGACGAGTTGCCTAGTCCCTTAACTGCATCCAATGATATTCCAGCCTGACCCCACACCCCTTTGCTTTAAAGGCCTAAGCCTGGGATCGCATAGAGACACATATGAACTAAACAGAACACATTCTCAGGGATAATGGAGGAACCCTATCCAATCGTGGTATCTGCTCCTTTTGATGGTAATTGTATCCCTAATATGTTTTAGCTCTTGTGTGTGTCAGCGGTACCTGCATTTATATCTATTGTAGTAATGTTTCTATTCCATGTATAAGCTGTACTGTACTATTCTATAGTTGACATATATATGTATTGTGTGTTACTCTGTACCCCCCCTTTCGTCCACTACGGACATCAATAATAATACTACACGGGGTCAGATCCGTGATCTCCACATAACCAAGGTCTGCATGTATTATTTCTCTATAATAAAAACGATGCGTCTCGAACGCATTATCAGCTGTAATCTTAATCAATGTGAAATACGATTAATGGTAATGGTGAGCTGATCGTGTACTTAAGGTTATAAAGTAACATTCATTTCATAAACTCTCATTGAGAGTCTCATTCGCAGATGTGTTTTTATAGCTGTGTGGCTGCATTAGACAATATATATAAGTGTAAAGGATTATTTCTTGTAAGTCAATGACCAGGCTAATCTTGTAAGGAATCTGTACAATAGAGCAAGAAGCTTCTACCCATTGTCTGTGAACACACTGAACTAAGCATTGCTGAAATCACTGTGGCAACCAGCGGTTGCTAGGGGTAACCGGCTGCATGGTTTAGAAGGTAACAAATATAGTATAATTATTACATTATCCACTGGTTTATTAAAATATCAGTTTTAATATCTACTTCACATGTGATGTTGCTATGGGCAACCAATCAGATACTGTCTACTATCTTCTAGAGGGTGCTTCATGAATAATGGAAGTAGATTCTGATTGTTTGCCCATAGCAACAACACATGTGAAGTAGAATACACATCTTAGTAAATTTCCCCCTAAAAGTTCCTTATCATATTGGAAACCCAATTATTTATTTATTTATTTATTTATTTACAGTTTCTTATATAGCGCATACAGATTCCGCAGCGCTTTACAGAGCATAGTTATTAGCAAAAACACATAAATTACAGTACAAGACAGTTTAGGACAAGTACATGGTTAATATGGATAGTTGCGCCAGGGGACAGGACACTGAAGCAAGCATCAGGGTGGCAGAGGTTTATATATTCTAAGAAAGGCACATGAGGAGAGAGGGCCCTGCTCGTGAGAGCTTACATTCTAAAAAGGGAGGGTTAGACAGACAGGGGTGACACAGAAGGGAAAGAGGTGAGCATAAACAGGTTAGGATGAGAGATGGTCGGGTTTTATGCAGGAGGGTGGGAAGAGGTCAGCTTAGTCCTTGATATTTTAAGTCTAAAAAAGAGCTGGGTCATCCAGGAGTAGATAGCAGAGAGACAGTTGGAGATATGAGTGAGAATAGAGGGAGAGCGGTCAGGAATGGAGCGGTAGATTTCAGTGTTATCAGCATAGATGTGATAGTGGAAGTCAAGTGAGCAAATAAGCTCACCCAGAGAGGACGTATACAGATAGAGAAGAAGAGGGCCAAGAATAAAATTTTGGGGGACACCTAAAATCAATGGAAGAGCAGGAGAGGTGAGGGCATTAGAGGTACAGCTTGGCATTTTCAAAACTGACAGTGCAAATACAAGCATTAACAGTGATAGTAAAAGTTGTTTGCAGATGTAAAAATGATGATATTATGGTTGAATTGCCAGATTAAGCAGCCACAGGTAGTATGTTGTGAGAAGAAATTAAACTCACTCAAAGCAGTCTGGTTTTCTCACTTGTTGCTTCTGTCCTTCTGTTTCACTTCAGTGTAACGCCAGTATAACGCCACAGTTATATTTAAATTATGTCGCACTTTAAAAATGATGCACTCAAAACTATTATGCACACAGCTAAACCATGCACACAGCCTATTTGGCCACAGCCTATGTAATGACCATTAAATGCATCTGCACTCATTAATTGAACTTTCCCCACCCAATCCCAACCCCCCTACTACAATGAATGGTAATAAAAGGGGCTTACATAAACATCCATGCATTCCAAGATAGCATGTGTCATTAAGAGTTATAAGATATTCCTCCCTTCACATAGGTAACAGAGATTTGCTTTTTAACTTGCAAAATTAAGTTTGTCAAAAGCACATTTCTGATATCTAAAGCAGTGTGCAGAATGATCAATTACCAAAGCATTTAAATACATCCAGCACCTGAGGTGTAATAATCTGCAGCCCAGCCAGACCAAGTATGTAGAAAGCTGGTTACCTATGACAATATCAATCAATCTAGGACAGAGGGTAGAATCATCTGCAGCCCAGCCAGACCAAGTATGTAGAAAGCTGGTTACCTCTGACAATATCAATCAATCTAGGACAGAGGGTAGAATCATCTGCAGCCCAGCCAGACCAAGTATGTAGATTCAACTCTACTGAGCCTGCATCAGACCCTGGGGCAGACATGGTTGCAGTTCTCTGTTCGACAGGGTGCCAAGACTGACTTTAGTGCCTTGCAGGTGACAGCAAGGACTAAAATGAAGGTCTAATTTATTCTGTGCTAGCTGGCTATCACCCATCCTGATTTACTGTGGGGGGGGGGGGTAAAGTTCTTAAGGTGACATCCAAATGGCTGTGCCAATATAACATACTGATGGAACCATTACTGTATGTACATTGAGCTACAACACCAACGCCAAAGTCTCCGTCACACGCCACATGCATTAAATCCTACATGCCAGATGTATAACCTTACAACTTACATGGTCAGCCATCTCTGCAGTCCTCCGCTTCCCTTTCTGCTAGAGAGGTTAATGAATGCTAACCATGGGATACTGTAGCAGTTGACCTGTTCACTTCCAGTCATGGGATTCCTTTTTCACTGTCGACCTAGACACTGTGAATGTAATGACCCATGCCCCATATCAGATTGCAAGAGATGTGATTAGTATTCTGCTCAATTAAGCTATGCTATAAAATGGATTTATGGCTTATACAAAAATTAGTTGTTTAGATTAAGTGAGGGCTGCCTAAGCCAGAGTGTACTTAAGAGGCTTACATTTTTGGGTTTGCAGGAAGGAGTTAATGACTGCTAGTTGTTTAAAGTTGGTTTCAGTTTTGTGGTTAGCCTATGGGTGAATTTAGCGGCGTGAGCTTAGGAGAGGGGTATATAGGCAGTTCCTTACAGGAAGTACTTCCTTTTTGCAGAAGTTTCTTTCAGCCCCACCCACCCTCCCTTGCCTTTGGCATTTCAATTTATAGTTGATTATTTGGTACATTTACTATCCTCAGAACTCAGGCGGTTGGGCGTCACGGCCCAGCGGTCACTTGTGGCATGAGAGGGCGTTAGGATGGAGGGTGTGTCCTGCCAATTTGGGCACTTCGTAATCGGAGTGTCCACACCGGCCAGAGAGGTGGTGAGACTTCCCAGCATTAGGTTGTGACTTAGTCAGATGGGACGTCTCAGTCATCACCATGTTAATATCAGTCAGTTGGGGCGTTTAAGTCACCGCCATTTTGAAGTGACTAGAGCTGAACATTACGTGGCGCCTTATTGCCAGCCCTTTACGAAGAGGGGTCAAACCACGTAATAAATATACATATGACCTTTAAATCTAATTGCTTTGGTGTCCGTGTCTTTATTGTGTCAGCGTGAGTTAGTTTTATTTAAGCTAGTTTAAAGTGTTTGTTAAGGTTCAAACCAAATAAATGTATAGACGCCTTATAGTTCAGGCACTATTGTCAGCTGGTTATCCCACAGCATCCTTGCAATTTGTAAATGACATCAAGCAGACATGCCTGATAAAATAGTTGAAAATACACTTGAAAATAGTTGAAGCACTTGTATTAGACGTAATATTGGAATATACAAGCTCTTAGCATATAGATAATAGCAGTGCAGTGCAATTGGTCAGAGGCATGGAGGCTTTGTCAAGGGTTCCTCTGCTTTGCTATGAGGCCCTGTCATTTCTAGTCTAACTCCTGGCTGAAAGCTAGCCAAAATCTATAGCACTTTAAAGGACAACACTTTTCTCATAACTGAAAGTAACTTATACAAAGTAGACACTGAAATATGCTTTGCAGTGCACAAATCCCATAATGATTAACAGATTTTTAATGGGAACAGGGAGACCTATTGATTTCTTGTGCAGTAAAATGCCCAGCCCCAAAGGTGTTCAGCCATTAGCCAAACATACTAGAGAACATCTCTGAATTCTTCTTCGCTGTGGAATCTGCTTTGCACAGCATCTTTCACCTTAGCATTAATGCGGGAATGTGATTCTATTCACATCATCCTAGTTTTTATTGGCACCTTCGAGCATAAAAGTATTCAATGCATAATAATGCTATTAAACAAGGTCCCATGTCTGCATGGCTCTGGAAAATAGTGGGGGCAAGCTTCCAGTATCTACTAGAGATTTGCTAGGGTTCCAATCAGCATTCAGGAACAGGGTAATTTACTGTACTTCTAAATGGCACTGATTACTCAGCACAAATACGATGTCTGGCAACCTACAGTAAGATGTTACAGGTTAAAGGAGTGTTGCAGAATACCAATGACTCGGATAAGTTAGGACATAATGAATGTGAAAGATAAGATCACTTTCTGTGACAGAGAATTTTTATTTAAAGAAAAGATGTCCCATTTATGGTTGTACAATAAAGGGGGTTTCCACCTTCCGCTTTAAAAAATGTATTGGATTGTACCATCCTCAGTATCATATACTAAGGGGAATATTTACTAAGACGTGAGTTCCATTGAAGATTGAAAGATGTCCATAACAACCAATCTGATCCTACTTCTTATTTATTTAGCACTTTCTAGAACACAGATAGAATCTTATTGGTTGCCATGGGCAACATCCCATTTTCAATAGAAGTCCCATTTTAGTAAATGTACCCCTTAGTATTTTTTTTACTTTGGATCTATAGCTCTTGTAGATCTAGAAGTCACATCATGTCAGACCATATACAGTATACAGTACTTTATAGGTGAGATGTATAGGTTTGGATTATTAGATAGAGAGGGGAATATTTACTAAGATGGGACTTCTATCTCACATGGGATGTTGCTATGGGCAACCAATCAGATGCTATCTATTATCTTCTATAAGGTGCAAAATGAATACGTGTAGGTTGTGGTTGGTTGCCTACAGCAACATCCCATGTGAAATAGAATGCCCATATTAGCAAATTTCCCCCACAGTCTCTAGGTCAGGGGTAGCCAACTCCAGCTAGCCACAGTTCATGTTTTCCAGACCACCTTGCAGGTGCGCAGGTGCACACTTTACTCACTGCCAAATGACAAAAGGTAGAGATAATTACTTAACTTGTGATTCTGTGAGGAGACCTGGAAAATGTTAACTGTTGTTAGCTCTCGAGGACTGGAGTTGGCTACCCCGGTCTACCACAAATAGGTCTACCACAAAAGGTAAACATGTAATAGGTCAACAGGGTCAAAAGGATGACAAGGTCAAAAGTTCAGCATGAGAAGAGTTCACAGGATAAAAATGTTGACCCTGTGGGCTTATTGCATGTCGTTTTTTTTGTGGAAGACCCAATGACTGTCTATCTAGACACTGTAGATCTATCAACCGGAACCGGAGATGTATTAAACCTCGGAAAGTGGACGACCAATCAGCTCTTTACTGCCATGTTACAGGATGTGTTAGGAGGAGATCATCTCCACATTATCACTCTTCAAGGCTTAGTACTGTATATCTTCCTCAGAGGTCTGTATGGTAAAATAAAGAAAGAAAACCTTATTTCTATGTACAGCATCAGTGTTCCTAATCTAGTTGGCAGACATCCTTGTCACGTTACAGGTCACATGATTGGACGCCGTTACCAGGCAATGGGAGAGACACTGATCCTGTACGTTACAGAGATCCTGCTGTCCTAACCACCTATACTGGCAATCGGCGGTGGACTGCTCGGTCTCTTGTGACACAGGAATCACATTAAGTTAACAGATGGTCACTAGACTCATTCTTTCAATTTTGATTTCTCGATGTATGGTAATCAAATATGGGAACTGACACTTCCGGGTCACTTGACCCATCTGAATTATTACATCACATGTGATAGAGGATAATCTTATTTATTTACCTCTATAGATATATTTATTGTATTAAAATATGGAATAGATAATAAACAGGACTGCCTCCTATTATATTTATATAAAGTAATGTGTTTTACAAGACGGTTATGTGTTTTTATTCTTTCTTAATGAGTGACATTCACACAGGTGAAAAAATTTAGCAATTAATGAAGTGGTATAAAACTAGGTACTGTGCACACAGTCAATACTTGCTCTTGAGGAAGCCGGACACTTAGTAATCCAGGGAAACGCGTTGAGCACCTTTCTATTTGGTGACCTACCCACTTCTCCCGAATTTAGCACACCTTGCTGAACCAAATCTGAGTTTGGAAAAACTGTGGGATAACTAGCACAATCCCTAAACAAACGGACGTCAGAGTGAGCTGCATAATGGTAGTCTTGTGCTCTTGAAATTATAGATCACTGGGAAACATTGGTCCTACATCAACCCCTTGGATTACAAATTCCCCCTACTATCCTTCAGAGGACAAGCAAGGATGGTAATATGTATTTACCCTTGTTCAGCTGATATATGAATTTTTCAATCAAATTATACCACATATTACATTAGAGAGACTATAATAAAAACCAAGTCAATGGGAGGAATGTAATGAGATCTAAGATCTGAGGTCATGCAGGATGCCTGGCAAAATCTGACTTTTTTAAAAGGGCAAACACTTACAGGGTAAAAAAAATGCCTTGTAAGTAATTGCCCCTTTAAAAAACATCAAAGTTTACCCAGACACCGCACACCTGTCATACTCGGACATCATTAAGCTTAAAACCATACACCCACTGATATTGAAGACATATTATGGATCCCGGAAACCATCATTAGCACTACTGAACCAGAAAAATTGTAAAAGGAGCACAGATATACTGTACCCCATATGACCTGTCACCAAAGGCTTCATCTCATTGAATATGTTATAATACAATGACAAGGAGCCAAGTCAGGACCTGATTATGGCTTACGTTGTGGAGGACCACTCCATAAAAATGTCCCCTTAACCCTTCCCCCCTAATGTGGCAAAGGTGCACCCCTTCCTAGCTTGTATGCCATTCAGTCTCCCGAGTCCAACTCCTCCTCACTAGAGGGCCAAACGTAACACCGGCTCATCCCTCTTGCTACTGCTGTGTTATGGGGAGTTACTATGTTCGCCAACCGGCTGCATGGCAGGTGGAGATCAGCAGCCGAAGGAGTCATGGTGTGCTGGGGACATGGAAGGTAGCCAGCTGTGTGTGTGTGTGTGTGTGGGGGGGGGGGGTTGTACTGTACTGCAAAGGGGATACTACCGATAATCTGGAAAAACAAGATTATCTGGCGCAGTGTTCGAACCAAGAGTGCCAGATTTTCGGAGGTGTACCTGTATTCTAGTATGTATGCAGATACAGTAGATAGACAGGTAAACAATTTAGTGGGGAAGCCCTCTGACCTCTATTAAATAAACAGAGGCTACTGTTAAATCCAGTATCCTGGAAATGCTGCCCCACTACATTATCTATTTCAGCAGCAGCAGTTCCGCCATGTTTCATAGCTAGATACAGTATGTGGAAATACTTAGAACAATGTTTCGCAGAATGAGCAATAAAGATGCTTGCCTTTGCTAGTGATTTTCTGTATCTCATTTGATGCAGGAGAAATGGAAGACCCCCAAGCACACTCTCAGGCGGGAATTGTAGAGGCTCTTGCACAAGGTTCTGTGCCCACCTCCTCCCTTTAAATAATTTCATGCTGATGGATTCAGCCGTGCCGCAAACTAAACCTATGCACTCAGTCAGTTACTAGCGCTGGGTATTTCTGCCTAAGGGCTTCCAATGTCAGTACCAATGTAATCTCAAAACAAATACGGAGAAAAATAGTGAATTCTGGAGAAATGTGACATTTAAATGTAGATTATGTTGTTGTAGAAACTATAATCATCCATGACTGTGTACGTAGTAATGGAATAAATGGAATGGAAAAGCAATAGAAGAAAAAAAAAGATTTAAAATGGACTATAGTGTTTATTTAACACACAGAAAAGCCCCAGCTTTTATATTACTATTATAATGTATTTATATATAGTAATGTGATAGATAGCACAGTTATTAGAATACGTACTCAGATTTCCTCTTATCTGTACAAGCAGCTCAATCTGACAATATCATCTGAGGCTGCACGAGCCCGATTCAGACATGCTCACTAGGCTGCGTATATTCAATACCTACAGTAGCGAGCAGGTAAATGCAGCCCCACTGAACACCGCACCCCTCCCCGCCACCCGGATCCCCACGCTACGATGCAAGCGCATGTGTATGCTTACACATCAGCTCACATGGTCCCGCACAGAGGAAAATCATTGGATGGTTGCTCTGTTGCTTTTTATTTGAACACTGTCTGACGAATTGGAGGTGGGCGCTGACATCATGTGATATCAGCCGCCTGCCCCGGGGCGGGGGGGGGGGGGCACACCTGTGTTCCAATGGGCCATATCGTTCTCCTGCAGCACCGCCGATGTCGTTAGCTATATTGGTGTCCACGGAAATTGATAAGTGTGTAAAATCAGAGATTTAAATAGGAAAAATACTTGAGTGATCAAGGCATATTGTTAAAGATTTCTAAAGAGTCTCTATCTGGACCTGGGAATTTGCTGGCACAACGGTGCAACCCGGGTCCTTACTCTGGGTGAAACCTGTGTTTGAGCCTTTCACACAGAGAAAGGGGCTAGGTTATGCTGGTGGGTCAAAGCCAATCTGTCTGAAAGCATTGTCAAAAATTATTAATTTACTCAATAAGAAGTGTGATCTTGTTGTTTCAAGTAAGTTATACAATAATTGCCACTCCATTGTGTTTGCAATTTGTACCTAAGAAAGTTTGTATCTAAGAGTAGAATGTTATGATCCTATGAATTATTGACAATACCATGGCTCTCTTCTGTAGTGAATTTAATATATATCATCTATCAAGAAAACCTTACTAGAAATTAATTGACAAATTGGCTTATGTTAATATTATCTACCAAGAATGCTACACTATGGAGATTATTCTGGTTGACAAGCAGCGCTGCGAAGTTCACAGCACTGCGTTTCTTTTTAAGCCCACCTGCAGTTCAAATTGGCGCCCACCCCCATGCGCAGGATGAATCCGCCTGCATGGCTGCGAATGGATTTTTGCATAAAAATCCATTCGCAGTCTACGGGGCCAAACTCACATCATTCAATGGTCGCAGAACATCGAATGATATGGGCAGCTGTACGAGGACAGGGTGGGCAGCTGACATCCAGTGATGTCAGCTGCTCTGCCCCTGGCGTCATTGGGTCATTACCATGAGAACACCCAACGTTTGCATGGGAACGCCCATGAAATGCTGGGCCGTCACACTCCCCCCGCCCGCACTGTTGTGTATGAGCACCCGGCGAACACTCTATTCACCGTGGCCGCTCGGACCCGTGCCTTCCTCAGCAACAGGCTGTTTCCAGGCTGGCATATGTAAAGAAGAACATAGGCGGCACTTGGGCGTCTTGGAGAAGAAAGAGACCACACACAGGTTCAAGATCTTTCGAGATTTAATCTTGTCATCAGGATCCTGATGACGAGATTAAATCTCGAAAGATCTTGAACCTGTGTGTGGTCTCTTTCTTCTCCAAGACGCCTAAGTGCAGCCTATGTTCATATATATATATATATATATATATATATATATATATATATATATATATATATATATTAGAACACCGGCACTCACTCCTTTCAAAATGATTTCAAGGCCACTCAGAGGTGCATATTTGCAACGTTTCGGGCTTTTTTATTCAGCCCGTCGTCAGGCAGTACAGAATCAAAAAAGTAATGTACAACACATACCTTTATACCAGTTGCATCCCCCGTTCGCAGTCCGTCCAGGTCCCTGACTTCCGCCCTCCACAGGAAGCATGGGCTTCAGACACTCTCACCTGCTCCCGGAGTATGACGCGTCGTCATGGTTACCAGACGCGTTCAGCCGGGTTTTGCTGTATACAATACATACACCTGTGAATAGTTAAAAAAAGTGACACTATGATACATATTTACAATAAACGGAATGTAGGAACACATTTACAGCACAAACTAGCCAACTTCTCTAGATAATAGGGGATATTATGACCTGGTGTTCACAAGAACATGCTTAGGTTCAATTGCTCATTTAACCCCCTCGGATGTACTGGGTGACATTCTATGGGATGCGATTTGCGTTTTTTGGCGTTAATTAGACAACAAAATGGCGATATCGCATTTTCCCGTCAAATCACCAATTTAATGGGATGCGTTAAGGGACTGAAATCGCATATTATGTGCGTTAAGGTATGCGGACCAAAAGTGCGAGATTAATTCGCATTTTTATCGCATCAGATGTTTTCGTATAGAAAAGTATACAACTCGCTTATTTAATGCAATGCGCATTTGCAAATCGTACTTTTTAGGTGTCTAATTATCACACTTATTTCAGACCAGGTTCTGTTTGGCGATTTGGCCCATAACTCATTTTGGTCAAGTGCACACATGGTTAATTTCACCACAGGTGCCCTCATTTTCACTCACAAACACCCCTACATAAACCCCAACATCATTAAGGACACCTGTGAGGGTTTCAAACATGGAGATTTTGCAGACTATTTTGGAGATGCTTATCTGTGATGTGGCCCATTTGGAGGAGCTGCGCAGGAGGGAGGAAGCTGCGCAACAGATCCTGGTAGCCCCCCGACTACTGTGTACCCCACATATGTATCGTGCTCGCCTGTACTTGTACTCCCTCTCGGATCAACAGGTTGTGGGGATGTTTAGGCTGAACGGCATTAACCTGTTGGACTTATATGAGCAGGTGAGAAATGATTTGGACCCTTTTGGGGGAGCCAACTATGCAGTGTCTGGCCAGCACAAATTAATGTGTGCCCTCTACTATTTGGCCACAGGCTCCACTCAGTCTGTGACCTCATGGGCCTTGGGGGTATCACAGGCCACTTTCTCTAAGCATTTTACTCAAGTGTTACTTGCTATAAAGAAGTTGTGGCGGACATACATCAGCAGCCGTTACTTTTCTGGTAAGCACATGTGCCCTGTACTCCAAAATGTACTTGTGGTGTAAGTGTACTCATAAACAAATTATTGACCAATACCATCTGTTTCCACCCACATTTAACCTAATACACAGTGCCCAACGGATGCACATGGTGGTGCTGACCTATCCCTTGCTGGTATCTAGCTTGTAAGTACATTTGATACATGTATGAATGAAGTTTGCAGTCAAACATGGCTCACTGGTGTTGTGGAACTGCATGTGCCAGCATGCCCTGACACACTACAACCATTACAGTCCAAACCATGAGTGTCAGAGCCTGCTGGAATATGTAGATCCACAACCTTTGCCAGCCAAGGAGTTACCCCACACTACTTTAGTGCAATCCCATTGTCATATACCATTACAATATGTTATAATTCACACATTAATTGGTTTTTAGAAAAAGACACAAACACAATGGTATGCGGTTAGACATTTTTACTTCTGTCTACTTTTTTAGAAGCAATCTGCATTTTGGCAGGTGAAAAAAAACAACTGTGGGGGCATGTTGCAAGATGTTTGGGATTTGACAAAATTAACAAACATATATATCAGCTACCTTCTCCCAGCATCAGGCACCCCTACACCACTTCTAGACCCTGCACCAAGCCCACCACGGGTCCTAACACTCCGACGGGGTGGGGAAGTGGGGGAGCCACTTATTGGGGTGCTGGATACACTGCTGAGGGTTGATGCTGCGCCACCTCCCACATTGGCTTCCAGCTGCTGTATTTGGGCCTGCATAGCTAGTAAGGCATTGGTCTGCGCTGTGCATGATTGGGTTAGTGCTGTGATACTTTGCGCCATGCTGCCAATATGCCTAATCTGTTCCCTTACTGCAGCAGTTTGTTCTGCAAAACGGGTGTCAATGCTATTAGCAATGCGCACATGAGTGCCTACACCTACCCGTACACTACGTGCAATTTTGCGTAACTGAAGGAAGGTGTCACGCATGTACCCCTGGATGTTACCTATTTGTAGGCTTTGGGAGGCCATGAATTCTAACTGTTTGTCCTTGAAATTAACCAAGGAGTTAGCTACTTGGGAAGCAGAAGCTGCTGTATGGGGTGTGTGGGTGGGTGGGGGTGGGTTGGGAGACACCCCACTTGGGGGAAGATCACTCTGTGACGAGGTCTGTATTTCTTCCTCTGCCGCAAAGGTGTCGACCGGATCAAGAATGATGTCCATTTCGTCTAAGACCAGTATTGAAGAATCTGTTTGGTTGGACCCTAGTTGTATAGCACCTGTGGATACAGATGAAGAGGTAAGTACTGATGCATATATTGGCCACACTGTTGTCTATACTGTTTTACATAGGGCTTGAGATGCTGGACGCACATACCTAGGGGTGTTATGTACTTACACATGTACCCCGATACAGCATGTAACATTGACATGAATAATATTTCACATGCCTAGCTCAGATGACATTCATTTCCGTTGCAATGTAGCAGCAGGAGATGAATGTAGTGTGATATATTGTGACATGGGTGTGTGTACTGTATGTGTAATGGCGTTTTTTTGGATCATTTACCTGCTTCCGCAGATTCTGCAGCAACGGGCCTTCTTGTCTTGGATGCATGAGCACTTCGGGATGGACAATCTGTGCAAGGAAAGATGGGCAGGCATTATGGACCTTGCTATGGCTAAGCATTTTCTGCAAACATGCATTGAAATGACAATAATGGACAATACCCTTTGGATAAGGACTGCATTATTTCTTCACCACCTTTTTTTTTGTTCAAAAGCCAAAGATTTTTTTTTAAGATTATTATTAAACTATTGTACACATGACAACTATTGGATAATCTGTGGTATGTAGGCATGGCAGCTAAACCACCAGTACACCTCTGGGTTTTTGGCCACATACATGTTAGGCTGCTAGAAAGAATGTTACAGTGTTAATCAATATGAGCAGTTGTGGAACTACAAGGCCCAGCATTATGAGCAATTTAAAAGTAGGAGCATGCAATTTCTTGTGCATGACCTTGCTGGGCTATGTAGTTCCACAGCAGCACTTTACTTAGCATAACAATACAAGTGAACATTATAGTTATAAAACATTGGCATGTATGTTTAAGTTTGCATGGGGTCACACTTACCAGCTCTGGATGGCGTTTGCGGCCTATCAGTATCCGCCACGTGCATGCCAGGCAGGACCTCAGGGGGTATGATGCGCTTCAGCTTCACCTCATATGAATTGTAGCACACAGTGGTGGGGCTTCCTCCTCCAGTCTTGGTGGCCTCCTCAAACTCCATGGCCATTTTATTTTTCAACTGCCTTTTGATGTCGTTAAATCTCTTTTTAACATTGCGGACCAGGCCCTTGTGCTGACTGACAGCGTTCACCGCCTGGGTGATGTCCTTCCACATAGCCCTTTTGCGCTGTGCAGTGGTCTTGTGGTGAGATTTGCCAAGCAAACGGTCAAACACTGGCAGGATAGCCCGGACAAGTGCTGCATTTTCCTCATAGGAAAATCGGACCTTTCGGCCACTTTTGGTGCGGCCAGCTTCCACTTCCTCCTCCTCCTCCTCATTTTCAACTCCAGCCATGTAGCCCTCCTCCTCCATGCCAGTGTCTTCCTCCTCCTCACCACCATCTTCCTCCACCTCTGACATGTGGCCCTCCTGCAGCTGGTGTGGGGTATGGTCAAGGTCCTGGCTGTAGGATGGGGATGCCAGCGGATCCTCCACCTCCTCCTGCTGGGGCTGGACGTCCAGGGCCTGGTGTGGGGCTGCCCTTGCTGTGGCCATGCTGCCTGCCACACTGCTGCCTCTTCCACTTGGCTGGCTGCTGCCACTGCTCCCTCTGCCACTGCTCCCTCTGCCACTGCTCCCTCTGCCACTGGTTCCTCTGCCACTCCTCACTCTGCCACTGCTCCCTCTGCCGCTCCTCACTCTGCCACAAACACCTCTTCCTGTACTCACACTGCCACTGCTCCTCTCCATGCTCCTTACTTCCTATCAAAGAGTGAAATGGCGCCAATGCCCCTTTATATAGGGGGTGTGATGCATAATGGAGGGGACACAGGTGGGCCAATAGGTTGGGGGGTTCTTAGTGATGCGGAGACAGTTTTGTAAATCGCACTCCGGTTGGTCCAAAACTCGCACATGACCGGTGGAAGAAATCGCACTTTTTTGTTACTTAAAATCGCACCACTTCGCCGCAAATCGCACCTCTTCTCACTTTTCAGCCTCCAATGCGCATCAAATTAAATTTGCGAATTATGACTGAAAAGTGCGATTTAAAAAAGTGCGAATAGCGGCGATGTGGTGCGCTAAAAAAACATGCGCATTTATCTCAAAGCATAGAATGTCACCCACTGTGTCTAGAATGTGTATCCACTTGGATTCTAGACATAATAGTTTTTTCCCCTATCACCACCTCTGTGGTCATCAGGAACATGATCTATGATCATGTGTTTTAAGCTGGATATAGAATGATGTTCTTTGAGGAAATGCTTGGCCACAGGTTGGTCATTGCCCTTGCCACTTAGGGCTGCTCTTATGGCCGACCTGTGGAGTGCCATCCGTTCTTTAAAGGGTAAGATAGTTTTACCCACGTAGGTCATGCCACACGGGCACTTAATCATATACACGACGTGTGTAGTACTGCATGTTAAAAAGTGTCTTATAGTGTATTTTGTGCCATTGTGTGGATGGTGGAACACTTTTCCAGCTATCATATGGCCACAAGTTGTGCAGCCAGAACATTTATGGCACCCATTAGGCTTGATATTAATGCCTCTAGATCTATTAACATGCTCAGTGACATCTGATCTGATGACCCAATCCCTGATGTTTTTGCCTCTCTTGTAGCAAGATCGGATTTTAGTTCTTTTAAGGCATTTCAGGTCTTTGTCATTCTGAATAATCGGCCATAAATTATGTGTGATCTCCTTCACCTCTTTATGTGCCACATCGTAATTATGTACCCAATTAATCACATCATCAGAGTTGACACTTTTGACTTTGGGGACAAGTGTCTCCTGTCTGGTCAAGCTGTCAACCTTACTTCTTGCTGTATTTAAAGTGTGATCTGCATAACCTCTTTTTTTTAATTTCTCCATCATCTTCTGCATCTGTACCTCTCCCTCGCTTTCTTTACTGCTAATGCGTTTAACTCTAAGTAATTGTGAGTAGGGAAGACTATCCAGGGTAGACCTGGGGTGAAAACTATCAGCTCTGAGAAGGGTGTTTCTATCAGTGGGTTTGCTGTATAAACTTGTTACTATCCTGTTCTCCTCTATGCGTATGTTGACATCGAGGAATGGTACGCTCTCTCTGTTCATCATAAATGTGAATTTAATAGGGCTCTCTCTGCTATTAATATCTGACATGAGATTATGGAATTCGTCATAGCTCCCAGTCCACAACAGTAGCAGATCGTCAATAAAGAGCCTATAGAACAGCACTCTATCTCGAACATCTCTACCAAAGAACAAATTTCTCTCACTAACTGGCATACAGTATAAGCATTTGCATAAGTTGGAGCAACGTGCGATCCCATCGCCACTCCCGTCAATTGAGCGTAATACCCTCCATTAAAGTAAAAGTAATTGCGCTCAAGTATCATCTTTAACAACTTTATGAAACAATCCAATTTGGGCCCATTATACAGATCATTATCTGTTAACAATTCCTACACAGCCCGCACACCATCGATATGGGGTATGCTGGTGTAGAGGCTAGTTATATCTAGGGTTACCAACCATGTGTTAGGTGGGAGCTCCCCCAGTTCCTGTAAACACACCAAAAGATCAGAAGTGTCCCTAATGTAGGTGTCCCCCGCCTGTACACACGGCTGTAAATAATGGTCTAAAAATATAGAAACATTACTATACAAGGAATCACACGCAGAGATTATAGGTCTCCCTGGCGGATTAACCATGTTTTTATGAATTTTAGGCAGCGTGTACAGGAGAGGGACCCTAGGGTAGTCAGTCCTCAGAAACTGCAATGTGCTATCTTGAATGATACCATCTCTATGCATTTCTGTCAGTACTGTATCAAGCTCTATTTTGTATCTCTTAGTGGGATCTCTAGGTAATTTCACTCTCTCTCCACACTAATCTGCATTTTCAGCCTTCTAGCTCTTTTCGTTAAGGAGATATTGCAAGGCATTTGGAAAAAATGTCAACGCGGTTTTCTCTAAGGCGGAATAAGCTGGAGCAGATTTTTCAACGCTATCTTGTTCACACAATGCCTACAAGTCTAAATCTGCATTTTCAGCCTTCTAGCTCTTTTCGTTAAGGAGATATTGCAAGGCATTTGGAAAAAATGTCAACGCGGTTTTCTCTAAGGCGGAATAAGCTGGAGCAGATTTTTCAACGCTATCTTGTTCACACAATGCCTACAAGTCTAAATCTGCATTTTCAGCCTTCTAGCTCTTTTCGTTAAGGAGACATTGCAAGGCATTTGGAAAAAATGTCAACGCGGTTTTCTCTAAGGCGGAATAAGCTGGAGCAGATTTTTCAACGCTATCTTGTTCACACAATGCCTACAAGTCTAAATCTGCATTTTCAGCCTTCTAGCTCTTTTCGTTAAGGAGATATTGCAAGGCATTTGGAAAAAATGTCAACGCGGTTTTCTCTAAGGCGGAATAAGCTGGAGCAGATTTTTCAAGGCTATCTTGTTCACACAATGCCTACAAGTCTAAATCTGCATTTTCAGCCTTCTAGCTCTTTTCGTTAAGGAGACATTGCGAGGCATTTGGAAAAAATGTCAACGCGGTTTTCTCTAAGGCGGAATAAGCTGGAGCAGATTTTTCAACGCTATCTTGTTCACACAATGCCTACAAGTCTAAATCTGCATTTTCAGCCTTCTAGCTCTTTTCGATAAGAAGATATTGCAAGGCATTTGTTAAAAATGTCAACGCGGTTTTCTCTAAGGCGGAATAAGCTAGAGCAGATTTGTCAACGCTATCTTGTTCACACAATGCCTACAAGTCTAAATCTGCATTTTCAGCCTTCTAGCTCTTTTCGTTAAGGAGATATTGCAAGGCATTTGGAAAAAAATGTCAATGCGGTTTTCTCTAAGGCGGAATAAGCTGGAGCAGATTTTTCAACGCTATCTTGTTCACACAATGCCTACAAGTCTAAATCTGCATTTTCAGCCTTCTAGCTCTTTTCGTTAAGGAGACATTGCAAGGCATTTGGAAAAAATGTCAACGCGGTTTTCTCTAAGGCGGAATAAGCTGAAGCAGATTTTTCAACGCTATCTTGTTCACACAATGCCTACGAGTCTAAATCTGCATTTTCAGCCTTCTAGCTCTTTTCGTTAAGGAGATATTGCAAGGCATTTGGAAAAAATGTCAACGCGGTTTTCTCTAAGGCGGAATAAGCTGGAGCAGATTTTTCAACGCTATCTTGTTCACACAATGCCTTCAAGTCTAAATCTGCATTTTCAGCCTTCTAGCTCTTTTCGTTAAGGAGATATTGCAAGGCATTTGGAAAAAATGTCAACGCGGTTTTCTCTAAGGCGGAATAAGCTGGAGCAGATTTTTCAACGCTATCTTGTTCACACAATGCCTACAAGTCTAAATCTGCATTTTCAGCCTTCTAGCTCTTTTCGTTAAGGAGATATTGCAAGGCATTTGGAAAAAATGTCAACGCGGTTTTCTCTAAGGCGGAATAAGCTGGAGCAGATTTTTCAACGCTATTTTGTTCACACAATGCCTACAAGTCTAAATCTGCATTTTCAGCCTTCTAGTTCTTTTCGTTAAGGAGATATTGCAAGGCATTTGGAAAAAAATGTCAACGCGGTTTTCTCTAAGGCGGAATAAGCTGGAGCAGATTTTTCAACGCTATCTTGTTCACACAATGCCTACAAGTCTAAATCTGCATTTTCAGCCTTCTAGCTCTTTTCGTTAAGGAGATATTGCTAGGCAGTCGTGTTCACTTGAGCTCCCCTGAGAACCAGCCCAGCGGTAGCCACTCCCCCAGCCTCCCCGGGCTCGGGGGGAGCTCTTGCGGGGAGAGGATAGGCAAGCACCCGGTGCGGGGTTGCCTAGTTCCAGCAGCCTTCAGATACCAGTAATTCCCCCTCTGGGCTTCCCTGAGCTTGTGGACCCAGAGGTGGGTACGTGGAAGCGGGCACCTGGTGCGGGGACGCTTTTTTGCTGCATTACCTAATATGGTAAGAGAAGAAAGCCAGCGGTCGGCTAAAGCTGACACATCGGCACAGACAAGCAGTGCACCCGTAGGTGCAGGAATGGCTGAAAAAGTTTTTAGTGACGGAGATGGTCCCCCGGAAGACTCCAGAGGTACCCCTGCACATAGCGTGGTGTGGGGAGAAGAGACGGAGAAACCCGCCGTGAATGCCACCGGTGGTAGCGGCACAACAGCAGCTACGGGGGGCTATGATTCATCACCACCCATTTCGGATGACACCAGTGTTGACGAGAGAGAAGACGAGCATCTCGACATAATGGGATTGCAAGATTTGAAAAGAGAGTACGGCAGAACCAGCAAAAAGCTTCTAAAGGCAAAGTTACAGCGTACTACATGCCACCATTGGGAGAAGAGTTCTTTGAAAGATGAAATTGCTATCCACATGAAGACCCTGAGCAAGATTGAAAAAAGAATCGAGCAGAAGCAAGGAGAAAAAAAGAAAATTAAAATCTTCTCCAGCACCAGAAGGGTTAACGGCGAGCAAGGTGATAGCAGTTCAACCTGCAGTCTGTGACGTCACCATGGAAAAAGCCAGACTCGTGGAGCACAGGAGTGCGGGAATCCCACAGACAGAGGCTGGCAAAACCTGGAGTGTCATGGCGCCCGTGAGAGAGACGGAGTCAGCGGCTGGATGTCGGGAGCAGCGGGGACCCCAGGACGCGGTGAGTATGGAGACTGAAGTTCTTTCTGATGACGCTGCGTACCTGGGGACCCCTGATGCGTTCAGGACACAGACCCGTTTAGCGGTGATGCAGCCGGCGGCTGCTGTAAATGTATCGGTGACAGCAGGCGCACTGGGCGGCTTAGTGGTAGATAGCCAAAAGCCGGGTCCCAGTGTAGCAAATGCTGAAACAATGCAAAGTATGGACAATGCAATTAATGTGATAAAGGAAAATATAAACAGATTTTCACAGGGGCAGAAATGTTTGAATGAGAAAAAATTGTCAGTGAAAGAAAAAAATTTATTTGATACCATATATGGCAAGATTGGTGCGCCTGAAGGTGCTATGGGTGCAATAAAGATTATTGCAGAACAACTGGAGAAAAATGCTAGTGGTGAAAATGTGATTGAAAAAAATGGTGATGTGTCAACAGAAAATATGTCGACCAAAGTAAAAACCCCAATTTCCTATGCAAAGGCTGTGAAAAATGTTACTAATGCAAGTGTTAGTGAAGAATTACCTAGTCCTAACACAAATAACATAAGAAAGCGTAACCTGATACAATTTAAATGGATCGACACTAACCCAGTGCCGACGCAGACAACCTTTTTAAACATGATTTTTTCTTTAGACGTTTGTGCAAAAGACCTACTGTATCAGCATGTATTCACCCCGAGAGATCCCCCATTTTTGATTTAAGTTTCCTTTCACCCCACAAGATGCAGAAAGTGCTAACAGAATGGGAAGCAAAAAAATTTGATAAAAAATATTTTGGGTACACAGGGTTTGCTATGTCACAGCCAGAGAATACCAGAGTTAAAATTTTAGTCAGGAATGACATGATCCCACCGGAGGATATCCGTTACTGGCTCAGTCGCCAATGTAATTTAAAAGGTGACATGGTGAAGGTAGGGTATACACTTGGTGTATGGGGGGGGTGCGTGGTCTGTCATGGTGAGGCTGAACCAGGTTGGGGGGAGAACCGCGCATCTCCCATCAGCCTCCTACATTGGCCGGGATAGAATCCAAGTTTTTTATCCCGGCCAACCTAGGACATGTTTTAAATGTGGCAAAGAAGGGCACAATAGGAACGAATGTGGGGAGATAAAATGCTCTTTGTGTGGCGAATCTGGCCACCCCTCAAAAACCTGCAATAAGGTAACCTGCAACCTTTGTGGGTTTAAGGGGCATCCATATAGCCGTTGCCCAGACTCCTTGAAAAATATAATTGACAGATCAGATGCAGCGAAAATGAAAAAATACACAAAAGCTGTAATTAATAAAGAGAGGAACATTGAATGGAGTAAAGGTGATGACGAGGTGGAGGGTGAGTTTTTTGAAGTGGTAAAAAAAAGTAAAAAATCGGTGAAAGGGAAAGAGAAAGGAAAAACAGATATTGACTTGTCAAACAGGTTCCTGTTTTTTTCTGATGATGAAGGGGACGAGGAGAGGGAGGAGGAGAAAGATGGTGAGGGAGAGGTATATAAAGAAGGTGGCGAACTTGTGTTTAAACCCCCAAAAAAAGAAAGTAAAATTGAAAAAGGCAAGAAAAAAATGGGTAAAAAATTCGACATAAAACATAAACAAAATGAAAGGAGAGAGAAAGAGTTAATTAAACATAGAATGAAAACAGTTGACATGCTTGATCAAGATGAGTGTTCTGAGGAAGACATGGATAGCACTGTTAATAAAGAGGACTCAGATGAGTCCAATAATATTATTGTAAGGAAAGCTGCTTGCAAGGGGGAAATGAGTGAGACCGATGTCTCAACCAAAAGCTGTGAGCTAACAAAAAAAAAGCCACCTGATGTGATTAACAAAGGTGGTGATGGTTTGTCTGAGGTAATGGATGTGGTTATGAATGTGGTGGGTGGTGGTGAATGTAAGGATGGTGGTGGGAATGGTGAAAGTAAATAATTTGTTATAAGATTCTCTTTCTACAAATTTTTTCATGGCTCCCCACCTCATTAGATGTGCCACTCTTAATGTGGCCTCCATATCATCGAATCAGGCTCAGTTTATGGCTTATGATTTTCTTAAAAGCGAGGATTTTGACATACTTTTCCTTCAGGAGACCAGAGTGAGAACCCTTGACGTTCTTCATAGAGCCAAGAGGGAGTGGACGAGAGGTCGCTCATTCTGGTCTCTTGCAGCTGAGCCTTATAGTGGAGTGGCGGTCCTTTTCACCGACAAGGTAACCGTGAACAGATTTGTAGAATTAGATGTTGGAAGATGTACAGGTGTGCAACTATGGCGGTACGGGGTGGTACGGCGTACCATTAAAACAAATGGTGCCGGTACCCCGTACCGCCATAACAAATAGGCCGAAATATTTACTGCGCATGTGCGCATATGTAAGTGGCGGGGGGCGTGGCCACTTACATATGCGCGCTAGCGCCGCTCCCCCCCGCCGGGTCTTCCCTGCTCTCGTCTCCCCCGCTGTGTACGCGGGGGAGACGTGCTGCTGCTGCTGCTGCTGCTGCTCTCATGATTTCGTTACAGCTCCTGCTGCTGGACCGCGCGCGGCTATTGGTTAGCGCGCGGTCCAGCAGCAGGAGCTGTAACTATCAGGAGCAGCAGCAGCAGCAGCACGTCTCCCCTGCGTACACAGCGGGGGAGACGAGAGCGTGCGGGCGGGCAGGCACAGGGGGCTGTGTATGTGCCTGCCTGCCGGAGGGGGGGGGGGGTTCTATCCCCCTGGGCAACGAGCAAAGTGGCACAGATATATCCCCCTGGGCAACGAGCAAAGTGGCACAGATCTATCCCCCTGGGCAACGAGCAAAGTGGCACAGATCTATCCCCCTGGGCAACGAGCAAAGTGGCACAGATCTATCCCCTGGGCAACAAGCAAAGTGGCACAGATCTATCACCTGGGCAACGAGCAAAGTGGCACAGATCTATCCCCCTGGGCAACGAGCAAAGTGGCACAGATATATCCCCCTTGGCAACGAGCAAAGTGGCACAGATATATCCCCCTGGGCAACGAGCAAAGTGGCACAGATCTATCCCCCTGGGCAACGAGAAAAGTGGCACAGATATATCCCCCTGGGCAATGAGCACAGTGGCACAGATCTATCCCCCTGAGCAACGAGCAAATTCAGTCCACCTTGGCATCGGCATGAAGCCCCTGGCATTGAGCATGTAGGTAAGTGGCACTTATGTGTCAAATGTGTATGGTGTGTTATACAGTATGTGTTGGGCATTGCGTAGTGTTATATAGTATGACATGGGCATTGCGTAGTGTTATATAGCATGTGATGGGCATTACACTGTGTTATATAGTATGACATGGGCATTGCGTAGTGTTATATAGTATGACATGGGTATTACAGTGTGTTATATAGTATGTAATGTGCATTATGGTGTGTTATATAGTATGTAATGGGTATTACGCTGTGTTATATAGTATGTAATGGGCATTACGGTGTGTTATATATAGTATGTGATGGGCATTACAGTGTGTTATATAGTATGACATGGACATCGCGGAGTGTTATATAGTATGTAATGGGCATTACGGTGTTATATAGTATGTAATGGGCATTACAGTGTTATATAGTATGTAATGGGCATTATAGTGTGTTATATAGTATGTAACGGGCATTATAGTGTGTTATATAGTATGTAATGGGCATTACAGTGTTATATAGTATGTCATGGGTATTGCGGTGTTATATAGTATGACATGGGCATTGCAGTGTTATATAGTATGTCATGGGCATTGCGGTGTTATATAGTATGTCATGGGTATTGCGGTGTTATATAGTATGACATGGGCATTGCAGTGTTATATAGTATGTCATGGGCATTGCGGTGTTATATAGTATGTCATGGGCATTGCGGTGTTATATAGTATGTAATGGACATTATGGTGTGTTATACAGTATGTCATGGACATAGCAGAGTGTTATATAGTATGTCATGGGCATCGCGGAGTGTTATATAGTATGTCATGGGCATTGTGGTGTTATATAGTATGTCAGCGGGCGTACAGACTCTGTGGGGGGGGCGGTGGCATGTAACCACCCCCCCTTGTGTCATATGACCACGCCCATGGCCACTCCCCTGACCACGCCCATTTTTCGCTGCGCGCCGAAGGCGCGCAGCACAGTACCACTAAGTCGTTTTTTCTACTCGCACCACTGAAGATGTATGATTTTGGATGTCAGCTTCAGAGGGCAGGACCTGAGGCTAATAAATATCTATGGCCCCCAGAGTGCCTGGGACAGGAAATGCCTTTTTGAGCTGATAAAACCATTTTTATACACAGCTCAGCAGGTCGTTTTTGGAGGCGATTTCAACGCCGTGGTAAGACCAAAGGACAGAGGAGGTTCCAAAAACAATAGGACCCTGAGCTATGATGCAAATTTCCTAGTAAAAATGGTTAGACAGGCAGGGCTGGAGGATGTTCACATTAAACACTCTCCAGACCTCACGGGTTTCACTTATTTTAGTGGTAAGCATAGGTCTAGAATAGATAGATTTTTTGTTAAAAGATGTTCAAAAACTTTACCCCCTAAGGTAGAGCCAGTAGAATTCTCTGACCACTGTTTTCTCTCTTTTTCTTTGAATGCTTCGGAGACCATTCAGAAAGGAAGAGGCCTGTGGAGATTGAACTCTGAACTCCTGAAGGATGAGAGCGTGATGCAGTCCCTCAGAAGTCTCCTGATGGACCATGAATCACTGTTGGAGGCAGGTTGGAGTAGATCGGAGTGGTGGGAGGTAATGAAAAAGAAAGTCCAAGGTTTCTTCAAAAGACTGGTAAGGAAAAAGAACTTGAAAAAGAAAAATGCCTACTATGTTCTTAAAAGGGAATTAGATTTCTTGATCTCTGAGGGTGGAGATAGTGGGGAAATCTCCCGAGTGAAGTCTCAGATGAGAGAATGTCAGTATGACCGATTAGCGTCTTTGACCCTGGAGAGGGATTATGGTGTATACCACTCACCTGATCCCTACCAGGATTGTAGAAAAGCGATCGGGGTAAAAGAGATCAGGGGCCTGCATGATGGACAGGATGTGCTTCAGGAGAAGAAGGAAGGCATCCTGAAAGTTGTGGAGACCTATTACTCTGATCTCTTGTCTGAGAAGCCACTTATCAGAGAAAGGATGGAGTCTTTCCTGGAGGAGACACCAAACCTGGTGAATCCAGGTACTGCTCTTGATTGTTTGGACAACAATATAAGTGTAGAAGAAGTTAGGGAAGCAATTGATGGTTTATCATTGAAAAAGTCACCCGGGCCTGATGGCCTAACATCAGAGTTTTACAAAGAGCTCTCTGATGTCATAGCTCCCCGTCTCACGGAGGTTTTTAATACCTGTTTAGAGGAGGGTGAACGGTCTCCTTCCATGAGACGGTCGGCCCTTATCTTGTTGTTCAAAGGAAAGGATCGTGCCCGTATTGGGAATTGGCGCCCCATCGCTCTTCTGAATACGAACAGAAAGATTCTGTCAAAAGTCTTTTTTAACAGAATCATGGAGTTCTCAAGAGAGCTTCTTTCCCCTTCCCAGCACTGCACCGTGAAGGGGCGAAGCACCTTTAGTGCAGTCCTTGGTGTCCGGGAAGCCGTGGAGCGGTGCAGAGCTGGAAAGATTGGGAAATACATGCTGGCTTTGGATCAATCAAAGGCTTTTGACCGTGTCAATCATAAGTACCTGTGGGCACTACTGGAAAGGTATGGCTTTCCGCAAAAGATGGTAAATTGGTTAAAAATCTTGTACAAAAAGGCCGAGAGCTTCCCTCTTGTCAATGGTTGGGTTGGGCCCTCTTTCAGTGTGGACTCCGGTGTACGTCAGGGTTGTCCCCTGAGCTCCCTTCTGTACGTGTTTGCAATCGATCCCTTCGTCAGGAGGATTGAGAACAGCACGTTGGAGGGGTTGCAGCTGTCTCCGGAGTGCACATTGAAAGTGACAGCCTATGCGGATGATGTCACTGTTGTCCTGTCATCCGTGGCAGAGACTGGTGTCATCGACCAACTGGTCCAGGATTATTCTGAGGCTTCCGGTTCTAGAGTGAACCAGGACAAGAGTGAAGTTTTCTGGATGGGGGAAGGAGGAGAAGAGTTTTCTCTCCCGGACACCTTCCCTGTGTCCAAAGACAATATCAAAATTCTTGGCATCCAATTTGACCATGGAGATTATTCCACCTTAAATTGGGAGCGGAAGTTGGAGGATGCAACCCGGAAAGTGTGCTTCTGGAGGGGACAAAAGTTTTCCCTGAGGGAAAGGGTTGACATTTGCAAAACCTATTTGATACCAATCTTTTTGTATGTCAGCTATGTCTGTTTTTTGCCTCAGTCAATGTGGTCCAGGTTGTATTCCCTGTTCTTCCAGATGCTCTGGGGGAACAGGATGAACATTGTCAAGAGAGGTATCACGTACAGATCGAGGGCTGAAGGGGGCCAGGATATGGTCAATCCCGTAGTCTTTTTTGTAACAGCTTTTTTAAAGTTAAACATTGGCAGCCTCTTTTTAGGGGAGCCCCCTCGATGGGTACATGGAGTTTGGAATGGTGGAATCCTTTTTCTAGAGCATGGATAGATGGTGGTCGATTGAAGAGACCTTGGTCTAGGCGAGGTTACCTCCCGATCTACGTGATCTTGTCCATCAGGATGATATCTAAGTGGAGCTTGACAACTGGTGATGTGAGAGATCTCTCGAGAAAGGAGTTGGGAAAGAGGGTCTTACAGATCTATTTCCTGGCCCCACTGGCTCTGAGAGACTGCCCAGGGACTGTCTGTTCAGCAGGTTTGAAGTTACTCAATGAGCGACGCATTCCTCTGAAGTTTAGAGACATTGCCTGGCTCTCGTTTCTAGGGAAGCTCTATGTTAAGGGGAACCTTAAGTTTCTAAGTACCAATGACTGTGGTTGCCCACGTGAGGAATGTCTAGGGGAGGAGGAGACTATAGACCACTTTATTCTTAAGTGTCCTTTTAATGTAGATGTTTACAAATCAGTATCAATCTCTTTAGGTATCCCTTGTCTTTCGGGGCTCAGTTACCCGGAATGGGCCTACGGGGCTTTCAAAAGATATGGGAATTTTGATTTATGCACAATTTATATAGTTAGTCTAGTGGTTAGGTATCACACGTGGAATGCACGGTGTCATATTGGAATCAGGCAGAAAATCCTTCCTCTTAGGTCGGTGGTGGGTCTCATTCTACACGATGTGAAGGTGGTGATGGATATGGAAAGGGTAAAGCAGGATGCCATCAGCTGGTCTCGCTTATGGGGTCAGCTGAAGCCTCCTTGAGTAGGTGGCATTCAGTGGCTCCTGGAACATTCTGGGATCCTTTTTCTTTTCTTACACTTATTAGTATAATCAGTCATGTACAAAAAAAATGGTTTACATACATCTTACATGCACATAATATTTGTTTACTTATATTAATGTTGGATGGTTGTATGAAGGCGGGGAGTGTTTGAAAATGAGTGAAGTCCTGTGAGTATTGGAAATAAATGATCATATGTATAAAGGTGATGGGTAATAGATTGGTGATGGGTTTTTTTAGGTGGGATGTATGATTAATATATATGGTGTGTGAGTGAATGGTGGATGGAAAAATGGATAAAGTATACATGGTGTTTGTCTTCTTTGTGGCATGAATGAAGAATGCTTGGGGGAGTATGTGTATAAATGAGTATGAAAGGGTATGAGTGAAAATAAAGGATCTTTCCTTTAAAAAAGAAAAACGTATGGGCCTAAAAAATAGGCTCATGGGTAAGCCATAAAGGCTTGCGTACAAAGTTTATATATATGTTTTAAATAAAACATACAGTCATACTAAGTACATTGAACATTCTATATATGTTGTTTCCTGTATGGTAAAATAATGATGTATTTCATTAAAAATGGAACACATGCAAAGTATATATATGATTTGAGAAATAAATGAATAAAGTTCAAAACATGAAATAAAATCCAGAACATATGGATATTTTTCACGGTTAAAGTCATAACATGTATATTGATACTTTATATGATATATTTTTCTTTTTGCAATAAAGTGATGATGGAATTTTCTTTGAATAAAGCTTAAAGGCCTATATGAAGAATATACATGAGTTTATAAATAAAGAATAAAAAATAAAGTGTTATGATATGTAATAAAATCCAGAATACATGTAAATTATGTTTATGATCAAAGTTTATGTTATTTAATATTTTTGTATATTTTGTATATTGTTTTTTATATGATATATTTTTTCCTTTTGCAATAAAGTGATGATGGAATTTCTTTGAATAAAGCTTAAAGGCCTATATGAAGCATATACATGAGATTACAAATAAATAATAAAAGTGTTATGATATGTAATAAAATCAAGAATACATGGAAATTATGTTTATGATCAAAGTTTATGTTATTTAATATGTTTGTATATTTGTATATTGTTTTTATATATGATATTTTTTTGTAAAAAAAAAAAAAAAAGTGTAATGTTGCAATTCATAAATAAAATAAAGCATGACAATGCCTACAAGTCTAAATCTGCATTTTCAGCCTTCTAGCTCTTTTCGTTAAGGAGATATTGCAAGGCATTTGAAAAAAAATGTCAACGCGGTTTTCTCTAAGGCGGAATAAGCTGGAGCAGATTTTTCAACGCTATCTTGTTCACATAATGCCTACAAGTCTAAATCTGCATTTTCAGCCTTCTAGCTCTTTTCGTTAAGGAGATATTGCAAGGCATTTGGAAAAAATGTCAACGCGGTTTTCTCTAAGGCGCAATAAGCTGGAGCAGATTTTTCAACGATATCTTGTTCACACAATGCCTACAAGTCTAAATCTGCATTTTCAGCCTTCTAGCTCTTTTCGTTAAGGAGATATTGCAAGGCATTTGGAAAAAATGTAAACGCGGTTTTCTCTAAGGCGGAATAAGCTGGAGCAGATTTTTCAACGCTATCTTGTTCACACAATGCCTACAAGTCTAAATCTGCATTTTCAGCCTTCTAGCTCTTTTCGTTAAGGAGATATTGCTAGGCAGTCGTGTTCACTTGAGCTCCCCTGAGAACCAGCCCAGCGGTAGCCACTCCCCCAGCCTTCCCGGGCTCGGGGGGAGCTCTTGCGGGGAGAGGATAGGCAAGCACCCGGTGCGGGGTTGCCTAGTTCCAGCAGCCTTCAGATACCAGTAATTCCCCCTCTGGGCTTCCCTGAGCTTGTGGACCCAGAGGTGGGTACGTGGAAGCGGGCACCTGGTGCGGGGACGCTTTTTTGCTGCATTACCTAATATGGTAAGAGAAGAAAGCCAGCGGTCGGCTAAAGCTGACACATCGGCACAGACAAGCAGTGCACCCGTAGGTGCAGGAATGGCTGAAAAAGTTTTTAGTGACGGAGATGGTCCCCCGGAAGACTCCAGAGGTACCCCTGCACATAGCGTGGTGTGGGGAGAAGAGACGGAGAAACCCGCCGCGAATGCCACCGGCGGTAGCGGCACAACAGCAGCTACGGGGGGCTATGATTCATCACCACCCATTTCGGATGACACCAGTGTTGACGAGAGAGAAGACGAGCATCTCGACATAATGGGATTGCAAGATTTGAAAAGAGAGTACGGCAGAACCAGCAAAAAGCTTCTAAAGGCAAAGTTACAGCGTACTACATGCCACCATTGGGAGAAGAGTTCTTTGAAAGATGAAATTGCTATCCACATGAAGACCCTGAGCAAGATTGAAAAAAGAATCGAGCAGAAGCAAGGAGAAAAAAGAAAATTAAAATCTTCTCCAGCACCAGAAGGGTTAACGGCGAGCAAGGTGATAGCAGTTCAACCTGCAGTCTGTGACGTCACCATGGAAAAAGCCAGAAAAAGCCAGACTCGTGGAGCACAGGAGTGCGGGAATCCCACAGACAGAGGCTGGCAAAACCTGGAGTGTCATGGCGCCCGTGAGAGAGACGGAGTCAGCGGCTGGATGTCGGGAGCAGCGGGGACCCCAGGACATGGTGAGTATGGAGACTGAAGTTCTTTCTGATGACGCTGCGTACCTGGGGACCCCTGATGCGTTCAGGACACAGACCCGTTTAGCAGTGATGCAGCCGGCGGCTGCTGTAAATGTATCGGTGACAGCAGGCGCACTGGGCGGCTTAGTGGTAGATAGCCAAAAGCGTGTCCCAGTGTAGCAAATGCTGAAACAATGCAAAGTATGGACAATGCAATTAATGTGATAAAGGAAAATATAAACAGATTTTCACAGGGGCAGAAATGTTTGAATGAGAAAAAATTGTCAGTGAAAGAAAAAAATGTATTTGATACCATATATGGCAAGATTGGTGCGCCTGAAGGTGCTATGGGTGCAATAAAGATTATTGCAGAACAACTGGAGAAAAATGCTAGTGGTGAAAATGTGATTGAAAAAAATGGTGATGTGTCGACAGAAAATATGTCGACCAAAGTAAAAACCCCAATTTCCTATGCAAAGGCTGTGAAAAATGTTACTAATGCAAGTGTTAGTGAAGAATTACCTAGTCCTAACACAAATAACATAAGAAAGCGTAACCTGATACAATTTAAATGGATCAACACTAACCCAGTGCCGACGCAGACAACCTTTTTAAACATGATTTTTTCTTTAGACGTTTGTGCAAAAGACCTATCAGCATGTATTCACCCCGAGAGATCCCCCATTTTTGATTTAAGTTTCCTTTCACCCCACAAGATGCAGAAAGTGCTAACAGAATGGGAAGCAAAAAAATTTGATAAAAAATATTTTGGGTACACAGGGTTTGCTATGTCACAGCCAGAGAATACCAGAGTTAAAATTTTAGTCAGGAATGACATGATCCCACCGGAGGATATCCGTTACTGGCTCAGTCGCCAATGTAATTTAAAAGGTGACATGGTGAAGGTAGGGTATACACCTGGTGTATGGGGGGGTGCGTGGTCTGTCATGGTGAGGCTGAACCAGGTTGGGGGGAGAACCGCGCATCTCCCATCAGCCTCCTACATTGGCCGGGATAGAATCCAAGTTTTTTATCCCGGCCAACCTAGGACATGTTTTAAATGTGGCAAAGAAGGGCACAATAGTAACGAATGTGGGGAGATAAAATGCTCTTTGTGTGGCGAATCTGGCCACCCCTCAAAAACCTGCAATAAGGTAACCTGCAACCTTTGTGGGTTTAAGGGGCATCCATATAGCCGTTGCCCAGACTCCTTGAAAAATATAATTGACAGATCAGATGCAGCGAAAATGAAAAAATACACAAAAGCTGTAATTAATAAAGAGAGGAACATTGAATGGAGTAAAGGTGATGACGAGGTGGAGGGTGAGTTTTTTGAAGTGGTAAAAAAAAGTAAAAAATCGGTGAAAGGGAAAGAGAAAGGAAAAACAGATATTGACTTGTCAAACAGGTTCCTGTTTTTTTCTGATGATGAAGGGGACGAGGAGAGGGAGGAGGAGAAAGATGGTGAGGGAGAGGTATATAAAGAAGGTGGCGAACTTGTGTTTAAACCCCCAAAAAAAGAAAGTAAAATTGAAAAAGGCAAGAAAAAAATGGGTAAAAAATTCGACATAAAACATAAACAAAATGAAAGGAGAGAGAAAGAGTTAATTAAACATAGAATGAAAACAGTTGACATGCTTGATCAAGATGAGTGTTCTGAGGAAGACATGGATAGCACTGTTAATAAAGAGGACTCAGATGAGTCCAATAATATTATTGTAAGGAAAGCTGCTTGCAAGGGGGAAATGAGTGAGACCGATGTCTCAACCAAAAGCTGTGAGCTAACAAAAAAAAAGCCACCTGATGTGATTAACAAAGGTGGTGATGGTTTGTCTGAGGTAATGGATGTGGTTATGAATGTGGTGGGTGGTGGTGAATGTAAGGATGGTGGTGGGAATGGTGAAAGTAAATAATTTGTTATAAGATTCTCTTTCTACAAATTTTTTCATGGCTCCCCACCTCATTAGATGTGCCACTCTTAATGTGGCCTCCATATCATCGAATCAGGCTCAGTTTATGGCTTATGATTTTCTTAAAAGCGAGGATTTTGACATACTTTTCCTTCAGGAGACCAGAGTGAGAACCCTTGACGTTCTTCATAGAGCCAAGAGGGAGTGGACGAGAGGTCGCTCATTCTGGTCTCTTGCAGCTGAGCCTTATAGTGGAGTGGCGGTCCTTTTCACCGACAAGGTAACCGTGAACAGATTTGTAGAATTAGATGTTGGAAGATGTATGATTTTGGATGTCAGCTTCAGAGGGCAGGACCTGAGGCTAATAAATATCTATGGCCCCCAGAGTGCCTGGGACAGGAAATGCCTTTTTGAGCTGATAAAACCATTTTTATACACAGCTCAGCAGGTCGTTTTTGGAGGCGATTTCAACGCCGTGGTAAGACCAAAGGACAGAGGAGGTTCCAAAAACAATAGGACCCTGAGCTATGATGCAAATTTCCTAGTAAAAATGGTTAGACAGGCAGGGCTGGAGGATGTTCACATTAAACACTCTCCAGACCTCACGGGTTTCACTTATTTTAGTGGTAAGCATAGGTCTAGAATAGATAGATTTTTTGTTAAAAGATGTTCAAAAACTTTACCCCCTAAGGTAGAGCCAGTAGAATTCTCTGACCACTGTTTTCTCTCTTTTTCTTTGAATGCTTCGGAGACCATTCAGAAAGGAAGAGGCCTGTGGAGATTGAACTCTGAACTCCTGAAGGATGAGAGCGTGATGCAGTCCCTCAGAAGTCTCCTGATGGACCATGAATCACTGTTGGAGGCAGGTTGGAGTAGATCGGAGTGGTGGGAGGTAATGAAAAAGAAAGTCCAAGGTTTCTTCAAAAGACTGGTAAGGAAAAAGAACTTGAAAAAGAAAAATGCCTACTATGTTCTTAAAAGGGAATTAGATTTCTTGATCTCTGAGGGTGGATATAGTGGGGAAATCTCCCGAGTGAAGTCTCAGATGAGAGAATGTCAGTATGACCGATTAGCGTCTTTGACCCTGGAGAGGGATTATGGTGTATACCACTCACCTGATCCCTACCAGGATTGTAGAAAAGCGATCGGGGTAAAAGAGATCAGGGGCCTGCATGATGGACAGGATGTGCTTCAGGAGAAGAAGGAAGGCATCCTGAAAGTTGTGGAGACCTATTACTCTGATCTCTTGTCTGAGAAGCCACTTATCAGAGAAAGGATGGAGTCTTTCCTGGAGGAGACACCAAACCTGGTGAATCCAGGTACTGCTCTTGATTGTTTGGACAACAATATAAGTGTAGAAGAAGTTAGGGAAGCAATTGATGGTTTATCATTGAAAAAGTCACCCGGGCCTGATGGCCTAACATCAGAGTTTTACAAAGAGCTCTCTGATGTCATAGCTCCCCGTCTCACGGAGGTTTTTAATACCTGTTTAGAGGAGGGTGAACGGTCTCCTTCCATGAGACGGTCGGCCCTTATCTTGTTGTTCAAAGGAAAGGATCGTGCCCGTATTGGGAATTGGCGCCCCATCGCTCTTCTGAATACGAACAGAAAGATTCTGTCAAAAGTCTTTTTTAACAGAATCATGGAGTTCTCAAGAGAGCTTCTTTCCCCTTCCCAGCACTGCACCGTGAAGGGGCGAAGCACCTTTAGTGCAGTCCTTGGTGTCCGGGAAGCCGTGGAGCGGTGCAGAGCTGGAAAGATTGGGAAATACATGCTGGCTTTGGATCAATCAAAGGCTTTTGACCGTGTCAATCATAAGTACCTGTGGGCACTACTGGAAAGGTATGGCTTTCCGCAAAAGATGGTAAATTGGTTAAAAATCTTGTACAAAAAGGCCGAGAGCTTCCCTCTTGTCAATGGTTGGGTTGGGCCCTCTTTCAGTGTGGACTCCGGTGTACGTCAGGGTTGTCCCCTGAGCTCCCTTCTGTACGTGTTTGCAATCGATCCCTTCGTCAGGAGGATTGAGAACAGCACGTTGGAGGGGTTGCAGCTGTCTCCGGAGTGCACATTGAAAGTGACAGCCTATGCGGATGATGTCACTGTTGTCCTGTCATCCGTGGCAGAGACTGGTGTCATCGACCAACTGGTCCAGGATTATTCTGAGGCTTCCGGTTCTAGAGTGAACCAGGACAAGAGTGAAGTTTTCTGGATGGGGGAAGGAGGAGAAGAGTTTTCTCTCCCGGACACCTTCCCTGTGTCCAAAGACAATATCAAAATTCTTGGCATCCAATTTGACCATGGAGATTATTCCACCTTAAATTGGGAGCGGAAGTTGGAGGATGCAACCCGGAAAGTGTGCTTCTGGAGGGGACAAAAGTTTTCCCTGAGGGAAAGGGTTGACATTTGCAAAACCTATTTGATACCAATCTTTTTGTATGTCAGCTATGTCTGTTTTTTGCCTCAGTCAATGTGGTCCAGGTTGTGTTCCCTGTTCTTCCAGATGCTCTGGGGGAACAGGATGAACATTGTCAAGAGAGGTATCACGTACAGATCGAGGGCTGAAGGGGGCCAGGATATGGTCAATCCCGTAGTCTTTTTTGTAACAGCTTTTTTAAAGTTAAACATTGGCAGCCTCTTTTTAGGGGAGCCCCCTCGATGGGTACATGGAGTTTGGAATGGTGGAATCCTTTTTCTAGAGCATGGATAGATGGTGGTCGATTGAAGAGACCTTGGTCTAGGCGAGGTTACCTCCCGATCTACGTGATCTTGTCCATCAGGATGATATCTAAGTGGAGCTTGACAACTGGTGATGTGAGAGATCTCTCGAGAAAGAAGTTGGGAAAGAGGGTCTTACAGATCTATTTCCTGGCCCCACTGGCTCTGAGAGACTGCCCAGGGACTGTCTGTTCAGCAGGTTTGAAGTTACTCAATGAGCGACGCATTCCTCTGAAGTTTAGAGACATTGCCTGGCTCTCGTTTCTAGGGAAGCTCTATGTTAAGGGGAACCTTAAGTTTCTAAGTACCAATGACTGTGGTTGCCCACGTGAGGAATGTCTAGGGGAGGAGGAGACTATAGACCACTTTATTCTTAAGTGTCCTTTTAATGTAGATGTTTACAAATCAGTATCAATCTCTTTAGGTATCCCTTGTCTTTCGGGGCTCAGTTACCCGGAATGGGCCTACGGGGCTTTCAAAAGATATGGGAATTTTGATTTATGCACAATTTATATAGTTAGTCTAGTGGTTAGGTATCACACGTGGAATGCACGGTGTCATATTGGAATCAGGCAGAAAATCCTTCCTCTTAGGTCGGTGGTGGGTCTCATTCTACACGATGTGAAGGTGGTGATGGATATGGAAAGGATAAAGCAGGATGCCATCAGCTGGTCTCGCTTATGGGGTCAGCTGAAGCCTCCTTGAGTAGGTGGCATTCAGTGGCTCCTGGAACATTCTGGGATCCTTTTTCTTTTCTTACACTTATTAGTATAATCAGTCATGTACAAAAAAAATGGTTTACATACATCTTACATGCACATAATATTTGTTTACTTATATTAATGTTGGATGGTTGTATGAAGGCGGGGAGTGTTTGAAAATGAGTGAAGTCCTGTGAGTATTGGAAATAAATGATCATATGTATAAAGGTGATGGGTAATAGATTGGTGATGGTTTTTTTTAGGTGGGATGTATGATTAATATATATGGTGTGTGAGTGAATGGTGGATGGAAAAATGGATAAAGTATACATGGTGTTTGTCTTCTTTGTGGCATGAATGAAGAATGCTTGGGGGAGTATGTGTATAAATGAGTATGAAAGGGTATGAGTGAAAATAAAGGATCTTTCCTTTAAAAAAGAAAAACGTATGGGCCTAAAAAATAGGCTCATGGGTAAGCCATAAAGGCTTGCGTACAAAGTTTATATATATGTTTTAAATAAAACATACAGTCATACTAAGTACATTGAACATTCTATATGATATGTTGTTTCCTGTATGGTAAAATAATGATGTATTTCATTAAAAATGGAACACATGCAAAGTATATATATGATTTGAGAAATAAATGAATAAAGTTCAAAACATGAAATAAAATCCAGAACATATGGATATTTTTCACGGTTAAAGTCATAACATGTATATTGATACTTTATATGATATATTTTTCTTTTTGCAATAAAGTGATGATGGAATTTTCTTTGAATAAAGCTTAAAGGCCTATATGAAGAATATACATGAGTTTATAAATAAAGAATAAAAAATAAAGTGTTATGATATGTAATAAAATCCAGAATACATGTAAATTATGTTTATGATCAAAGTTTATGTTATTTAATATTTTTGTATATTTTGTATATTGTTTTTTATATGATATATTTTTTCCTTTTGCAATAAAGTGATGATGGAATTTCTTTGAATAAAGCTTAAAGGCCTATATGAAGCATATACATGAGATTACAAATAAATAATAAAAGTGTTATGATATGTAATAAAATCAAGAATACATGGAAATTATGTTTATGATCAAAGTTTATGTTATTTAATATGTTTGTATATTTGTATATTGTTTTTATATATGATATTTTTTTGTAAAAAAAAAAAAAAAGTGTAATGTTGCAATTCATAAATAAAATAAAGCATGACAATGCCTACAAGTCTAAATCTGCATTTTCAGCCTTCTAGCTCTTTTCGTTAAGGAGATATTGCAAGGCATTTGGAAAAAATGTCAACGCGGTTTTCTCTAAGGCGGAATAAGCTGGAGCAGATTTTTCAACGCTATCTTGTTCACATAATGCCTACAAGTCTAAATCTGCATTTTCAGCCTTCTAGCTCTTTTCGTTAAGGAGATATTGCAAGGCATTTGGAAAAAATGTCAACGCGGTTTTCTCTAAGGCGCAATAAGCTGGAGCAGATTTTTCAACGATATCTTGTTCACACAATGCCTACAAGTCTAAATCTGCATTTTCAGCCTTCTAGCTCTTTTCGTTAAGGAGATATTGCAAGGCATTTGGAAAAAATGTAAACGCGGTTTTCTCTAAGGCGGAATAAGCTGGAGCAGATTTTTCAACGCTATCTTGTTCACACAATGCCTACAAGTCTAAATCTGCATTTTCAGCCTTCTAGCTCTTTTCGTTAAGGAGATATTGCTAGGCAGTCGTGTTCACTTGAGCTCCCCTGAGAACCAGCCCAGCGGTAGCCACTCCCCCAGCCTCCCCGGGCTCGGGGGGAGCTCTTGCGGGGAGAGGATAGGCAAGCACCCGGTGCGGGGTTGCCTAGTTCCAGCAGCCTTCAGATACCAGTAATTCCCCCTCTGGGCTTCCCTGAGCTTGTGGACCCAGAGGTGGGTACGTGGAAGCGGGCACCTGGTGCGGGGACGCTTTTTTGCTGCATTACCTAATATGGTAAGAGAAGAAAGCCAGCGGTCGGCTAAAGCTGACACATCGGCACAGACAAGCAGTGCACCCGTAGGTGCAGGAATGGCTGAAAAAGTTTTTAGTGACGGAGATGGTCCCCCGGAAGACTCCAGAGGTACCCCTGCACATAGCGTGGTGTGGGGAGAAGAGACGGAGAAACCCGCCGCGAATGCCACCGGCGGTAGCGGCACAACAGCAGCTACGGGGGGCTATGATTCATCACCACCCATTTCGGATGACACCAGTGTTGACGAGAGAGAAGACGAGCATCTCGACATAATGGGATTGCAAGATTTGAAAAGAGAGTACGGCAGAACCAGCAAAAAGCTTCTAAAGGCAAAGTTACAGCGTACTACATGCCACCATTGGGAGAAGAGTTCTTTGAAAGATGAAATTGCTATCCACATGAAGACCCTGAGCAAGATTGAAAAAAGAATCGAGCAGAAGCAAGGAGAAAAAAGAAAATTAAAATCTTCTCCAGCACCAGAAGGGTTAACGGCGAGCAAGGTGATAGCAGTTCAACCTGCAGTCTGTGACGTCACCATGGAAAAAGCCAGAAAAAGCCAGACTCGTGGAGCACAGGAGTGCGGGAATCCCACAGACAGAGGCTGGCAAAACCTGGAGTGTCATGGCGCCCGTGAGAGAGACGGAGTCAGCGGCTGGATGTCGGGAGCAGCGGGGACCCCAGGACATGGTGAGTATGGAGACTGAAGTTCTTTCTGATGACGCTGCGTACCTGGGGACCCCTGATGCGTTCAGGACACAGACCCGTTTAGCGGTGATGCAGCCGGCGGCTGCTGTAAATGTATCGGTGACAGCAGGCGCACTGGGCGGCTTAGTGGTAGATAGCCAAAAGCGTGTCCCAGTGTAGCAAATGCTGAAACAATGCAAAGTATGGACAATGCAATTAATGTGATAAAGGAAAATATAAACAGATTTTCACAGGGGCAGAAATGTTTGAATGAGAAAAAATTGTCAGTGAAAGAAAAAAATGTATTTGATACCATATATGGCAAGATTGGTGCGCCTGAAGGTGCTATGGGTGCAATAAAGATTATTGCAGAACAACTGGAGAAAAATGCTAGTGGTGAAAATGTGATTGAAAAAAATGGTGATGTGTCGACAGAAAATATGTCGACCAAAGTAAAAACCCCAATTTCCTATGCAAAGGCTGTGAAAAATGTTACTAATGCAAGTGTTAGTGAAGAATTACCTAGTCCTAACACAAATAACATAAGAAAGCGTAACCTGATACAATTTAAATGGATCAACACTAACCCAGTACCGACGCAGACAACCTTTTTAAACATGATTTTTTCTTTAGACGTTTGTGCAAAAGACCTATCAGCATGTATTCACCCCGAGAGATCCCCCATTTTTGATTTAAGTTTCCTTTCACCCCACAAGATGCAGAAAGTGCTAACAGAATGGGAAGCAAAAAAATTTGATAAAAAATATTTTGGGTACACAGGGTTTGCTATGTCACAGCCAGAGAATACCAGAGTTAAAATTTTAGTCAGGAATGACATGATCCCACCGGAGGATATCCGTTACTGGCTCAGTCGCCAATGTAATTTAAAAGGTGACATGGTGAAGGTAGGGTATACACTTGGTGTATGGGGGGGTGCGTGGTCTGTCATGGTGAGGCTGAACCAGGTTGGGGGGAGAACCGCGCATCTCCCATCAGCCTCCTACATTGGCCGGGATAGAATCCAAGTTTTTTATCCCGGCCAACCTAGGACATGTTTTAAATGTGGCAAAGAAGGGCACAATAGGAACGAATGTGGGGAGATAAAATGCTCTTTGTGTGGCGAATCTGGCCACCCCTCAAAAACCTGCAATAAGGTAACCTGCAACCTTTGTGGGTTTAAGGGGCATCCATATAGCCGTTGCCCAGACTCCTTGAAAAATATAATTGACAGATCAGATGCAGCGAAAATGAAAAAATACACAAAAGCTGTAATTAATAAAGAGAGGAACATTGAATGGAGTAAAGGTGATGACGAGGTGGAGGGTGAGTTTTTTGAAGTGGTAAAAAAAAGTAAAAAATCTGTGAAAGGGAAAGAGAAAGGAAAAACAGATATTGACTTGTCAAACAGGTTCCTGTTTTTTTCTGATGATGAAGGGGACGAGGAGAGGGAGGAGGAGAAAGATGGTGAGGGAGAGGTATATAAAGAAGGTGGCGAACTTGTGTTTAAACCCCAAAAAAAAGAAAGTAAAATTGAAAAAGGCAAGAAAAAAATGGGTAAAAAATTTGACATAAAACATAAACAAGATGAAAGGAGAGAGAAAGAGTTAATTAAACATAGAATGAAAACAGTTGACATGCTTGATCAAGATGAGTGTTCTGAGGAAGACATGGATAGCACTGTTAATAAAGAGGACTCAGATGAGTCCAATAATATTATTGTAAGGAAAGCTGCTTGCAAGGGGGAAATGAGTGAGACCGATGTCTCAACCAAAAGCTGTGAGCTAACAAAAAAAAAAGCCACCTGATGTGATTAACAAAGGTGGTGATGGTTTGTCTGAGGTAATGGATGTGGTTATGAATGTGGTGGGTGGTGGTGAATGTAAGGATGGTGGTGGGAAGGGTGAAAGTAAATAATTTGTTATAAGATTCTCTTTCTACAAATTTTTTCATGGCTCCCCACCTCATTAGATGTGCCACTCTTAATGTGGCCTCCATATCATCGAATTAGGCTCAGTTTATGTCTTATGATTTTCTTAAAAGCGAGGATTTTGACATACTTTTTTTAAATATCTATGGCCCCCAGAGTGCCTGGGACAGGAAATGCCTTTTTGAGCTGATAAAACCATTTTTATACACAGCTCAGCAGGTCGTTTTTGGAGGCGATTTCAACGCCGTGGTAAGACCAAAGGACAGAGGAGGTTCCAAAAACAATAGGACCCTGAGCTATGATGCAAATTTCCTAGTAAAAATGGTTAGACAGGCAGGGCTGGAGGATGTTCACATTAAACACTCTCCAGACCTCACGGGTTTCACTTATTTTAGTGGAAAGCATAGGTCTAGAATAGATAGATTTTTTGTTAAAAGAGGTTCAAAAACTTTACCCCCTAAGGTAGAGCCAGTAGAATTCTCTGACCACTGTTTTCTCTATTTTTCTTTGAATGCTTCGGAGACCATTCAGAAAGGAAGAGGCCTGTGGAGATTGAACTCTGAACTCCTGAAGGATGAGAGCGTGATGCAGTCCCTCAGAAGTCTCCTGATGGACCATGAATCACTGTTGGAGGCAGGTTGGAGTAGATCGGAGTGGTGGGAGGTAATGAAAAATAAAGTCCAAGGTTTCTTCAAAAGACTGGTAAGGAAAAAGAACTTGAAAAAGAAAAATGCCTACTATGTTCTTAAAAGGGAATTAGATTTCTTGATCTCTGAGGGTGGAGATAGTGGGGAAATCTCCCGAGTGAAGTCTCAGATGAGAGAATGTCAGTATGACCGATTAGCGTCTTTGACCCTGGAGAGGGATTATGGTGTGTATACCACTCACCTGATCCCTACCAGGATTGTAGAAAAGCGATCGGGGTAAAAGAGATCAGGGGCCTGCATGATGGACAGGATGTGCTTCAGGAGAAGAAGGAAGGCATCCTGAAAGTTGTGGAGACCTATTACTCTGATCTCTTGTCTGAGAAGCCACTTTTTAGAGAAAGGATGGAGTCTTTCCTGGAGGAGACACCAAACCTGGTGAATCCAGGTACTGCTCTTGATTGTTTGGACAACAATATAAGTGTAGAAGAAGTTAGGGAAGCAATTGATGGTTTATCATTGAAAAAGTCACCCGGGCCTGATGGCCTAACATCGGAGTTTTACAAAGAGCTCTCTGATGTCATAGCTCCCCGTCTCACGGAGGTTTTTAATACCTGTTTAGAGGAGGGTGAACTGTCTCCTTACATGAGACGGTCGGCCCTTATCTTGTTGTTCAAAGGAAAGGATCGTGCCCGTATTGGGAATTGGCGCCCCATCGCTCTTCTGAATACGAACAGAAAGATTCTGTCAAAATTATTTTTTAACAGAATCATGGAGTTCTCAAGAGAGCTTCTTTCCCCTTCCCAGCACTGCACCGTGAAGGGGCGAAGCACCTTTAGTGCAGTCCTTGGTGTCCGGGAAGCCGTGGAGCGGTGCAGAGCTGGAAAGATTGGGAAATACATGCTGGCTTTGGATCAATCAAAGGCTTTTGACCGTGTCAATCATAAGTACCTGTGGGCACTACTGGAAAGGTATGGCTTTCCACAAAAGATGGTAAATTGGTTAAAAATCTTGTACAAAAAGGCCGAGAGCTTCCCTCTTGTCAATGGTTGGGTTGGGCCCTCTTTCAGTGTGGACTCCGGTGTATGTCAGGGTTGTCCCCTGAGCTCCCTTCTGTACCTGTTTGCAATCGATCCCTTCGTCAGGAGGATTGAGAACAGCACGTTGGAGGGGTTGCAGCTGTCTCCGGAGTGCACATTGAAAGTGACAGCCTATGCGGATGATGTCACTGTTGTCCTGTCATCCGTGGCAGAGACTGGTGTCATCGACCAACTGGTCCAGGATTATTCTGAGGCTTCCGGTTCTAGAGTGAACCAGGACAAGAGTGAAGTTTTCTGGATGGGGGAAGGAGAAGAGTTTTCTCTCCCGGACACCTTCCCTGTGGCCAAAGACAATATCAAAATTCTTGGCATCCAATTTGACCATGGAGATTATTCCACCTTAAATTGGGAGCGGAAGTTGGAGGATGCAACCCGGAAAGTGTGCTTCTGGAGGGGACAAAAGTTTTCCCTGAGGGAAAGGGTTGACATTTGCAAAACCTATTTGATACCAATCTTTTTGTATGTCAGCTATGTCTGTTTTTTGCCTCAGTCAATGTGGTCCAGGTTGTGTTCCCTGTTCTTCCAGATGCTCTGGGGGAACAGGATGAACATTGTCAAGAGAGGTATCACGTACAGATCGAGGGCTAAAGGGAACCAGGATATGGTCAATCCCGTAGTCTTTTTTGTAACAGCTTTTTTAAAGTTAAACATTGGCAGCCTCTTTTTAGGGGAGCCCCCTCGATGGGTACATGGATTTTTGGAATGGTGGAATCCTTTTTCTAGAGCATGGATAGATGGTGGTCGATTGAAGAGACCTTGGTCTAGGCGAGGTTACCTCCCGATCTACGTGATCTTGTCCATCAGGATGATATCTAAGTGGAGCTTGACAACTGGTGATGTGAGAGATCTCTCGAGAAAGGAGTTGGGAAAGAGGGTCTTACAGATCTATTTCCTGGCCCCACTGGCTCTGAGAGACTGCCCAGGGACTGTCTGTTCAGCAGGTTTGAAGTTACTCAATGAGCGACGCATTCCTCTGAAGTTTAGAGACATTGCCTGGCTCTCGTTTCTAGGGAAGCTCTATGTTAAGGGGAACCTTAAGTTTCTAAGTACCAATGACTGTGGTTGCCCACGTGAGGAATGTCTAGGGGAGGAGGAGACTATAGACCACTTTATTCTTAAGTGTCCCTTTAATGTAGATGTTTACAAATCAGTATCAATCTCTTTAGGTATCCCTTGTCTTTCGGGGCTCAGTTACCCGGAATGGGCCTACGGGGCTTTCAAAAGATATGGGAATTTTGATTTATGCACAATTTATATAGTTAGTCTAGTGGTTAGGTATCACACGTGGAATGCACGGTGTCATATTGGAATCAGGCAGAAAATCCTTCCTCTTAGGTCGGTGGTGGGTCTCATTCTACACGATGTGAAGGTGGTGATGGATATGGAAAGGGAAAAGCTGGATGCCATCAGCTGGTCTCGCTTATGGGGTCAGCTGAAGCCTCCTTGAGTAGGTGGCATTCAGTGGCTCCTGGAACATTCTGGGATCCTTTTTCTTTTCTTACACTTATTAGTATAATCAGTCATGTACAAAAAAATGGTTTACATACATCTTACATGCACATAATATTTGTTTACTTATATTAATGTTGGATGGTTGTATGAAGGCGGGGAGTGTTTGAAAATGAGTGAAGTCCTGTGAGTATTGGAAATAAATGATCATATGTATAAAGGTGATGGGTAATAGATTGGTGATGGTTTTTTTTAGGTGGGATGTATGATTAATATATATGGTGTGTGAGTGAATGGTGGATGGATAAAGTATACATGGTGTTTGTCTTCTTTGTGGCATGAATGAAGAATGCTTGGGGGAGTATGTGTATAAATGAGTATGAAAGGGTATGAGTGAAAATAAAGGATCTTTCCTTTAAAAAAGAAAAACGTATGGGCCTAAAAAATAGGCTCATGGGTAAGCCATAAAGGCTTGCGTACAAAGTTTATATATATAAAAAATATAAATAAAACATACAGTCATACTAAGTACATTGAACATTCTATATGATATGTTGTTTCCTGTATGGTAAAATAATGATGTATTTCATTAAAAATGGAACACATGCAAAGTATATATATGATTTGAGAAATAAATGAATAAAGTTTAAAACATGAAATAAAATCCAGAACATATGGATATTTTTCACGGTTAAAGTCATAACATGTATATTGATACTTTATATGATATATTTTTCTTTTTGCAATAAAGTGATGATGGAATTTTCTTTGAATAAAGCTTAAAGGCCTATATGAAGAATATACATGAGTTTATAAATAAAGAATACAAAATAAAGTGTTATGATATGTAATAAAATCCAGAATACATGTAAATTATGTTTATGATCAAAGTTTATGTTATTTAATATTTTTGTATATTTTGTATATTGTTTTTTTATATGATATATTTTTCCTTTTGCAATAAAGTGATGATGGAATTTCTTTGAATAAAGCTTAAAGGCCTATATGAAGCATATACATGAGATTACAAATAAAGAAGAAAAGTGTTATGATATGTAATAAAATCAAGAATACATGGAAATTATGTTTATGATCAAAGTTTATGTTATTTAATATGTTTGTATATTTGTATATTGTTTTTATATATGATATTTTTTTGTAAAAAAAAAAAAAAAGTGTAATGTTGCAATTCATAAATAAAATAAAGCATGACAATGCCTACAAGTCTAAATCTGCATTTTCAGCCTTCTAGCTCTTTTCGTTAAGGAGATATTGCAAGGCATTTGGAAAAAATGTCAACGCGGTTTTCTCTAAGGCGGAATAAGCTGGAGCCGATTTTTCAACGCTATCTTGTTCACACAATGCCTACAAGTCTAAATCTGCATTTTCAGCCTTCTAGCTCTTTTCGTTAAGGAGATATTGCAAGGCATTTGGAAAAAATGTCAACGCGGTTTTCTCTAAGGCGGAATAAGCTGGAGCAGATTTTTCAACGCTATCTTGTTCACACAATGCCTACAAGTATAAATCTGCATTTTCAGCCTTCTAGCTCTTTTCGTTAAGGAGATATTGCAAGGCATTTGGAAAAAATGTAAACACGGTTTTCTCTAAGGCGGAATAAGCTGGAGCAGATTTTTCAACGCTATCTTGTTCACACAATGCCTACAAGTCTAAATCTGCATTTTTAGCCTTCTAGCTCTTTTAGTTAAGGAGATATTGCAAGGCATTTGGAAAAAATGTCAACGCGGTTTTCTCCAAGGCGGAATAAGCTGGAGCCGATTTTTCAACGCTGTCTTGTTCACACAATGCCTACAAGTCTAAATCTGCATTTTCAGCCTTCTAGCTCTTTTCGTTAAGGAGATATTGCAAGGCATTTGGAAAAAATGTCAACGCGGTTTTCTCTAAGGCGGAATAAGCTGGAGCAGATTTTTCAACGCTATCTTGTTCACACAATGCCTACAAGTCTAAATCTGCATTTTTAGCCTTCTAGCTCTTTTCGTTAAGGAGATATTGCAAGGCATTTGGAAAAAATGTCAACGCGGTTTTCTCTATGGCGGAATAAGCTGGAGCAGATTTTTCAATGGTATCTTGTTCACACAATGTCTACAAGTCTAAATCTGCATTTTCAGCCTTCTAGCTCTTTTCGTTAAGGAGATATTGCAAGGCATTTGGAAAAAATGTCAACGCGGTTTTCTCTAAGGCGGAATAAGCTGGAGCAGATTTTTCAATGCTATCTTGTTCACACAATGCCTACAAGTCTAAATCTGCATTTTCAGCCTTCTAGCTCTTTTCGTTAAGGAGATATTGCAAGGCATTTGGAAAAAATGTCAACGCGGTTTTCTCTAAGGCAGAATAAGCTGGAGCAGATTGTTCAACGCTATCTTGTTCACACAATGCCTACAAGTCTAAATCTGCATTTTCAGCCTTCTAGCTCTTTTCGTTAAGGAGATATTGCAAGGAATTTGGAAAAAATGTCAATGCGGTTTTCTCTAAGGCGGAATAAGCTGGAGCAGATTTATCAACGCTATCTTGTTCACACAATGCCTACAAGTCAAAATCTGCATTTTTAGCCTTCTAGCTCTTTTCGTTAAGGAGATATTGCAAGGCATTTGGAAAAAATGTCAACGCGGTTTTCTCTAAGGCGGAATAAGCTGGAGCAGATTTTTCAACGCTATCTTGTTAACACAATGCCTACAAGTCTAAATCTGCATTTTTAGCCTTCTAGCTCTTTTAGTTAAGGAGATATTGCAAGGAATTTGGAAAAAATGTCAATGCGGTTTTCTCTAAGGCGGAATAAGCTGGAGCCGATTTTTCAACGCTATCTTGTTCACACAATGCCTACAAGTCTAAATCTGCATTTTCAGCCTTCTAGCTCTTTTCGTTAAGGAGATATTGCAAAGCATTTGGAAAAAATGTCAACGCGGTTTTCTCTAAGGCGGAATAAGCTGGAGCAGATTTTTCAACGCTATCTTGTTAACACAATGGCTACAAGTATAAATCTGCATTTTTAGCCTTCTAGATCTTTTAGTTAAGGAGATATTGCAAGGCATTTGGAAAAAATGTCAATGCGGTTTTCTCCAAGGCGGAATAAGCTGGAGCCGATTTTTCAACGCTATCTTGTTCACACAATGCCTACAAGTCTAAATCTGCATTTTCAGCCTTCTAGCTCTTTTCGTTAAGGAGATATTGCAAGGCATTTGGAAAAAATGTCAACGCGGTTTTCTCTAAGGCGGAATAAGCTGGAGCAGATTTTTCAACGCTATCTTGTTCAAACAATGCCTACAAGTCTAAATCTGCATTTTTAGCCTTCTAGCTCTTTTAGTTAAGGAGATATTGCAAGGCATTTGGAAAAAATGTCAACGCGGTTTTCTCCAAGGCGGAATAAGCTGGAGCCGATTTTTCAACGCTGTCTTGTTCACACAATGCCTACAAGTCTAAATCTGCATTTTCAGCCTTCTAGCTCTTTTCGTTAAGGAGATATTGCAAGGCATTTGGAAAAAATGTCAACGCGGTTTTCTCTAAGGCGGAATAAGCTGGAGCAGATTTTTCAACGCTATCTTGTTCACACAATGCCTACAAGTCTAAATCTGCATTTTTAGCCTTCTAGCTCTTTTCGTTAAGGAGATATTGCAAGGCATTTGGAAAAAATGTCAACGCGGTTTTCTCTATGGCGGAATAAGCTGGAGCAGATTTTTCAATGGTATCTTGTTCACACAATGTCTACAAGTCTAAATCTGCATTTTCAGCCTTCTAGCTCTTTTCGTTAAGGAGATATTGCAAGGCATTTGGAAAAAATGTCAACGCGGTTTTCTCTAAGGCGGAATAAGCTGGAGCAGATTTTTCAATGCTATCTTGTTCACACAATGCCTACAAGTCTAAATCTGCATTTTCAGCCTTCTAGCTCTTTTCGTTAAGGAGATATTGCAAGGCATTTGGAAAAAATGTCAACGCGGTTTTCTCTAAGGCAGAATAAGCTGGAGCAGATTTTTCAACGCTATCTTGTTCACACAATGCCTACAAGTCTAAATCTGCATTTTCAGCCTTCTAGCTCTTTTCGTTAAGGAGATATTGCAAGGAATTTGGAAAAAATGTCAATGCGGTTTTCTCTAAGGCGGAATAAGCTGGAGCAGATTTATCAACGCTATCTTGTTCACACAATGCCTACAAGTCAAAATCTGCATTTTTAGCCTTCTAGCTCTTTTCGTTAAGGAGATATTGCAAGGCATTTGGAAAAAATGTCAACGCGGTTTTCTCTAAGGCGGAATAAGCTGGAGCAGATTTTTCAACGCTATCTTGTTAACACAATGCCTACAAGTCTAAATCTGCATTTTTAGCCTTCTAGCTCTTTTAGTTAAGGAGATGTTGCAAGGAATTTGGAAAAAATGTCAATGCGGTTTTCTCTAAGGCGGAATAAGCTGGAGCCGATTTTTCAACGCTATCTTGTTCACACAATGCCTACAAGTCTAAATCTGCATTTTCAGCCTTCTAGCTCTTTTCGTTAAGGAGATATTGCAAGGCATTTGGAAAAAATGTCAACGCGGTTTTCTCTAAGGCGGAATAAGCTGGAGCAGATTTTTCAACGCTATCTTGTTCAAACAATGCCTACAAGTCTAAATCTGCATTTTCAGCCTTCTAGCTCTTTTCGTAAAGGAGATATTGCAAGGCATTTGGAAAAAATGTCAACGCGGTTTTCTCTAAGGCGGAATAAGCTGGAGCAGATTTTTCAACGCTATCTTGTTCACACAATGCCTACAAGTCTAATTCTGCATTTTCAGCCTTCTAGCTCTTTTCGTTAAGGAGATATTGCAAGGCATTTGGAAAAAATGTAAACGCGGTTTTCTCTAAGGCGGAATAAGCCGGAGCAGATTTTTCAACGCTATCTTGTTCACACAATGCCTACAAGTCTAAATCTGCATTTTTAGCCTTCTAGCTCTTTTAGTTAAGGAGATATTGCAAGGCATTTGGAAAAAATGTCAACGCGGTTTTATCCAAGGCGGAATAAGCTGGAGCCGATTTTTCAACGCTGTCTTGTTCACACAATGCCTACAATTCTAAATCTGCATTTTCAGCCTTCTAGCTCTTTTCGTTAAGGAGATATTGCAAGGCATTTGGAAAAAATGTCAACGCGGTTTTCTCTAAGGCGGAATAAGCTGGAGCAGATTTTTCAACGCTATCTTGTTCACACAATGCCTACAAGTCTAAATCTGCATTTTTAGCCTTCTAGCTCTTTTCGTTAAGGAGATATTGCAAGGCATTTGGAAAAAATGTCAACGCGGTTTTCTCTAAGGCGGAATAAGCTGGAGCAGATTTTTCAATGGTATCTTGTTCACACAATGTCTACAAGTCTAAATCTGCATTTTCAGCCTTCTAGCTCTTTTCGTTAAGGAGATATTGCAAGGCATTTGGAAAAAATGTCAACGCGGTTTTCTCTAAGGCGGAATAAGCTGGAGCAGATTTTTCAACGCTATCTTGTTCACACAATGCCTACAAGTCTAAATCTGCATTTTCAGCCTTCTAGCTCTTTTCGTTAAGGAGATATTGCAAGGCATTTGGAAAAAAATGTCAACGCGGTTTTCTCTAAGGCGGAATAAGCTGGAGCAGATTTTTCAACGCTATCTTGTTCACACAATGCCTACAAGTCTAAATCTGCATTTTCAGCCTTCTAGCTCTTTTCGTTAAGGAGATATTGCAAGGAATTTGGAAAAAATGTCAATGCGGTTTTCTCTAAGGCGGAATAAGCTGGAGCAGATTTATCAACGCTATCTTGTTCACACAATGCCTACAAGTCAAAATCTGCATTTTTAGCCTTCTAGCTCTTTTCGTTAAGGAGATATTGCAAGGCATTTGGAAAAAATGTCAACGCGGTTTTATCTAAGGCGGAATAAGCTGGAGCAGATTTTTCAACGCTATCTTGTTAACACAATGCCTACAAGTCTAAATCTGCATTTTTAGCCTTCTAGCTCTTTTAGTTAAGGAGATATTGCAAGGAATTTGGAAAAAATGTCAATGCGGTTTTCTCTAAGGCGGAATAAGCTGGAGCCGATTTTTCAATGCTATCTTGTTCACACAATGCCTACAAGTCTAAATCTGCATTTTCAGCCTTCTAGCTCTTTTCGTTAAGGAGATATTGCAAGGCATTTGGAAAAAATGTCAACGCGGTTTTCTCTAAGGCGGAATAAGCTGGAGCAGATTTTTCAACGCTATCTTGTTAACACAATGCCTACAAGTCTAAATCTGCATTTTTAGCCTTCTAGCTCTTTTAGTTAAGGAGATATTGCAAGGAATTTGGAAAAAATGTCAATGCGGTTTTCTCTAAGGCGGAATAAGCTGGAGCCGATTTTTCAACGCTATCTTGTTCACACAATGCCTACAAGTCTAAATCTGCATTTTCAGCCTTCTAGCTCTTTTCGTTAAGGAGATATTGCAAGGCATTTGGAAAAAATGTCAAAGCGGTTTTCTCTAAGGCGGAATAAGCTGGAGCAGATTTTTCAAAGCTATCTTGTTCACACAATGCCTACAAGTCTAAATCTGCATTTTCAGCCTTCTAGCTCTTTTCGTAAAGGAGATATTGCAAGGCATTTGGAAAAAATGTCAACGCGGTTTTCTCTAAGGCGGAATAAGCTGGAGCAGATTTTTCAACGCTATCTTGTTCACACAATGCCTACAAGTCTAATTCTGCATTTTCAGCCTTCTAGCTCTTTTGGTTAAGGAGATATTGCAAGGCATTTGGAAAAAATGTAAACGCGGTTTTCTCTAAGGCGGAATAAGCTGGAGCAGATTTTTCAATGCTATCTTGTTCACACAATGCCTACAAGTCTAAATCTGCATTTTTAGCCTTCTAGCTCTTTTAGTTAAGGAGATATTGCAAGGCATTTGGAAAAAATGTCAACGCGGTTTTCTCCAAGGCGGAATAAGCTGGAGCCGATTTTTCAACGCTATCTTGTTCACACAATGCCTACAAGTCTAAATCTGCATATTCAGCCTTCTTGCTCTTTTCGTTAAGGAGATATTGCAAGGCATTTGGAAAAAATGTCAATGCGGTTTTCTCTAAGGCGGAATAAGCTGGAGCAGATTTTTCAACGCTATCTTGTTCAAACAATGCCTACAAGTCAAAATCTGCATTTTTAGCCTTCTAGCTCTTTTCGTTAAGGAGATATTGCAAGGAATTTGGAAAAAATGTCAACGCGGTTTTCTCTAAGGCGGAATAAGCTGGAGCAGATTTTTCAACGCTATCTTGTTCACACAATGCCTACAAGTCTAAATCTGCATTTTCAGCCTTCTAGCTCTTTTCGTTAAGGAGATATTGCAAGGCATTTGGAAAAAATGTCAACGCGGTTTTCTCTAAGGCGGAATAAGCTGGAGCAGATTTTTCAAAGCTATCTTGTTCACACAATGCCTACAAGTCTAAATCTGCATTTTCAGCCTTCTAGCTCTTTTCGTTAAGGAGATATTGCAAGGCATTTGGAAAAAATGTCAACGCGGTTTTCTCTAAGGCGCAATAAGCTGGAGCAGATTTTTCAACGCTATCTTGTTCACACAATGCCTACAAGTCTAAATCTGCATTTTCAGCCTTCTAGCTCTTTTCGTTAAGGAGATATTGCAAGGCATTTGGAAAAAATGTAAACACGGTTTTCTCTAAGGCGGAATAAGCTGGAGCAGATTTTTCAACGCTATCTTGTTCACACAATGCCTACAAGTCTAAATCTGCATTTTTAGCCTTCTAGCTCTTTTAGTTAAGGAGATATTGCAAGGCATTTGGAAAAAATGTCAACGCGGTTTTCTCCAAGGCGGAATAAGCTGGAGCCGATTTTTCAACGCTGTCTTGTTCACACAATGCCTACAAGTCTAAATCTGCATTTTCAGCCTTCTAGCTCTTTTCGTTAAGGAGATATTGCAAGGCATTTGGAAAAAATGTCAACGCGGTTTTCTCTAAGGCGGAATAAGCTGGAGCAGATTTTTCAACGCTATCTTGTTCACACAATGCCTACAAGTCTAAATCTGCATTTTTAGCCTTCTAGCTCTTTTCGTTAAGGAGATATTGCAAGGCATTTGGAAAAAATGTCAACGCGGTTTTCTCTAAGGCGGAATAAGCTGGAGCAGATTTTTCAATGGTATCTTGTTCACACAATGTCTACAAGTCTAAATCTGCATTTTCAGCCTTCTAGCTCTTTTCGTTAAGGAGATATTGCAAGGCATTTGGAAAAAATGTCAACGCAGTTTTCTCTAAGGCGGAATAAGCTGGAGCAGATTTTTCAACGCTATCTTGTTCACACAATGCCTACAAGTCTAAATCTGCATTTTCAGCCTTCTAGCTCTTTTCGTTAAGGAGATATTGCAAGGCATTTGGAAAAAATGTCAACGCGGTTTTCTCTAAGGCGGAATAAGCTGGAGCAGATTTTTCAACGCTATCTTGTTCACACAATGCCTACAAGTCTAAATCTGCATTTTCAGCCTTCTAGCTCTTTTCGTTAAGGAAATATTGCAAGGAATTTGGAAAAAATGTCAATGCGGTTTTCTCTAAGGCGGAATAAGCTGGAGCAGATTTATCAACGCTATCTTGTTCACACAATGCCTACAAGTCAAAATCTGCATTTTTAGCCTTCTAGCTCTTTTCGTTAAGGAGATATTGCAAGGCATTTGGAAAAAATGTCAACGCGGTTTTCTCTAAGGCGGAATAAGCTGGAGCAGATTTTTCAAAGCTATCTTGTTAACACAATGCCTACAAGTCTAAATCTGCATTTTTAGCCTTCTAGCTCTTTTAGTTAAGGAGATATTGCAAGGAATTTGGAAAAAATGTCAATGCGGTTTTCTCTAAGGCGGAATAAGCTGGAGCCGATTTTTCAACGCTATCTTGTTCACACAATGCCTACAAGTCTAAATCTGCATTTTCAGCCTTCTAGCTCTTTTCGTTAAGGAGATATTGCAAGGCATTTGGAAAAAATGTCAAAGCGGTTTTCTCTAAGGCGGAATAAGCTGGAGCAGATTTTTCAAAGCTATCTTGTTCACACAATGCCTACAAGTCTAAATCTGCATTTTCAGCCTTCTAGCTCTTTTCGTAAAGGAGATATTGCAAGGCATTTGGAAAAAATGTCAACGCGGTTTTCTCTAAGGCGGAATAAGCTGGAGCAGATTTTTCAACGCTATCTTGTTCACACAATGCCTACAAGTCTAATTCTGCATTTTCAGCCTTCTAGCTCTTTTGGTTAAGGAGATATTGCAAGGCATTTGGAAAAAATGTAAACGCGGTTTTCTCTAAGGCGGAATAAGCTGGAGCAGATTTTTCAATGCTATCTTGTTCACACAATGCCTACAAGTCTAAATCTGCATTTTTAGCCTTCTAGCTCTTTTAGTTAAGGAGATATTGCAAGGCATTTGGAAAAAATGTCAACGCGGTTTTCTCCAAGGCGGAATAAGCTGGAGCCGATTTTTCAACGCTATCTTGTTCACACAATGCCTACAAGTCTAAATCTGCATATTCAGCCTTCTTGCTCTTTTCGTTAAGGAGATATTGCAAGGCATTTGGAAAAAATGTCAACGCGGTTTTCTCTAAGGCGGAATAAGCTGGAGCAGATTTTTCAACGCTATCTTGTTCACACAATGCCTACAAGTCTAAATCTGCATTTTTAGCCTTCTAGCTCTTTTCGTTAAGGAGATATTGCAAGGCATTTGGAAAAAATGTCAACGCGGTTTTCTCTAAGGCGGAATAAGCTGGAGCAGATTTTTCAATGGTATCTTGTTCACACAATGTCTACAAGTCTAAATCTGCATTTTCAGCCTTCTAGCTCTTTTCGTTAAGGAGATATTGCAAGGCATTTGGAAAAAATGTCAACGCGGTTTTCTCTAAGGCGGAATAAGCTGGAGCAGATTTTTCAACGCTATCTTGTTCACACAATGCCTACAAGTCTAAATCTGCATTTTCAGCCTTCTAGCTCTTTTCGTTAAGGAGATATTGCAAGGCATTTGGAAAAAAATGTCAACGCGGTTTTCTCTAAGGCGGAATAAGCTGGAGCAGATTTTTCAACGCTATCTTGTTCACACAATGCCTACAAGTCTAAATCTGCATTTTCAGCCTTCTAGCTCTTTTCGTTAAGGAGATATTGCAAGGAATTTGGAAAAAATGTCAATGCGGTTTTCTCTAAGGCGGAATAAGCTGGAGCAGATTTATCAACGCTATCTTGTTCACACAATGCCTACAAGTCAAAATCTGCATTTTTAGCCTTCTAGCTCTTTTCGTTAAGGAGATATTGCAAGGCATTTGGAAAAAATGTCAACGCGGTTTTATCTAAGGCGGAATAAGCTGGAGCAGATTTTTCAACGCTATCTTGTTAACACAATGCCTACAAGTCTAAATCTGCATTTTTAGCCTTCTAGCTCTTTTAGTTAAGGAGATATTGCAAGGAATTTGGAAAAAATGTCAATGCGGTTTTCTCTAAGGCGGAATAAGCTGGAGCCGATTTTTCAATGCTATCTTGTTCACACAATGCCTACAAGTCTAAATCTGCATTTTCAGCCTTCTAGCTCTTTTCGTTAAGGAGATATTGCAAGGCATTTGGAAAAAATGTCAACGCGGTTTTCTCTAAGGCGGAATAAGCTGGAGCAGATTTTTCAACGCTATCTTGTTAACACAATGCCTACAAGTCTAAATCTGCATTTTTAGCCTTCTAGCTCTTTTAGTTAAGGAGATATTGCAAGGAATTTGGAAAAAATGTCAATGCGGTTTTCTCTAAGGCGGAATAAGCTGGAGCCGATTTTTCAACGCTATCTTGTTCACACAATGCCTACAAGTCTAAATCTGCATTTTCAGCCTTCTAGCTCTTTTCGTTAAGGAGATATTGCAAGGCATTTGGAAAAAATGTCAAAGCGGTTTTCTCTAAGGCGGAATAAGCTGGAGCAGATTTTTCAAAGCTATCTTGTTCACACAATGCCTACAAGTCTAAATCTGCATTTTCAGCCTTCTAGCTCTTTTCGTAAAGGAGATATTGCAAGGCATTTGGAAAAAATGTCAACGCGGTTTTCTCTAAGGCGGAATAAGCTGGAGCAGATTTTTCAACGCTATCTTGTTCACACAATGCCTACAAGTCTAATTCTGCATTTTCAGCCTTCTAGCTCTTTTGGTTAAGGAGATATTGCAAGGCATTTGGAAAAAATGTAAACGCGGTTTTCTCTAAGGCGGAATAAGCTGGAGCAGATTTTTCAATGCTATCTTGTTCACACAATGCCTACAAGTCTAAATCTGCATTTTTAGCCTTCTAGCTCTTTTAGTTAAGGAGATATTGCAAGGCATTTGGAAAAAATGTCAACGCGGTTTTCTCCAAGGCGGAATAAGCTGGAGCCGATTTTTCAACGCTATCTTGTTCACACAATGCCTACAAGTCTAAATCTGCATATTCAGCCTTCTTGCTCTTTTCGTTAAGGAGATATTGCAAGGCATTTGGAAAAAATGTCAATGCGGTTTTCTCTAAGGCGGAATAAGCTGGAGCAGATTTTTCAACGCTATCTTGTTCAAACAATGCCTACAAGTCAAAATCTGCATTTTTAGCCTTCTAGCTCTTTTCGTTAAGGAGATATTGCAAGGAATTTGGAAAAAATGTCAACGCGGTTTTCTCTAAGGCGGAATAAGCTGGAGCAGATTTTTCAACGCTATCTTGTTCACACAATGCCTACAAGTCTAAATCTGCATTTTCAGCCTTCTAGCTCTTTTCGTTAAGGAGATATTGCAAGGCATTTGGAAAAAATGTCAACGCGGTTTTCTCTAAGGCGGAATAAGCTGGAGCAGATTTTTCAACGCTATCTTGTTCACACAATGCCTACAAGTCTAAATCTGCATTTTCAGCCTTCTAGCTCTTTTCGTTAAGGAGATATTGCAAGGCATTTGGAAAAAATGTCAACGCGGTTTTCTCTAAGGCGCAATAAGCTGGAGCAGATTTTTCAACGCTATCTTGTTCACACAATGCCTACAAGTCTAAATCTGCATTTTCAGCCTTCTAGCTCTTTTCGTTAAGGAGATATTGCAAGGCATTTGGAAAAAATGTAAACACGGTTTTCTCTAAGGCGGAATAAGCTGGAGCAGATTTTTCAACGCTATCTTGTTCACACAATGCCTACAAGTCTAAATCTGCATTTTTAGCCTTCTAGCTCTTTTAGTTAAGGAGATATTGCAAGGCATTTGGAAAAAATGTCAACGCGGTTTTCTCCAAGGCGGAATAAGCTGGAGCCGATTTTTCAACGCTGTCTTGTTCACACAATGCCTACAAGTCTAAATCTGCATTTTCAGCCTTCTAGCTCTTTTCGTTAAGGAGATATTGCAAGGCATTTGGAAAAAATGTCAACGCGGTTTTCTCTAAGGCGGAATAAGCTGGAGCAGATTTTTCAACGCTATCTTGTTCACACAATGCCTACAAGTCTAAATCTGCATTTTTAGCCTTCTAGCTCTTTTCGTTAAGGAGATATTGCAAGGCATTTGGAAAAAATGTCAACGCGGTTTTCTCTAAGGCGGAATAAGCTGGAGCAGATTTTTCAATGGTATCTTGTTCACACAATGTCTACAAGTCTAAATCTGCATTTTCAGCCTTCTAGCTCTTTTCGTTAAGGAGATATTGCAAGGCATTTGGAAAAAATGTCAACGCAGTTTTCTCTAAGGCGGAATAAGCTGGAGCAGATTTTTCAACGCTATCTTGTTCACACAATGCCTACAAGTCTAAATCTGCATTTTCAGCCTTCTAGCTCTTTTCGTTAAGGAGATATTGCAAGGCATTTGGAAAAAATGTCAACGCGGTTTTCTCTAAGGCGGAATAAGCTGGAGCAGATTTTTCAACGCTATCTTGTTCACACAATGCCTACAAGTCTAAATCTGCATTTTCAGCCTTCTAGCTCTTTTCGTTAAGGAGATATTGCAAGGAATTTGGAAAAAATGTCAATGCGGTTTTCTCTAAGGCGGAATAAGCTGGAGCAGATTTATCAACGCTATCTTGTTCACACAATGCCTACAAGTCAAAATCTGCATTTTTAGCCTTCTAGCTCTTTTCGTTAAGGAGATATTGCAAGGCATTTGGAAAAAATGTCAACGCGGTTTTCTCTAAGGCGGAATAAGCTGGAGCAGATTTTTCAACGCTATCTTGTTAACACAATGCCTACAAGTCTAAATCTGCATTTTTAGCCTTCTAGCTCTTTTAGTTAAGGAGATATTGCAAGGAATTTGGAAAAAATGTCAATGCGGTTTTCTCTAAGGCGGAATAAGCTGGAGCCGATTTTTCAACGCTATCTTGTTCACACAATGCCTACAAGTCTAAATCTGCATTTTCAGCCTTCTAGCTCTTTTCGTTAAGGAGATATTGCAAGGCATTTGGAAAAAATGTCAAAGCGGTTTTCTCTAAGGCGGAATAAGCTGGAGCAGATTTTTCAAAGCTATCTTGTTCACACAATGCCTACAAGTCTAAATCTGCATTTTCAGCCTTCTAGCTCTTTTCGTAAAGGAGATATTGCAAGGCATTTGGAAAAAATGTCAACGCGGTTTTCTCTAAGGCGGAATAAGCTGGAGCAGATTTTTCAACGCTATCTTGTTCACACAATGCCTACAAGTCTAATTCTGCATTTTCAGCCTTCTAGCTCTTTTGGTTAAGGAGATATTGCAAGGCATTTGGAAAAAATGTAAACGCGGTTTTCTCTAAGGCGGAATAAGCTGGAGCAGATTTTTCAATGCTATCTTGTTCACACAATGCCTACAAGTCTAAATCTGCATTTTTAGCCTTCTAGCTCTTTTAGTTAAGGAGATATTGCAAGGCATTTGGAAAAAATGTCAACGCGGTTTTCTCCAAGGCGGAATAAGCTGGAGCCGATTTTTCAACGCTATCTTGTTCACACAATGCCTACAAGTCTAAATCTGCATATTCAGCCTTCTTGCTCTTTTCGTTAAGGAGATATTGCAAGGCATTTGGAAAAAATGTCAATGCGGTTTTCTCTAAGGCGGAATAAGCTGGAGCAGATTTTTCAACGCTATCTTGTTCAAACAATGCCTACAAGTCAAAATCTGCATTTTTAGCCTTCTAGCTCTTTTCGTTAAGGAGATATTGCAAGGAATTTGGAAAAAATGTCAACGCGGTTTTCTCTAAGGCGGAATAAGCTGGAGCAGATTTTTCAACGCTATCTTGTTCACACAATGCCTACAAGTCTAAATCTGCATTTTCAGCCTTCTAGCTCTTTTCGTTAAGGAGATATTGCAAGGCATTTGGAAAAAATGTCAACGCGGTTTTCTCTAAGGCGGAATAAGCTGGAGCAGATTTTTCAACGCTATCTTGTTCACACAATGCCTACAAGTCTAAATCTGCATTTTCAGCCTTCTAGCTCTTTTCGTTAAGGAGATATTGCAAGGCATTTGGAAAAAATGTCAACGCGGTTTTCTCTAAGGCGCAATAAGCTGGAGCAGATTTTTCAACGCTATCTTGTTCACACAATGCCTACAAGTCTAAATCTGCATTTTCAGCCTTCTAGCTCTTTTCGTTAAGGAGATATTGCAAGGCATTTGGAAAAAATGTAAACACGGTTTTCTCTAAGGCGGAATAAGCTGGAGCAGATTTTTCAACGCTATCTTGTTCACACAATGCCTACAAGTCTAAATCTGCATTTTTAGCCTTCTAGCTCTTTTAGTTAAGGAGATATTGCAAGGCATTTGGAAAAAATGTCAACGCGGTTTTCTCCAAGGCGGAATAAGCTGGAGCCGATTTTTCAACGCTGTCTTGTTCACACAATGCCTACAAGTCTAAATCTGCATTTTCAGCCTTCTAGCTCTTTTCGTTAAGGAGATATTGCAAGGCATTTGGAAAAAATGTCAACGCGGTTTTCTCTAAGGCGGAATAAGCTGGAGCAGATTTTTCAACGCTATCTTGTTCACACAATGCCTACAAGTCTAAATCTGCATTTTTAGCCTTCTAGCTCTTTTCGTTAAGGAGATATTGCAAGGCATTTGGAAAAAATGTCAACGCGGTTTTCTCTAAGGCGGAATAAGCTGGAGCAGATTTTTCAATGGTATCTTGTTCACACAATGTCTACAAGTCTAAATCTGCATTTTCAGCCTTCTAGCTCTTTTCGTTAAGGAGATATTGCAAGGCATTTGGAAAAAATGTCAACGCAGTTTTCTCTAAGGCGGAATAAGCTGGAGCAGATTTTTCAACGCTATCTTGTTCACACAATGCCTACAAGTCTAAATCTGCATTTTCAGCCTTCTAGCTCTTTTCGTTAAGGAGATATTGCAAGGCATTTGGAAAAAATGTCAACGCGGTTTTCTCTAAGGCGGAATAAGCTGGAGCAGATTTTTCAACGCTATCTTGTTCACACAATGCCTACAAGTCTAAATCTGCATTTTCAGCCTTCTAGCTCTTTTCGTTAAGGAGATATTGCAAGGAATTTGGAAAAAATGTCAATGCGGTTTTCTCTAAGGCGGAATAAGCTGGAGCAGATTTATCAACGCTATCTTGTTCACACAATGCCTACAAGTCAAAATCTGCATTTTTAGCCTTCTAGCTCTTTTCGTTAAGGAGATATTGCAAGGCATTTGGAAAAAATGTCAACGCGGTTTTCTCTAAGGCGGAATAAGCTGGAGCAGATTTTTCAACGCTATCTTGTTAACACAATGCCTACAAGTCTAAATCTGCATTTTTAGCCTTCTAGCTCTTTTAGTTAAGGAGATATTGCAAGGAATTTGGAAAAAATGTCAATGCGGTTTTCTCTAAGGCGGAATAAGCTGGAGCCGATTTTTCAACGCTATCTTGTTCACACAATGCCTACAAGTCTAAATCTGCATTTTCAGCCTTCTAGCTCTTTTCGTTAAGGAGATATTGCAAGGCATTTGGAAAAAATGTCAACGCGGTTTTCTCTAAGGCGGAATAAGCTGGAGCAGATTTTTCAACGCTATCTTGTTCACACAATGCCTACAAGTCTAAATCTGCATTTTCAGCCTTCTAGCTCTTTTCGTAAAGGAGATATTGCAAGGCATTTGGAAAAAATGTCAACGCGGTTTTCTCTAAGGCGGAATAAGCTGGAGCAGATTTTTCAACGCTATCTTGTTCACACAATGCCTACAAGTCTAATTCTGCATTTTCAGCCTTCTAGCTCTTTTGGTTAAGGAGATATTGCAAGGCATTTGGAAAAAATGTAAACGCGGTTTTCTCTAAGGCGGAATAAGCTGGAGCAGATTTTTCAACGCTATCTTGTTCACACAATGCCTACAAGTCTAAATCTGCATTTTTAGCCTTCTAGCTCTTTTAGTTAAGGAGATATTGCAAGGCATTTGGAAAAAATGTCAACGCGGTTTTCTCCAAGGCGGAATAAGCTGGAGCCGATTTTTCAACGCTATCTTGTTCACACAATGCCTACAAGTCTAAATCTGCATATTCAGCCTTCTTGCTCTTTTCGTTAAGGAGATATTGCAAGGCATTTGGAAAAAATGTCAATGTGGTTTTCTCTAAGGCGGAATAAGCTGGAGCAGATTTTTCAACGCTATCTTGTTCACACAATGCCTACAAGTCAAAATCTGCATTTTTAGCCTTCTAGCTCTTTTCGTTAAGGAGATATTGCAAGGCATTTGGAAAAAATGTCAACGCGGTTTTCTCTAAGGCGGAATAAGCTGGAGCAGATTTTTCAACGCTATCTTGTTCACACAATGCCTACAAGTCTAAATCTGCATTTTCAGCCTTCTAGCTCTTTTCGTTAAGGAGATATTGCAAGGCATTTGGAAAAAATGTCAACGCGGTTTTCTCTAAGGCGGAATAAGCTGGAGCAGATTTTTCAACGCTATCTTGTTCACACAATGCCTACAAGTCTAAATCTGCATTTTCAGCCTTCTAGCTCTTTTCGTTAAGGAGATATTGCAAGGCATTTGGAAAAAATGTCAACGCGGTTTTCTCTAAGGCGGAATAAGCTGGAGCAGATTTTTCAACGCTATCTTGTTCACACAATGCCTACAAGTCTAAATCTGCATTTTCAGCCTTCTAGCTCTTTTCGTTAAGGAGATATTGCTAGGCAGTCGTGTTCACTTGAGCTCCCCTGAGAACCAGCCCAGCGGTAGCCACTCCCCCAGCCTCCCCGGGCACGGGGGGAGCTCTTGCGGGAGAGGATAGGCAAGCACATGGTGCGGGTTTGCCTAGTTCCAGCAGTCTTCAGATACCAGTAATTCCCCCTCTGGGCTTCCCTGAGCTTGGGGACCCAGAGGTGGGTACGTGGAAGCGGGCACCCGGTGCGGGGACGCTTTTTTGCTGCATTACCTAATATGGTAAGAGAAGAAAGCCAGCGGTCGGCTAAAGCTGACACATCGGCACAGACAAGCAGTGCACCCGTAGGTGCAGGAATGGCTGAAAAAGTTTTTAGTGACGGAGATGGTCCCCCGGAAGACTCCAGAGGTACCCCTGCACATAGCGTGGTGTGGGGAGAAGAGACGGAGAAACCCGCCGCGAATGCCACCGGCGGTAGCGGCACAACAGCAGCTACGGGGGGCTATGATTCATCACCACCCATTTCGGATGACACCAGTGTTGACGAGAGAGAAGACGAGCATCTCGACATAATGGGATTGCAAGATTTGAAAAGAGAGTACGGCAGAACCAGCAAAAAGCTTCTAAAGGCAAAGTTACAGCGTACTACATGCCACCATTGGGAGAAGAGTTCTTTGAAAGATGAAATTGCTATCCACATGAAGACCCTGAGCAAGATTGAAAAAAGAATTGAGCAGAAGCAAGGAGAAAAAAGAAAATTAAAATCTTCTCCAGCACCAGAAGGGTTAACGGCGAGCAAGGTGATAGCAGTTCAACCTGCAGTCTGTGACGTCACCATGGAAAAAGCCAGACTCGTGGAGCACAGGAGTGCGGGAATCCCACAGACAGAGGCTGGCAAAACCTGGAGTGTCATGGCGCCCGTGAGAGAGACGGAGTCAGCTGCTGGATGTCGGGAGCAGCGGGGACCCCAGGACGCGGTGAGTATGGAGACTGAAGTTCTTTCTGATGACGCTGCGTACCTGGGGACCCCTGATGCGTTCAGGACACAGACCCGTTTAGCGGTGATGCAGCCGGCGGCTGCTGTAAATGTATTGGTGACAGCAGGCGCACTGGGAGGCTTAGTGGTAGATAACCAAAAGCCGGGTCCCAGTGTAGCAAATGCTGAAACAATGCAAAGTATGGACAATGCAATTAATGTGATAAAGGAAAATATAAACAGATTTTCACAGGGGCAGAAATGTTTGAATGAGAAAAAATTGTCAGTGAAAGAAAAAAATGTATTTGATACCATATATGGCAAGATTGGTGCGCCTGAAGGTGCTATGGGTGCAATAAAGATTATTGCAGAACAACTGGAGAAAAATGCTAGTGGAAAAAATGTCAACGCGGTTTTCTCTAAGGCGGAATAAGCTGGAGCAGATTTTTCAACGCTATCTTGTTCACACAATGCCTACAAGTCTAAATCTGCATTTTCAGCCTTCTAGCTCTTTTCGTTAAGGAGATATTGCTAGGCAGTCGTGTTCACTTGAGCTCCCCTGAGCACCAGCCCAGCGGTAGCCACTCCCCCAGCCTCCCCGGGCACGGGGGGAGCTCTTGCGGGGAGAGGATAGGCAAGCACACGTTGCGGGGTTGCCTAGTTCCAGCAGTCTTCAGATACCAGTAATTCCCCCTCTGGGCTTCCCTGAGCTTGGGGACCCACAGGTGGGTACGTGGAAGCGGGCACCCGGTGCGGGGACGCTTTTTTGCTGCATTACCTAATATGGTAAGAGAAGAAAGCCAGCGGTCGGCTAAAGCTGACACATCGGCACAGACAAGCAGTGCACCCGTAGGTGCAGGAATGGCTGAAAAAGTTTTTAGTGACGGAGATGGTCCCCCGGAAGACTCCAGAGGTACCCCTGCACATAGCGTGGTGTGGGGAGAAGAGACGGAGAAACCCGCCGCGAATGCCACCGGCGGTAGCGGCACAACAGCAGCTATGGGGGGCTATGATTCATCACCACCCATTTCGGATGACACCAGTGTTGACGAGAGAGAAGACGAGCATCTCGACATAATGGGATTGCAAGATTTGAAAAGAGAGTACGGCAGAACCAGCAAAAAGCTTCTAAAGGCAAAGTTACAGCGTACTACATGCCACCATTGGGAGAAGAGTTCTTTGAAAGATGAAATTGCTATCCACATGAAGACCCTGAGCAAGATTGAAAAAAGAATCGAGCAGAAGCAAGGAGAAAAAAGAAAATTAAAATCTTCTCCAGCACCAGAAGGGTTAACGGCGAGCAAGGTGATAGCAGTTCAACCTGCAGTCTGTGACGTCACCATGGAAAAAGCCAGACTCGTGGAGCACAGGAGTGCGGGAATCCCACAGACAGAGGCTGGCAAAACCTGGAGTGTCATGGCGCCCGTGAGAGAGACGGAGTCAGCTGCTGGATGTCGGGAGCAGCGGGGACCCCAGGACGCGGTGAGTATGGAGACTGAAGTTCTTTCTGATGACGCTGCGTACCTGGGGACCCCTGATGCGTTCAGGACACAGACCCGTTTAGCGGTGATGCAGCCGGCGGCTGCTGTAAATGTATCGGTGACAGCAGGCGCACTGGGCGGCTTAGTGGTAGATAGCCAAAAGCCGGGTCCCAGTGTAGCAAATGCTGAAACAATGCAAAGTATGGACAATGCAATTAATGTGATAAAGGAAAATATAAACAGATTTTCACAGGGGCAGAAATGTTTGAATGAGAAAAAATTGTCAGTGAAAGAAAAAAATGTATTTGATACCATATATGGCAAGATTGGTGCGCCAGAAGGTGCTATGGGTGCAATAAAGATTATTGCAGAACAACTGGAGAAAAATGCTAGTGGTGAAAATGTGATTGAAAAAAATGGTGATGTGTCGACAGAAAATATGTCGACCAAAGTAAAAACCCCAATTTCCTATGCAAAGGCTGTGAAAAATGTTACTAATGCAAGTGTTAGTGAAGAATTACCTAGTCCTAACACAAATAACATAAGAAAGCGTAACCTGATACAATTTAAATGGATCGACACTAACCCAGTGCCGACGCAGACAACCTTTTTAAACATGATTTTTTCTTTAGACGTTTGTGCAAAAGACCTATCAGCATGTATTCACCCCGAGAGAACCCCCATTTTTGATTTAAGTTTCCTTTCACCCCACAAGATGCAGAAAGTGCTAACAGAATGGGAAGCAAAAAAATTTGATAACAAATATTTTGGGTACACAGTGTTTGCTATGTCACAGCCAGAGAATACCAGAGTTAAAATTTTAGTCAGGAATGACATGATCCCACCGGAGGATATCCGTTACTGGCTCAGTCGCCAATGTAATTTAAAAGGTGACATGGTGAAGGTAGGGTATACACTTGGTGTATGGGGGGGTGCGTGGTCTGTCATGGTGAGGCTGAACCAGGTTGGGGGGAGAACCGCGCATCTCCCATCAGCCGCCTACATTGGCCGGGATAGAATCCAAGTTTTTTATCCCGGCCAACCTAGGACATGTTTTAAATGTGGCAAAGAAGGGCACAATAGTAACGAATGTGGGGAGATAAAATGCTCTTTGTGTGGCGAATCTGGCCACCCCTCAAAAACCTGCAATAAGGTAACCTGCAACCTTTGTGGGTTTAAGGGGCATCCATATAGCCGTTGCCCAGACTCCTTGAAAAATATAATTGACAGATCAGATGCAGCGAAAATGAAAAAATACACAAAAGCTGTAATTAATAAAGAGAGGAACATTGAATGGAGTAAAGGTGATGACGAGGTGGAGGGTGAGTTTTTTGAAGTGGTAAAAAAAAGTAAAAAATCTGTGAAAGGGAAAGAGAAAGGAAAAACAGATATTGACTTGTCAAACAGGTTCCTGTTTTTTTCTGATGATGAAGGGGACGAGGAGAGGGAGGAGGAGAAAGATGGTGAGGGAGAGGTATATAAAGAAGGTGGCGAACTTGTGTTTAAACCCCAAAAAAAAGAAAGTAAAATTGAAAAAGGCAAGAAAAAAATGGGTAAAAAATTCGACATAAAACATAAACAAGATGAAAGGAGAGAGAAAGAGTTAATTAAACATAGAATGAAAACAGTTGACATGCTTGATCAAGATGAGTGTTCTGAGGAAGACATGGATAGCACTGTTAATAAAGAGGACTCAGATGAGTCCAATAATATTATTGTAAGGAAAGCTGCTTGCAAGGGGGAAATGAGTGAGACCGATGTCTCAACCAAAAGCTGTGAGCTAACAAAAAAAAAGCCACCTGATGTGATTAACAAAGGTGGTGATGGTTTGTCTGAGGTAATGGATGTGGTTATGAATGTGGTGGGTGGTGGTGAATGTAAGGATGGTGGTGGGAAGGGTGAAAGTAAATAATTTGTTATAAGATTCTCTTTCTACAAATTTTTTCATGGCTCCCCACCTCATTAGATGTGCCACTCTTAATGTGGCCTCCATATCATCGAATCAGGCTCAGTTTATGGCTTATGATTTTCTTAAAAGCGAGGATTTTGACATACTTTTCCTTCAGGAGACCAGAGTGAGAACCCTTGACGTTCTTCATAGAGCCAAGAGGGAGTGGACGAGAGGTCGCTCATTCTGGTCTCTTGCAGCTGAGCCTTATAGTGGAGTGGCGGTCCTTTTCACCGACAAGGTAACCGTGAACAGATTTGTAGAATTAGATGTTGGAAGATGTATGATTTTGGATGTCAGCTTCAGAGGGCAGGACCTGAGGCTAATAAATATCTATGGCCCCCAGAGTGCCTGGGACAGGAAATGCCTTTTTGAGCTGATAAAACCATTTTTATACACAGCTCAGCAGGTCGTTTTTGGAGGCGATTTCAACGCCGTGGTAAGACCAAAGGACAGAGGAGGTTCCAAAAACAATAGGACCCTGAGCTATGATGCAAATTTCCTAGTAAAAATGGTGATGTGTCGACAGAAAATATGTCGACCAAAGTAAAAACCCCAATTTCCTATGCAAAGGCTGTGAAAAATGTTACTAATGCAAGTGTTAGTGAAGAATTACCTAGTCCTAACACAAATAACATAAGAAAGCGTAACCTGATACAATTTAAATGGATCGACACTAACCCAGTGCCGACGCAGACAACCTTTTTAAACATGATTTTTTCTTTAGACGTTTGTGCAAAAGACCTATCAGCATGTATTCACCCCGAGAGAACCCCCATTTTTGATTTAAGTTTCCTTTCACCCCACAAGATGCAGAAAGTGCTAACAGAATGGGAAGCAAAAAAATTTGATAACAAATATTTTGGGTACACAGTGTTTGCTATGTCACAGCCAGAGAATACCAGAGTTAAAATTTTAGTCAGGAATGACATGATCCCACCGGAGGATATCCGTTACTGGCTCAGTCGCCAATGTAATTTAAAAGGTGACATGGTGAAGGTAGGGTATACACTTGGTGTATGGGGGGGTGCGTGGTCTGTCATGGTGAGGCTGAACCAGGTTGGGGGGAGAACCGCGCATCTCCCATCAGCCGCCTACATTGGCCGGGATAGAATCCAAGTTTTTTATCCCGGCCAACCTAGGACATGTTTTAAATGTGGCAAAGAAGGGCACAATAGTAACGAATGTGGGGAGATAAAATGCTCTTTGTGTGGCGAATCTGGCCACCCCTCAAAAACCTGCAATAAGGTAACCTGCAACCTTTGTGGGTTTAAGGGGCATCCATATAGCCGTTGCCCAGACTCCTTGAAAAATATAATTGACAGATCAGATGCAGCGAAAATGAAAAAATACACAAAAGCTGTAATTAATAAAGAGAGGAACATTGAATGGAGTAAAGGTGATGACGAGGTGGAGGGTGAGTTTTTTGAAGTGGTAAAAAAAAGTAAAAAATCTGTGAAAGGGAAAGAGAAAGGAAAAACAGATATTGACTTGTCAAACAGGTTCCTGTTTTTTTCTGATGATGAAGGGGACGAGGAGAGGGAGGAGGAGAAAGATGGTGAGGGAGAGGTATATAAAGAAGGTGGCGAACTTGTGTTTAAACCCCAAAAAAAAGAAAGTAAAATTGAAAAAGGCAAGAAAAAAATGGGTAAAAAATTCGACATAAAACATAAACAAGATGAAAGGAGAGAGAAAGAGTTAATTAAACATAGAATGAAAACAGTTGACATGCTTGATCAAGATGAGTGTTCTGAGGAAGACATGGATAGCACTGTTAATAAAGAGGACTCAGATGAGTCCAATAATATTATTGTAAGGAAAGCTGCTTGCAAGGGGGAAATGAGTGAGACCGATGTCTCAACCAAAAGCTGTGAGCTAACAAAAAAAAAGCCACCTGATGTGATTAACAAAGGTGGTGATGGTTTGTCTGAGGTAATGGATGTGGTTATGAATGTGGTGGGTGGTGGTGAATGTAAGGATGGTGGTGGGAAGGGTGAAAGTAAATAATTTGTTATAAGATTCTCTTTCTACAAATTTTTTCATGGCTCCCCACCTCATTAGATGTGCCACTCTTAATGTGGCCTCCATATCATCGAATTAGGCTCAGTTTATGGCTTATGATTTTCTTAAAAGCGAGGATTTTGACATACTTTTCCTTCAGAAGACCAGAGTGAGAACCCTTGAGGTTCTTCATAGAGCAAGAGGGAGTGGACGAGAGGTCCCTCATTCTGGTCTCTTGCAGCTGAGCCTTATAGTGGAGTGGCGGTCCTTTTCACCGACAAGGTAACCGTGAACAGATTTGTAGAATTAGATGTTGGAAGATGTATGATTTTGGATGTCAGCTTCAGAGGGCAGGACCTGAGGCTAATAAATATCTATGGCCCCCAGAGTGCCTGGGACAGGAAATGCCTTTTTGAGCTGATAAAACTATTTTTATACACAGCTCAGCAGGTCGTTTTTGGAGGCGATTTCAATGCCGTGGTAAGACCAAAGGACAGAGGAGGTTCCAAAAACAATAGGACCCTGAGCTATGATGCAAATTTCCTAGTAAAAATGGTTAGACAGGCAGGGCTGGAGGATGTTCACATTAAACACTCTCCAGACCTCACGGGTTTCACTTATTTTAGTGGAAAGCATAGGTCTAGAATAGATAGATTTTTTGTTAAAAGAGGTTCAAAAACTTTACCCCCTAAGGTAGAGCCAGTAGAATTCTCTGACCACTGTTTTCTCTATTTTTCTTTGAATGCTTCGGAGACCATTCAGAAAGGAAGAGGCCTGTGGAGATTGAACTCTGAACTCCTGAAGGATGAGAGCGTGATGCAGTCCCTCAGAAGTCTCCTGATGGACCATGAATCACTGTTGGAGGCAGGTTGGAGTAGATCGGAGTGGTGGGAGGTAATGAAAAATAAAGTCCAAGGTTTCTTCAAAAGACTGGTAAGGAAAAAGAACTTGAAAAAGAAAAATGCCTACTATGTTCTTAAAAGGGAATTAGATTTCTTGATCTCTGAGGGTGGAGATAGTGGGGAAATCTCCCGAGTGAAGTCTCAGATGAGAGAATGTCAGTATGACCGATTAGCGTCTTTGACCCTGGAGAGGGATTATGGTGTGTATACCACTCACCTGATCCCTACCAGGATTGTAGAAAAGCGATCGGGGTAAAAGAGATCAGGGGCCTGCATGATGGACAGGATGTACTTCAGGAGAAGAAGGAAGGCATCCTGAAAGTTGTGGAGACCTATTACTCTGATCTCTTGTCTGAGAAGCCACTTTTTAGAGAAAGGATGGAGTCTTTCCTGGAGGAGACACCAAACCTGGTGAATCCAGGGTACTGCTCTTGATTGTTTGGACAACAATATAAGTGTAGAAGAAGTTAGGGAAGCAATTGATGGTTTATCATTGAAAAAGTCACCCGGGCCTGATGGCCTAACATCGGAGTTTTACAAAGAGCTCTCTGATGTCATAGCTCCCCGTCTCACGGAGGTTTTTAATACCTGTTTAGAGGAGGGTGAACTGTCTCCTTACATGAGACGGTCGGCCCTTATCTTGTTGTTCAAAGGAAAGGATCGTGCCCGTATTGGGAATTGGCGCCCCATCGCTCTTCTGAATACGAACAGAAAGATTCTGTCAAAATTCTTTTTTAACAGAATCATGGAGTTCTCAAGAGAGCTTCTTTCCCCTTCCCAGCACTGCACCGTGAAGGGGCGAAGCACCTTTAGTGCAGTCCTTGGTGTCCGGGAAGCCGTGGAGCGGTGCAGAGCTGGAAAGATTGGGAAATACATGCTGGCTTTGGATCAATCAAAGGCTTTTGACCGTGTCAATCATAAGTACCTGTGGGCACTACTGGAAAGGTATGGCTTTCCACAAAAGATGGTAAATTGGTTAAAAATCTTGTACAAAAAGGCAGAGAGCTTCCCTCTTGTCAATGGTTGGGTTGGGCCCTCTTTCAGTGTGGACTCCGGTGTATGTCAGGGTTGTCCCCTGAGCTCCCTTCTGTACCTGTTTGCAATCGATCCCTTCGTCAGGAGGATTGAGAACAGCACGTTGGAGGGGTTGCAGCTGTCTACGGAGTGCACATTGAAAGTGACAGCCTATGCGGATGATGTCACTGTTGTCCTGTCATCCGTGGCAGAGACTGGTGTCATCGACCAACTGGTCCAGGATTATTCTGAGGCTTCCGGTTCTAGAGTGAACCAGGACAAGAGTGAAGTTTTCTGGATGGGGGAAGGAGAAGAGTTTTCTCTCCCGGACACCTTCCCTGTGGCCAAAGACAATATCAAAATTCTTGGCATCCAATTTGACCATGGAGATTATTCCACCTTAAATTGGGAGCGGAAGTTGGAGGATGCAACCCGGAAAGTGTGCTTCTGGAGGGGACAAAAGTTTTCCCTGAGGGAAAGGGTTGACATTTGCAAAACCTATTTGATACCAATCTTTTTGTATGTCAGCTATGTCTGTTTTTTGCCTCAGTCAATGTGGTCCAGGTTGTGTTCCCTGTTCTTCCAGATGCTCTGGGGGAACAGGATGAACATTGTCAAGAGAGGTATCACGTACAGATCGAGGGCTAAAGGGGGCCAGGATATGGTCAATCCCGTAGTCTTTTTTGTAACAGCTTTTTTAAAGTTAAACATTGGCAGCCTCTTTTTAGGGGAGCCCCCTCGATGGGTACATGGATTTTTGGAATGGTGGAATCCTTTTTCTAGAGCATGGATAGATGGTGGTCGATTGAAGAGACCTTGGTCTAGGCGAGGTTACCTCCCGATCTACGTGATCTTGTCCATCAGGATGATATCTAAGTGGAGCTTGACAACTGGTGATGTGAGAGATCTCTCGAGAAAGGAGTTGGGAAAGAGGGTCTTACAGATCTATTTCCTGGCCCCACTGGCTCTGAGAGACTGCCCAGGGACTGTCTGTTCAGCAGGTTTGAAGTTACTCAATGAGCGACGCATTCCTCTGAAGTTTAGAGACATTGCCTGGCTCTCGTTTCTAGGGAAGCTCTATGTTAAGGGGAACCTTAAGTTTCTAAGTACCAATGACTGTGGTTGCCCACGTGAGGAATGTCTAGGGGAGGAGGAGACTATAGACCACTTTATTCTTCAGTGTCCCTTTAATGTAGATGTTTACAAATCAGTATTAATCTCTTTAGGTATCCCTTGTCTTTCGGGGCTCAGTTACCCGGAATGGGCCTACGGGGCTTTCAAAAGATATGGGAATTTTGATTTATGCACAATTTATATAGTTAGTCTAGTGGTTAGGTATCACACGTGGAATGCACTGTGTCATATTGGAATCAGGCAGAAAATCCTTCCTCTTAGGTCGGTGGTGGGTCTCATTCTACACGATGTGAAGGTGGTGATGGATATGGAAAGGGAAAAGCTGGATGCCATCAGCTGGTCTCGCTTATGGGGTCAGCTGAAGCCTCCTTGAGTAGGTGGCATTCAGTGGCTCCTGGAACATTCTGGGATCCTTTTTCTTTTCTTACACTTATTAGTATAATCAGTCATGTACAAAAAAATGGTTTACATACATCTTACATGCACATAATATTTGTTTACTTATATTAATGTTGGATGGTTGTATGAAGGCGGGGAGTGTTTGAAAATGAGTGAAGTCCTGTGAGTATTGGAAATAAATGATCATATGTATAAAGGTGATGGGTAATAGATTGGTGATGGTTTTTTTTAGGTGGGATGTATGATTAATATATATGGTGTGTGAGTGAATGGTGGATGGATAAAGTATACATGGTGTTTGTCTTCTTTGTGGCATGAATGAAGAATGCTTGGGGGAGTATGTGTATAAATGAGTATGAAAGGGTATGAGTGAAAATAAAGGATCTTTCCTTTAAAAAAGAAAAACGTATGGGCCTAAAAAATAGGCTCATGGGTAAGCCATAAAGGCTTGCGTACAAAGTTTATATATATGTTTTAAATAAAACATACAGTCATACTAAGTACATTGAACATTCTATATGATATGTTGTTTCCTGTATGGTAAAATAATGATGTATTTCATTAAAAATGGAACACATGCAAAGTATATATATGATTTGAGAAATAAATGAATAAAGTTTAAAACATGAAATAAAATCCAGAACATATGGATATTTTTCACGGTTAAAGTCATAACATGTATATTGATACTTTATATGATATATTTTTCTTTTTGCAATAAAGTGATGATGGAATTTTCTTTGAATAAAGCTTAAAGGCCTATATGAAGAATATACATGAGTTTATAAATAAAGAATACAAAATAAAGTGTTATGATATGTAATAAAATCCAGAATACATGGAAATTATGTTTATGATCAAAGTTTATGTTATTTAATATTTTTGTATATTTTGTATATTGTTTTTTTATATGATATATTTTTCCTTTTGCAATAAAGTGATGATGGAATTTCTTTGAATAAAGCTTAAAGGCCTATATGAAGCATATACATGAGATTACAAATAAAGAATAAAAGTGTTATGATATGTAATAAAATCAAGAATACATGGAAATTATGTTTATGATCAAAGTTTATGTTATTTAATATGTTTGTATATTTGTATATTGTTTTTATATATGATATTTTTTTGTAAAAAAAAAAAAAAAAGTGTAATGTTGCAATTCATAAATAAAATAAAGCATGACAATGCCTACAAGTCTAAATCTGCATTTTCAGCCTTCTAGCTCTTTTCGTTAAGGAGATATTGCAAGGCATTTGGAAAAAATGTCAACGCGGTTTTCTCTAAGGCGGAATAAGCTGCAGCAGATTTTTCAACGCTATCTTGTTCACACAATGCCTACAAGTCTAAATCTGCATTTTCAGCCTTCTAGCTCTTTTCGTTAAGGAGATATTGCAAGGCATTTGGAAAAAATGTCAACGCGGTTTTCTCTAAGGCGCAATAAGCTGGAGCAGATTTTTCAACGCAATCTTGTTCACACAATGCCTACAAGTCTAAATCTGCATTTTCAGCCTTCTAGCTCTTTTCGTTAAGGAGATATTGCAAGGCATTTGGAAAAAATGTCAACGCGGTTTTCTCTAAGGCGGAATAAGCTGGAGCAGATTTTTCAACGCTATCTTGTTCACACAATGCCTACAAGTCTAAATCTGCATTTTCAGCCTTCTAGCTCTTTTCGTTAAGGAGATATTGCAAGGCATTTGGAAAAAATGTCAACGCGGTTTTCTCTAAGGCGGAATAAGCTGGAGCAGATTTTTCAACGCTATCTTGTTAACACAATGCCTACAAGTCTAAATCTGCATTTTTAGCCTTCTAGCTCTTTTAGTTAAGGAGATATTGCAAGGAATTTGGAAAAAATGTCAATGCGGTTTTCTCTAAGGTGGAATAAGCTGGAGCCGATTTTTCAACGCTATCTTGTTCACACAATGCCTACAAGTCTAAATCTGCATTTTCAGCCTTCTAGCTCTTTTCGTTAAGGAGATATTGCAAGGCATTTGGAAAAAATGTCAACGCGGTTTTCTCTAAGGCGGAATAAGCTGGAGCAGATTTTTCAACGCTATCTTGTTCACACAATGCCTACAAGTCTAATTCTGCATTTTCAGCCTTCTAGCTCTTTTGGTTAAGGAGATATTGCAAGGCATTTGGAAAAAATGTAAACGCGGTTTTCTCTAAGGCGGAATAAGCTGGAGCAGATTTTTCAACGCTATCTTGTTCACACAATGCCTACAAGTCTAAATCTGCATTTTTAGCCTTCTAGCTCTTTTAGTTAAGGAGATATTGCAAGGCATTTGGAAAAAATGTCAACGCGGTTTTCTCCAAGGCGGAATAAGCTGGAGCCGATTTTTCAACGCTATCTTGTTCACACAATGCCTACAAGTCTAAATCTGCATATTCAGCCTTCTTGCTCTTTTCGTTAAGGAGATATTGCAAGGCATTTGGAAAAAATGTCAATGTGGTTTTCTCTAAGGCGGAATAAGCTGGAGCAGATTTTTCAACGCTATCTTGTTCACACAATGCCTACAAGTCAAAATCTGCATTTTTAGCCTTCTAGCTCTTTTCGTTAAGGAGATATTGCAAGGCATTTGGAAAAAATGTCAACGCGGTTTTCTCTAAGGCGGAATAAGCTGGAGCAGATTTTTCAACGCTATCTTGTTCACACAATGCCTACAAGTCTAAATCTGCATTTTCAGCCTTCTAGCTCTTTTCGTTAAGGAGATATTGCAAGGCATTTGGAAAAAATGTCAACGCGGTTTTCTCTAAGGCGGAATAAGCTGGAGCAGATTTTTCAACGCTATCTTGTTCACACAATGCCTACAAGTCTAAATCTGCATTTTCAGCCTTCTAGCTCTTTTCGTTAAGGAGATATTGCAAGGCATTTGGAAAAAATGTCAACGCGGTTTTCTCTAAGGCGGAATAAGTTGGGGCAGATTTTTCAACGCTATCTTGTTCACACAATGCCTACAAGTCTAAATCTGCATTTTCAGCCTTCTAGCTCTTTTCGTTAAGGAGATATTGCTAGGCAGTCGTGTTCACTTGAGCTCCCCTGAGAACCAGCCCAGCGGTAGCCACTCCCCCAGCCTCCCCGGGCACGGGGGGAGCTCTTGCGGGGAGAGGATAGGCAAGCACATGGTGCGGGTTTGCCTAGTTCCAGCAGTCTTCAGATACCAGTAATTCCCCCTCTGGGCTTCCCTGAGCTTGGGGACCCAGAGGTGGGTACGTGGAAGCGGGCACCCGGTGCGGGGACGCTTTTTTGCTGCATTACCTAATATGGTAAGAGAAGAAAGCCAGCGGTCGGCTAAAGCTGACACATCGGCACAGACAAGCAGTGCACCCGTAGGTGCAGGAATGGCTGAAAAAGTTTTTAGTGACGGAGATGGTCCCCCGGAAGACTCCAGAGGTACCCCTGCACATAGCGTGGTGTGGGGAGAAGAGACTGAGAAACCCGCCGCGAATGCCACCGGCGGTAGTGGCACAACAGCAGCTACGGGGGGCTATGATTCATCACCACCCATTTCGGATGACACCAGTGTTGACGAGAGAGAAGACGAGCATCTCGACATAATGGGATTGCAAGATTTGAAAAGAGAGTACGGCAGAACCAGCAAAAAGCTTCTAAAGGCAAAGTTACAGCGTACTACATGCCACCATTGGGAGAAGAGTTCTTTGAAAGATGAAATTGCTATCCACATGAAGACCCTGAGCAAGATTGAAAAAAGAATTGAGCAGAAGCAAGGAGAAAAAAGAAAATTAAAATCTTCTCCAGCACCAGAAGGGTTAACGGCGAGCAAGGTGATAGCAGTTCAACCTGCAGTCTGTGACGTCACCATGGAAAAAGCCAGACTCGTGGAGCACAGGAGTGCGGGAATCCCACAGACAGAGGCTGGCAAAACCTGGAGTGTCATGGCGCCCGTGAGAGAGACGGAGTCAGCGGCTGGATGTCGGGAGCAGCGGGGATCCCAGGACGCGGTGAGTATGGAGACTGAAGTTCTTTCTGATGACGCTGCGTACCTGGGGACCCCTGATGCGTTCAGGACACAGACCCGTTTAGCGGTGATGCAGCCGGCGGCTGCTGTAAATGTATTGGTGACAGCAGGCGCACTGGGAGGCTTAGTGGTAGATAACCAAAAGCCGGGTCCCAGTGTAGCAAATGCTGAAACAATGCAAAGTATGGACAATGCAATTAATGTGATAAAGGAAAATATAAACAGATTTTCACAGGGGCAGAAATGTTTGAATGAGAAAAAATTGTCAGTGTAAGAAAAAAATGTATTTGATACCATATATGGCAAGATTGGTGCGCCTGAAGGTGCTATGGGTGCAATAAAGATTATTGCAGAACAACTGGAGAAAAATGCTAGTGGAAAAAATGTCAACGCGGTTTTCTCTAAGGCGGAATAAGCTGGAGCAGATTTTTCAACGCTATCTTGTTCACACAATGCCTACAAGTCTAAATCTGCATTTTCAGCCTTCTAGCTCTTTTCGTTAAGGAGATATTGCTAGGCAGTCGTGTTCACTTGAGCTCCCCTGAGCACCAGCCCAGCGGTAGCCACTCCCCCAGCCTCCCCGGGCACGGGGGGAGCTCTTGCGGGGAGAGGATAGGCAAGCACACGTTGCGGGGTTGCCTAGTTCCAGCAGTCTTCAGATACCAGTAATTCCCCCTCTGGGCTTCCCTGAGCTTGGGGACCCACAGGTGGGTACGTGGAAGCGGGCACCCGGTGCGGGGACGCTTTTTTGCTGCATTACCTAATATGGTAAGAGAAGAAAGCCAGCGGTCGGCTAAAGCTGACACATCGGCACAGACAAGCAGTGCACCCGTAGGTGCAGGAATGGCTGAAAAAGTTTTTAGTGACGGAGATGGTCCCCCGGAAGACTCCAGAGGTACCCCTGCACATAGCGTGGTGTGGGGAGAAGAGACGGAGAAACCCGCCGCGAATGCCACCGGCGGTAGCGGCACAACAGCAGCTATGGGGGGCTATGATTCATCACCACCCATTTCGGATGACACCAGTGTTGACGAGAGAGAAGACGAGCATCTCGACATAATGGGATTGCAAGATTTGAAAAGAGAGTACGGCAGAACCAGCAAAAAGCTTCTAAAGGCAAAGTTACAGCGTACTACATGCCACCATTGGGAGAAGAGTTCTTTGAAAGATGAAATTGCTATCCACATGAAGACCCTGAGCAAGATTGAAAAAAGAATCGAGCAGAAGCAAGGAGAAAAAAGAAAATTAAAATCTTCTCCAGCACCAGAAGGGTTAACGGCGAGCAAGGTGATAGCAGTTCAACCTGCAGTCTGTGACGTCACCATGGAAAAAGCCAGACTCGTGGAGCACAGGAGTGCGGGAATCCCACAGACAGAGGCTGGCAAAACCTGGAGTGTCATGGCGCCCGTGAGAGAGACGGAGTCAGCTGCTGGATGTCGGGAGCAGCGGGGACCCCAGGACGCGGTGAGTATGGAGACTGAAGTTCTTTCTGATGACGCTGCGTACCTGGGGACCCCTGATGCGTTCAGGACACAGACCCGTTTAGCGGTGATGCAGCCGGCGGCTGCTGTAAATGTATCGGTGACAGCAGGCGCACTGGGCGGCTTAGTGGTAGATAGCCAAAAGCCGGGTCCCAGTGTAGCAAATGCTGAAACAATGCAAAGTATGGACAATGCAATTAATGTGATAAAGGAAAATATAAACAGATTTTCACAGGGGCAGAAATGTTTGAATGAGAAAAAATTGTCAGTGAAAGAAAAAAATGTATTTGATACCATATATGGCAAGATTGGTGCGCCTGAAGGTGCTATGGGTGCAATAAAGATTATTGCAGAACAACTGGAGAAAAATGCTAGTGGTGAAAATGTGATTGAAAAAAATGGTGATGTGTCGACAGAAAATATGTCGACCAAAGTAAAAACCCCAATTTCCTATGCAAAGGCTGTGAAAAATGTTACTAATGCAAGTGTTAGTGAAGAATTACCTAGTCCTAACACAAATAACATAAGAAAGCGTAACCTGATACAATTTAAATGGATCGACACTAACCCAGTGCCGACGCAGACAACCTTTTTAAACATGATTTTTTCTTTAGACGTTTGTGCAAAAGACCTATCAGCATGTATTCACCCCGAGAGAACCCCCATTTTTGATTTAAGTTTCCTTTCACCCCACAAGATGCAGAAAGTGCTAACAGAATGGGAAGCAAAAAAATTTGATAACAAATATTTTGGGTACACAGTGTTTGCTATGTCACAGCCAGAGAATACCAGAGTTAAAATTTTAGTCAGGAATGACATGATCCCACCGGAGGATATCCGTTACTGGCTCAGTCGCCAATGTAATTTAAAAGGTGACATGGTGAAGGTAGGGTATACACTTGGTGTATGGGGGGGTGCGTGGTCTGTCATGGTGAGGCTGAACCAGGTTGGGGGGAGAACCGCGCATCTCCCATCAGCCGCCTACATTGGCCGGGATAGAATCCAAGTTTTTTATCCCGGCCAACCTAGGACATGTTTTAAATGTGGCAAAGAAGGGCACAATAGTAACGAATGTGGGGAGATAAAATGCTCTTTGTGTGGCGAATCTGGCCACCCCTCAAAAACCTGCAATAAGGTAACCTGCAACCTTTGTGGGTTTAAGGGGCATCCATATAGCCGTTGCCCAGACTCCTTGAAAAATATAATTGACAGATCAGATGCAGCGAAAATGAAAAAATACACAAAAGCTGTAATTAATAAAGAGAGGAACATTGAATGGAGTAAAGGTGATGACGAGGTGGAGGGTGAGTTTTTTGAAGTGGTAAAAAAAAGTAAAAAATCTGTGAAAGGGAAAGAGAAAGGAAAAACAGATATTGACTTGTCAAACAGGTTCCTGTTTTTTTCTGATGATGAAGGGGACGAGGAGAGGGAGGAGGAGAAAGATGGTGAGGGAGAGGTATATAAAGAAGGTGGCGAACTTGTGTTTAAACCCCAAAAAAAAGAAAGTAAAATTGAAAAAGGCAAGAAAAAAATGGGTAAAAAATTCGACATAAAACATAAACAAGATGAAAGGAGAGAGAAAGAGTTAATTAAACATAGAATGAAAACAGTTGACATGCTTGATCAAGATGAGTGTTCTGAGGAAGACATGGATAGCACTGTTAATAAAGAGGACTCAGATGAGTCCAATAATATTATTGTAAGGAAAGCTGCTTGCAAGGGGGAAATGAGTGAGACCGATGTCTCAACCAAAAGCTGTGAGCTAACAAAAAAAAAGCCACCTGATGTGATTAACAAAGGTGGTGATGGTTTGTCTGAGGTAATGGATGTGGTTATGAATGTGGTGGGTGGTGGTGAATGTAAGGATGGTGGTGGGAAGGGTGAAAGTAAATAATTTGTTATAAGATTCTCTTTCTACAAATTTTTTCATGGCTCCCCACCTCATTAGATGTGCCACTCTTAATGTGGCCTCCATATCATCGAATTAGGCTCAGTTTATGGCTTATGATTTTCTTAAAAGCGAGGATTTTGACATACTTTTCCTTCAGAAGACCAGAGTGAGAACCCTTGAGGTTCTTCATAGAGCAAGAGGGAGTGGACGAGAGGTCCCTCATTCTGGTCTCTTGCAGCTGAGCCTTATAGTGGAGTGGCGGTCCTTTTCACCGACAAGGTAACCGTGAACAGATTTGTAGAATTAGATGTTGGAAGATGTATGATTTTGGATGTCAGCTTCAGAGGGCAGGACCTGAGGCTAATAAATATCTATGGCCCCCAGAGTGCCTGGGACAGGAAATGCCTTTTTGAGCTGATAAAACTATTTTTATACACAGCTCAGCAGGTCGTTTTTGGAGGCGATTTCAACGCCGTGGTAAGACCAAAGGACAGAGGAGGTTCCAAAAACAATAGGACCCTGAGCTATGATGCAAATTTCCTAGTAAAAATGGTTAGACAGGCAGGGCTGGAGGATGTTCACATTAAACACTCTCCAGACCTCACGGGTTTCACTTATTTTAGTGGAAAGCATAGGTCTAGAATAGATAGATTTTTTGTTAAAAGAGGTTCAAAAACTTTACCCCCTAAGGTAGAGCCAGTAGAATTCTCTGACCACTGTTTTCTCTATTTTTCTTTGAATGCTTCGGAGACCATTCAGAAAGGAAGAGGCCTGTGGAGATTGAACTCTGAACTCCTGAAGGATGAGAGCGTGATGCAGTCCCTCAGAAGTCTCCTGATGGACCATGAATCACTGTTGGAGGCAGGTTGGAGTAGATCGGAGTGGTGGGAGGTAATGAAAAATAAAGTCCAAGGTTTCTTCAAAAGACTGGTAAGGAAAAAGAACTTGAAAAAGAAAAATGCCTACTATGTTCTTAAAAGGGAATTAGATTTCTTGATCTCTGAGGGTGGAGATAGTGGGGAAATCTCCCGAGTGAAGTCTCAGATGAGAGAATGTCAGTATGACCGATTAGCGTCTTTGACCCTGGAGAGGGATTATGGTGTGTATACCACTCACCTGATCCCTACCAGGATTGTAGAAAAGCGATCGGGGTAAAAGAGATCAGGGGCCTGCATGATGGACAGGATGTGCTTCAGGAGAAGAAGGAAGGCATCCTGAAAGTTGTGGAGACCTATTACTCTGATCTCTTGTCTGAGAAGCCACTTTTTAGAGAAAGGATGGAGTCTTTCCTGGAGGAGACACCAAACCTGGTGAATCCAGGGTACTGCTCTTGATTGTTTGGACAACAATATAAGTGTAGAAGAAGTTTTTTTTTTTTTAAACATTCATCTTTATTGAAAAAAAAAAATTTTCTTTCCTTTTTCCTTTTTTTTACATACAAAAAGAAACACAGAGAACAAAGTACAAAGACATATACACAATATACAAAAAAAAAAAAAAAACCCAAGAAAGCCACAGAGGACAACATAACACATTAGCATATCGTACGTACATTTCTTCATCTAGTAACTTATCATACGTTATTACACACAGGTTACATATCTTAACAGGTGCAGATGGACATTTAAAAACTATAGAGCTCTCAATACTCAGAGGACATAAGATCCTTGGATCAATTGGTATATTACCCACCACAGCATGTAAATTATTTTAGATAAATATATTCGTCAAACATTTGTAGACCTAGAGCATCCCAATATCGGGGAGAACGCTGTCATAGATTTAATTCCTCTACTCTTTTTACTCTTTTTGTGGCGCAGCTTTATATTCGGTAAGGAATCCGAGTTACCAACCCATTTAACCACCCTTCAAACTATAAATAAATTCATATCATATAATTCTTAATAAACTCGATACATTGATTACTGTGAAAAGGTAAATTTTGTGAATAATTATCTTATTTATATATATATATAACCGCTCCATCCAATTTACTTATCAATAAGTAACAGTGCAAAAATTACTATATTATTTATATATTATATTACTAACGTGCCTCTTACACAACAAATATTGCTCCTCTTTTATTCCTTTACAGTGTTTGTTATAACTACAAAAAATAATGTGTAAAAAAAATTAATTTGATCTTGGTGCGTTATACCACTTTGAATAATACCATCCTCCCCAGATATCAATAAATCTACTACTCTGATTCCTTTGAAAGAGTAAAAATCTTTCGTGATCGATGGTATAATTGACCAACGAAATCCAATCCCTAAGGGTCGGACTCTTTGACGCCATCCAAGAGCGAGCAATGATCACTTTAGCTAACGCACAGAGATTTACTGCTAGCTGTTTTTTCTCATCTGATAATTCATCAGGCCACACCCCCATTATAGGACCCAAAGGTTGCAGGTTCATTACATGTATACCAATTTTTCTCATTACCTCCCCAACTCCCCGCCAGTATTCCTGCAGCTCTCTACACTCCCAAAGGAGATGCCAAAATCCACATCCAAGTTCTTTACATTTTGGACATATATCCATTTTTTTAGAAAACTTACTCATCCTCTCGGGAGTTAGATACGTACGGTGAAATATATTCAATTGAATTTGTTGTGTCCTGAGAGAATTGGTAGCTTTGCTCGGAATAGACATTGCCACTCTCCAGTTTTCCTCATTGATTTGTGGTATATTAATAGCCCATTTAACATAAAGTGCCCTCAGCTCCTCACCTTGTCTAATCTCCATCAAAAATTTATAACATTTTGAGATATACTTCCCTGTACCCAATTTACTAATTACTTTTTTTAAAGGAGCTTCCAGAATACATCTGGAGTTAATCCCATTTGTACTATATAATGCACTTCTTAGTTGTAGAAATCTATAAAACATGCTCCATGGGAGTGCGAATTCCTCCTGGAGTTGGGTATAAGATTTCATATGGCCATCCTCGTAGATCTGACCCACTGAGCGGACATTATATTGACCCCAGATTTTACCGCCCTGATTGTTCTTTAGATGTTTAGATGACTTAAAGGAGAACAGGTGCGTATCCGGATCAACTCCATTGAAATCTAGATTCCTATTGACCCAATTCCAAACAACTCTGGCCTGTTTCAGAATTGGATGAGCTCTTAAACCAATATCCTCCGCCAAAATTGCCTGGACTGGGGTAAGGCCTGGATAAATCTTATCAATAAACCACCAAAGTTCCCCGGAGTATTCCCCTTCCCTGATCCAATCTCTCAGATGCACTATTTGAGCTGCAAAGTAGTACATCTTAAGATCTGGCATCGCCATTCCACCTTTTTCGCGATCTCTGGTTAGTACATTAAATTTAATTCTTGGAAGCTTATTTTTCCATATAAAGGATGAGAGTATATTATTAATTTTTCGAAAAACCTTATTGGGAATAACCAAGGGAGCATGCTGGAGTGCATATAGAAAGCCTGGCAGAACTGCCATTTTGATTAAATTTACCCTGCCCAGTACCGTTAATGGCAACTTCAACCAACATCTACATTTAGTTTTTAATTTAGAAATTAAGGGGTCTATATTTTCCGAAATAAAATTGCTAGGGTCCATTGATACAGTAATACCCAGATATTTGAATCTGTCTATCTGTGGAAGGCATATATCAGGACACAATTCTTCCAAACCCTCATCCCGTGTTACCAACAGCTGTGACTTGTTACAGTTAATAGTTAGGCCTGAGTATCTCCCAAACTCTTGAATACACTTCACTATTCCTGACAGTGAATTTTCGTGATCCGTCATGCCAACTAACAAATCGTCTGCATATAAAGAGATGAAATTTCCGTTATCACCCCCTATTGCCTGACTGTCCCCCATAAGTGATCTCAACTTACAGGCTAAAGGCTCTATCGCCAACGCAAATAAGAGGGGGGACATAGGGCACCCCTGTCTCGTTCCACGGGACAGTGGAAAAGGGTTGGAGACGTATCCATTGATAGATATTCTGGCCCTAGGGTTTTGGTATAGGAGAAATACCCATCCAATAAACCTAGGACCAAATCCGAAGGCCCGTAAAGTGTATTCAAGATATAACCATTCGACCGAGTCGAATGCTTTACTTATATCAAACGACGCAATTGCCGTTTGCTTACCCAAAAAATTAGCCCTCTGAATGGACATAAACACTCTTCTCAGGTTGATAGTGGTGGACTTCCCTTTCATAAAGCCGGTTTGGTCCGGATGAATCGTCTCCCCGATTACTCCCTCCAATCTAGTCGCGAAGACCTTTGCAAAAATCTTTGCGTCTACAGTGATCAGGGAAATTGGCCTGTATGATTTAACCAGAGAAGAGTCCCTATCTCCCTTCAGGATGAGAGTGATAACTGCCTCTGCCATAGAGTCAGGCAGCTTCCCCTCCAGGTCCATCGTTTGGAAGAGTTCCAGCAGTCTAGGGGCTAAAGTGCTGGCACAGTATTTATATAACTCGCTGGGCAGCCCATCAATGCCTGAGGCTTTACCACTTGCAAGGGTTTTTATTGCCGACTGAATCTCCTCTAGCGTAACCGGGGACTCTAACTTTTGCCTACTCTCCGCAGACAATTGTGGTAGTCCACATTTATTCAGATACCTTGTAATCTCATCACCCGAATTTGAGTTCCTGGACTGGTACGCCTCTGTAAAATGATTTACAAATGCCTCAGTTATTTTAGGGGTACTAGTCAGAAGTTCGCCAGAGGAAGACCTAATTTTAGTTATTACCTTAGGGGTACCCTCAGTTTTTGACAAATAGGACAAATATTTACCCGATTTATCATTATCCCTATACATTTGATGGGATTTATTTAAGAGCCTACAGTTAGTCATTGTTTGTTGATATTCCACCCATCTGCGCTGGGCTTCCAACCATTCTACCTTGACCGTCTCAGTTTTTTCACGGAGATATTTCTGTTCCAGCTCTATCTGCTTGACCTCAAGCATTGTTACTTGTTCCTGGCATTTCCTTTTTTCTACTGCTATTTTTTTAATCAAGACCCCTCTAAAATATGCCTTAAACGAGTCCCAAACCACCATATTATTAACTGAGTTGACATTATGACCAAAAAAACCCTCTATCTCAGCTGCAAAATCCTCCCCACTACCCAAGTTAGTTAGGCATGATGGGTGGAATCGCCAATATCGGAAACCTTCACAATTTTCCGTTTCTACTTGGAGCAAAATTGGAGAGTGGTCGGATATCCCTCGCGCCTGGTATGTAATCTGGGTGATATATTTCAGAAGATTTTTTGACGAGAATACTATATCAATCCTTGAGAAGGAATTGTATGTTTGAGAATAACATGAAAATTGCTGTACCCTCTCGTTTCTCTCTCTCCATACATCAACCCACCCCATCTCGGTTATAAATTCTGCCAGACCACTACTCCCCCTAACCTGTCCCCCCCGATTATTCCACCTGTCCATTAATGGATCCATAACTGAATTGAAATCTCCAAGGCAGATAGTATAATTATCTGGTCTGGAAATGGCAAACTCCATAGCAAGCTTCAGGATTTGAAATGAAAAGGGCGGCGGTATATACACTGCCAATAGACTATATCTAATGGAGTTTATATAGGCATCAAGAAATACGTATCTACCCATCGGGTCAATAGTAGAAGAGACACACTCAAATAGTATATTTTTCTTAATAATAATGGATACCCCTCTAGAGGCTGTAGAGAATTGTGAATGGAAGGACCAGCCAATCCATGGCCGCCTCAGGGCCAATAATCTATCCTCGCATAGGTGGGTTTCCTGCAAGCAGATAATTTCTGCCTCTAGAACCTTGCACTGCTTGAGGACAAGGGCCCTTTTGACCCTGTCATTCAAGCCACGAACGTTCCATGATAAAAATTTAACCATGACTGCTCCTTCCGACCATTATTGTGCGTAATGTACTGCCCCTCCAATTACCTACTAGCTGGTTTGCGGAGGTTCTTAGATACCTCTTCACATAAATTATTAATAATTTCAGACAAATTACCCACAGGGGTTGATGGCATATTCCTTTCCAAGGGCTTCTTGTCCCTAAATCTACATTGGTTTTGATTGTTCTGATCTGTAACCTGTTATTACAATACGTACTACATACTGACATAGACAAACAAATACATAGACCCCCCCACCCTGTATAACCCATCCCTTTAGGCATACCTATTCCCATTACCCCCAAGCAAACAAAACTCTCAAGAAAAAAAAAAAAACAAAAAAAAAAAACACAAAATTACTTTCGCCAAGGACTGTCACTTAACAGCCACCAACAAAAGCGTGCCTGGCTCTCCAGCCATGCCAAGGCCTATGTTAGATTAACTTCCCCTCCTTCGCCAACCAGAAAAACTACGCCCTTACTGATATTTTTAATAACAGCCAGATATAGTATCTAGTACACCGGTTAGTTAAGGTTGTCCAGTATATATGATATAAATTATAATAGGCATTCTAAAGATAGCTGTCAACTTTAATTATTTGCGAGCTGTTTCCTGCCTGGATAGTTCACATCCAACCATGCTGCAGCCTCCTCTGGATTAAAAAAAAACTTGGTTTCATTATTTATCACCACTCTTAACTTAGACGGATAGAGCATAGAGTACTTGATGTTTAAATCTCTTAGTCTTGTTTTGATGTCCTTAAATCTTGCTCTGTCCTTCTGTACGTCATACGGCAGGTCTGGAAATATCGAGATTTTTTTGCCATTATAGCATATACCCTCTTTGGCTCTCGCCAACCTGAGGATACTGTCTCTGTCCCTAAAGTGCAGTACTTTAATGATTAAGGTACGGGCTGGAGCACCAGGAGTTGGAGGCTTTGCAGGAATCCGATGCGCTCGTTCAATTGTAAAGAAAGCGGAAAGAGACTCCTTTCCAAAGACTTGTATTAACCAGTCCTGCATAAATTTTTCTGGTGAGTCTCCCTCCACCCTCTCCTCAAACCCGACGAAGCGTAAATTATTTCGGCGTAACCGCCCTTCCATATCGGAGATTTTGAACTTCATATCCGATATATTACCAGTCAGGACTTTCACCTGCTTTTGGAGAGGGCCTAGTGTATCCTCTATTTCTGATACCCGACTTTCCACCTCTGTCACTCTGTCTCGGGTTTTCTGAGCGTCATCTCTCAACAACGTTATATCTGATTGTACATTGTTAATCTGGGCAGACAGCCTTGTCTCGCAGGCATTTACTGCATCTAAAAGCTGCTGTAGTGTAACCTCGTTCTGTTGCGGGGCACTGCCACTTTTTACAGGGGTTGTTTGTGGGGTATTCTGCTGCGATCCGGCAGCGCCTTGTGCCTGCGTGCGGGCATATTTTTCCAGCCGAGTGGCCGCAGTTGCTTGAGTGGATTTACCCATTGATCCACTCAATTAGTGCTTCCACCACCAAGAGACTTAATTCAACAGCCCTTGATATCTATAGTGATGTTTCAATCTCAGAGGTCTGTCAACCCTTTTTCCCTCTTCCACTCTGGTCACAATATATATTTGTTAGCTTGCCAGGAAAATGACTGCGCAATGGATAATAGTACACAGCTCCTGGTCTAATAGCTTCCAGATGTTCCAAATAGTACACAGCTCCTGGTCTAATAATTCCAGACCTATTACTCTGATCTCTTGTCTGAGAAGCCACTTATCAGAGAAAGGATGGAGTCTTTCCTGGAGGAGACACCAAACCTGGTGAATCCAGGTACTGCTCTTGATTGTTTGGACAACAATATAAGTGTAGAAGAAGTTAGGGAAGCAATTGATGGTTTATCATTGAAAAAGTCACCCGGGCCTGATGGCCTAACATCGGAGTTTTACAAAGAGCTCTCTGATGTCATAGCTCCCCGTCTCACGGAGGTTTTTAATACCTGTTTAGAGGAGGGTGAACTGTCTCCTTACATGAGACGGTCGGCCCTTATCTTGTTGTTCAAAGGAAAGGATCGTGCCCGTATTGGGAATTGGCGCCCCATCGCTCTTCTGAATACGAACAGAAAGATTCTGTCAAAATTCTTTTTTAACAGAATCATGGAGTTCTCAAGAGAGCTTCTTTCCCCTTCCCAGCACTGCACCGTGAAGGGGCGAAGCACCTTTAGTGCAGTCCTTGGTGTCCGGGAAGCCGTGGAGCGGTGCAGAGCTGGAAAGATTGGGAAATACATGCTGGCTTTGGATCAATCAAAGGCTTTTGACCGTGTCAATCATAAGTACCTGTGGGCACTACTGGAAAGGTATGGCTTTCCACAAAAGATGGTAAATTGGTTAAAAATCTTGTACAAAAAGGCAGAGAGCTTCCCTCTTGTCAATGGTTGGGTTGGGCCCTCTTTCAGTGTGGACTCCGGTGTATGTCAGGGTTGTCCCCTGAGCTCCCTTCTGTACCTGTTTGCAATCGATCCCTTCGTCAGGAGGATTGAGAACAGCACGTTGGAGGGGTTGCAGCTGTCTACGGAGTGCACATTGAAAGTGACAGCCTATGCGGATGATGTCACTGTTGTCCTGTCATCCGTGGCAGAGACTGGTGTCATCGACCAACTGGTCCAGGATTATTCTGAGGCTTCCGGTTCTAGAGTGAACCAGGACAAGAGTGAAGTTTTCTGGATGGGGGAAGGAGAAGAGTTTTCTCTCCCGGACACCTTCCCTGTGGCCAAAGACAATATCAAAATTCTTGGCATCCAATTTGACCATGGAGATTATTCCACCTTAAATTGGGAGCGGAAGTTGGAGGATGCAACCCGGAAAGTGTGCTTCTGGAGGGGACAAAAGTTTTCCCTGAGGGAAAGGGTTGACATTTGCAAAACCTATTTGATACCAATCTTTTTGTATGTCAGCTATGTCTGTTTTTTGCCTCAGTCAATGTGGTCCAGGTTGTGTTCCCTGTTCTTCCAGATGCTCTGGGGGAACAGGATGAACATTGTCAAGAGAGGTATCACGTACAGATCGAGGGCTAAAGGGGGCCAGGATATGGTCAATCCCGTAGTCTTTTTTGTAACAGCTTTTTTAAAGTTAAACATTGGCAGCCTCTTTTTAGGGGAGCCCCCTCGATGGGTACATGGATTTTTGGAATGGTGGAATCCTTTTTCTAGAGCATGGATAGATGGTGGTCGATTGAAGAGACCTTGGTCTAGGCGAGGTTACCTCCCGATCTACGTGATCTTGTCCATCAGGATGATATCTAAGTGGAGCTTGACAACTGGTGATGTGAGAGATCTCTCGAGAAAGGAGTTGGGAAAGAGGGTCTTACAGATCTATTTCCTGGCCCCACTGGCTCTGAGAGACTGCCCAGGGACTGTCTGTTCAGCAGGTTTGAAGTTACTCAATGAGCGACGCATTCCTCTGAAGTTTAGAGACATTGCCTGGCTCTCGTTTCTAGGGAAGCTCTATGTTAAGGGGAACCTTAAGTTTCTAAGTACCAATGACTGTGGTTGCCCACGTGAGGAATGTCTAGGGGAGGAGGAGACTATAGACCACTTTATTCTTCAGTGTCCCTTTAATGTAGATGTTTACAAATCAGTATTAATCTCTTTAGGTATCCCTTGTCTTTCGGGGCTCAGTTACCCGGAATGGGCCTACGGGGCTTTCAAAAGATATGGGAATTTTGATTTATGCACAATTTATATAGTTAGTCTAGTGGTTAGTATCACACGTGGAATGCACGGTGTCATATTGGAATCAGGCAGAAAATCCTTCCTCTTAGGTCGGTGGTGGGTCTCATTCTACACGATGTGAAGGTGGTGATGGATATGGAAAGGGAAAAGCTGGATGCCATCAGCTGGTCTCGCTTATGGGGTCAGCTGAAGCCTCCTTGAGTAGGTGGCATTCAGTGGCTCCTGGAACATTCTGGGATCCTTTTTCTTTTCTTACACTTATTAGTATAATCAGTCATGTACAAAAAAATGGTTTACATACATCTTACATGCACATAATATTTGTTTACTTATATTAATGTTGGATGGTTGTATGAAGGCGGGGAGTGTTTGAAAATGAGTGAAGTCCTGTGAGTATTGGAAATAAATGATCATATGTATAAAGGTGATGGGTAATAGATTGGTGATGGTTTTTTTTAGGTGGGATGTATGATTAATATATATGGTGTGTGAGTGAATGGTGGATGGATAAAGTATACATGGTGTTTGTCTTCTTTGTGGCATGAATGAAGAATGCTTGGGGGAGTATGTGTATAAATGAGTATGAAAGGGTATGAGTGAAAATAAAGGATCTTTCCTTTAAAAAAGAAAAACGTATGGGCCTAAAAAATAGGCTCATGGGTAAGCCATAAAGGCTTGCGTACAAAGTTTATATATATGTTTTAAATAAAACATACAGTCATACTAAGTACATTGAACATTCTATATGATATGTTGTTTCCTGTATGGTAAAATAATGATGTATTTCATTAAAAATGGAACACATGCAAAGTATATATATGATTTGAGAAATAAATGAATAAAGTTTAAAACATGAAATAAAATCCAGAACATATGGATATTTTTCACGGTTAAAGTCATAACATGTATATTGATACTTTATATGATATATTTTTCTTTTTGCAATAAAGTGATGATGGAATTTTCTTTGAATAAAGCTTAAAGGCCTATATGAAGAATATACATGAGTTTATAAATAAAGAATACAAAATAAAGTGTTATGATATGTAATAAAATCCAGAATACATGGAAATTATGTTTATGATCAAAGTTTATGTTATTTAATATTTTTGTATATTTTGTATATTGTTTTTTTATATGATATATTTTTCCTTTTGCAATAAAGTGATGATGGAATTTCTTTGAATAAAGCTTAAAGGCCTATATGAAGCATATACATGAGATTACAAATAAAGAATAAAAGTGTTATGATATGTAATAAAATCAAGAATACATGGAAATTATGTTTATGATCAAAGTTTATGTTATTTAATATGTTTGTATATTTGTATATTGTTTTTATATATGATATTTTTTTGTAAAAAAAAAAAAAAAAGTGTAATGTTGCAATTCATAAATAAAATAAAGCATGACAATGCCTACAAGTCTAAATCTGCATTTTCAGCCTTCTAGCTCTTTTCGTTAAGGAGATATTGCAAGGCATTTGGAAAAAATGTCAACGCGGTTTTCTCTAAGGCGGAATAAGCTGCAGCAGATTTTTCAACGCTATCTTGTTCACACAATGCCTACAAGTCTAAATCTGCATTTTCAGCCTTCTAGCTCTTTTCGTTAAGGAGATATTGCAAGGCATTTGGAAAAAATGTCAACGCGGTTTTCTCTAAGGCGCAATAAGCTGGAGCAGATTTTTCAACGCAATCTTGTTCACACAATGCCTACAAGTCTAAATCTGCATTTTCAGCCTTCTAGCTCTTTTCGTTAAGGAGATATTGCAAGGCATTTGGAAAAAATGTCAACGCGGTTTTCTCTAAGGCGGAATAAGCTGGAGCAGATTTTTCAACGCTATCTTGTTCACACAATGCCTACAAGTCTAAATCTGCATTTTCAGCCTTCTAGCTCTTTTCGTTAAGGAGATATTGCAAGGCATTTGGAAAAAATGTCAACGCGGTTTTCTCTAAGGCGGAATAAGCTGGAGCAGATTTTTCAACGCTATCTTGTTCACACAATGCCTACAAGTCTAAATCTGCATTTTTAGCCTTCTAGCTCTTTTCGTTAAGGAGATATTGCAAGGCATTTGGAAAAAATGTCAACGCGGTTTTCTCTAAGGCGGAATAAGCTGGAGCAGATTTTTCAACGCTATCTTGTTCACACAATGCCTACAAGTCTAAATCTGCATTTTCAGCCTTCTAGCTCTTTTCGTTAAGGAGATATTGCAAGGCATTTGGAAAAAATGTCAACGCGGTTTTCTCTAAGGCGGAATAAGCTGGAGCAGATTTTTCAACGCTATCTTGTTCACACAATGCCTACAAGTCTAAATCTGCATTTTTAGCCTTCTAGCTCTTTTCGTTAAGGAGATATTGCAAGGCATTTGGAAAAAATGTCAACGCGGTTTTCTCTAAGGCGGAATAAGCTGGAGCAGATTTTTCAATGGTATCTTGTTCACACAATGTCTACAAGTCTAAATCTGCATTTTCAGCCTTCTAGCTCTTTTCGTTAAGGAGATATTGCAAGGCATTTGGAAAAAATGTCAACGCGGTTTTCTCTAAGGCGGAATAAGCTGGAGCAGATTTTTCAACGCTATCTTGTTCACACAATGCCTACAAGTCTAAATCTGCATTTTCAGCCTTCTAGCTCTTTTCGTTAAGGAGATATTGCAAGGCATTTGGAAAAAATGTCAACGCGGTTTTCTCTAAGGCGGAATAAGCTGGAGCAGATTTTTCAACGCTATCTTGTTAACACAATGCCTACAAGTCTAAATCTGCATTTTTATCCTTCTAGCTCTTTTAGTTAAGGAGATATTGCAAGGCATTTGGAAAAAATGTCAATGCGGTTTTCTCCAAGGCGGAATAAGCTGGAGCCGATTTTTCAACGCTATCTTGTTCACACAATGCCTACAAGTCTAAATCTGCATTTTCAGCCTTCTAGCTCTTTTCGTTAAGGAGATATTGCAAGGCATTTGGAAAAAATGTCAACGCGGTTTTCTCTAAGGCGGAATAAGCTGGAGCAGATTTTTCAACGCTATCTTGTTCACACAATGCCTACAAGTCTAAATCTGCATTTTCAGCCTTCTAGCTCTTTTCGTAAAGGAGATATTGCAAGGCATTTGGAAAAAATGTCAACACGGTTTTCTCTAATGCGGAATAAGCTGGAGCAGATTTTTCAACGCTATCTTGTTCACACAATGCCTACAAGTCTAATTCTGCATTTTCAGCCTTCTAGCTCTTTTCGTTAAGGAGATATTGCAAGGCATTTGGAAAAAATGTAAACGCGGTTTTCTCTAAGGCGGAATAAGCTGGAGCAGATTTTTCAACGCTATCTTGTTCACACAATGCCTACAAGTCTAAATCTGCATTTTTAGCCTTCTAGCTCTTTTAGTTAAGGAGATATTGCAAGGCATTTGGAAAAAATGTCAACGCGGTTTTCTCCAAGGCGGAATAAGCTGGAGCCGATTTTTCAACGCTATCTTGTTCACACAATGCCTACAAGTCAAAATCTGCATTTTTAGCCTTCTAGCTCTTTTCGTTAAGGAGATATTGCAAGGCATTTGGAAAAAATGTCAACGCGGTTTTCTCTAAGGCGCAATAAGCTGGAGCTGATTTTTTTAACGCTATCTTGTTCACACAATGCCTACAAGTCTAAATCTGCATTTTCAGCCTTCTAGCTCTTTTCGTTAAGGAGATATTGCAAGGCATTTGGAAAAAATGTAAACGCGGTTTTCTCTAAGGCGGAATAAGCTGGAGCAGATTTTTCAACGCTATCTTGTTAACACAATGCCTACAAGTCTAAATCTGCATTTTTAGCCTTCTAGCTCTTTTCGTTAAGGAGATATTGCAAGGAATTTGGAAAAAATGTCAACGCGGTTTTCTCTAAGGCGGAATAAGCTGGAGCAGATTTTTCAACGCTATCTTGTTCACACAATGCCTACAAGTCTAAATCTGCATTTTCAGCCTTCTAGCTCTTTTCTTTAAGGAGATATTGCAAGGCATTTGGAAAAAATGTCAACGCGGTTTTCTCTAAGGCAGAATAAGCTGGAGCAGATTTTTCAACGCTATCTTGTTCACACAATGCCTACAAGTCTAAATCTGCATTTTCAGCCTTCTAGCTCTTTTCGTTAAGGAGATATTGCAAGGAATTTGAAAAAAAATGTCAACGCGGTTTTCTCTAAGGCGGAATAAGCTGGAGCAGATTTTTCAACGCTATCTTGTTCACACAATGCCTACAAGTCTAAATCTGCATTTTTAGCCTTCTAGCTCTTTTCGTTAAGGAGATATTGCAAGGCATTTGGAAAAAATGTCAACGCGGTTTTCTCTAAGGCGGAATAAGCTGGAGCAGATTTTTCAACGCTATCTTGTTAACACAATGCCTACAAGTCTAAATCTGCATTTTTAGCCTTCTAGCTCTTTTCGTTAAGGAGATATTGCAAGGAATTTGGAAAAAATGTCAACGCGGTTTTCTCTAAGGCGGAATAAGCTGGAGCAGATTTTTCAACGCTATCTTGTTCACACAATGCCTACAAGTCTAAATCTGCATTTTCAGCCTTCTAGCTCTTTTCTTTAAGGAGATATTGCAAGGCATTTGGAAAAAATGTCAACGCGGTTTTCTCTAAGGCAGAATAAGCTGGAGCAGATTTTTCAACGCTATCTTGTTCACACAATGCCTACAAGTCTAAATCTGCATTTTCAGCCTTCTAGCTCTTTTCATTAAGGAGATATTGCAAGGCATTTGGAAAAAATGTCAACGCGGTTTTCTCTAAGGCGGAATAAGCTGGAGCAGATTTTTCAACGCTATCTTGTTCAAACAATGCCTACAAGTCTAAATCTGCATTTTCAGCCTTCTAGCTCTTTTCGTTAAGGAGATATTGCAAGGCATTTGGAAAAAATGTCAACGTGGTTTTCTCTAATGCGGAATAAGCTGGAGCAGATTTTTCAACACTATCTTGTTCACACAATGCCTACAAGTCTAAATCTGCATTTTCAGCCTTCTAGCTCTTTTCGTTAAGGAGATATTGCAAGGAATTTGGAAAAAATGTCAACGCGGTTTTCTCTAAGGCGGAATAAGCTGGAGCAGATTTTTCAACGCTATCTTGTTCACACAATGCCTACAAGTCTAAATCTGCATTTTTTGCCTTCTAGCTCTTTTCGTTAAGGAGATATTGCAAGGCATTTGGAAAAAATGTCAACGCGGTTTTCTCTAAGGCGGAATAAGCTGGAGCAGATTTTTCAACGCTATCTTGTTTACACAATGCCTACAAGTCTAAATCTGCATATTCAGCCTTCTTGCTTTTTTCGTTAAGGAGATATTGCAAGGCATTTGGAAAAAATGTCAATGCGGTTTTCTCTAAGGCGGAATAAGCTGGAGCAGATTTTTCAACGCTATCTTGTTCACACAATGCCTACAAGTCAAAATCTGCATTTTTAGCCTTCTAGCTCTTTTCGTTAAGGAGATATTGCAAGGCATTTGGAAAAAATTTCAACACGGTTTTCTCTAAGGCGCAATAAGCTGGAGCTGATTTTTTAACGCTATCTTGTTCACACAATGCCTACAAGTCTAAATCTGCATTTTCAGCCTTCTAGCTCTTTTCGTTAAGGAGATATTGCAAGGCATTTGGAAAAAATGTAAACACGGTTTTCTCTAAGGCGGAATAAGCTGGAGCAGATTTTCAACGCTATCTTGTTAACACAATGCCTACAAGTCTAAATCTGCATTTTTAGCCTTCTAGCTCTTTTCGTTAAGGAGATATTGCAAGGAATTTGGAAAAAATGTCAACGCGGTTTTCTCTAAGGCGGAATAAGCTGGAGCAGATTTTTCAACGCTATTTTGTTCACACAATGCATACAAGTCTAAATCTGCATTTTCAGCCTTCTAGCTCTTTTCGTTAAGGAGATATTGCAAGGCATTTGGAAAAAATGTCAACGCGGTTTTCTCTAAGGCGGAATAAGCTGGAGCAGATTTTTCAACGCTATCTTGTTCACACAATGCCTACAAGTCTAAATCTGCATTTTCAGCCTTCTAGCTCTTTTCATTAAGAAGATATTGCAAGGCATTTGGAAAAAATGTCAACGCGGTTTTCTCTAAGGCGGAATAAGCTGGAGCAGATTTTTCAACGCTATCTTGTTCACACAATGCCTACAAGTCTAAATCTGCATTTTCAGCCTTCTAGCTCTTTTCGTTTAGGAGATATTGCAAGGAATTTGGAAAAAATGTCAACGCGGTTTTCTCTAAGACGGAATAAGCTGGAGCAGATTTTTCAACGCTATCTTGTTCACACAATGTCTACAAGTCTAAATATGCATTTTCAGCCTTCTAGCTCTTTTCGTTAAGGAGATATTGCAAGGCATTTGGAAAAAATGTCAACGCGTTTTCTCTAAGGCGGAATAAGCTGGAGCAGATTTTTCAATGCTATCTTGTTCACACAATGCCTACAAGTCTAAATATGCATTTTCAGCCTTCTAGCTCTTTTCGTTAAGGAGATATTGCAAGGCATTTGGAAAAAATGTCAACGCGGTTTTCTCTAAGGCGGAATAAGCTGGAGCCGATTTTTCAACGCTATCTTGTTCACACAATGCCTACAAGTCTAAATCTGCATTTTCAGCCTTCTAGGTCTTTTCATTAAGGAGATATTGCAAGGCATTTGGAAAAAATGTCAGCGCAGTTTTCTCTAAGGCGGAATAAGCTGGAGCAGATTTTTCAACGCTATCTTGTTCACACAATGCCTACAAGTCTAAATCTGCATTTTCAGCCTTCTAGCTCTTTTCGTTAAGGAGATATTTCAAGGCATTTGGAAAAAATGTCAACGCGGTTTTCTCTAAGGCGGAATAAGCTGGAGCAGATTTTCCAACGCTATCTTGTTCACACAATGCCTACAAGTCTAAATCTGCACTTTCAGCCTTCTAGCTCTTTTCGTTAAGGAGATATTGCAAGGCATTTGGAAAAAATTTCAACGCGGTTTTCTCTATGGCGGAATAAGCTGGAGCCGATTTTTCAACGCTATCTTGTTCACACAATGCCTACAAGTCTAAATCTGCATTTTCAGCCTTCTAGCTCTTTTCGTTAAGGAGATATTGCAAGGCATTTGGAAAAAATTTCAGCGCAGTTTTCTCTAAGGCGGAATAAGCTGGAGCAGATTTTTCAACGCTATCTTGTTTACACAATGCCTACAAGTCTAAATCTGCATTTTCAGTCTTCTAGCTCTTTTCGTTAAGGAGATATTGCAAGGCATTTGGAAAAAATGTCAACGCGGTTTTCTCTAAGGCGGAATAAGCTGGAGCAGATTTTTCAACGCTATCTTGTTCACACAATGCCTACAAGTCTAAATCTGCATTTTCAGCCTTCTAGCTCTTTTCGTTAAGGAGATATTGCAAGGCATTTGGAAAAAATGTCAACGTGGTTTTCTCTAATGCGGAATACGCTGGAGCAGATTTTTCAACACTATCTTGTTCAAACAATGCCTACAAGTCTAAATCTGCATTTTCAGCCTTCTAGCTCTTTTCGTTAAGGAGATATTGCAAGGCATTTGGAAAAAATGTCAACGTGGTTTTCTCTAATGCGGAATAAGCTGGAGCAGATTTTTCAACACTATCTTGTTCACACAATGCCTACAAGTCTAAATCTGCATTTTCAGCCTTCTAGCTCTTTTCGTTAAGGAGATATTGCAAGGAATTTGTAAAAAATGTCAACGCGGTTTTCTCTAAGGCGGAATAAGCTGGAGCAGATTTTTCAACGCTATCTTGTTCACACAATGCCTACAAGTCTAAATCTGCATTTTTTGCCTTCTAGCTCTTTTCGTTAAGGAGATATTGCAAGGCATTTGGAAAAAATGTCAACGCGGTTTTCTCTAAGGCGGAATAAGCTGGAGCAGATTTTTCAACGCTATCTTGTTTACACAATGCCTACAAATCTAAATCTGCATATTCAGCCTTCTTGCTCTTTTCGTTAAGGAGATATTGCAAGGCATTTGGAAAAAATGTCAATGCGGTTTTCTCTAAGGCGGAATAAGCTGGAGCAGATTTTTCAACGCTATCTTGTTCACACAATGCCTACAAGTCAAAATCTGCATTTTTAGCCTTCTAGCTCTTTTCGTTAAGGAGATATTGCAAGGCATTTGGAAAAAATTTCAACGCGGTTTTCTCTAAGGCGCAAAAAGCTGGAGCTGATTTTTTAACGCTATCTTGTTCACACAATGCCTACAAGTCTAAATCTGCATTTTCAGCCTTCTAGCTCTTTTCGTTAAGGAGATATTGCAAGGCATTTGGAAAAAAGGTAAACACGGTTTTCTCTAAGGCGGAATAAGCTGGAGCAGATTTTTCAACGCTATCTTGTTAACACAATGCCTACAAGTCTAAATCTGCATTTTTAGCCTTCTAGCTCTTTTCGTTAAGGAGATATTGCAAGGAATTTGGAAAAAATGTCAACGCGGTTTTCTCTAAGGCGGAATAAGCTGGAGCAGATTTTTCAACGCTATCTTGTTCACACAATGCCTACAAGTCTAAATCTGCATTTTCAGCCTTCTAGCTCTTTTCGTTAAGGAGATATTGCAAGGCATTTGGAAAAAATGTCAACGCGGTTTTCTCTAAGGCGGAATAAGCTGGAGCAGATTTTTCAACGCTATCTTGTTCACACAATGCCTACAAGTCTAAATCTGCATTTTCAGCCTTCTAGCTCTTTTCATTAAGAAGATATTGCAAGGCATTTGGAAAAAATGTCAACGCGGTTTTCTCTAAGGCGGAATAAGCTGGAGCAGATTTTTCAACGCTATCTTGTTCACACAATGCCTACAAGTCTAAATCTGCATTTACAGCCTTCTAGCTCTTTTCGTTTAGGAGATATTGCAAGGAATTTGGAAAAAATGTCAACGCGGTTTTCTCTAAGACGGAATAAGCTGGAGCAGATTTTTCAACGCTATCTTGTTCACACAATGTCTACAAGTCTAAATATGCATTTTCAGCCTTCTAGCTCTTTTCGTTAAGGAGATATTGCAAGGCATTTGGAAAAAATGTCAACGCGGTTTTCTCTAAGGGGGAATAAGCTGGAGCAGATTTTTCAATGCTATCTTGTTCACACAATGCCTACAAGTCTAAATCTGCATTTTCAGCCTTCTAGCTCTTTTCGTTAAGGAGATATTGCAAGGCATTTGGAAAAAATGTCAACGCGGTTTTCTCTAAGGCGGAATAAGCTGGAGCCGATTTTTCAACGCTATCTTGTTCACACAATGCCTACAAGTCTAAATCTGCATTTTCAGCCTTCTAGCTCTTTTCATTAAGGAGATATTGCAAGGCATTTGGAAAAAATGTCAGCGCAGTTTTCTCTAAGGCGGAATAAGCTGGAGCAGATTTTTCAACGCTATCTTGTTCACACAATGCCTACAAGTCTAAATCTGCATTTTCAGCCTTCTAGCTCTTTTCGTTAAGGAGATATTGCAAGGCATTTGGAAAAAATGTCAACGCGGTTTTCTCTAAGGCGGAATAAGCTGGAGCAGTATTTTTCAACGCTATCTTGTTCACACAATGCCTACAAGTCTAAATCTGCACTTTCAGCCTTCTAGCTCTTTTCGTTAAGGAGATATTGCAAGGCATTTGGAAAAAATGTCAACGCGGTTTTCTCTAAGGCGGAATAAGCTGGAGCCGATTTTTCAACGCTATCTTGTTCACACAATGCCTACAAGTCTAAATCTGCATTTTCAGCCTTCTAGCTCTTTTCATTAAGGAGATATTGCAAGGCATTTGGAAAAAATGTCAGCGCAGTTTTCTCTAAGGCGGAATAAGCTGGAGCAGATTTTTCAACGCTATCTTGTTCACACAATGCCTACAAGTCTAAATCTGCATTTTCAGCCTTCTAGCTCTTTTCGTTAAGGAGATATTGCAAGGCATTTGGAAAAAATGTCAACGCGGTTTTCTCTAAGGCGGAATAAGCTGGAGCAGTATTTTTCAACGCTATCTTGTTCACACAATGCCTACAAGTCTAAATCTGCACTTTCAGCCTTCTAGCTCTTTTCGTTAAGGAGATATTGCAAGGCATTTGGAAAAAATGTCAACGCGGTTTTCTCTATGGCGGAATAAGCTGGAGCCGATTTTTCAACGCTATCTTGTTCACACAATGCCTACAAATCTAAATCTGCATTTTCAGCCTTCTAGCTCTTTTCGTTAAGGAGATATTGCAAGGCATTTGGAAAAAATGTCAGCGCAGTTTTCTCTAAGGCGGAATAAGCTGGAGCAGATTTTTCAACGCTATCTTGTTCACACAATGCCTACAAGTCTAAATCTGCATTTTCAGTCTTCTAGCTCTTTTCGTTAAGGAGATATTGCAAGGCATTTGGAAAAAATGTCAACGCGGTTTTCTCTAAGGCGGAATAAGCTGGAGCAGATTTTTCAACGCTATCTTGTTCACACAATGCCTACAAGTCTAAATCTGCATTTTCAGCCTTCTAGCTCTTTTCGTTAAGGAGATATTGCAAGGCATTTGGAAAAAATGTCAACGCGGTTTTCTCTATGGCGGAATAAGCTGGAGCAGATTTTTCAACGCTATCTTGTTCACACAATGCCTACAAGTCTAAATCTGCATTTTCAGCCTTCTAGCTCTTTTCGTTAAGGAGATATTGCAAGGCATTTGGAAAAAATGTCAACGCGGTTTTCTCTAAGGCGGAATAAGCTGGAGCAGATTTTTCAACGCTATCTTGTTAACACAATGCCTACAAGTCTAAATCTGCATTTTTAGCCTTCTAGCTCTTTTCGTTAAGGAGATATTGCAAGGCATTTGGAAAAAAATGTCAACGCGGTTTTCTCTAAGGCGGAATAAGCTGGAGCAGATTTTTCAACGCTATCTTGTTCACACAATGCCTACAAGTCTAAATCTGCATTTTCAGCCTTCTAGCTCTTTTCGTTAAGGAGATATTGCAAGGCATTTGGAAAAAATGTCAACGCGGTTTTCTCTAAGGCGGAATAAGCTGGAGCAGATTTTTCAACGCTATCTTGTTAACACAATGCCTACAAGTCTAAATCTGCATTTTTAGCCTTCTAGCTCTTTTCGTTAAGGAGATATTGCAAGGAATTTGGAAAAAATGTCAACGCGGTTTTCTCTAAGGCGGAATAAGCTGGAGCAGATTTTTCAACGCTATCTTGTTAACACAATGCCTACAAGTCTAAATCTGCATTTTCAGCCTTCTAGCTCTTTTCGTTAAGGAGATATTGCAAGGCATTTGGAAAAAATGTCAACGCGGTTTTCTCTAAGGCGGAATAAGCTGGAGCAGATTTTTCAACGCTATCTTGTTCACACAATGCCTACAAGTCTAAATCTGCATTTTCAGCCTTCTAGCTCTTTTCGTTAAGGAGATATTGCAAGGCATTTGGAAAAAATGTCAACGCGGTTTTCTCTAAGGCGGAATAAGCTGGAGCCGATTTTTCAACGCTATCTTGTTCACACAATGCCTACAAGTCTAAATCTGCATTTTCAGCCTTCTAGCTCTTTTCATTAAGGAGATATTGCAAGGCATTTGGAAAAAATGTCAGCGCAGTTTTCTCTAAGGCGGAATAAGCTGGAGCAGATTTTTCAACGCTATCTTGTTCACACAATGCCTACAAGTCTAAATCTGCATTTACAGCCTTCTAGCTCTTTTCGTTAAGGAGATATTGCAAGGCATTTGGAAAAAATGTCAACGCGGTTTTCTCTAAGGCGGAATAAGCTGGAGCAGATTTTTCAACGCTATCTTGTTCACACAATGCCTACAAGTCTAAATCTGCACTTTCAGCCTTCTAGCTCTTTTCGTTAAGGAGATATTGCAAGGCATTTGGAAAAAATGTCAACGCGGTTTTCTCTATGGCGGAATAAGCTGGAGCCGATTTTTCAACGCTATCTAGTTCACACAATGCCTACAAGTCTAAATCTGCATTTTCAGCCTTCTAGCTCTTTTCGTTAAGGAGATATTGCAAAGCATTTGGAAAAAATGTCAGCGCAGTTTTCTCTAAGGCGGAATAAGCTGGAGCAGATTTTTCAACGCTATCTTGTTCACACAATGCCTACAAGTCTAAATCTGCATTTTCAGCCTTCTAGCTCTTTTCGTTAAGGAGATATTGCAAGGCATTTGGAAAAAATGTCAACGCGGTTTTCTCTATGGCGGAATAAGCTGGAGCAGATTTTTCAACGCTATCTTGTTCACACAATGCCTACAAGTCTAAATCTGCATTTTCAGCCTTCTAGCTCTTTTCATTAAGGAGATTTTGCAAGGCATTTGGAAAAAATGTCAACACGGTTTTCTCTAAGGGGGAATAAGCTGGAGCAGATTTTTCAACGCTATCTTGTTCACACAATGCCTACAAGTCTAAATCTGCATTTTCAGCCTTCTAGCTCTTTTCGTTAAGGAGATATTGCAAGGCATTTGGAAAAAATGTCAACACGGTTTTCTCTAAGGCGGAATAAGCTGGAGCAGATTTTTCAACGCTATCTTGTTCACACAATGCCTATACGTCTAAATCTGCATTTTCAGCCTTCTAGCTCTTTTCGTTAAGGAGATATTGCAAGGCATTTGGAAAAAATGTCAACGCGGTTTTCTCTAAGGCGGAATAAGCTGGAGCAGATTTTTCAACGCTATCTTGTTCACACAATGCCTACAAGTCTAAATCTGCATTTTCAGCCTTCTAGCTCTTTTCGTTAAGGAGATATTGCAAGGCATTTGGAAAAAATGTCAACGCGGTTTTCTCTAAGGCGGAATAGGCTGGAGCAGATTTTTCAACGCTATCTTGTTCTCACAATGCCTACAAGTCTAAATCTGCATTTTCAGCCTTCTAGCTCTTTTCGTTAAGGAGATATTGCAAGGCATTTGGAAAAAATGTCAACGCGGTTTTCTCTAAGGCGGAATAAGCTGGAGCAGATTTTTCAACGCTATCTTGTTCACACAATGCCTACAAGTCTAAATCTGCATTTTCAGCCTTCTAGCTCTTTTCGTTAAGGAGATATTGCAAGGCATTTGGAAAAAATGTCAACGCGGTTTTCTCTAAGGCGGAATAAGCTGGAGCAGATTTTTCAACGCTATCTTGTTCACACAATGCCTACAAGTCTAACTGTAGATTTCCTTTACATACTTATCCACATCCTGAATAACAACTCCTCCCCCTGTATCCGCTGCTCTGAACACAACGTCTCTATAGGAGCTGAGTTGTTTTAGTGCCTTCCATTCATCGGGATTCAAGTTGTTCCTATGGACAATAGGAGTCTTCATCATCTCAGTGATTTGATTGTCCATAGCCTTTGAAAAACCGTGGATGGCCACATTGGTCGACATAGGATCGAATGTCGACTTTTTTCGAAAACTGCTTTGCACTGTTGTTATCTGTGTATCATTAGTGTTCCCAAAGAATTCCTTTAAGCATAATGTTCTATTGAACTTATATTGATCTACCCGCCAATCGAATGTATCAAACGGGTTCGTTGGAACATACCCCAATCCTTTATTAAGGACACTGATCTCTGTTTCTGAGAATTCTTTGCTGGATAAATTGAACACAAGGCAGATAGTGGTGGTAGGGGATTCCATCATTAGGAGAACAGACAGGGCAATCTGCTATGGGGACCGCGATCGCCGCACGGTCTGTTGCCTCCCGGGTGCTCGGATATGGCACATCGCGGACCGAGTCGACAGATTGTTGGGAGGGGCTGGGAGCAATTCGGCGGTCTTGGTGCACATCGGCACCAACGACAAAGTCAATGGTAGGTGGGATGTCCTCAAGAAAGAGTATAGGGAATTAGGTAAGAAATTAAAGGCGAGGACATCTAGGGTAATTTTCTCGGAAATATTACCAGTGCCACGCGCTAGCTCAGGGAGGCAGAGGGAGATCAGGGAGGTAAATGTGTGGCTTAAGGATTGGTGTAGGAAAGAGGGATTCGTGTTCATGGAACACTGGGCGGACTTCTCGGTCAGGCGCCATCTTTTTTGCCGTGATGGATTGCACCTGAACGAGGAGGGGGCTGCGGTGCTGGGGGGAAGGATGGTTAGAGGGTTGGAGGAGATTTTAAACTAGGCGACGGGGGGGTGGGGGCAGCAAGACATTATGGGACCATCAGGGAGAGAAGCCGGACTGGGATCAGGAATCATATGGGGGAAGGAGATGGGGGGGGGACGGAGACATAGACAAAGCCCTGGGACATAACAAGGGTATAATCGGGGGTAACTCTCAGGGTGCATCAGGAATGTCATGTAATAAAATGTTATGTTGTAACAGTCACGTTACCCCATTACAGTTCTTAGGTACAGATGATCTTAGTATACGGGAAGGAGGGAATGACAGAGGAAGAATTCCCGGAACTATGGAGAGGGCAGGTAGTGTGCATGGTGGGGAGGCCTGTAGAGAGTCTATTGAAGGGGAGAGGGGAAAGAGGAAGCTTGTAAAGAATTCAAATGGGTCCTGGGGTGAAACTAATCACAATATTAGAGCCATATCTAAAAATAAACATAAATTAAAATGCTTACTGGCTAATGCAAGAAGCTTAGTGAGTAAAATCGGGGAGCTTGAAACGGTGATCAGTAGGGATGACTACGACATCATTGGTATTACAGAAACATGGTGTAATGAGTCGCATGACTGGGCATTAAACATGGAGGGATATACACTCTACAGGAAAGACAGGGAAAATAGAAGGGGCGGGGGTGTGTGCCTATATGTAAATAATAACTTAACATCATGTGAGAAAAATATGAGCACAGACCTGGAAGACGACAACTCTGAGACAGTGTGGGCAGAGATAACCGACAATAATAAGAAACCAAAAAACAAATTTATAATAGGGGTATGCTATAGACCACCAAATATAAATGAAAGGGAAGAGTCTCTTCTTTTAAACCAAATCAAACAAGCATCAAATCAGGGTCAGGTATTAATTATGGGGGATTTTAATTTACCCGACATTGATTGGGAAAACGAAACAGGTAAATCAGCAAGAAGCAATGGGTTCTTAAGCTTACTTAAAGACCAGTTTATTACACAAACGGTAGAAACTCCAACTCGTGATGAGGCGCTCTTGGACTTAGTATTAACAAATAACACAGACTTAGTTTCAAACACAAAAGTAATTGAACAATTAGGGAATAGTGATCACAATATGGTTTCACTGGAAATCAACTTCAGTAAATTACATCAAAAAGGATCTGCAAAAATACTAAACTTCAGAAAAGCGAACTTTGAATTATTCAGGGAAGCCCTTACAGGAATTGGGTGGGAAACGGTTATGGAGGGAAAAAATGCAGAGGAAATGTGGGATACGCTAAAAAAGGTGCTTGATTCACTAACTATTGAATACATTCCTAAAGTAATTAAAGGTAAATTCAACAAAAAAAAGCCACCATGGTTGGACAAAGAAGTAAGGTCAGCTATCAACAATAAAACCAGAGCCTTTAAATTCTATAAAAATAACTTGAATGAGGAGGCGTTAGCAAAATACAAAGAATCAAACAAAACTTGTAAAGGGGTAATCAAAGCAGCTAAAATATTATATGAAGAGTGCATAGCCACTGAAAGCAAAACCAACCCAAAGAAGTTTTTTAAATACATAAATAGTAAACGTTTAATTAAGGAAAACATAGGCCCACTAACTGATACTAGTGGAAAAAGTGTTACTGAGGACAAGGGAAAAGCAAAACTGTTAAATGAGTTCTTCTCATCAGTATTTACTAAGAGAGAGCAGACTGTGGAACGAACATTTACCACAAACGGGACAAATAAGCCAGATCTCATTGTGGATTTCACGCCGAAGGAAATAATACTGAGGCTAAGCAAACTCAAAACAAATAAGTCACCAGGGCCAGATGGGATTCATCCGAGGGTATTAATGGAATTAAGGGATGAACTAGCTACCCCCCTACATTATATTTTTAGCAAGTCACTATCGTCAGGTATAGTACCAAAAGATTGGAGAATAGCAGAGGTAGTGCCAATATTCAAAAAAGGAAAAAAGGAAGATCCCGCTAATTACAGACCCGTTAGTTTAACATCAATTGTGGGTAAACTATTTGAAGGGATGGTATCCAGGAATATTTAGATAATCACCGTCTACTCAGTACTAACCAACATGGGTTCGTGAAAAATCGTTCATGCCAAACTAATCTACTAGGGTTCTATGAAGAGGTTAGCAAAAACCTCGATAATGGAAATGCTGTAGATGTGATTTTCCTAGATTTCGCTAAAGCATTTGATACTGTCCCACACAAGAGATTGATTAATAAAATGGAGAACCTAGGATTGGGTGAAAATATCTGCAGATGGGTAGGGAATTGGCTATGTAATAGAGAACAAAGAGTGGTTGTGAATGGTGCCGTATCAGATATGATACCGGTACTAAGTGGAGTGCCCCAGGGCTCGGTTTTGGGGCCCATTTTGTTTAACATTTTTATTAACGATATTGGGATAGGGTTACTCAGCAATGTATCCATCTTTGCGGACGATACAAAACTTAGCAAAGTCATCAAATCACCAGAAGATGTCACCATGCTTCAAAATGATCTTGCAATTCTAGATGAGTGGGCTAAAAAATGGAAGATGAGGTTTAAATGTAGATAAATGTAAGGTTATGCACCTTGGGAGACACAACCAGTGTGCAAGTTACAACCTTAGCGGAGAGGAACTGGGTAATTCCATACTTGAAAAGGATCTAGGAGTCCAAATAGACAGCAATCTAGGATGTAGTGCCCATTGTAATGTAGCTACAAAAAAGGCCAACAAAATTCTGGCATGTATTAAGAGGGGAATGGAAACTAGGGACTCAAGGGTAATTATGCCACTATATAAAGCATTGGTGAGACCTCACCTAGAGTATGGAGTACAGTTCTGGGCCCCACACTATAAAAAGGACATCATAGAATTAGAAAAAGTCCAAAGGCGAGCAACAAAGCTTATTAGGGGAATGGAGAATTTAAGCTACGGGGAGAGATTAAGCAATTTGGGACTATTTACATTAGAAAAGAGACGTTTAAGGGGGGACATGCTCAACATGTACAAGTATATCAAGGGCCAATATAAGGAACTGTCACACACCCTATTTTCTACTAGAAAGGAATCTAGGACGCGAGGGCATGAGTATAGATTAGAAGAAAAAAGATTTCATTCAGCTAGTAGAAAGAATTTATTTACGGTCAGAACAGTCAAACTCTGGAACTCTCTTCCCAGAGAGGTGGTAATGGCTGGCTCATTAAATGCGTTCAAGGCAAAGTTGGACAAACATTTACTGGAGAAAAACATCCATGGGTACAAATAAGAAATATAATTTGTCTGTAAAATACCAGAACCTACCAAATCAGCAATGGATATCTATACCAGGTTGAACTAGATGGACGCAAGTCTTTTTTCAGCCTTACCTACTATGTAACTATGTAACTAAGGTTTCCTCCCCTTCTGACTCTGCATTTTTTACCCCAGCACCTCTCCTGGTGCGAACACCTAAAGGGGGTCTCTGTTTGTTACGGGATTTCTTGGTCTGTCGGTCTGAGTCATCTGAAGAATTTTGGTATTTACTGGAGTTCATCTCTCCTCTGTCCCTCCAGTCTTGATGACGCCTTTGATTGGGATATCTCTGGCGATTCTCAGAACCCCCCCGATAACCACCTGTATACTCGCGAGTCCTGGTAATCTTTATCTTCAATCTCAATTTTTTTCTTTTTGAAAGCCACCAGTTCTTTCTTATAGTTGGCTATTTGTGATTGTAGTCTTTCAAAAAGGCTCATGTCAGAAGTTGGTGAGAAGGATGTTTTATTACTCAATTGGTATTCTTCTATTTTCTTCCTTATCACGGATAACTCGCGTGCCGACTCTTCTACCACCAGAGCCATAAGATCAATTGAGCATTTATTCATCACGGCTATCCACCGGCGAACAAAGTCCTTATTGTACCTCCCAATTGTCGGGGAGTTTTTTACCCTGAATCCTCTAGGGATTTTTTTCTCCCTGAAATACTCAGATAACGTCACTCCGTGGAGTAGGAAATCCACTTCTTTCTTTTTATATTTCAACAAGGTGTTAAAGAATTCATCTTTATCAATGGTATCCGTTGGGTCTCTGAGTCTTTCTTTAAATAGTAGTAATTCTGTCTCACTTTCTGATAAACTGAGCATTTCGCCCATTGGTATCTCATGCCAGTTGAAACCGCTCGCTTCATCCATTTTTGCTGATTCTAAACCGTGCACTCACTCGGAGTAGGGAACCTCTTATGATGTTGTAGACAAGTGTTACTTGTAGGTGTAATTTCCAAACTGTGGATTCACTATATACAAGCCAGAGAGAGCGTACACTTCAGCGTGTCTCCTTTAAATTTGTCTCCTTATCTCTCACCGTCTGCTCGGATAAATTGTGAGCAATAAGATAATTCTCAAGTTCAACAACCGGCTCTGTTGTTGAACTTGAGAATTATCTTATTGCTCACAATTTATCCAGTTGTCCCATCAAGTTCACCCATAATATTCACCCTGAAGTGATTCACTTTCTGGATGTAAAGGTGACGTTGCGTGAGGGCTGTGTTTCGACCGATCTCTACACCAAAGAGACAGATCGGAACACAATTCTGCACGCAAACAGCTTTCACCCTAAAACCCTGAAATATGGGTTGCCTTACTCACAATTATTGAGGGTGAGACGTGTATGCAGTAATGAAACCGATGCTGAATGCCAAATGCAAGGCATGGCAGAGAAATTTCTATCACGAGGATATGATAGAAGATCTGTATTGGCTGCTAAGTCTAAAGCCATGGGGCATCAGTGGTGTGATCTGCTTAAACCCCAAGTCAAGAAACCTCAAACGGACTTCCTCCCCTGGGTTAATCACTATAATGATCAGAGTGGGCAGATTAATTCCAGTTCTAAGAAATGGTGGCCTATCATTAGGGCTGATCCAAAAATTGGCCTTACAAATAGCCGCCTCATGCCCTGCTACCAGAGAGGGAGGAATGTTTTTGATTGGGTGGTCCGCACTGACATCACAGGAATGTCCAGTACCCAACTATCCAGGGATGGTTTTTTGACTCGGCGTAATGGGTGCTACAGATGCCTAGGGTGCATTACTTGTCGCTCTATGACAGTATCCAACTTTTTTTGCCATCCCCTGTCCGGGAAGAAATTTTTCATCAAGCACATTCTCACTTGTACAACCAAATATGTTATATACCTCCTAACTTGTCCCTGTGGCTATAGCTACGTAGTTAAGACGGATTGTACTATAAGGGAGAGAATGGCCAATCATCGCCAAGCCATTAAAAAAGCCCTTGAATCTGGGTCCAGCGACCAACCAGTGGCTCGCCATTTTTTGGAGGCTGGCCACAGTGTGTCATATTTGCGTTATATTTTGATTGACTATGTACCCCCTTCCATTAGGTCTTTAAAACTCTTACAAAGTGAAACCAGGTGGATACACCGATTGGGCACACTGGCCCCTAGAGGCCTTAATGAACATCTTGGCTTACGGTGTTTTTTGTAATTGGTTCATTACTGCTCCTGTATTATGCACTGTCTCATCCAGGGATCGTGTTCTGTTCTTGCATGACATAGTATTGCATATTTATAAAATAATGTCATTCTTTATAAAATAATGTCACATTAATTATTTTTTTCATGTTCTAGATACTCTTGCTCGCTTTAATCTTTATGTAATGTTTTTGTCTGCTTTTAACCTTTTTTTCTCATTGCGTGTATTTTTATTAGATGTGTTTGTTGTCAATAAAGTTGTATTGTATTGTGTTTTTCCAGGGTCCCATGGCAACGGAGCCGCCCGGCTGCAGAGACCTGACTACGTTCTCTGCGCAGGGACGTTAGACGGCGCAGAGTGATGACGGAAGCGGAAATCACCGGGTGCTGCTCCCGAGCCGGATTCCTGTTTGCTGTTGGTGCTGTAAGTATAAAATGTGATGTTGTATTATATTCTGTGTCTGATGAAGAGGTAATAAACCTCGAAACGTTATCGTTATCACCAGTGGCGTAACTAGATACATGTGGGCCCCATAGCAAAAGTTTGTAAGGGCCCCTATTTATCACCTAATGCTGAAAAATATATACAGCACATGTAACCTTGACAGGCAAAGTGGGCCCCTCTCAGCTCTGGGCCCCATAGCAGCTGCACCCCCTGCACCAATGGTAGTTACACCCTTGGTTATCACTGTGCAGTGTGTTCATTGTTTGGAGTGCCTCCATACAGAGGTTTTATGTTGCGGTCCCACAATTGATTTTGGGATCCCTGGAAGGCACCCTTGGAAAATTTCTGTCTGCATTGCCGGTAGTGCTGCTCCCACTGGAGAATATATATATATATATATATATATATATATATATATATATATATATATATATATATATAAATATATATATATATATAAATATATATATATATATATATATATATATATATATTTGTTTGCAGTAAGGAGTGCTGTTCCAGTTGGAATATATATATATATATATATATATATATATTCCAACTGGAACAGCACTCCTTACTGCAAACAAATAGTAGGTGCCTTCCTCGGAAGCCCCAGTGCGGGGGGTCCAATATAAACAGCGATATCAGGCGGCACTCAAATAATACAAGTTCAGACGGTCCAATAGGTAGTCAATGTTTCGAAGCCTTTAATCAATGCGCTTCTTCATCATTCATGTCCTGATGAAGAAGCGTTTTGATTAAAGGCTTCGAAACATTGACTACCTATTGGACTGTCTGAACGTGTATTATTTGAGTGCCGCCTGATATCGATATATATATATATATATATATATATATATATATATATATATATAATAAATCGAGCAGTGGCATTCCGCACTCCAGTAAATAAACAACAGCGGCCTCGGCTCTTGTTTTTTCTGTTAACGTTTCAGCTTTAATCGTTTTTTTTTTTTTAAACAGCATACATACATATATACATACATACATACATACATACATACATACATACATACATACAATTGATTCACCCTTAAGTAGTGCAATGAACAACAATGGTGGGATAGCGTCCACTTTCGGGCATCCGACTGCGTGTCGGGCTACATAGATGTGACGTCATCACCCCTCGCTGGTTGCTAGAGAACCTTGTAGACAAAAGAATATGCTGATTATCGTCTCCTATATGAATTTTAGACCAAACTCAGGTTTACCAATTATAAATCAAACCACCAGGGGCCGCTATTCACAGCAAAAGCGTGCTCAAAAACTGAAAATACACAAAATAACAAATTTAAATATAGTGAATAAATTAATAGCGGACCTGTTGTGATGCAAAATTGCTCTATTGCATATAGCATATGATTGCATATTATATAAATATAACAAAAAATAACTAACAGTGCAACATATATTTAAATTAGTTTTTTTGTATATTTTCAGTATTTGAGCACGCTTTTGCTGTGAATAGTGATGGGTGATGACGTCACATTGATTATGACTGATTAATTACCCTCAGCCAACATTGGACTGTGGGTACTACGCACATCAGCAGTGGTAGGTTTAAATTACACCATCAAACTCGTTTGGGGGCAGCTGGATTTCAGCCCTCAGTCTAAAGGGACATTGCACTTGCCATCCATCTCCGCCCCAGCAACCGATTTTATAACATCTAATCCTCCCCCCTAAGGAAAATCCTAAGTGGAGCTATTGATGCTAACTCTGAAAATTTCCACAGTCCCTTCCTTCTGAAACTAGAAAAGAGGATAGTAAGGGGGATATTCAATCTCCCGCCGCTATTCCCGTTGGGGGAAATAGCGGCGGGGCCCTATTCAATGCTGTCTTCCCTGACAGCATTGAACAGGGTCCTTGGTAGAACATGCCCGACTTTACAAGCAGTCGGGCACGTTCTGCCAAGAACGGTTGGGAATTGTCGAGCTCCCGGGCACAGCTCGACAATTTCCGGACGCTTCTCGCGGCCACACCCCATTCTCGGCGTTCGGCAGGTGGGACATTGAATCACCTGGCAAAGAAGTGTAAAGCTGGTCGAGACTGAGACAGGGTCACGTCTGTCGGGCCAGCCCCACAGTCGTGACCGTGCATTGAATATCTCCCTAAGAGGCTCTATAGTGCTCTGTGAGCAGGTCTAATTTAAATGCCCAGGGATAATGTTCATTTATTTGAAATTGTTAATTGTGTGCATTTATGTTATTTTTATTGTTTTATTGATCCATTAGCCCCAGAAGTTTGATTATTATATATTGTGTTGTTTGTGTTTACAATGATATTTTATATAAAGATATATTGGAACTTTAACCTTTGTGAGTGTTGTGTGATATTGAGTGCCACCAGAAAAGTTGCTTCATTCTTTTGCCAAGTATAGTAAGTCTAGACTCAGCGATGCAAAAAGCCCTGGGGAGAAGGAGGCCACTGATGATGTCAGTGGCCCTTCCTCCCAACGGCTGGGGAAGGCCCGCATTTTTCTGGGGCACAGCGAGAAAACCCTGGGTTACCACTCCCAAACATTCCTAAGGTGTCAATTACCTTGTGTACGGGCAGCAAAGGATAGCCTTCGCTTGCTCCATTTGTACAGATGGCTTGTGCATGCTCATAGCATACCGTGTGCATGTGTGGTGTCCGATAAATAGTCAGTTGAGCGACCTACAGAAGAATGCATTGCACCAAAATTCGTCACAATGTGCACACAATCAATCGCACGACCCAACAAAATCGTGCGGGATTATCACTTTTTAAATAGGGGATAGATGTAGATTTCACGAGACGTACCACACTCACAATAAAGTGTGTGTGTGTTGAAACTCATAAGGGTATCTTTAGTGATGTTGAAAGCCTTGAAAGTGTTTGGGGAATTTTTAGAATGTACGTTTTTCACTCACTCAAAAAACAAGGATGCATGTATGTAGCCGTTTCTTTAAAGTATGCATACCAGTAACTCACAAATCAAACACATCTAGGTATCTTTATCTTGAGATTTCAGACGACCAATATAAAAAAAATGTGGATAAATAAAAAATGGTACTTGTTTCGGTACTTGTGTAGTTTCATGGCGCCGTGCTACTTCCGGGTTCTACGCTCGCCACAAACTATGTTAAAAAAGTAACTTAACTCCATGCCAACATGGATAGTTCATACCTCCACTGTCCATGTTGGCATGGAGTTTCTTTTAAATAGCGTGGCGAGCCACCGAGCCCGCAGCGTGGGCGAGCGAAGCGAGCCCCGCAAGGGGACTCAGACGCATGGCGCCATACTGGCACCGTGAAACTACACAAGTACCCTTGTTTCCTAGCAGGGCGCCCAGTACGCATTTTGCGTACTGGGCTATTCTCCTTAGTGAAATCGCATCGCATCGCGCAGCTTGTATAGTGGTGTGCGATGCGATGTCCATATAAAGTGGACGTTTTAATACCTACTGCATATGTCTACCCATTTTCTTTAATATAATTGGGCACACATCTTATTAGCCTCACATACTAGAGGGTGAGCGCAGAGTTATCACACAGGTTAACTTGCTTCTCTAGGAGATTGGGCCACTCCAAACTCAGCAGCCCCTTCGATCGTTTGTTATCTCGAGCGCTGACACACCAAGCTTACTACACCTGTGAGTTACTACACCGGGTGACATCAAACCTAGTGACGCCACTGAGTACACCCTCTACACCTTCAAGCAGTACGCATTACTACTTTGCTGTACGACCAAGAGCTGGATCAAGCTTCCCAGTCTTTTCCACACACCCACAGCTCCAGCATCCCAATCTGAACCAAATTAAACCAACCTTTATACATGACATCGATATAACTTTGGGGTATGCCTTCATTGCAATTCATATTGAGCAAAAGGGCCAAATGTAAATGTAGCGTCTGAGTTCCCTTGTAAATGATTGTCCTTTACAAAAAATGTCTGTGCTTGGCTGGCACCCCACATGGCCGCCGAACTGTGATGCTATTTAATCTAGCCCAAGGAGTATGATATATCAGCCACACTGATCATTTTGCCCTGACATTGCTGTTGATCTAATTTCCTAGAAGGGCCCTATCTGATGAGCTGTGTGGAAGGCACAGGGAGCCCTCATGGAGATTGTGATGCTGCCTTGCCTTCCCACGCTCATATCTTTCACTTACTGTGCAAAGCTCCCATCATCTGTGTTTTATTTTGGATAGACAGGGAGTGTGGGCCTTGTGACATACAAACTATCCAGTTATCTACCTGCTTAAACATTCTCTCTTTGTACACCCCCTAAATCGACTGTGGAGCAACAAATCATACTGTCCGTAAAGATGCAGTTCATCATTGGTAAAAACATTCCATCCTGTGAGTACAGCAAAAAATTTGGATGACCAGTGTAACTCACCGAGTTCTCATTGACAATCTTTGATGAGAACAATGGCCCTTATTCAGATCTGATCGCAGTACAGATTTGTTCTCAAAATAGGCAAAACCATGTGCAGAGAGGGTTAGATTTGTGTGAGTTATTTTGTTTCTGTGCGGGGTTAATACTGGCTGAATTATTTTTACGATGCAATTCAGATTTCAGTTTCAACACACCCCACCCAAATTGAACTCTCTCTGTACATGTTACATCTGCCCCACCTGCAGTGCACATGGTTTTGCCAATTTTGAGAACAAATTTGTACTGAGCTCAGATCTGAATAAGGGCCAATGTTCCATTTATGTTTGAACAAGTGGTCAGTACTGAACTTCCCAGAAAAAAAACATGGATTGTCCCTGTCTTCTGAGTAAGTAAAGTTGTAGGAGTAAAAAATAGATAGATTCTCTGGCCCATTTGAAACTGAAGTCAGACATCTGGAATTACATGTAGCTGAGGCTTCAGGCATGACAGTACACTCTCATGATTTTTCTCCTAGATGGAATTAAGAATTCTGCTAATTATGACAATGACTCTTTCCCAGGCCCTTCTCATGTGAAGAATAAGGTAGATTGAAAGGGCATTGTTGTGTCAGTATCCAGGTGGCCGTCAATGCCTAGGTTGACAGTTAATATGCAACAACACCATATAGTTGACACAAACGTCGACATGGCCAATAGTTCAACACAAGCTTAGTGGTTCAGACATAGTGGCATATCATTCTGTGATCTATGATGGTCACACAAGTGAAAGTATTAACTACTCAACAGCTGTTTTCAAGGGCTCCTAACATGTGTCGGGTGGTCACAGAACTAGGGTCTCTTTAATTCATATGAATATTTGGGAAAGATTGTACCATGACCATGGCAGATGTAATAAGCCTGGTGAAGTGCACCAGCCAATCAGCTCTTAACTGCCATTTTTCAATCCAATGGCCAGATGCACTAAGCTTCAAAAAGTGATACAATGGAGAGTGATAAACAGCCAGCCAATCAGATCTTAACTGTCATGTCACAGGCTGTGTTTGAAAAATGTCAGACAGGAGCTGATTGGTTGGTTGTTTATCACCCTCCATTTTATCACTTTATGAAGCTAAGTGCATCTGGCTCCAAGTCTGTAATACTGCTATCACATTGCAGCCCTGCTTTCAACCCATTTTTGTAAACTTTTCATTAAATGGGTCAGTTAAACCCCTTCACATTGCATGTTGTAACCAGTATATTACTGTTTATATACCATTTTTGTACCTTTCACATTCAACCCGTTTCACCCATAAAAAAGCGGCTTCTATTGTGCACTTCCTGCTTGTGGGCAGTGACAACATGCAGGGCGACAACCAATGACCCTTGTGCAGATTATCATGTGTAGTTCGAACCAGTTCTGGGCCATTCAGACTGCAGGAAAAATGGCTCAGAACTGTGTAGGATCCTGCTTTTAAAACGTTTCCAAATGCCGGTATTCTGTAACAGGTAAATTGACTGGAGACCTTTAAAAATTGCAGCTGGTACCGTTTCAAAATACTAAAAAAAACAGCAATATACCGGCTTACAAGTGCAATGTGAAAGGGGTATAACTTGACAGTTCGTTATGCAGGGTTACTTTATCACTTCACCAGGCTTAATAAATCTGCCCCTCTGTACCTCTTTTATGGTAAAGAATTTGGTAACTTCTAACAGGGGTCCTTTTTCAGGCTTGTAAGGTCAAAAAAGGGAGGACCAAGCAATACCACCTTATGCAGTTGCTAATAACAACCACTTACAGGTGAGGATATTGGAAGCTACTACATGACCCTCAATAGTATGTTTTATCACCAAATAATATATAAAATAACCTTAAAACTACTGTATGAAACATTATGTGGACTTATCATCTCTATAACAGGGTTTCTTTGCTAATAACAGGTTGTGCAAAGTCTGTTGGAAGAAGATAAATCCCCTGCTCATCCAGAAGCTCAGATGCCTTCGGCGATAAGTATGCTAAGCAGGAGTTTAGAAAGGTAAATAGCCTTTACTTAGCAACAGCTTTTGTATACTAAACAGTCTTTCTAGCAATCTAGTCAGACACTACCACCATACTCCCCTACAACTGTGCTCTACACCAGAGAGAGACAATGAGGCTGGCAAGCAGGGGACAGATCATGCAAATAGCAGGATATGCAAATACCATAAAGAGACCCACTTATCATTCAATATTCACAGCTAATTTCCCAAAAACACCCGTTTTAGGAGGTTAGCCGCAAATGTTGTTGCGCCTCGGTCTCCGGCGGCTGGCAGAGGGGAACAGCGGCGCGTCCCGGCTGCGCGTTCTGACGTAACGCCGTCTGGTTGCTCGGCAACCAGAGACGCCAGGGGATGCCGCAGTCGGGCGCAGCCTCCGCCCTCCACCGCATCATGTCCGGGTAATCCCGGAAGCCGGAAGGACCCGGCACAAGGGGGCATGACGCAGCGGCGCCGTTGCTTAGCAACGGACGCCGTCGCCTAGTACGCGGACGCCATTGCCCGCATTCTTAGGGTCAGGCTATCAATTACCCAGCGCCCAGTCCACCATTGGACCAGGAGGTGGGCTGGCCTATATTGGACCAATGCCAGTCCCTATTTAAGGGCTTCTGTTTCTCACAAGCCCCGCCGGTGATAGCTCCTGTGACAGTGGTTCCTGTCTGCTCTCTGTCCCGGCTCCAGGGAATTCTTGTTGGAAGTGCTCTTCTGGCCTGTGCGTCCAGCCTTTCCCTGGTGAGTACCCCTTTTAGGGGCAGTTCTGCTCTTGTATTATTACCCATTCTGGGGTTTCGTATTATTTTCTTATTTTATTGTCCAGCGGCTTGCTGGCATGCACTTTTGTCCGGTCGCTGGTTATCTTATTGCCTGATTCACAGGTCGTGCCTCCGGCACTTCTTTCATTGTTTAGTGTTGTTCTTGTCCTGTTTGTAGTGTGTCTTTTGCATGGTGTATTTCTCTTGTGCATGCGACTCTGTTGGCGACTAGGTCGCTGGCGCTTAGCAGCATAGTTAGCTGGGCAAGCTGCCCTTTGTTAATTTTCAGTCAGGTCCCTTAGCTAGTTCTCCTCTTGGCTGTACCCTCAGGAGGTCCCGGTTCCTTGTCACCCCATAACTCCTGGCTGCACCGGAGTTAGGGCGGGCTTAACTCGCCCTTCCAAACGTGGCGGCTAAAGGCGAAGCCTAGTTCAGCAGGAACCGGTTACCTAACTTTGGGGGCCAACAGAGACATAGTAGGGTCTCGCTGTGGCTGTTCTGAACAGCAGTCCCGGCTACGGGTTCACTCCCGACAAAGCCATAACATTATCACCGGCCATACTAAAACCAGGAAGGGAGTACAGAGTATTAGGGGATAATTTTTCCAGGATTTACTATGAACCCTACTACACCCAATCCAGCCCAGGCGTTTGCCAACCAACTACAGAACCTCACCCAGATGGTGCAAGATTTATCCTTGCGTGTGAAATCCCAGGAGGAGGTGTCCCGAGCTCCCCCCGTTGTGACTCCCGAACCCAAGATGAACCTCCCGGACCGGTTTTCCGGTAATCGCCAAAATTTTTACAATTTCCGGGAGAGCTGTAAGCTATACTTCCATCTGAGACCTAGGTCCTCTGGGTCTGAGCAACAGCAAATAGGGTTGGTAATCTCCTTACTCCAGGGGGATCCGCAAACCTGGGCCTTCGGTCTCAAACCGGACGATCCGGCACTCCAATCAGTTGACGCCTTCTTTAAGTCACTAGGATTATTGTATGACGATCCCGATAGAGAGGCCTCAGCCGAAAGTCATTTACGGCCCTAAAACAGGGGAGGAATCCGGCAGAGGCATACTGCACGGAGTTTCACCGTTGGTCCAACGACTGTGGTTGGAACGACCAGGCCTTACGCAGTCAGTTTTGGCAGGGGTTATCAGAGGCGATCAAGGATAGCCTCATCCAATACCCTGCACCGGAGACTTTAGATAAACTAATGGAGCTTTCTATAAAGATTGATCGTCGGCTCCGCGAGCGGAAGTCCGAGAGAGGCTTCGTGCTTCGCCCCACCTCGATTGGTTATGTTCCGTCTGAGGAGGAAGAAGAACCCATGCAGCTGGGGGCTTTTAGGATTACTCCAGACGAAAGAGCCCGTAGGATGTCCGCTGGTCTTTGTCTCTATTGTGGCAGTAAGGGTCATGTGGTGCACAATTGCCCGAACAAGTCGGGAAACGCACGGACCAAGTGAATTGTGAGGGGGTTCATCTTGGTCTTCAGCTTATCTCCTCTCGTAAGGCACTACTAGTACCGGCAGTGTCAGGGTAAACGAGACTGAGACTCCTGTTTCCGCCTTCATCGATAACGGGGCAGCTGGGAATTTTTTGGATGTCTCTTTTGCCAGTAAGTTGGGTATTCCCAAATTAGACCTTGATAAAATGCTTATCATGCGAGGGCTGGATGGTGATCCGCTCCCCAGTGGACTAATCACGTGTCAGACTCCTCTGTTACAGTTTCGAGTGGGGATCTTGCATGAGGAGATGATCTTTTTTTATTTAACCTCCTGCTCCTTAGTTCCAGTTGTCTTAGGTTATCCCTGGTTCCAGAACCACAATCCTCAGATCGATTGGCAGGCTGGAGAGATCACACGTTGGAGTGATCAGTGTTCTGGGTCTTGCATAAAAAGTCCTATTCAGTTGGCAGCCGTCTCTCTGGAAGGGATTCCTGCCAGTTACTCAGACTTTGCCGACGTATTTTCCAAGGGTCAGGCGGACGTATTACCACCTCACCGTCCATATGACTGTGCCATTGACCTAATGCCGGAGGTTCAATACCCTAAGGCCAGACTCTATTCTCTGTCTGGTCCTGAGACCCGCTCCATGAATGAGTACATTCAGGAGAATTTGGCCAAGGGGTTTATCAGACCATCTAAATCTCCTTTGAGTGCAGGGGTTTTTTTTTGTTTCCAAAAAGGATGGATCCCTTAGGCCCTGTATAGATTACAGGGCTCTCAACAAAATTACAGTCAAAAATACTTACCCGCTACCATTAATCTCGGTTCTGTTTGATCAGTTACGTTCGGCCAAGATCTTCTCCAAAATTGATCTCCGGGGAGTGTACAATCTGATACGCATTAGAGCCGGGGACGAATGGAAGACAGCCTTCAGTACCCAAACAGGGCACTATGAATACCTGGTGATGCCCTTTGGGTTATCTAATGCACCGGCTGTCTTTCAAGACTTTATTAATGATGTCCTCAGGGACTTTCTTGGGAAGTTCGTGGTTGTCTATCTAGATGACATTATGATTTATTCCAGTACCCTAGAAGAACATCGTTATCAGGTGCGACAAGTCCTGCAAAAGCTCCGTGAAAACCATATCTTCGCCAAACTGGAGAAATGCGAATTCGAAGTCCCCGAGGTATCTTTCTTGGGATATGTCATTTCTTCGGACGGTTTTCGCATGGAACCAAAGAAATTGCAGGCGGTCTTGGAGTGGGTGCGACCCTCTAATCTCAAAGCCCTCCAGAGATTTTTAGGGTTCGCAAATTATTATAGACGATTTATTCGGTCTTTTTCTGATGTAGTCGCCCCCATCGTGGCCCTTACCAAAAAGGGAGCCGATCCAGCCAACTGGTCCCCACAAGCTGAGTGGGCCTTTGTGGCACTTAAACAATTTTTTTCTACAGCTCCAACCCTTAGGCATCCTGATCCGGAGCAACCCTTCGTGGTTGAGGTAGATGCCTCAGAAGTGGGAGCAGGAGCTGTTCTATCGCAGGGGGATTCCAGTTCCTCGTTTCTCTTCCCATGTGCCTACATGTCTAGAAAATTTTCATCGGCAGAGGCCAACTATGATGTGGGTAATCGGGAGTTGTTGGCCATCAAGTGGGCCTTCGAGGAATGGAGACACTGGCTGGAGGGGGCGAGCCACCAAATACTGGTGATTACCGACCACAAAAACCTGCAATATCTCGAATCTGCCAAACGTTTAAATGCCCATCAGGCTAGTTGGGCGTTATTTTTTACGCGCTTTAATTTTATCATCTCTTATAGGCCAGGGTCCAAGAATGTCCGAGCGGATGCCCTCTCCCGCAGCTTCTTGCCCAGGCAAGAGATACGGGTTCCTTCAGCACCCGTTCTTCCACCCTCGGTAATCCATTCCGGTCTTACACAGACACTTAAAGACTTACTTCTCCAAGCTCAGGATGAAGCGCCCAGTCAAAAACCCGCTTGGCGCCTGTTTGTTCCACAGGCCTTGAGAAAAGAGGTGTTGGCTGAATTCCATGAAAGTAGAATTGCGGGACATCCGGGTGTTAAAATGACGTTGCAACTCCTTTCTCATAGTGTCTGGTGGCCCGATATTGCCACAGACACTAAGGACTTTGTCTTGTCTTGTCCCGAGTGTGCCAGACATAAAGTTCCCAGGACTGCTCCGGCAGGACAATTAATACCATTGGCAATTCCATCCAGGCCATGGTCTCATATTGCCATGGATTTTGTGGTGGACCTACCCATGTCCCACGGATTCCAGGTCATCTGGGTGGTTATTGACCGTTTCAGTAAAATGTCTCATTTTGTTCCATTACCGCAATTAACAACAGCCAATGGTTTAGCCAACTTGTTCTTACTTCACATCTTCAGACTCCATGGGCTGCCCTCTGACATTGTATCGGACCGGGGTCCCCAATTCATTGCTCGCTTCTGGAAGCTCTTTTGTGCAGCACTTAAAATAAAGCTTAGTTTGACCTCAGCTTACCATCCCCAATCAAATGGTCAGACGGAGCGGCTCAATCAGTCCTTAAAGCAGTATTTACGCCTGTTTGTGTCCAAAACACAAGATGATTGGGCAGATTTTCTGCCTATCGCCGAGTTTGCATATAACAATGTTCATCACTCCTCCACGAAGACGTCTCCTTTCTTTGCCGTCTATGGAGTCCATCCCAAAGCCAATGCACTGGGTCCGGAAAGTTCCGTAGTTTTATCTTCTACAACGGCCCGGCTCAGAACCGTATGGAAGCAAGTGCATTTAGCCCTCAAAGGAGCTGCCTTTCGGGAGAAGGTCTTTTCAGACCGCTCGAGGCGGCCTTGTAAGTTCAAAGTGGGCGATAGAGTCTGGTTGTCGACCAGAAACATTAAACTTCGACAGCCATCTGCCAAATTTAGTCCGAGGTTTATTGGTCCATATATCATCATTAAGAAGGTCAACCCAGTAGCCTTTCGGTTACGAATTCCCAGCTCGCTTAAGATCGCCAATACGTTTCATTCCTCCCTCCTCAAACCAGCCGTTTTTTCAAAAAAAATTCCACGAAGGGTAGTTCAGAATAGACCTCCAGTGGATGTCCATGGACATTCGGAATTTCTAGTGGAGAAGAATCTGGATTGCAAAAGGTCTCGTGGTTCCGTGTATTTCCTCGTCCATTGGAAGGGATATGGGCCGGAGGAGAGGTCCTGGGTCTCTAATAGGGACTTGCACGCCCCGAGATTAAATAGGGACTTGCACACTTGGAATTTTTCCCATAAAACTGGTCATAGGGGTTTGTTAACCCCTCCTCGAGGGGGGGGTACTGTTGCGACTCGGTCTCCGGCGGCTGGCAGAGGGGAACAGCGGCGAGTCCCGGCTGCGCGTTCTGACGTAACGCCGTCTGGTTGCTCGGCAACCAGAGACGCCAGGGGACACCGCAGTCAGGCGCAGCCTCCGCCCTCCACCGCATCATGTCCGGGTAATCCCGGAAGCCGGAAGGACCCGGCACAAGGGGGCATGACGCGGCGGCGCCGTTGCTTAGCAACGGACGCCGTCGCCTAGTACGCGGACGCCATTGCCCGCATTCTTAGGGTCAGGCTATCAATTACCCGGCGCCCAGTCCACCATTGGACCAGGAGGTGGGCTGGCCTATATTGGACCAATGCCAGTCCCTATTTAAGGGCTTCTGTTTCTCACAAGCCCCGCCGGTTATAGCTCCTGTGACAGTGGTTCCTGTCTGCTCTCTGTCCCGGCACCAGGGAATTCTTGTTGGAAGTGCTCTTCTGGCCTGTGCGTCCAGCCTTTCCCTGGTATCCGTGAGTACCCCTTTTAGGGGCAGTTCTGCTCTTGTATTATTACCCATTCTAGGGTTTCGTATTATTTTCTGAGCTTGTCCAGCGGCTTGCTGGCAGGCACTTTTGTCCGGTCGCTGGTTATCTTATTGCCTGATTCACAGGTCGTGCCTCCGGCACTTCTTTCATTGTTTAGTGTTGTTCTTGTCCTGTTTGTAGTGTGCCTTTTGCGTGGTGTATTTCTCTTGTGCATGCGACTCTGTCGCCAGTGGTTGGCGACTAGGTCGCTGGCGCTTAGCAGCATAGTTAGCTGGGCAAGCTGCCCTTTGTTAATTTTCAGTCAGGTCCCTTAGCTAGTTCTCCTCTTGGTTGTACCCTCAGGAGGTCCCGGTTCCTTGTCACCCCATAACTCCTGGCTGCACCGGAGTTAGGGCGGGCTTAACTCGCCCTTCCAAACGTGGCGGCTAAAGGCGAAGCCTAGTTCAGCAGGAACCGGTTACCTAACTTTGGGGGCCAACAGAGACAGAGTAGGGTCTCACTGTGGCTGTTCTGAACAGCAGTCCCGGCTACGGGTTCACTCCCGACAAAACCATAACAAATGTTAAGTACCTCAGGAATGTACTGTATATAGAAGGGACTATTGGCATAATTTCGTCCCAATTGCCCGGAGGCAATATAAAAATTGGTGCACCCCCTACGCACACCCCATCTTATATATATAAATAAATGTATGTATGTATGTATGTATTATGTATGCTATGTATATTTTGTTTCAAATAAAGAGAGTGCGATATCTATGGTCCTGCTAGGAGGGGGAGTCAGCCACAGAAGTCATATTGATAGTTTTCAATTAACTGTTTCAAACTCTAAAGGCTCCCATACGGGAGGGGCACTGTGCCAAGTTTTGCATATGATAAATCGCATAGATTTATCATATGCAGTCCCCGGAGAGCTGCAGGAGGGAGCCGTGCGGGGGACGTCAGCGAGAGGGAGCAGGGGGAGGGGGGAAGCTGTTGCAGTGCCAGCAGGAGCAGGGTGCCGGGCAGTAGAAGACGCTGGCTGCGGGCAATGGTGGGAGGAGCAGAGAACTTGAAAAAAGAAAATGCCCATACAGATGAATAGGAAGCCATTGCTGAGAGAGGTCTCAGCCAATCAATGGCTTTCTCGTCATCTGTATGGGCATTTTTTTTCAAGTTCTCTGCTCCTCCCACCTATGCCTGGCAGCCAGCTTCTTCTCCTGCCCGGCACCCTGCTCCCGCTGGCACTTCTGAGTGCAACAGCTTCCTCGCCTCCCCGGCTCCCTATGCAGCCTCCCCCTGCTCCCTCCACCTGGCTCTCTATTAGCCGGCATCCCCTGCCCGCTGCCGTCCCCCGCACGTCTCCGGGGCCAGGCTGCACATAAGATTTAGCAAATCTTATGTGCAGCCCATCCGACCTTCCGGCTCCGACCGGATGTGCACGGGACCGGGCATCGGGTAGGAAGGGATGTCTACAAGTGCGATTTGTGCCGAATTGGTGCCCAAATAGCATAGTGTATGGGGGCCTTTAGGGGAAGAGAGGTGCCCCCTTGGAAGCAAGAGCCCGGCGGCAGATGAATCCATTGCCTCCCAGAGTTACACCCATGGAAGGGACTACAGCAGGAATCTCTGATACCTGCTACAATCCCTCATGTCCCACATGCAGCCGCATCCCTCATAGGGGATATGAAGTTTTCTGATTTACCAATAACCGGAATGCCCAAGGCTACTTACCACAGCTCTGGATTAACAGAGCGTTCAGCGTGGTCAGATGGGGGTCAGCGCAGACCCCCATCTGACCACATATGCATATGGAATACAGAAGAGCAGGGATGAGCTACTAATTCCCTGTCCCTGATACACACTGCCATTAGGATCTCATATTGCAATTTGATTCTGGGTTGTAAGATCCCACCCAGATTGCATTGTACAGGTTGAGTATCCCTTATCCGAATATCCGTTATCCGAATTATTCCGAAAACCATACATTCCAGAAAGTGGAAAACATTTTTTTTTTTTATAAAATCTTGGGGACATCTGTAACAGCACTAATGAGGACATGATATGTAACTGCCACTAAATCTCTCCAAGAAAATGATTGGTTGGCATTCACATTCAGTGCCTGGGATAGTACACAAACTTTGCTTCATGTTTTGAAACCTTGTTTTTTTGAACAAATAAAATATATTTGTGTGTATTTTATGTGGTTGATGTGTTTATACAGCATAAATGCAAAATACTTCAAAATACATTATTGAAATATTAAAATATTCCGAAATACGGAATAATCCATTATCCAAAATTCTCCTGGTCCCTAACATTTTGGATAAGGGATACTCAACCTGTACTGTATATACAATCCATAATAAAAAGGGGCCCTATAGAATGCACCTTCCATTCATCCTTCTTCTGGTCAATCTGTATCAGTGGGAGGAACTACTTTCCTACAGGTTTGAGTGAAATAAAAAATCAGTTTGATTTGAATTCATTCACATACAGTAACTGCCCATTTCTCTTTTGAGGTCATAGATAGGGCTAAGAGACCAATACTACATAGCTCTCATATAAATAGAGGATAATTCCTCTGACAATGGATTTGTAAAATAGTGCGGAACATACTTCTAGATGTCACTGCAGCAAATACTATGAAAAACATTGGTACTTGTTTCCTATCTGGGCGCCCGTCGCGGGCATCGCGGGTACATTTATGTATGGCCGCGACGCGACCGACGCGATGCCCGCGATTTCCCATTGAAACCAATGTTAAACATGAAAATCGTGTCGGTCGCGTCGCGGCCGGCCATAAATGTACCCGCGATGCCCGCGACGCGATGCTCCCGATTTCCCATAGGAATCAATGTTAAAAGGCGCGATGGCCACGATTTTACTGTTAAATGCCTCAATCCACCCGATTTGGCCATAGGAATCAATGTTAAATGGGCCACAGAGCCCATTAACCCTTAAATGTCCCCCCAAATTTTTAACGCCACCCCACGATCCACGCCAACCCGAAGCGTGGCGAGCGCAGCGAGCCCGCGAGGGGCGGCGGTACGCGTCCTCCGACCTTTTCATGCCCTACTATCCACTAGGGCGTGGTGTGAGAATATAATAGTGTGGCGAGCGCAGCGAGCCACCGAGCCCGAAGCGTGGCGAGCGCAGCGAGCCCCGCGAGGGGACGCGGATACCTTCACAGTTATGCGCGTCCCCTCGCGGGCTTCACAGGTGTCCATGGCGAGGCGGACAGCTGTGAAGCACGCGAGGGGACGCGTCTACCTGTGAAGGTATCCGCGTCCCCTCGCCACGCTTCGGGCTCGGTGGCTCGCTGCGCTCGCCACACTATTATATTCTCACACCACGCCCTAGTGGATAGTAGGGCATGAAAAGGTCGGAGGACGCGTACCGCTGCGCTCGCCACGCTTCGGGTTGGCGTGGATCGTGGGGTGGCGTAAAAAATTTGGGGGGACATTTAAGGGTTAATTTGGCCTTTTTGGCCCCAAATCGGGTCCATTGAGGCATTTAACAGTAAAATCGCGGTCAATCTGCCGTTTTAGCATTGTTCCCTATGGGAAAATCGCGGTCATCGCGGTCATCGCGGTCATCCCGATTTACCCGCGATGCCCGCGATGACCGCGATTTTTACCCCCGATGACCGCGATTATGATCGTGGGCGCCCAGATAGGAAACAAGTACCAAAACATTTTTCCTAGTTATTCCCAAAAGAAGTAGCAACATGAAAATATGTGGCCTATCATATTTTAGGATGTAATGGAGAAATCATAGACAGAATCTGATTGGTTGCTATAGGCAACATCACCGCTTTTCATTTTTAGAAGCTTTAGTAAATTTACCTATTGAAGTCTAGAATATCTAATGCTTTTCTGCACTCTATTGGCCTGTGAAATACAGACATGGGCATGATTACAGTAATTTAGCCTGTGGGGCTGTTTTTTGCTTTTTTTTTTAGTGACAACCATTTGTAAAGGTGAAATAATGGTTAAGCCTTTTAAATGATCGGTGCTTTAATAATACAGAAACCTGTGGGTATATCATTTGCACACTGTAATAAACAGTACGTTATTGTTCAACTATAATTTCTACTGTCTGTATTAACAAGTGGATGCGTCAACCACACACACGGGAAAAAGCCCATCATATTGCTAGGAGTAAGTGCCAAGTTAAAGTACAATATATTGGTTCCTAGTGAATTGGTAGCTCACTGGCTCCTAAATGGCTGACTCTGCTGAGCGGGGGGGTCACCACAGGTATTCAGAAGTATTGTCTACATACAACACCACTCTATCGTCTAGAAACAGGCCTTATTTATATATAACACATGCTCTGTATGTTACACTATGAGGAAGAAGAAAGCCATTCCATCAGTGACTAGAATGACTATAATGATAGGCAATGGTTGTAGAAAGATGACAGGAAATGCAATTGACTGGGTCGGGACACCAGTGGGAGGGGGTAAAAAATCTGGTTACGGCCCGGCTTGCATAGTGGGAAAGGGGTATAAGTGATTGCCCCTTTGTAAAAACTTCCAAACTCATCCGGTATCCCTGCTTAAACATGGGGAGGGTACAATAAGATTTGTATTATATTGACAAGCATTACAGTGTATTAAATTGTGTTAAAAAAGATCCAAAGTAGCAAACATGCATCTGCACAGGATGTCTTTAATTTCAGCTATTCCTAGGGGTCCCTCTGCACTGTGAATAGTGTCGGGAGAGAGCTCCTGGCGCTATTCTTATTAGCGCACTGCTACTGCTGACTAGTGGATTTCTGCTCGCTACCGTCCTAGTGTGCGAGAATATATAGAAAATTTGAAACAGATCAGAGTCCATGCAGAAATTGCTTTCACTTTCTGTTGACATATTTTAGCACACAAAGGATTAATTTGGTCTGTCGAGTGGCCTCTAGTGGTCAGTGACAGTACTTAACCTCATAGAGGTGAGGAGTAGTTAGCCTTTAGTACATATCCTAAAATAAAATAATACTTTGCAGTTCTAAAAGCGTTATCGTTATTAATTGAAATAAATCCTTATTAAGGCAGTAGCACTGTATTTATCTCATGATGTAAGAGTTCATTAAAGATAAGTAATTACTTTAATATAAACGAGTCCCTATAATGTTCACACATGCAGAATAAATGCTGTAACTACATAACTATGCCCAATAAGATGTTGTGTTACTGTATTTCACATTTAACAATGTATAGTTTTTGTATTACTACTAGTTTTTAAAATATAACCTCGTTATGATGTGACAATCTCATCCATGGGTCCCTCATCCATGTGTGTGGGAATTTGTGAGTGATTAGATTTCTATGGCTAAACCAATTACCTGGTTCAATAGTTGATTTTTTATTGTAATGGAGACCATGATCAGAGGATAATCTGAAGTGTCTCTCATAAAACACCCATCTAACAAATGGAGGTTTTATACTGTTCACACATGCTATTAGCACTAGGAGTACAGTATGTTGCTGCAGTTTGATGTATTTATTACTTCCTGATCATATCATCAGACCTATTAAAGAACACCTCTTTTGGGGAATACACATGGGCCCTTTTTCTGATCACTTCGCTTGGACCCATGCACGGGCCGAGGCAAAGGTACCACACCCCGCCTATTGAATGTATTGCCCGCGCTGCCCAGTCGCACGCTGTATTTGGCAGGTCGGCATGCGAATGGATGTTTAAAGTGAACATCCATTCGGATGCCCGTGGGAACCTCTCAGCGAACGTCTATTGATGTGAAAAGCTCTCGCCCATGTATGAGTGGTCTAGACCACTCATACATATGAGCGAAGAAAAAAAGGGATATGTGCGGGCAGCTGACATCCGGTTAAGTCAGCTGTCCACCACCCACACGCATGTTGCAACAGCATTTCCATACGTATGCCCTGCATTGTCATGGGTATGCCCATGAAACCCATGGTGTGCGCATATGGTAATGACCCTGATCAGGCTGCAATGCCCCTCTCCACCACCTGCTCGGAAGGCCAGGAGCAAGCACTCAGTGACCAGACTTCTCAACGAGTTCGCTCGCTCCCTGAGTGCAGACACGTGCAGACATACGTACACTGGCCAAATTTGGGTCAGAGCAAAGCGATCAGAATAAGGGCCCGTGTGTATACAGTGGGGTCGGTATTGCAAGAAGAAACAAAAATAGACTGTGCAGGCAGCACAATTGTTACTAGAAAGTGTACGATCTATAGTACAATATAGTTAAAATTGTACAGAAACAAAATCATACCTAGTCAAAATTGCACGGCGTGTATAGTCAGTATACGTGGTTACGGCCTCTGGGGAGTTCCATGAAAATTGTACACAGTTAGAATTGGCCATAACCAAAATCACACTGTGTGGTATGCACCTCAAGGGGGAAATTTTATAGGATGAGAGTTTCAGAAAGTGAGAGATCTGATAAGAAATCTCCAGTTTTTTTTATGCGGCAATCATTTACACTGCAAAACCAGTTTGATTTTGCAGTGTAAATGATTGTCGCTTTAAAAAAACTGGAGATTTCTTTCCAAATCTCTCACTTTCTGAATCTCGCATCCTATTAAATTTCACCCCAAGACTCTGTGGGCCAGATGCACTAAGCTTCAAAAAGTGATAAAATGGAGAGTGATAAACAACCAACCAGCTCCTACCTGACATTTTTCAAACACAGTCTGTGACATGGCAGGTAGGAGCTGATTGGCTGGCTGTTATCACTCTCCATTTTATCACTTTTAAAGCTTAGAGAATCTGGCCCACAGTCATTTCTACCATTCATACTTGTGTCAGTTAATACTGAGTGCACTGGTATCAGCTTAGAAGGAATAACTATATTAACCCTAGACTAAAAATTAAAAAACTAAAATGGGTAAACTATTCCTAACGCTTCTTATATAGATGCAAAACTGGTATTATTCAGAAGTCGTCACAAGTTCATAACTGAATAAACTACAGTACAAAACATGAAGTCCTGGGATCATCATGTATAAACCATCTAATGCAAGGGCTCCCAGTATGGTCATACAGTTAATAGACATTATAAAATAATGGTCTTATAAAAAAGGGCTTTTCTTTTCCTCTAGATGGCACTCATGCATGGGAAACGGTGTTCCATTCATTCACAAATAGCTAAAATAAAAGTTAATTAAAAACAGTGAGATGGACACAATGTACATTACCATTTTTTTTTTCAAAAAAAGGGTTACATTTAAAATTGACATCAATGAATACTTTAATTCTGCCTACAATAGGTACCCTTTCTGTAAGAGGCTACCTATTGTAGGCAGAACCAAAGATTTCAGTTGTAGAACTACATTCAGCCTGTGAGTACACACTGCCGATGGACATTTAATATGTAACAGACATTCAACTGAATGGGCAATATGTCTTCCATTGATTACCCAGGTTAAAGGTCATTGTTGTACCAGAGGAACGAGCAGGAAGTCACAGGAAAATGGCACCTCTTCACATAACTTTTCCACCTGCAGGCTCTTTCTCAAGGCATTGCAGTGGAGTGCTGATGATCTCTCTTTGAAGCACCGGTCACCAATATGGAAAGACTGGGCCAATTATGGTTCCATAATTTTTGTAAAATAAATACCTACTTTATTGAGCCAATATGCAAGACTAACAGGATGTCTTCAGGAGGGAAGGAAGCTTGTAGTGACTAAGGCGCCTAGAGAATTATGCTGCTTTTATCTTATCTCTATATCTAACACTTAGGCCTAGAAATAACTCACACTGACACCTTAACTAATAAATAAGACACGGACACCAACTGCGTAAGTTTAAAGGTCATCTAGGATATTTATTTAAAGATGGTATGACCCTAAATTGTTTAGGGATGGCAAGAAGAAGCACTTGAGACCAGCACCCTCACAAAAACGCGGATGCCCCTCATGGCGGCGACCAGGTCGCCGCACTCGCTGGCATCACTCAACAACTTGTGTGTACAGCCCGCTCCGCAGCGGCATGCCACGCCCCTCCTAGGGCCAGACGCGGGCACTTCCAGGAAGTGTCCAGCGCCCCACCGCGTTGAGTCGGGACTCGCCTACCTTCTTGGCAGAGGGGCGGGCCATACCCCACGGAGACCACCTGACACCACACTTGAGTGCTGGTCGAGAGCGCTCAACCGCCGATTGTAAATTCACACTAAATTCAAATTTGGTGAAGGCTCAAACAGCCATTTAGCACTTTAAAAGGGGTAGGGAGGGTGGGAATCCAGACTCAAAGAGGAAGTCCTTCCTGCTTGCTTTCCTATAAGTACCCCTCTCTAAGCTGACGCCCCCCAGCTACCCGATAGGGCAGATCTAACTGCCACTCAATATTTGCCTCCGGCCTCATCTTGATGTTTACAACTTTATTTAACTTCTGCAAATTCACAGGCTCTTAATTACACTCGGGCCTATGCGGCCCTTGTTACATCATCACATCACAGATCATACTTTGATGTCCCAAATCTCAGATGGCTTCTTGAACAACCAGAAAAATGTGAAAGTTTTCCAGAAGTTCCTCACTGCCGCATGGATGTCCCAAGCACTTCGCACCGGTCAGCAGGATATCAGCATCTACATTCCAATATTACATTAAACTGCCTGCATTTTAGCTGCATTAACGTGTGTTTAAATCATGAAAAGCAAAAACAAATAACTACATGGTATTCAATATGGAACGGATGAACCATGGCTTCAAAGCAGTGGCTGTCATTCTCAGCAGCTAAACAAAATAATAAGGAACTTGTTTAAAATTGTGCAAAAAAACCCCACACACATACTGTGCATACGGGTGCCAGTCGGGATCAGTCATTTAGTGTTGGGGTTGGGGTCCCAACTGTTAAAACACCGACAGACGGGTTCCCGACGGCCACCGGCTATTCTCCCTCGTGGGGGTTCACGACTCCCATAGAGGGAGAATAGAATAGGTGGCGAGCGTAATGAGCTACCGTGCCCGCAGCATAGCGAGCGCAGCAAGCCCGCAAGGGGCTTTGTTGCACTCGCCATGCTGTGTGAGTCCAGACAGTCGGGATCCCGACATCGGGCTAATGACTGTCGGGATTCCGACTGTCGGAACCCAATACCACACCCGTACATACATATAGATGTAATGCCATTCATTTCATTTGAAGCACAATGAACTTTGGACTAATATAGGAGTACCTGAGCTGATTTAAGGTGTTCCAAGCTAGTATTGTCAGGGTAAACGAACATATAATTATTCATACTGTGCCTAAACACCTACAATGTATCCTCTTTTGTAAATGTATGGAATTACAGAGTCTTAGATCTACAATATATATTCGAATATATACAGTTGATATCCATGTAGACCTGGCGATCATTCTAAAGATACCTATACACTTGCCCAATTTGGGCCGATTTCACCCGATCCCGACGGATTGGGACGAGAAATAAGTTCAAATTGGAGGTGTTTGATCTCCCCTCTTGGGACCGATACGTGGTCCCATGCACTTCGGACCTGAGCCAGAGGTCGCACCTGTTGCCCGTCCCACCTCTGACTTTCCCCCCTCCTGGCGGCAGGGGACAAGGTCGCATGCAATACATCGCATGTGAAAGGAATGCATACAATGTATCGCATTTGATTCTGCCACCCAAGAAGGTCACAGGTGCCTCAAGGGGGTCAATTTATACAGGAAATAAAAAAAAAATGTTTTACACATTTTTTAATTTGAATTTATATAATAAATGTGAGCGATGCTGGTAATTTTAGCGAATATTATGTACATCTCTCACAAAGATGATGGCACTCAAAGGGTTATTAGAATCCCAGAAGGGTGTAGTGATGACTTGTACAGTATTCAATTCAATATTTTATACGGCTATTGTCAGTGGTTTCATCTAAAACAATAAAAATAAAAAACATACAAAACAGGGTTAGAGGGTTCGGTTGGTTTCTTCCTGCCATTACGTTCATCATTATCATTGCTATGACAAGTGTTTATAGGATTGATTGACCGTATCCTCAGAATGATTGCCTCTGAGTGTAAGTGACAGGTGCACTTTAAGAACTAAATCACATTTTGACAATATAGCATTGGAGATAACAAGCTTTTAGGCATAAGCGTCAGTCATACAATCCCCACACGGACACAAGAAGATAAGCTATTCTTTTTTTATTTGTGTGTGATCAATAAAATAGAAATAAATAAAAGAAAAACATTTTATTTAGCTCTCTTCTGCGTCCAGGTTAATATTGTTTCCAAATTTGGCGTAAAGCTGCACTTTGAGATCTGCAAGAAGAACTCGATGTATAGATTCTACTTTCGACTGCAAAGATTTTATTTCTTCGTCCAATCCTTTCTGGTATAGTAAGAAAGAAAAAAAATGTTAACACAAACACACACACACACACATTTATTTACTAAGAGTGGAGTTCTATTGAAGATGGGACAACCAATCAGATACTATAATCTTTTAGAAGGTAAGCTAAATAAATAAGTAGATTCTGATTTGTTGCCCATAGCAACATTCCATCTTTGATAGAAGTCCCATCTTACTAAAAAAAAAAACACTGAGTGGTATAAAAACTGTAAGAACACATTTACTCATTCTAGGTGTATAACAGTGTCCAGCTCACATGCTATTATCACAGAAAACATCTGACCAACTGAACTTACACTTATTATTGGTATCACAGGACAGCACACGACTTGGCAATGGTAACATGAAAATTAATTTGAAATTTAAGCTAAAACGTCCAGCAAGGGTATAATGGACAATTGTCAGCACATTTAGGGGTATATTCAATTAGTGTTGGATCCAGTTCGACATTCCTTTGTCAGAATGGATCCAACACTACCTACTAAATAAGCGGCCAAATCCGACTGTCAGATTTGCCCACTGCTGCTCACTCAGTCGGCGCCGGGAGGAGGCGGCAGAAGGCAGGACAGCACCGGGTGTGCTGCTCTCACCCAGCCTGGAAGGCAGCAGGACGGGTGATCGACATACCTGTAGGAGGTGGCGAGAGGATTGTGGATGGGAGGACAGTGCCGGGTGAGCTGTTGCTGCTTATCCAGGACTGTCCTGCCTGCCTCAATCCGACTTTTTTCTATTTGGATTGAGATTGTTGGAAACAAGGGCCAAAAACTGTTGGATTTGGCTGCTATTCCGCCAATCCACTCAAACTGGCCTTATAGAATAGGTTGGAAACCCTACGATCTATTCAAGTTGGAAACTACCGTCTTTCTGACAAGATGGCAATTCAGACAGCAATTGAATATACCCCTTAGCCAGTTAGCCTTTGCAGTTTACATTGAAACTATTTTTTTAAACAATCTTTTTAATTCCGCAGCCGACACAATATATCGGTGAACAGCATCACAGATGCCTGTGAATAAATTCCAATTACTGCTACTTAATCACAGACAACTCTAATTGATGTTCTTGGGTGGATTGTATGCGACTTCTCAGAGGGAAGTCGTATAAGTGTATGTCCAGCATTAGTGGGTATGCGGTCACTGGGTAGACAATGCTTAGGTCAGCAGTCACTAGGTTGACCACTAATGGTCGACAGTGACTAGGTCAACACCTTGAAATGGTCAACAAACCCAAGGCCGACATTGACAGAAGGTTGATACAAGCGTCAACCATAGACATGGTTGACGTGAAAAAGGTCAACATGAGTTTTCAAATTCTTTTCCAAAAAAAGGTGGTTTTTCATATTTTATAATCCAAGTGGGCATAGAGCGGGAATATAATAGTGTGCCCGAAGCATGGAGAGTGCAGCGAGCCATGCGAGAAGAAGCAGTACACTTATACGGTGTCCATGTCAACATCCCAAAAAAAGTGAAAAACTCATGTTATCCTTCTTCATGTCGACCATAAGCTTGTGTTAAACATTGTCAATGTTGACCTTGGGTATGTCGACCATTTCAAGGTGTCGACCTAGGCATTGTCTACCATTTATAACTGAACCATTGATGTATATCTGACAGGCACCATGTAAGCAAAAGAATACGGCATTCTTTGAAGACAAATTAACCAGGAAAGGTAAAATCCATAATACCACGGCAATATCATATAAAACAAGTAAACACATACACACAGGAACTGCAGAAAGTTTAAGGACCTACAGATATGTTTTCATGATTCATATATTTACACTGAATAAATGCTTCGGCCTACTACTAACAGTTCCATTCTTCCACCACAAGCAGAACCGGCCCTAGGCATCGGCAACCTAGGCAATTGCCTAGGGCATCTGGATTGCTTAAGGGCACTCCACGCCTAGCGCTGGCGGAGCTTTGGGGCACTTGCTGTTGCTGCGTTCGGAGCAGCTCTTTAAACATCCGGCAGCAGAGAAAAGCAGGGGACAGAGGCGGGCGGCTGAGCTGGTAGTCATCCCTTTGATGCGGATTAAGGAGCCAGCAGCAGCACAGGAGTTCATACTGAGACAGAGTAGCTCAGGCTGCAGCTATAGTCTCCGGGAGCCTGGGCTGCTGACTCACACTAGAGGGAGGTATAGCGCACAGCTCCTCTCCATGAAAGTACCGCCTGGCAAGTGTGTTCCTCTCCTCCTCACCTCACACCATGCTGTAGCCGCCATTTGCTCTCTATCTATCCTCCCAATAACCCACCACTCACAGGCTGCATGATGTGAGAGCCCCTGCAAGAGCCGCTTCCTGGCAGTAGAGATGACTTTCCTCTTCTTGGATACCTGACGCACTTTCAGATGCTAATGGAATACTCTCTATTCTCTCCTCCTTTCTGTACATCGGTCATCTTTGTACACACTGAATGATATAGCGCAAGACCTGCAATATATCACTCATTAGCTGCAGTCAGCTGCATGCACTTTCCTCAGGTTTGTCCCATTGGGCATACAGCACTGCCGATGGAACGACCCTGATGTCGGCATACGGGAGTGTGCGGTAGTGCATACACGCTACTCTGATGTGTAGAATATGTTGGTCCGATCTGCTTTACTATACACGGTAAATTGTGAGTAAGAAAATATCACCAAACAGTTGCTAATTCTGTCTCATTTCCAAAACATGAAAGAAAATGCTTTTATACTGTAAATCTACTTATAACTCCACAATTTGGATACGGTGATTCTTTAAGTATTTTTCAAGTATAGAAGTCAGTCTGCATTGGTAGACAAATATGTTCAATATTCAATGGAAGAAAATGGAAAAAATAATAATAGTCTTTTCTGCAATCCTTTAAAAATATACACAGTCTCCTTATTAAAAAAGTTAAATATGGAAAAAAAATGTTCCCAAAATTATATTAAAAATACAGTTTAAAAAACACTGTAAATATAATTATTGCAGGGAAAGCAAATTTGATAGCTCACCAGAACTTTGGAGATGTTCTACTGGGTGTTGTAATAATCTATAATCCATTTGGCAGGGCCACTATCACTGGTACTTTTAAGTGTCAGCCCGCAACAGTGGCAAATGCAGGATTTCTAGAGAGGGGTTTCCAAATGCAGTCCACAAATTTTCCACTGGAACATTGGAGCAAGAGTGGGAGTCTGGGTAAGCGCTATTAGAACCTAATAACGATCCTTGACATTAATGTACACACTTATCTTTTTATACACTGGATACTGTATGGAATACAGTACTAATATTTAACAATATGCAGTATATCTATACTTAAGTATAGGTTGTATCAAACTTTTAAATACTATGGGCCAGATGTATCAAGCTTCAAAAAGTGATAAAATTGAGAATGATAAACAGCCAGCCAATCAGCTCCTATCTGTTATTTTTTAACCCCTTCCCGACATTTGACGTACATTTACGTCATGGTCGGGAAGTACTTCCCGACACATGGCATAAATGTACGTCATGGTTTCTAACTGTCACTGCGTCTATAGACACGGTGACAGTTAAGAGATGTCTGCTGTCCCTGACAGCAGACATCCCCCCTCGCCGCCCAGGGGGGGCAGGGGTGCCCCCCCCGGTCGGCGATCGCTGTGATTGGCTGTTCAAATCTGAACAGTCAATCACAGCGTTTCCTGTGTTACCGGCGGCTAAGCCGCTCGGTAACACAGAAAACGGTGGTGATCGGTGCAGCACCGATCACCACCGAGCGGCAGCACCCCCCTCCCACCCGCCGGGCACTCACCCGGCAGCAGCAGCAGCTCCAGCGGCTCCACCGCTACGTCCGGAGCGTCCGGAGCGCACGCTGCGCTCCCCTCCTCCCCCCTCCCCCCCGCAGCAGCAGCAGCAGCAGCAGCAGCATCATGCTGCTGCTGGAAAAGTGAAAAATAAAATAAAATAAAAAATAATGTGCAAATGTGTGTATATATATATATATATATATATATATACACACACATATATATATATATATATATATATATATATATATGTGTGTGTATATATATGTATATATATATATATATACACACATATATATATATATATATATATGTGTGTGTGTGTGTGTGTGTGTGTGTGTGTGTGTGTGTGTGTGCGTATACCGCACCGATCACCAACGATCGCCAGCCCCCCCCCCCCCCTCCCACCCGGCAGCCCCCCTCCCTCCCACCCACCCGGCTGCCGCAGCGCCAGCACCCCTCCCACCCCCCCGCCAGCCGCAGCGCCAGCCCCCCTCCCAAAGCTGGTGACCAAAATGGGGTCACTTGTGGGGGGGTTCCACTGTATTGGTGCTTCGGGGGTCTTGCTAATGCGACATAGCACCCGCCATTCATTCCACCACCAAAAATCACTCCTTCCCTTCTGAGTCCTGCCATGCACCCAACTGGTATTTTTTGGTCACATGTGAGGCATTGCCGTACCCGGGAGAAATTGGGGCACAGATTTTGGGGTGCTTTGTCTCCTTCATTCCTTGTGAAAATTAAAAATTTTGAGCCAGAACTGCATTTTTGTGTAAAAAATTTAATTTTTTTACACAAAAATGCAGATCTGGCTCAAAATTTTTCATTTTCACAAGGAATGAAGGAGACAAAGCACCCCAAAATCTGTGCCCCAATTTCTCCCGGGTACGGCAATGCCTCACATGTGACCAAAAAATACCAGTTGGGTGCATGGCAGGACTCAGAAGGGAAGGAGTGATTTTTGGATTTTGCAGCACAGATTCTGGTTGAATGACCCCCGAAACACCCATACAGTGGAACCCCCCCACAAGTGACCCCATTTTGCAAACTACACCCCTCAGGGAATTCATCTAGGGGTATAGAGTACATTTCAAACCCCCCGGGGTTTCACCAATTTTGATACAACTGAGCTGTGAAAATGAAAAATTATTTTTTTTCATTTTCACTGCCCAGTTGTACCACAATTGGTGAAACCCCTGGGGGTTTGAAATGTACACTATACCCCTAGATGAATTCCCTGAGGGGTGTAGTTTGCAAAATGGGGTCACTTGTGGGGGGGTTCCTAACTTTTAGCATCTTATGGTGCCTAGAAACCTACATGGTGCCTAAAAAATAATCTCATAAAAAGGAGTCTCCAAAATCAAGTAGGTGCTCCTTCTATTATGAAGCCTGTGGTTTGGTCACCGTGCACACTAGGGCCACATATAGGATATTTATGAAAACCAAAGAATTGGGGGAATCAATTTTTAGTCACATTTCTCTAGTAAAATGTACTGTGTTCCTTAGAAAAATGTATTAATGTTGAAAATCTGCAAAAAAAATGAAATTTTGAAATTTCACCTACACTTTGTTTTAATTCCTGTGAAACACCTAAAGGGTTAACAAACTTCCAAAATGCTGTTTTGAATACTGTGAGGGGTGCAGTTTTTGAAATGGCATCATTTATGGGGGTGTCTCACATACAAGTCCCTCAAAGTCACATCAGAACTGAACTGGTCCCTAAAAAAATCAGTGTTTGAAATTTTCTTGAAAATTTGAGAATTTGCTAGTCATATTTGAAGCCTCCTAGTGTCCAAAAAAATTAAAAGGAAGTTGAAATAATGATTGCAACATAAAGTAGACATATGGTCTTTGTTAGTTATTAACTATTTTGAGTGGTATGATTATTTGTCTCACAAGCAGAAAATGTGACATTTTGCATATTGCTAAATTTTCCATTTTTTCACGATATTTTGGTATTTTTCACAAAAAAACACAGACTGTATCGACCCAAATTTACCACTAACTTGAAGTACAATGTGTCACGAGAAAACAATCTCAAAATCACTGGGATAAGTAAAAGCAAAAAAAAGTTATCCCCACTTAAGTGAGACATGTCAGATTTGAAAAAAATGGCTCTGTCAGGAACGCAAAAACTAGCTCTGTCAGGAAGGGGTTAAACCCAGTCTGTAACATGGCAGGCAGGAGCTGATTGGCTGGCTGTTTATCACTCTCCATTTTATCACTTTTTAAGCTTAATACATCTGGCCCTTAATACTGTACTTAGTTGTCAGGAAAAGGTTAAACATACCATAATGAATAAATACAAAAACATAATAGAACCAGTACTGCACTTTTTTGGTAAGGCTCCTGTCTCTTCTTCCTGTCAACTGCTCGCTGGTCCAGTGCACTCATTAAGGACACAGCACACTTGGCAGAAGAAGTTACTACCACTGGGTATGTTCCGCTCTGTCCCTTACACTGCATGATGTGGCGACAACTCCAGTAATCATATTATGTACCCTGTGTTTGCCTATGCGCACTGCCACTATGGCTGACCTTCCTTCCCCGAATCTGATATGCCAGGTACCTCAATGTGGGGAGGACCACACTGCCGCTATGACCCTCCTTCCCCGAAGTTTTTATAATGGGTACCTCCAGACGGGGGGAGGGGGGGGACCGCACTGTCACTGCTGTTATCCCTCCTCTCCTTTAGGTTACTTTCCATGGGTATCCTTGCCTCCCTCCACCAGATAGAGTGTCTGGCTTAAGGTGCGTACACACGGGGGGAGATATATTGCTAGCAATATATTGCTTGCAATATATTACTGAGCAATTTATTGCTCAGTGTCTCCTTTTCATCAGCGACCAGAGATGGTCGCTGATGAAAAGGAACCTCTGCTGGTCGCAGGAGCAAGCTCCTGCGACCAGCGATTACAATGGGGCAGAAAACGGGAGCGCGCACCCGGCAATTTATCGCTGGGGCACACTTCCATCACTGGCAATATGGTCGTCTGCGACCATATTCCCAGCGATTATAGCCCCTATCGCCCCCGTGTGTACACAGCATTAGTTTGTATATTGCCTGAACACTCCTTCACCCTTGCTGCCTGCGCTCGCGGCTGGGCGGACATTTTTGGGTTATTTATTCTTTGATTCTTTAAGTAACCTTCACTCCAGTTATTAAGCTGAGCTGATCTGCCAAGTAAAGTTCAATTGTAGTACAACATTAAAACAATGGAATCATATAACTCTTAATATGTCTTCAAGCCAATATAACACTGTATTCTAGCATTTAGTTTTCCATGGATCTTACGCAGAAGTTTAAAATAGATATTTTCATTTTGGCATCAAGTTTCTTTTCAAGAAAACAAGATGAAGAAATTAAGATGAGCACAGACTGCGCTATATTCTAGTCACTGGGCAAAAGCCACCCAGACAGAACACAAGAAATAAATCCTTACCAATACTCAAGAAAAGCTTAGGACTTTGACTGGAAACTAATGATTTACATTTGTGTCAAATGTGTGAATTAATCCAATGTGCATTGAAGGAAATGTTTGAAGTTTGAACCGCAGTTCACTACTGATTCCTGTAAAATAGTCTCCTCACTGCGGTTACTTGCATGGCTCCTATTAAGTAAGTGCAGGTGATGAGTGTTGATGATAATTTGGCAGTCCGAGTGTGAATGTATGAATGAGAAGTCTATGTGGACACTATTAGAGCTGCTGCATTTGGGACACAGAAAAACCCCACAAAGTTCTGAGGAATACACTCAGGAATGTGGTGATATTCAGCTTTGTCATAACTTGACCACAACATACTTCGGATCATCATATTAGCGGACAGTTCTATTTAGTATATGAGAGAGAAAAAATGTAGCATCTTAGGGCTATTTCAATAAATGTCAAAGTTTAATTGGATAAATCGTTAAATGAATATATATATAATTTAAAAATAAATAAAAAGATGGATAAATAAATGAGTAAAAGAATAATAATAATAATAATAATAATAATAATAATAATAACACCTGCTGCAAGTGATCTAGTGCAGTGATTCTCAACCTCAGTCCTCAAGTACCCCCAACAGTGCATGTTTTCCAGGTCTTCCCACAGAATCACAGGTGAAATAATTAGCTCCACCTGTGATCTTTTAAAGTGCCAGTGAATAATGAGTGCAGCTGTGTACCTGCCGGGTGAAAAACCCCATGTCAACCTTTTGACTTTTGACCTTGGGCATGTCAACCTAATGACTGTCGACCTTGCTCTTGTTGACCTAGTGACTGTATACTGATTTTGGGTGCCTGCTCCGCTCTTCAGCCTTTTGGGGTCTAGAGGAAAGGTGAAGGCTGCTTTTTTAACATTTCGAATGACTGCAGCTGTGAGCTGGGGGTACTGCCAGGCTGACCAATCAGCAGTTCAGCAGCACGACCGACAATGATGGGAGGAAACAAGAGGAACAGGAAGGGAAAAAAAAACGCTCTATTTTGTTTGCGGGCACACTTATTGATAAAACTTAACATTTATTATATACATTAAGATAGTTGTGGGATCAATATCCCTAAATATAAACACAACACATATACACACACACACAAAACCATTATATACACACAAAACATGACAATAATGCAGGCAGAAATGCTAGATATAATGCAAAAACATGTATTTTAAATACGTTAATACATCCTATCCCACTGATAATAAATGACCATATTATTTGATAATTAGCAAAATCTTGAAGCATTTTTTATATCAATAAATTCTTTACCACAGAAATTGTCTCTAAAGGACTGCAAAATATTGAGTGTATTTTATCGTAGTGTATAAAAAGAATCTGTAGTATTAGAAGTATACTATGTTTCAACCAGGTGTTACATTATTTACTATTGCAAAGCACAATGGAATCTGCTGCGCTATATAAGAAACTGTAAATAAATAATAAATAGTTGTATTTACAGTAAATATAACACCATCTTCTGGTCACAATAACGAATTGCAGTTCTTAGTATATTATACCAATAGTGATATGCTGACAGTAAAAATAAGGGGGAACAAATATTGACATATTTGAGTAATGTTATATAGTTGTAGATTGTTTCTTGCAACCTGTGGTGCAAGCTAGTCCTTATTTTTTAAGAGACACAACGGACTTTCTGAACAAATTGCAAGAGTTTGGTCAGCCAACAAAGGACTGTATACTGGTGACACGATGTCACCAGCTTATACACAAATATCACACACGTGGAGTGCATCGGTGCAGTGCGAGATATCCTCAGGACGGCTATGGGGACAATGCTCCGTCATAAACCGTACACACTTGGGTGGTTGCCATGGTGACCGGGCCGCCCCTGCAAAATATCAAAAAACAACCTCATATAATTGCAAGAGAATAAATATCATAAAAACAGTCTAAACTATGTTGTTACATTTACAGAAAGTAAATATTTGCAAATTGTGGCTCAGTGAACAGTACTTTCTCCACATACATTACTAAAACGTAAAGCATGACCAATACATACATTCAGAGAAGAAATATGTGCACATCTGGGGCAAAGGTGAGACTCAAGGCCTGCCCTTATCCCTAAGTGAAACAAAAATATAAAGTGCTTAGTGCTAGTGGTTAAAATGTGGCTTGTAAAAAGCCATTTGGCTATCTCATAATTGTGACCTGCTATGTATTGTGACCTGCTATGTCACCATGGCAACCCAAAATCTCTGCTGCATACCTGTTAACTTTAACAGGTTCTATCAAGGTATTCCACTAGATATATTCATGCCCTGTTATATGCTTTCATGAGAAACCCATTCGAAAGTTTCCCTACACAAAATTAATTAAACCCAGGGACTCGTTTAAACCCTTGGGCTTTAAGGTCTCCAATCGAAAAATCCATCTGGATTGACATCTTTTGATTCTTAAACGGACTCACCCTTCCTGCAGTGATCCAGTGAAGGCACACTCCACAGCACGCCATCACAGTTGATCTGTTCCTCCTTAATAGTGTACAGTGTATCGTGTTAAAATGTCCTCGCAGCCACAGGACGAGCAGGATGTGATGTCCTTTTTACTGCAATGTGACACTTATGACACCCTGAGTTTCTCAGATGCTGAAGCCGCATCTATACTACTTAAAGAACAGGTGTTCGATATATCAGAAGATATGACACAAGATGATTATACAAAGAATTATACACATTGAAGAAACGTGAATTAGATATTTATACCACAGCTGCATGCTCTCAGACTACCACCGTGCCAAAGAGATTCCTAGAGGATTCAGAGTGCACAACATGCCAACGATTGGCAGGCACAACGCAGTGTTCTGCAAGCGATTTTAAACAAATGTGCGATGGATTTAATCCTGTTGGTGATGGAGGAAGCTACCAAGGAGCAAGAAGTGGCAAAAGAAAAGATTGCTTCATTCTAAAATGAGCATAACATCTCCAATGATCCAGAACATAAACCTACTTGGATGCCGAAATTGGAGAAACAACTGGAGCAGTATCGCATAGAGTTGTTGACGTATAAACGAGAAAAATTCAACAAGGTTCAACAAGATTACGCCATGCATCGAGTTTATAATTGGTTGAACAACACACAATTTAATCCAAAGAAGACAACGGGCCCAAGATTCCGAAGGCAGTTTTCCAGCCAGCAAGCCTCAAGTACTTGGAAGAACAACCAGCAGGCCCTTCGTCTGTGGGTTCCCTCCCTTTAGGGGTCAATACTCGAGCTATCACCGCCAATCCAGGGAGAGGAAGAGGCAGACCCGCAAGGGGGGAAAGCAAGGTGGCAAAAGAAGCGGGAGACCCCTGCGCAATGTGAAAGCCTGATCTTCAATGTGAAAGCCTGATCTTCAACCTTTTACCAGTTCCACTAACTGTGGCTGAGGAACAAGTCCTAAGTAAGGGGCTTTCCTTTGTCCCCACTAATCGAGGGAACCCGTTCCAGTGGAAACTCGATACTTACAAGTTGCATCGTTCACTGAAATTAAAAGAAAATTTTCATAAGAACCCTACAGTGACCCAAAGCATAGCCATGCCAGATAGGATCCAAAAGTTGGGACTCAAATCTCATTTCAAACCACAGTCCCATAATGCTTCCATTAGGATGTTCCACCGGCTATTAGAACAGGAGGGCCATTTGTCCAATGAAGCCCCTACGAACTCTAACTTGACCCGAGAACAAATGTTTGCCCTCAAATCGCTCAGCAAACAACAAGACTTAATGATTATTCTACAGAAAGTCAGCAGCTCTTGGGTGATGAGAGTACCTATGAATTATTGTCCAGTGACCCTGCACGCCTTTACCAATGCGAATTAGAACATATTCTTGAAGAAGCGGTTATCGAGGGTACCATCTCCAAAAATATACGAGACAAATTGTATGTGGAATTTTCTAAGGTTCCCATCTTTTACATCCTCCATAAGGATGCACGGTGTCCCCCTGGTCATCCCATCATACCGGCCAGGGTGTCACTGTGCGAGTCCTAGGCCATATTCCCGGACGCTTACTTGCAGCCGTGTGTACAGGATATATTACATATTTATGAGACTCTAGTAATTCTCTAGAAATTGATGAACATCAATCGTGTTCCGGATAATTTGGTATTAGCAACAATGGATATGACAAGCCTCTACACATGCATCCCGCATGAAGCGGGGTTAATGGCAGTGAGAAGACTTGTCACAGGTAATGTGCAGTATAGGGGTCCTGATATCTAATTTTTTATTGAGTTGTTGAAATTTACTCTCTCCCACAATTATTTTTTACACAATGGTCGGTTTTACACCCAAGTGACGGGCTGTGCAATGGGGTCTCCAGTGGCCCCGTATTTTGCTAACACCTACATGTGGGAGGTAGAACGTAATATTTTCTTTGAAGCCCCCAACATTACCGGAAAAAAAAATTCATTTATTTCTGGTACATAGACAATCTAAAAGTTCTATGGATCAGGAATGAGGTTGAGTTAGAGGAAATCGTAACACCACAAAATTTGTCCGGAAGTCCTATTAAATTAAATCTTAATGGTAGCAGATCAGAAATATGGTTTTTAGACATTGTGCTAAAAATAGAAGCAGGGAAGATCATCACCACACTGTATACGAAGCCTACCGACCGCAATACTTTATTGCGGTAAGACAGCCATCACCCTCGGGCAGCAGTCCAAGGGCTGCCATATTTACAATTCATCCGTGTTTTTCGCACTACTAGCAACCAGGCTGACCACGACCGGCAATTAGCTGTGATGTTTGAGAAATTCAGGAAACGGGGGTACCCAACTAAAGAATTAGAGCAGGCCCAGCTCAAAGCCCATAAGAAGAGCAGGACTGAGCTGGTGTCCCAGGTAGAAAAGAAACAAGTAGACAACATTTTTTGCATGGGTTAAACAATACAGTACCAACAGCGCAAAATCCATTAAACGAGCCAAAGAGCTCTGACCCTGACTTACAGTTCCTTAAAAAAACTTGTCTCATGCCCTGCCACACTAGAAGCCGGAACATTAAAGATTATGTGGTCATAACTGACATTTCTCAATTTAAGAAAGAGACCTCACAATCTAGGGTCTTGAGCAGACTTAATGGCTGCTTTAAGTGTCTAGGTTGCTGCACTTGTAACTTTATGGCTACAGGGGACACCATTTTACATCCACATTCAGGGAAGAGATTTAAAATCAACTGGACCCTTATGTGTACATCCAAATTTGTGGTAGACGCGGTGATTTGTTCATGCGGGCTTTATTATATCTGGAAAACTGAATGTCAATTCGCAGCACCGCCAAGCCATATGCTTGGCCCTTAACACAGAGACAAGTGACCAACCGGTGCCCAGGCACTTTGCAGCCATGAAACACAGGATGGCCACTTTGAAATATAAAATCAATGGCAATAGTGGCAATAGAGGCAAAGCCCTCTTACAACTCGAATCCAGATGGATTTTTCGATTGGAGACCTTAAAGCCCAAGGGTTTAAACGAGTCCCTGGGTTTAATTATTTTGTGTAGAGACAATTTCAAATGGGTTTCTCATGAAAGCATAAAACAGGGAATGAATATATCTTTTGGAATACCTTAATAGAATCTGTTAGAGTTAACAGGTATGCAGTGGAGCTTTTGGGTTGCCATGGTGACATAGCAGGTCACAATACAGAATTTAATAAGGTAGTTCATTCAGAGCCGGCCCTAGCCTAAATGACACCCTAGGCAAGATTTTGCCGTCAAGGACCTGTCTCTCCTGGCACCGGCCCAGATACTGCAGACAGTTGTCTGTCTGCAGCATGGGGGCAGCCATGTTCTAAGAGTCAGTTTTCATTATAGCAGCAGGAGCCGGCGCCAGGAGAGACGGGGCCGTGACCGCATGCGGCTGGGCAGGTATGGGCATGGGGGGGTCGCCGAGGGGAGAGCAAGGTGGGGGGCACCGAAAAATTTGCGGCGGGGGGGGGGGCAATTTAGGTAGTTACGCCACTGGACAGATTTGCATTATAGTGGTAAAGACCGCAAATCCTGTGTTTAGCTCCTGTTTGCAAGTTTGCCTGTGCAGAGCCTAGGTATCTTTTGTTACTTTGGGCCTTATTTTGGTTCATTCTTTCTGACAAAATCCTTCTTAGATGGGCAAAACCATGTGCACTGCGGGTGGGGCAGATGTAACTTGTGCAGAGAGAATTAGATTTGGGTGGGGTTTTACTTCAAAGTGAGATCTATATTGCAGTGTAAAAATAAAGCAGTCAGTATTTTCCCTGCACAGAAACAAAATTACTCACCCAAATCTAATTCTCTCACATGTTACATCTGCCCCCCCTGCAGTGCACATGGTTTTGTCCATCTAAGAAGGATTTTGTCAGAAAGAATGAACCAAAATAAGGCCCTTAGTGAGTTATCCTCTTACTTGTAGCCTGACTCCTATACAGAATGGATAGAAGCTATAATGCGCCTCTGGATATGCTGCCTCTGTAATTTTCCTGGGTTTACCAAGCCTTATGCAACTCTATTATATAAATATGGAGAATTCTCTCAGGCGCTTTCCGTTAAAATGGTATGTAATGTCACGATCTGAGTATGAAAGCAGGCTCTCTTACCGGCTAAATGTCTGCGCAGGCTGAGCTTGCGTTTCCAGTCTGGATGCAGCCGGTGTCCTGTGTGCTGTGTGGCTGTCCTGCAGTCATCTCCTGGTTCTCTTAGCACTGCTGAGTCCGTGGCTGTACAGCACGCCGCTCCCCTCACTCTGAGTGAAAGTTAGCCGCCATTGCTCCTGGTCACAAGCATGGTGGTTACAAACAGACTTTTACGCCTTAGCCTGACATGGGGGCTGCCATGCTCCTTTCAGTCACATGTCAGGCTGAACCAATCATGTGCAGACTAAGCTCCCTGTCATACCTACCCGGCCAATCATAGCCTTCCAGTGGGTATAAGTATGCTGATGCTATTGCTTCAATTGTCAATTGTCTCTTGTTGGTGCAGTTGTCTCTCTTTCTCTGCTGCAGTGTGCCTCATTCCAGGTATTCCAGCTCCTGTGATCCAGTGTCCAGTATAGAATACTCACCTCAGCAGTTCTTGGCCTAGCTCTGCATTCGATGTTCCAGACATCGTTCAGTCAGCATTCGATGTTCAAGCCATCATTCAGCATTACTTCTATGTTCTAACCATCGGTCAAGCATTCGATGTTCCAGCCATCGTTCTGTCAGCATTTGATCATTCCAGCCATCGTTCTGCATTCCATCAATGTTCTAAATCATCATTCTATGTTCCAGTCATAGTTCCACATCTCATTCATAGGCAACTCAAAGTAAAGTATTGCTTCTGCATTGGTGTTGGCTGTTTGCCACTTAAAGGACTTCATCAGTGCTCCGCACTGCATCTTTTACTAACTGTCCTCCATTGTCATTATTACCATTCTGCATACCTTACTGCCTTCTCTTTGCAACGTACAACCTTCCTGTCATCGTTTATCTCAATAAACCTGGTTGTACTTTTATTCTGTCTCCTTCCTGCCTCTGGGTGCACCACAGTGCAAGTGAATGCACAAGGGTCTCCTGAAGCCTCCCTGATTTGTGTATCGGTCTGAATTCCCATCAGAGGTCTTTGTCACAGTGACTCCGACCCCTGCCGTGACATTTAACACTGTTCAATAAAGAAACAAGTCCTATAATCAATTCTGTGATGTTCGTAGATGTGTCACTCTGACCTGATCTGATTTGAGAAACCTATGCAAAAAACGGCATGGAATTACATTGATACATTATTATAGGATACGTTTCATGGACATTTATGGTATGTGTATACAGCCATGGGGGGATATTGAGGGATGTTTTAGTTAGACATTTGAATATGTATTAGATAGAAATTTATGTATGTTTATACTATCATGATCCGGAGTACAGACCTGACTTACCTATAGGTACAGGTATAAATACCTGTCCTAGGAAAGCTTTCCTCCACACCTTGAAAAGTGGCTTTAGAATCCAAAACATGTTGGTGGTCTGTGGAGGGGCATCCTAGGCAGCTTGGAACCTATCTGTGTCAACTGGTACCACATCTATCCTGATCCGGATTGAGTATAGAGGTCGACGATCCGCGGCTTCCCTGGATGCATATTTAAAAAATATATATATTGATTGTTTTTTACCTGCTTTATCATCTGTTTTATCTTTTGGATTAAAATTGGTTATTCTTTTGGATGATGATAAGCCTTGTGGCATATAGGGCCTTAATCAGAGGTGAGTTATAGCTCCAAGAGGCATCCATGAGTGATACATGTGGTGAAAAGGCAGAGGGAAGTATTGTTTAACCCCTAGAGGAAAATAACCCCCTACAGTATGTGTACGTATGGCCCATATTGGAGGTCAGTACCCATCTAGAGGGTACAGTAGATATTGGTTCTGGATGTTGGTGAAAATAGAAGCAGTGTATACCAACTAAAGATACCTTTGATGTGAATATAAGAACTGTGCACAAGGTCAGTCTGGTGACTGGGAGAGCCAGGCAGACACAGTTGAAGACGATCAGAGTGACACATCTTCGATCGTCACAGAATTTATTATAGGAATGGTTTCTTTATTGGACAGTGTTACATACCATTTTAACGGAAAGCACCTGAGGGAATTCTCCATTTTTATATAATAGTACCCTGGAGGTGGCTATTAGTGGCGAAGTCTAAGACCAGCGCAGGTGCCAGCTGACTCAAGGTATAGTGAGAGAGTCCAGGTCAGGCTCAGGTGCTGCTGTGGCTTCACCACCTCAGCCACAGGAGTACAATTTAGGCTGTACTCAACTTCTTGCAGACCTGCCAGTCAAAGCAAGGGTTAACCCCGAGTACACCCCAGATTATCATAACATATGGCATGAACGGATAGGGCTACCGGGGCTATGAAGGAGTGATGGGCTCTCCAAACATCTAATACCTGAAGAGAGTCTTGAAATAATGCAATACAAACTTTAGGCATAGGGGAGGAGTAAAGGGCCCCATACATCAGCAATTAATTGTGACAATTTTCAGATATGGAGATGATTGCCACAATTAATTTTAGATGTGTGGGCTCCCCCTTTTGGCAATCCCAATCACAATCGCAAATCGATTGCTTAATCAGGTTTTTAAACATGTTTAATAATCTGGTATTATCTGCAGATCTTTTTTAGATGTGTGGGCATTCCCAATTCGTTTTCTTCATCTATTTACATTATGAACAGCTGAAATGACAATCGATTGGGGCAATTTCCAGATATGAAGATGCAATATTTAGATGGAAAAATCTGCCGATCACTGAAAAAATCTGTAATGTGTGGGCAAAGTCAGATAGATCTGAAAATCCATTTATCTGGCCAAAATATCCCAATATCTGAAAATCCATAAATTGTGATTGCTGATGTATGGGGCCCATAACCCTGGTGTTAGATTGGTCTAAAAGTGAAGAAGAGACAATGTTGAAATCTCCACCAATAACTAAACTGTCAGTAGCAAATGGGGCTAATGGGCCCCATACATCAGCAATCACAATTTATGGATTTCCAGATATAGGGATTTTTTGGCCAGCTAAATGGATTTTACAATCTATCTGAAGGGCCCCATACATCAGCAATTAATTGTGACAATTTTCAGATATGGAGATGATTGCCACAATTAATTTTAGATGTGTGGGCTCCCCCTTTTGGCAATCCCAATCAAAATCACCAATCGATTGCTTAATCAGGTTTTTAAACATGTTTAATAATCTGGTATTATCTGCGGATCTTTTTTATATGTGTGGGCATTCCCAATTCGTCTTCTTCATCTATTCACATTATGAACAGCAATCGATTGGGCAATTTCCAGATATGAAGATGCAATCTTGAACAATGTAATTATGGAACGGAAAAAGGATTTTTAGAATGGTGAAGGGGCCCAAATTTTTGCAAGTGCAAGTTACCCACCAGTGATGCAGACAGAAGCCACCACGTACCTGCTGTTCACACCCACCACAGTATTGATGATCTTTAAAGAGAGATTATGTTTGGCCAGTTTCACCACCCCACTGGCTGCCCTTTCCCGGAGGATGGATGAGAAAGGCTGACAATCATGTGATGCACCCTTTATTGTAGGAAGGTGTCCATCTAGGAGTGAGCATAACACTATAGCTGTCTGCCTTTTGTAGTCAGTGTAGTTGCATGCTGTGTGATCTGTGTTTTTTATATTTTCTCTCCGGGCAGAAGGATCATACTGTAGGAAAGTTATTTTCACTTACATAATAAAAAAAAAAGTTTTAACAAAGTGTCCAGTTCTATTATGGCAGAACAAAACTCACTTTACCAGCCATTATTGTTTCTGATTAATAATCCATTAAAGCACATAGATGTACTTTGAAACATATCTATTGTATTTTTTTTTTTTTTTTGTAGATTAACTATATTGTTTACTTCCCAAGACGAGGTCAAGGGAGATTAATTTCAGCCTTTACAGAGTTTAAAGTTGCTCTACTTAAACCACTTCAATCACTCTGTAGGATTTTATTGCCGGGGCTCACTGAGTTCCCCGTCTGATTGAGTAATTACCGGAAAATGATACAGTAGATTTCACCTCAAACAAAACTGTTTCATTCCCTGAGCCAGGCAGTAACCACCGTAAATATTCCACATAAAACTGAAGATGACACATACTCATCTGCCAGAGCTGACATGTTTGAGTTGGATGCAGTAAATCTGAGATTTACAGGAGGATTGCAGAGATTAACCACTTCTTATGAAGTTATCCAGTTGAATGTACGGCAAAAGATTTACATTACATCTTTTGGTGGAATGAAGGATGCTCTGATTCTGAAAATCAGATCTGTCCTCTTCCACTTTTTCTACACATACTGCATACCTCCTAACTTGTGGTAGGGATGGCCATCGACCATCGATGATTCAAAATCATTGATGGTTCATGGCCGATGTCAAATACTTTTGCCATCGATGGGGGAGAACCAGATGGTTTCCCTCCATCGATGGAACAGCAAACCGATGGTTTGCTTTTTTTTTTTTTCAAAGTGCCGGGACACTGAGCATAGCTCCGCCCCCGACACCCGTGAAGCCCCACAGGCCAATCAATCAAACACAATGGCTGACCATCAATATGTAAAAATATCGATAGTCAGCCATTGCATAGTTTAGCACTATCGATGGCCAGTTGCAGAATTGCCATCGATGGCAACCATCAATTGCAATTGCAACAATGGCCATCCCTAACTTGTGGTCTCTGTGAAATGGGACACTCGCGCGGCACCCAGAATGGGGGGGGTGGCCTATGGAAAAGGGGAGTGACCCCACGGGATGATGCTTCCTAAGGCGACGCCCCCATTTTCTGTCCCTCAGCAGAGCTAAATAGACACTGTGCACATGCGCATAGTGTCTATTCCCTTCAGGCTGGGGGACAGTAAGAATACCAACTAGGGGAACCTGACTTGCAGCCGCATACCAGCACCGGAATCCCGATTGGACCTGCTACAGGTAGGATTAATTGGAATTGCAGGTGTCAGGTGTACATTGTGGCTGTGTTTAGCACCTGCGATATATCGAATGTGATCTGCTTTATACATAGCGCTATTTGCTAGCCCCTGTAGTACAGCCCATCAGATAAATCCCATGCAATAAACTGCAATATTTTTTGGGGGCAATTCAAACAGTCTGGTTTAAATGTTTAAATTATTATAAATTGTCTACATTGAACAATGTTAATGTTCTTATTTCAAAGTGTCTCATTACTGGATCTGCTACTAGCGCTAGGGCTGTTGAGCCTGACTAGACGTTGGACTTGTTAAGACATAATTATGGCTGCCATGATGAAACAGTAGGTCTTTTTTCATCTGTAGGCCTGAAACTGTAGTCCCATCTACATTATTGTTAATCTGTTCCTGGAAAAAAGGTAGCCAGATATAGTCTACTATTAACTACTGAGGAAAATGTCAGTTTAACCTTGGAAAAAAAGAACCTAGAACCACCGCAATTTTTCACATTGTGTACCAGTGAGTCTATGCATCTACAGGTTATGCAGAGTATTACTCCATTCAGATGCCTCTCCACTTGTGATAGTTAGGTAAAACTTGGTTGTACCTAGGCATTCTCACATAGTCAATGTTCGATTTGCAGCCTATGGAGTGAGTACAGTATTTAGTGGCGTAAGTTCGTCCCAGTTGCTCGGAGGCAAGTTAAATATTGGTGCCCTCCGAGTCCAAATAGCTCAATCAGTAAGGTGTTTGTCTCCGGTAAAAAAGGTCATGGGTTCTAAAACAATGTGTGACACTTGCAAATATGATGTTAGGAGGGGGAGTCAGCCACAGAAGCAATGTTGACGGCTTTCTATTAACTGATTTAAACTCGCTGGGGAGGAAAGGTGCCCCCTTGGGAGCAGGAGCCTGGCGGCAGATGACTACATTGCCTCCCAGAGTTACGCCTCTGACAGTATGTGTAATTACGCCTATTTTCAGATAGATCTTTGGCATATAGAATATGGCAATTGTGTACTAATAATGAGAAAATGGGGCCTATTCAGACCCTTTTGGACAGGCTGCGAATTCACATCCCATCGGATAATTGGAGGACCGCGCATGCACATGGTTTGTGACCACGAGCAAGCCTTCTGTGCGAGCACAGGCTCCACACGGAGCTGATCGAACAGGTCTGAATGGAGGACAATGTGTGCAGGCAATGTAAACATTCATGGATGACTCGCGTTCCATTCTCCATCAGTCGAAAAAGAGGAACTAACAGGGGTGTTCTTGTAGATAGAAAATACTAAGGTCTAAAATTAAAAATACTAAGGTCTAAAATTAAAAATACTAAGGTCTAAAAATACTAAGGTCTAAAATGTCATACAAAGTGTCCTACTTGTAGACAATGTGTGACCATTCCAATTTAAAGGGACCATCCCAATAGTCAGGACTGTATGGATGTCACCATTGAAATATGGGTATGCATCCCCCACCACCAGCCCTGCCCATTACCAGTAGCACCCGTTTTATCAGCATCCCAAGAATTCTGCTGTCACTTTGCTCTGTCTCCTGTTTTATTCTCCACATTGTCTCTTTCCCAAGTCTGGGAATATTGCCAGAATGCACCTTTTTCTTACACAAGATGCTTCTAATCTGTTGCCTTGACTACAGGAACCTCCTATAGTATTGTCAGGTCTGGGGTCTGTTGTGTTCCCGACTCGGACCGTGGTGGACCAGTGGAGGGCGCTGAGTACCGGAAGGCTGGAGGCCTGATGTATGACATGCACAGGGGAAACATCTTGCGTACCAGAGTGTTGATGGAGACCAAAAGCAGAGGCGCGGAGTCTATCCTGCCAGCGGTATTCACCAGGGACCCCCGCAAGGGGATATGGACTTGGCTGCGTCTGACAGGCAGGTCGCGGCCCCCTGCCCTGGCCCTCTGGACGTAGGCTGGGACTGGAGCTGTAAGTATCGGAGGTGACTGTAAGCAATGACACCGGAGACACTGGCAGGTGGAACAGTCTCTAGATGGCACAGTGTGAAAGTGTCAACACAGGTGTCGACAGCGAGGTCGTCGGGGATCACTCAACTACAAGATGGTAACTGCAGGAGGCTTCTGGAGATGGTATACCAGGTAAGTATGATTAGCAGGAATCAGTTACTCGACTGCAGAGTGGAATAGCAGGAGTCTTCTGGGGATGACAAACCAGGTAGTAGCTGCAGGAACTGCGAGAGGTACACGGGGAATCAGGATAACCAGGAGCCTTGGAAACAGCTGAACACAGGAGGAACTGGGATCAGATGAACACAAGTTCAAGGCAATGACTGAGGATTAGAGGCCGGAATATATTCCCCCTGCTGCGTGCTGATTGGCTAGCTGCAGCAACACCAATCAGTACAGGGAAAGAGTGAGCATACCTGAGAGGTATGCAGGTGTGTGGGTCAAAGGTTACCCTGGCTGAGCAGCGGGATTGGACCTTCTGGTCAGCTGAGCGCATGTGTCATGGCGGCGCCCATTACGCGCGGAGTCCAGCGTGCCGGCATGTCGATTACACGGGTCAGCACCAGCCAAACATGGGACATCTCGCCAGACACTAACAGCGACCAGAGGCCTTACTCTCAACGCTGACCACCGGGAAGGTAATGGAAGCGGGCTCAGACGGGGCTGAGACCCACGGTTTGTGACAGTACCCCCCCCCCTTTTAGGGTGGGCACCGAACACCCTTTAGGCTTGGATGGGTTCTCTTCGTGAAACATCTTGAGTAATCGGGGGGCATGCACATCTTCCGCATCCGCCCAACTCCTCTCCTCAGGACCATATCCTCTCCAATCAATGAGGTATTGGAGACGCCCATACCTCCGACGAGAATCAATGATTTTGTTTATCTCGAATTCTACTCCCCTGCTGGTTCGGACTTTGGGTAGTCATGGGGAGGAAGTATGGAAGCGATTCAGGACGTAATAAAGAGATGTGAAACGAGTTGGGAATGCGTAAAGATTTGGGTAACTTCAACTTATACGCCACAGGATTGATCCTCTGTATAATAGTATAAGGGCCGATAAATCTGGGAGCAAATTTCATAGAAGGAACTCTCAGCCTGAGATTCCGTGTAGAAAGCCAAACTCTATCCCCTGGACACAATTCAGGAACAGCTCTTCTCTTGCGATCTGCAAAGAACTTGTACCTTTTTGAAGCTTTCTTGATGTTGGAATGAACCTCGCTCCAGATTCGAGAGAAATGGTTAACAGCTGCTGCGGCTGCAGGTACATCTATCGCAGGTAAAGCTTCGAAATTGGGAGCCCGGGGATGTTGACCATAAACTGTAAAGAAAGGGGAATGACCAGTGGTTGTGTGGTACCTGAAGTTATGGGCAAATTCAGCCCATGGGAGGAGTCTAGACCAGTCATCTTGAGAGGATGATACATAAAGACGTAGGAAGGTCTCCAGATCCTGGTTTACCCTTTCTGTCTGGCCGTTGGACTGGGGGTGATAGCCTGAAGAATGAACGGGCAATGGAATGAATCGGGCCATCTTGGAAAATCTGTCAACTATTACCCATATGGTGTTGTACTCTTGAGATTTGGGTAAGTCGCAGATAAAGTCCATCGAAATGTGAGTCCAGGGACGGGATGGAATGGACAAGGGATGGAGCTGGCTGGCTGGAGCTTGTCGGGACACTTTGTGCTGTGCACACTCTGGACATGAGGCCACAAACTCCTTCACTTCCTTGCCAATCTGCGGCCACCAGTACGATCTCTGAAGAATTTTTAATGTCCCCTCGGCGCCAGGATGCCCAGAAAATAATGACTTGTGTGCCCAGGAGAGTAGTTTCTGACGAAGTTCAGTGGGAACGAAGATTTTACCAGGAGGAGGCACAGGCGACACTTGTGTGGGAGCAAAAGCGATGGGATCAAGAATGGGCCGACTCTCCTGCAGATCTGAATCCTCTTCCATGGAACGAGATAAAGCATCGGCTTTTACATTCTGGGTGCCTGGACGGTATAATAATTTGAAAGAGAAACGAGAGAAAAACAAGGACCAACGAGCCTGTCAAGGATTCATACACTGGGCAGACTGGAGGTATAACAGGTTTTTATGATCTGTGAAGATCGTCACGGGGAACTTGGCACCTTCCAATAAATATCTCCATTCTTCGAGGGATAGTTTGATGGCAAGCAATTCTTGATCTCCAATGGAATAATTTCTTTCTGCTGGAAGAAACTTGCGAGAGAAGAACCCACAGGGGTGGAGTTTTTCATCACTGTTTTTCTGGGATAGCACAGCACCTACTCCTATGTTAGAGGAATCCACCTCAAGAAAAAAGGGATGGCCGACATCGGGCTGAGACAGGATAGGAGCGGTGACAAAGGCTTGCTTTAAAAACTGGAAGGCTGCGACGGCTTCTGGAGGCCAGCTGGCTGGATTAGCCCCTTTCTTGGTGAGTGCAGTAATGGGTGCAATCAGTGTGGAGAAGCCTCGAATGAATTTCCTGTAGTAGTTGGAAAACCCTATAAAGCGTTGGACTGCTTTGAGGGAAGTGGGTTGTGACCACCCATTAAAAGCCTCCAATTTCTCTGGATCCATACGTAAATCAAAGCCAGAAATGATGTAACCTAGAAAGGGCACGGAAGGAACTTCAAAGGTACATTTGGAAATCTTGCCGTACAGTCTGTTTCGCCGAAGACGAGACAATACCTCTTTTACCTGGGTTCGATGAGAGGATAAGTCCTTTGAAAAAATGAGGATGTCATCGAGGTATACCACAAGACAAACGTAGAGCATGTCCCTGAAGACCTCATTTACAAATTGCTGGAAGACTGCTGGGGCATTGCAGAGACCGAATGGCATTACCAGGTACTCGTAATGACCATCCCGGGTATTAAATGCTGTCTTCCACTCATCGCCTTCACGGATCCGTATCAGATTGTATGCCCCACGGAGATCCAGCTTGGTGAAGACTCGGGCACCCCTCACTCGGTCAAAGAGTTCGGTAATTAAAGGAAGCGGGTAACTGTTCTTGACAGTGATATTGTTTAAACCTCAGTAATCGATGCACGGGCGAAGGCCTCCATCTTTTTTCTTTACGAAAAAGAAACCTGCGCCTGCTGGGGAACTTGAGCGCCGGATAAACCCTTTTTGAAGATTCTCCTGTATGTATGCAGACATGGCTTGAGTTTCAGGAACAGACAAAGGGTAAGTTCGACCTTTAGGAGGAAATTTCCCGGGAAGAAGATCAATTTTACAGTCCCAATTACGATGAGGAGGCAGAGTATCGGCAGACTGCTCGCAGAATACATCAGCGAATTCACTGTAGACTTCAGGGAGCTCAGGAAGAACTTTCGCATTGGCTGACCGAGTGGGCACCACTAACTTGATACACTGCTGTTGGCAATGAGAACTCCATTGCTCGATCTGTAACGTCTTCCAATTGATGTTGGGATTATGAAGACGGAACCAGGGAAGACCAAGGACAATTTCATAAGAAGATTTGGGAATGATGAGAAATTTGATCTGCTCCTGATGCAACATGCCAACTCTAAGGGTGAGGAGGCTGTTACAGAAACGGACCTCACTGCCTGGAATTCTGCTGCCATCAACTGCTGTAACAGCTAGGTGTGGAAATAACGGTTCCATAGGAATCTTCAGTTTAGTAACCAGGTCTTGTGAAATGAAATTCCCGGCTGAACCGGAATCTGCCAAGGCGGTGCTGGAATGGGCACCGGCAGGGGTATCCAATGATACGGGCAAAACAAAGTCATATTCTGGAGGAGACTTAGCCACTTGACCCAACCTGACTCCTCCCTTACAGGTTAGGCTCGGTCGTTTCCCGAACGCTCGGGGCAATTGTCAATGAAATGACTGGGAGCAGCACAATATAGGCACAAACGATTGCGCTGCCTACGGGTACGTTCTTCGGGAGTCAGTCGTGATCTACCCACTTGCATTGGTTCTTCACGCGTAGGAGACTCAGAACGAATCTTGGGAGAAACTTTGGGAATTAACTTCTTGTGTTTTTCTAGTCCTCTCTCACGAAGACGTAGATCAATCTTGACACATAGAGATATAAGATCTTCCAATTGGTCAGGAAGATCGCGAGATGCCAACTCATCTTTAATCCGGTCAGAGACTCCTAACCAGAAGGCAGCTGTCAGGGCTTCATTGTTCCACTGTAATTCAGACGCGAGAGTTTGAAAGTGGATTACATACTGCCCCATGGGGCGGGGCCCTTGCTTGATCTGGAGGATGTCGGTAGCTGATGACACGGGTCGACCTGGCAAATCGAATATGCGGCGAAAGGTCTGGATGAATTGGTCATAGTCCGCCAGCAGTGGATCTGCTCTCTCCCATAAAGGTGACACCCACTTTAGGGCAGAACCAGTTAATAATGACACAATATATGCAATTTTAATTCTGGCCGTGGGAAAATTATGAGGAACCAATTCGAACTGGATTTGGCACTGATTGATAAACCCTCTGCAGGTCTTGGGGTCGCCATCGTATTTGGTGGGTGCTGGCAGTTGGAGACGAGAAGGTGGAGCTGGTGATGCTGATCCTCCGTGGGAAGTTGACATAGAAGTCGACAGGGACTGCTGCAGGGTGTCCAACCTGCTGGAGACATCCTGCAAGAATTTGATCACCTGCTGCTGAGTGGCTTCTTGGGTCTCCATTCTGGCAGCAACATTTTGGAGAACCGCTGGTCCCACACTTGGGTCTTGAGCCGAGTCCATTGGCCTTGAACTTACTGTCAGGTCTGGGGTCTGTTGTGTTCCCGACTCGGACCGTGGTGGACCAGTGGAGGGCGCTGAGTACCGGAAGGCTGGAGGCCTGATGTATGACATGCACAGGGGAAACACCTTGCTTACCAGAGTGTTGACGGAGACCAAAAGCAGAGGCGCGGAGTCTAACCTGCCAGCGGTATTCACCAGGGACCCCCGCAAGGGGATATGGACTTGGCTGCGTCTGACAGGCAGGTCGCAGCCCCCTGCCCTGGCCCTCTGGACGTAGGCTGGGACTGGAGCTGTAAGTATCGGAGGTGACTGTAAGCAATGACACTGGAGACACTGGCAGGTGGAACAGTCTCTAGATGGCACAGTGTAAAAGTGTCATCACAGGTGTCGACAGCGAGGTCGTCGGGGATCACTCAACTACAAGATGGTAACTGCAGGAGGCTTCTGGAGATGGTATACCAGGTAAGTATGATTAGCAGGAATCAGTTACTCGACTGCAGAGTGGAATAGCACGAGTCTTCTGGGGATGACAAACCAGGTAGTAGCTGCAGGAACTGCGAGAGGTACACGGGGAATCCGGATAACCAGGAGCCTTGGAAACAGCTGAACACAGGAGGAACTGGGATCAGATGAACACAAGTTCAAGGCAATGACTGAGGATTAGAGGCCGGAATATATCCCCCCTGCTGCGTGCTGATTGGCTAGCTGCAGCAACACCAATCAGTTCAGGGAAAGAGTGAGCATACCGGAGAGGTATGCAGGTGTGTGGGTCAAAGGTTACCCTGGCTGAGCAGCGGGATTGGACCTTCTGGTCAGCTGAGCGCATGTGTCATGACGCGCGGAGTCCAGCGTGCCGGCATGTCGATTACACGGGTCAGCACCAGCCAAACATGGGACATCTCGCCAGACACTAACAGCGACCAGAGGCCTTACTCTCAACGCTGACCACCGGGAAGGTAATGGACGCGGTCTCAGACGGGGCTGAGACCCACGGTTTGTGACAAGTATATATTAACAGTATAGTATTACCTATCCCTACTTTATTCTATTCTGATCCAGCCATAGCATTCCATTCATACAGATTAACCTAAAATGTTATCCCTAAATACTGTCCTTCTCACCCTCTTATCACTGCCTCTGACCTGCACACAGGGCTGGAATAACTGCTGAGCAAGCAGGACAGTTGCCCAGGTAGCCCAACACACTGTAGGGCCCCACTGTTGTATCACCAGAGTGGGCACATCACACTCTGGCATATATGAATATGGGCTTTGTTTCTCTGGATGAGATGCACTGAGCTGCATATTCAAGCTGTAGCTGGCATTACCTAACTATAGCCCCGCAGCCCCCGCAGCGATGGGGAGGCACTGAGAAGGTGTGGGCACCGGGGTCTGCGGGGCTATGGTTACCCGCTGCCATCTGCGGTTCCCGGCTCCTACTGCCCCCCTCTGTGCGGCCAGTACCTCCTACTGCTAGAGGAGGCCGCCGTCTCCTTTAGTATGCTCAAAAACTGTCTGCATTATGTGGGCAGCCATTTTCTGAGTGTTACTTTTTATTAGCAGCAGGAGCCAGGAGAGTCGGGACCCAAGTCCCGACATAAGCACCGACGGCAGGAGGTACTGGCTGCAGGGGGGGTGGACACTTACAAAATAACTCACCCAAATCTAATTCTCTCTGCACATTTTACATCTGCCCCACCTGCAGTGCACATGGTTTTTTCCATCTTAGAAGGAATTTGCCAGAAGGAGTGAACCAGAATAAACCCCTTTGTTTTCCACTTGTGTCTGAATGGACGGGAGTAGATGATAAAAAGTGAATGGTTTGGGTTAATGGACTTTGTTAACTAAAACTTTGATACTTGTTTAAGCCTTATCGTCCTTTTAATGTTTAAAGGGATCAGGAACCTGGACTTCTCATGCTGCAGGAATATTAGCATTTTTTTATTGTAGGAAAGTTATTTTCATTTTTCAGCTGTTAAAAGGAGTTTACCATTACGTGACAGATAAAACCCCATTCTATTTACTGCCCTTTCTGCTATATAAAATCAGAGCTTTAAACTACATTCTGCTGACCTCATCTTATTTCTGTCATGATAACGGTCACAGTGACCATGATAAATGACTTGGAATCTGTCACAGTATTTATTATTAAAAAATTGTTGAAGAACTTGGTCAGCACATGGTTATATTGTGTACCATCAGAGAATCCTCATACTGAAATAAAGCAATAGAGTACATCTGTACCAATCCCAAGTCTGTCTTAGCAGCATTGCACAGTCCCCCTCCCAGTGTCCTAAATGCTGGTCGTCCAATATTTAAAGCATTATTTTTAATCTTTATTTATATAGCACCAACATGTCATGCACTTGTTTACAATCAGTTAATAATGGGATATTGCAAAAATATATTCCCGATGACTAAACCCCTTTTGTCATCTGTACCAGTTTTTATCTAATACCCCTTTTACACCAGCCATAATAACCTGGGTTTTTGCACAAGAGCACGCAAAAGCCTGGGTTTGCATGCGTTGTCAAGGGTCCCCCTCCATGGTACAATAAACCCCCAACCCTGCCTTACCCTGCTGCTTACCGCCATCGCCGGGTCCCGCAGATCTACTTGTCTGCAGTCCTGGCGCTCATCCTGACTGGCTCCTGCTAATGAAAAAAATGACCCTCACAAAATGGCTTCCCCTGACAGCAGACCGTTTTTGAGGATGCTAGAGGAAGCCGCCGCCTCCTCTAGCATCCTCAAAAAGTGTCTACTGTAGGGGGAGGACATTTTGTGTGGGCTATTTTTCATTAGCAGGAGCCAGCAAGGAAGAGAGCCGGGTCTGCAGACAAGTAGATCTGCAGGTCCCGGTGGCGGCAGTGGCGGCAAGCAGAGGGGTAAGGTTGGTCCCGGCAGCAGTTCAGCACATCGGTACGGACTATTGTTATGCCACTGGGTGCAGTGTAAACTTGCAATACTAGGAAGACAAAGTAGCTGTGGCTGTGATCTTCAGGAAGTACAATGGAAAGGTAAACAATCAGCTAGAGAATGTAATACTTCAAATACACCACAATGTACACACCACACATGCTTTTATCCTGTTTTCAAACATTTAGCCTTTCCCTTGTAATTGCTCATATTAGATACTGTAATATATATGACTGTAGTAAAATTCTGTGAAATCACATTCGGTCATTAAGGTGAGCTTTACAGCTTCTATTTTATAAAGCAGTGGGAGTAAGTGAACTCTGCCTTATCTATGATTTGTATGCGTATGTTTTGAGTCAGCTTTATCCCACCATAAAAGTAGCCTACCAGGTAATCTTTATTCTGTATATATAAAGTTGTAAGGTCAGACTGAGGTTAATCGTGTTTTGACAAGCAGATAATTCCTACACTGTACTACTGTACACTTGTTATTTAAAAACATGGAGAGGACTATGATGTATGCAATGATTTTTCAGGGTGAAAAACATTGAGGTCAGTTTGTTGCTGATGCTTCTTGTGATGATTTCTGGATTTGCAGCTGCAATAATATGCACATGTCTAGTACTTGTGTAATAGCGTGGGATAGCTTGTGTCTGACATTGCATAAACCATCGAAACTTGCGTCAGTCTCCAGGATTCTCAGTGATTCCCTCTCAACATGGGCTGTGTGGATGGCTATGTTCTGCTAATTATTCAGGCCACCTCCAAATTACCTCCCAAGAATGCCCATGGCTGTGACTCCATTTGCAACAGCAGTTTTTGCGTACACTCAGTTATACACATACACGTACTGTAGGGGTTTCCACATTTTTTGTGTGAATGCAGAGTAGCAAATAATTGCAACTCCTAAATCACGCCTTTAGTTATTTAAAAGCACATATTGTATTAAACAAAACCATCTGCATAAGTTGGAGAACCAGTATAAAGCCACCAAGTCTTCAGTGTGTCTTGCACACACATGAACTATCATGATGGGTTTCTTTAATGCATCTTTTCTTTAGATGGTAGTGCAACTTTAAATGATGTTTCAAATGTGCATAAAATGTATTGAAATATTTATAACAGGTATGTCACCCGTATGATTTGATATCATTTGATCTATTGTTACCACAAATTCCAGGTTGACTTCTGGGACACAGACCTAGCAAAGTGGCACATTGTACAAAGCTCCCCAGCCTCACCCAAAGAACCAGTGTTTGATGTACAGTAGGCCTATTTTCATTGCCCATAGCAGAGGCAGATCGGAACAGATGGAATTCACACTGTCATTCTGGTTTACTGTGCGGGGAAACTTGGCGCGCGAGGGGCGGCCATTCGGGCTGCGTGTGGTGGACTCGTAAAGCTGCGAAATTCACAGCTTTGCTAGTCAACCAAAATAAGGCCCTATGTAAGAACGTTTGCTTTGCTGATTTATCTGCTTCCATAATATTACAGTGGATTCCTTGTTGAGCAGAGTTTAAGTGCAAAAGGCATTGATATAATAAACATTAGAGGTGACTGTACTGCATAGAAGAGATACCGTAACTCATCTTAGAAAGTAAGAATTTAAATCTTTTTCTTATTTTTGACTAATTTTAAGATTGGGGATAATTATTTCATAATCCTTGTTAGTAATTATATGAATGGAAAATAACTATGCTTTTTGCAATTTGAAGAAATACAAAAAAAGATTATGTAACATATGGCTGTTATATTACATACAGTCCTAAATCTAGGAGAAGGGGATATTATATTAGAAAGTTTGGGGAGCCAAATAATCACTCCTTTATTCCTTTTTGCTTGTTACCAAAACCTCTTTTGTTCTTTATAAATAAGGAGAACTAAACAGAAATGATTGCCGCTAGGCGGACTTCTAGGGTGTGATTTAAGAGATATTTAGAAAGTGAGAGATTTTGGAAGAAATCTCCAGTTTTTTTAAAGCGGCAATCATTTACACTGCAAAACCAGTTTGATTTTGATAAATGTTCATACCTCCACTATCCACGGCGTGGAGTTGATTTTAGTGTGGCGAGCGTAGAAAGCCACCAAGCCCGAAGCGTGGGCGAGCGTAGCGAGCCCCGCAAGGCGAAACAAACCCGGAAGTAGCACGCGGCCATGCTTCCGCCGTGAAACTAAGCAAGTGCCAAAGTTCTATTAAAACTTCAATTCATTTACTGCTTATCTTTGTGCCATTTCAGGTTAGCCACAAACTTGCTTATGTTTCAATAATAACAGGGAAAATTTGGGTGTTGTAAAACTTTTGACCGGTAGTGTAAGTAACCTCCTTATCCTATTTTCTAGCAGTAAAAGTAAACATTTGCAAGTATTGCTTGGACAGTTCAGTTTACAGTCCAACATTTAACTTCACTATCACTGTTTTTAAAAGCTCAAAAAGTTCAGCATTTTATTCCGAACAATTGATATAAATACCTTATGTAACTGGCGTTTTTTTGCCAAAAATGTATCTTAATCACAACCCAATGTGTTTAGGAAGCACAAGGGGCCTGTGCTGATTAATGTGGTATATGACATGTATATTGTGAGTAGGGAAGCCAATGGGAGGGCAATTTTTCATTCCCGGGATTCACGATTGAAAAATGCTCAATCCTGAGATTCACGGGATTGGCTTCCCTAATAAAAAATGCCCCAGCCTCCCTGCATATTTACTTACATTGGCGGGTGCAGCCAGAAGGCAAGCGGGCATGCGCTGGGACCCGGGCGGTGTGGCAGGGAGCGTGTGGTGTGGCCTGCGCACCGTGATCTCTGACCGCATCATGCTGTGCAAAGCCGGGAAAAGGAAAAGCTGTGCAGCATCTGAGCAGGTGCTCAGATGCTGCCAGTAATTAGACTGAGTATGCGCAATCTAATCCCGAAATCCCGAGATTGGAAACTCCAATCCCAAGATTTAAATCCTGGCAATTTTGGGGCCAAATGCTGGGATGTCACCGATCCTAGGATTGACCATCCTAATTGTGAGTGACTGAGTCTGTAAACAGAGCAGAACAGAAATGTTATTGGAAAAACAGCTGCGGCTGCTAAAATGTAGAAATTTGTGTACAGATTCAGAGACCCAGTCACACACAGATATACAAGTGTTTATTTATTTATTTATTATTAATAGTTTCTTATTCCATTGCGCTTTACAATAGGAGGCAGTGATACAACAAACTAACTGGGTATTTACAAACAGTCAAAGGTATAACAGCCCTGCTCACAAGATTAAAATCTATAGAGAAATAGGCATTGATACACAAGGATAGATATTCTTTATAGCATAAAGGTTCCTGGTGTGCTGTTTGATAAGGTGAGCCAGCAGTTTTGCCAGGGGTCAGGCGGATGGAAAATGTGAAAAAAGAAAGTGAGAGGATATGTGTGGCCTGTAAAGTGGGCATGTGATAGGAATAGTATATGAAGGTTAAGTGGCTGGTTCTGGAATTTGATAAGCTTGTCCGAAGAGGTGAGTTTTCAGGGAACGCTTGTAGGTTTGGAGATTGGAGGAGAGTTTTATTGTGCATGGGAGAGCAGTCGGGAATGGGAGCGAGTAATGAGTGTGGATGAGAGATGTAGATCTTGTGAGAAGCGAAGAGGTTGGGTTGGAAGATATTTAGATATAAGAGAAGAGATGTATGTTGTCTTGCTTGGTTTATGGCCTTGTGTGTAAGTAAAATAATTTTGTATTAAATATATTAGAAGACATGCAACCAATGAAGTGACAGACAGAGTAGCTTTGCAGAAACTGAATGTCTGGCTAGGAAGATTAGCCTTGCAGCTGTATTCATGATGGACTGTAGCGGTGAGAGTCTGTATTGGGGAAGGCCAATAAGAATACTATTGTAATAATCAAAACATGAGATGATGAGAGCATGGATTAGAGTATTAACAGTGTCTTGTGTAAGGTAAGGGGAATTTTGAATATGTTTTTTTAGATGCATGTGGCATTATTTCAAGACAGATTGAATGTGGGGAACAAAGGAAAGTCCAGAGTCAAGGATGACACCTAGGCAGCGAGCATGAATGGTAGGAGTGATTGTCATATTCTCAACATTGATAGAGAAATCTGGTTGGTAACTACTATTTATTAAGGGGAAATATAATTAGGTCTTTGTTAGAAATTTTATTTTGAGGTGGCAAGATGACACCCAAGATGAAACAACAGAAAGGCATTCAGAGACATGGCCCAATACAGATGGGGACAGATCAGATGATACTGAAATCCAAAAGAGCTCATTTGGCTGTCAAGTGAGGAGGTATAGATTGAGAAAAGCAGAGGACCTAAAACTGAACCCTGAGGTACTCCAACTGATAGAGGTAGTGAAGAGGATATATGTGTCTTGGATGCACAAAGCAACTGTGCTGACTAATTCAGTATATGACATATATATATATATATATATATATATTATATATATATATATATATATATATATATATATATATATATATATATATATATATATATATATATATATATATATATATATATATATATATATATATAAAATCATCGAAGAAAAAGGTAGAGATCTTATAAAAATTGAAAAGGAAATTAACATGAAAGAAACTGAAATGGAAGCCCACAAAACAAGTGAGGATTTTAAAATTAATGAGACAGTTCTAGTTAAGAAACTGGAAAGAATAGAGGATGATATAATCCGGCAAAAAGAAAAGAAGCACATTAGGGATAGAAATGATTATGCTAATGATAAAATCAAAAAGTGGAATGGGAACACTAATTTTATAAAGAGGGACAGATCTAACCAAAGGCAATATAAGGAATGGAAAACTGTCCCTATTAAATCAAATAGACAAAGACAAGAGAACATACCCAGAAGAACCAATTTTGAAACTCAAAATAGGTATTCGGTGCTGAATAAAAATGAGCCAGGGTTTTTTTTATCACCAGCAGCCTCAAACAAATCACAGCGACTAATACCGCTAGCCCAAGAGGTAGTATCCAGGGCCTCACCCCTAAAAAGAAGGCTACCCGACGAAGGAGAAAACGAGGGGGCGATAAAAGAATATCGAAAGAAAAGAAACATTCAGCACTAGAAGGAAAGTACCAAATGGGAGAACAGGGTATTTTTAATTTATTAAATCACAAATTATTGTTAAGCAAGGGCCTTTCTTTTGCACCCAGTTCTGACTTGGACCAATTTCAAGTCTTCACTGACCTTAATAAGTTTATAAGAAAAATTACTTCGAAAAGACATTTTTTGAAAAAAGATGATCAAATGAGAGAAGTTATTCCAACTACATCTAAATCAGGCCTTAAACCTGTATCTAAATTCTTCCCATTGGAATCAAAAAGTAGCCAAATAGACTTGTTCTATGAATTAGTGAAAGAAGAACTGTGTAAAAATGAAAAAATTCAGAAAAAGATAACCGCATCCTTTAAGAATCTTCGAGTATTCGAGAATTTCGAGAAAAATGCCTTAAAAAATCTTAAAAACAATAAGGAGATTGTGGTGAAGAGTGCGGAGGAGGTTTAGTCCTTCTAAATAGATTGGACTAAGAAAAAGAGGCAATGCGATTACTCAATGATGGGAAATCCTATAGAAAACTGTTAAAAGACCCTACAGCTGACTTTTTAGAGATATTAAGACCTATGTTGGTAACAGCCCTACACAACGGATGTATTTTAAAGGATGAATATCAATTTTTAATTAAGAACCACCCGATAATCCCTATCTTTTATTATATGCCCAAGATCCATAAGACTTTGGATAACCCGCCAGGACGCCCCATTGTGGCGGGCATAGATTCGTTAACTTCCACTTTATCTGAATATGTAGAAATTTTTCTTCAAAAATATGTACCTGTTTTAAAATCATACATAAAAGATACCACCGCTATACTACATATATTAGAAGAGGTGGTGTGGGAAGAAGGTTTTATCTGGACAACAGTTGACGTACAGTCACTGTACACATCAATAGACCATGAAAAGGGAATTGCTTCATGTAAAGAGTTTTTAGATGCAGACTCGACATTGGATAGACGCACAAAACCTTTATTTGCACTTTAATCAGGTTCATTTTAAAGCATAATTATTTTAAATTTTTAGAAGACTTTTACATCCAGTTGTGTGGAACAGCTATGGGGACAGTTTTTGCACCCAGTTTTGCAAATTTGCATATGGGTAGCTGGGAACACAAATATATTTATGAAAATAACCCTTTTGCCAATAAACTAATCCTCTACAAAAGATATATAGACAATATATTGATCGTCTGGAATGGCACTTTAGAAGAATTCACACAGTTCATGGAACATTTACGTCTTAATGATTTTAATTTGTCTTTTACCTTTAACGTCCAAAGTAAAGAGATAGAATGCTTAGATCTGGTTTTAATGTCAAAAGCACAGAAGGTTGTAACAAGAACTTTTATCAAACCAGTAGATACGAATTCCTATGTTCATTTCAAGAGCAACCACATGAAAAAATGGAAAACCAACATTCCTTTCTCCCAATTTGCTAGAATTAAGAGAAATTGCACAGAACCTAGTTACTATACCTCTCAAGTGGGAATTTACCGTAAGAGGTTTGCAGATCGGGGTTATCCAGAAGAAGTAATGGATAAAGCCATAGAAAAAACAGCAGCTGTAGAAAGAAAGGAGTTCTTGAAATATAAAAAGAAAACCATCTGATAGGAATGACATCAATTTTATTACAACCTTCAACACCCAAGACAGAGAGATACGTAAAGCACTTGAAAAACATTGGAATGTTTTAAAGATGGATCCGGTTTTAAATCGTATTTTACCAGTAAAACCTAACATTATTTAAATCTTAAAGATATTTTAGCTCCGAGCATGCTACCTGTGAAAAAAGAAATAAAACAGAATAGTATGTGGACACAACTGAAAGGTTTTTATAAGTGTAACAAATGCAATATTTGCAAGTTTGCCGACACAGACTGTAGAAGTTTTAAAAATTCTAGTGGATCCAGACCGGATCAGACAAAACACGAACTGTAACTCAAGCTGGATAATTTATATGTTGGAGTGTCCGTGCAACAAGAAATATATAGGGAAGACTAAACGACAGTTAAAAATCCGAATACATTAACATGTAAGAAGTATCAAAAATAAAGTGGATACGCATACAATTCCACGCCATTTTGGAAGATTCCACAATCATAGAGTGGAAGATCTCAAATTTAAGGTTTTAGAACAAGTAACTCTGGGACCCAGAGGAGGAGACAGAGAAAACCTTTTATCCAAAAGAGAAATGTATTGGATTTATGCACTGGACACTTTAACTCCGAAAGGTCTAAATGATAATTATGAAATTGCTCCATTCCTTTAGCAAATTTTTAAACACCCCCCTTTTTTAAACACTTAAACTTTTTATTATATTTATTATATTTATCTATGCTCCCATTCCACTATTGAAAGTTTGTTGGTTTTAGTCGTTTTTTTCCTATGATGTGTTTTTTTCTATGATGTCTATGCATTTTTTAATTTTTATGCTAATGGCAGACTATCCAGTAACAAAGATGGAGGTCCTGCACTGTTTCCATCATGATCTGTTGCCTGTGGGTGATTGGGGGAAGGAGGGTCAGCACTGTGAATGGACATTAACCTCCTTTTTTCTATTTAACCGCGGGCACGACTCATGTATGGGATCATTAATTAACACTTTGTGCACTTTAATATTATTACAGCAAGAAATGGCTGTGCGTCTCATTATATACAAATGTGCGTTCCACAGCCATTTGTTTTGTTTATTTCCTGTAAAGTTGAATGGAATCTAAGATGGCCGTGCGTGTCACGGACCAGGAAGCTCTATAGGAGACTGAATAATGTGTGCATATTAAAGCGCCACAGCACTAATGACTGTGCGCCTCACAGAATATGGCTGTGCGTTTCACGGCCGCTTGCTTTATAAGCAGAATGGAATTAAAGATGGCCGTGCGTGTCACGGACCCGGAAATAGAAACGGAAGTGACCACTGAGCACCGAACCCGGAAGTAGAACCTCCGGAACCGGGATTTCAGCGCGAGGGGCACTTCCAAGCATAATTAAGAGCACTATAAATAAGGGCATTAGTTCTGGATAGAATATACGCTCCTGAGGAAGTCCAGGCACAAGCTGTAGGACGAAACGCGTTGAGCAGAAAGGGGAGATGCACTAGACACCCCGGGATCTTATGCTTTGGCCGAAAGCATTACAGATAAGCCTCATCTGTTTTTATTATTGTACGGGCACTTGCCTTATGTTTTTTATTCATTTAAAATTGTATATAACAATATTACGCTAGGATCTCTCTTTTTTCCTTTGTGGTTACTTGGTCCATCTGATGTATATTGGTGATTGAAGAGTGGGGGAGCTTTTTGCCTGACGGACTCATGAGAGTGATCATTCAAGCTATTTACAAAGTGGTTGGAGACCACTTCCTATGGTACACCTTTTGAATTTGGGGTGTTATATACCTTTGGTGGAGGTGTAGTGTGTGTACTACTAAAATACTACACTAGGAGGCGCTTTTTTCACCCCATTTTTTCCATATATATATATATATATATATATATATATATATATATATATATATATATATATATATATATATAGGTACAGGGCGATGCCGGCACTCCAGTCCTCTTGCGTCTTAGGTGCCTGGTGCCTTCGCTGAGCGGGCAGCTGCGCTGGATGTTAGCTGTTTTGATAAAAGCCGAAAGGCTGAAACGTCAACCGCAAGGTATGGCTCCTGTTGTTTGATTTCATTCCGCCCTGAGTGCCGCGCTATACCCCCCGCCTATATATATATATATATATATATATATATATATATATATATATATGTCTCCTTGTGGACGGCAGGACTCAGGGACCCAAGAAACGTGTGTAAATCAGGTGAACATTTAATCAACGTTTCGGGGTCCTGACGAAGGGGTCCAGAACCCCGAAACGTTGATTAAATGTTCACCTGATCTACACACGTTTCTTGGGTCCCTGAGTGCCGCTGTCCACAAGGAAATATATAGCTTGTCTATCGACATTGCAGGAGGGCACCAGGGCAAGACACCCCTACATAGGGGCATTGGAGTGCCTGGGACAAACAGTGATATATATATATATAGATATAGATATATATATATATCTATATATATATCTATATATATATGGAAAAAGGGGGGGTTCTATCGGAGAGCGCTGAATGGTGTACCACCTAGTTACTTCAATGCAATATACAACACTGATACAATTTGTGTAATGAAAGTTGATATTTGATATTTGTCCCTTTCCCGAATGAGACGTGCCAATCTGTTCAAGGTATAAAAAAGTTCTTTATTGGGTTTTTAATAACAACTGTCATTACACAAATTGTATCAGTGTTGTATATTGCATTGAAGTAACTAGGTGGTACACCATTCAGCGCTCTCCGATAGAACCCCCCCCCCCTTTTTCCAAATCTCTTGTCTGACTCCCACTAACAGGGGAGTCCTATCGGAGTAGCAGCAGATTATTGTCAGCGCAATACGAGGTCCATACTGTATTTCTGTATATATATATATATATACATATATATATATATGCCAGTATTGAGAGGTTTACACAATACATACAGGTGAATGAATTCAATCTGAAATTTACCCATAAACATGACCGACGGAGTATTGAATACCTTGATCTAGTACTAACCGGACATCCGGGGGAACTAATATCAACAAGAACATACTTCAAAGAAGTGGATTGCAATAGCTTCATCCCGTATGATAGCTGCCACTTGCCCAACTGGAAAAATAGCATACCATACTCCCAGTTCATCCGGCTAAGGAGGAATTGCAGCAAAGAAGAAGACTTTCGCACACAATCCTCATCTCTCGCTCAGAGGTTCATAGATAAAGGGTACAATGTAGAAAAAATCGAGGAAGCAAGAACTAAGGCACTGAACACCACCAGAGAAGAGACCCTAATCCCATCCAGCAGCAAGAAAAAAGAACCCAAGAACCATGGAAGATGCTTTGCCACTCAATACAATAAAGAAAACCATCAGATTAAGAAAATTTTATCCAGACATTGGGACATCTTACGCAAAGACCACATTCTAGGTCCACATCTTCCTTCTAAACCCGACATCATCTTCAGACGTGCGACGAATTTAAAAAGCATCATGGCTCCCAGCCAACTGAAGCTAAAAAAGAAAACAACCACCAAAACCGGTCTGTTTCAATCCAACAGTAACAGATGCATTCCGTGTAAAAAATGCATCTGCTGCAAGTTCATGGAAAAGGCCCCCTTTAAATGCGTGATTGACAAAAAGGAACATTCATTAAACCATCAAGCTACGTGCAACTCAACATATGTCATTTATAGGGTTACCTGCGGTTGCGGATACATCTATATTGGGAAAACCAAGAGACAAGTGAAAATTAGGATACAAGAACATATCCGAAATATTAAGAACAAGATCATCTCCCACAGCCTTCCGAGACATTTCCAAGAAACGCATGCTTCGAAAGTTGACATCACCACATTCAGCTTCACCATACTGGAAGTTGTGGAACCAAATCCCAGAGGAGGCGATAGAGACCTAAAACTTTCCAAACGAGAAACTTTCTGGATTTATACATTGAATGCCTTGTCCCCTGGCGGTCTCAACGAGAATGTTGACATCGTGTCCTTTTTGAACCACTAAAAAAATTCTCACAACCATTTATACCACTTTATCCCACTATACAGTTATTGGTTTATTTAATTCTCTTTTTTACAATTTTCTTTATAATTATTGTGTTTTCATATTTGAGGCTGTCCTCAGTATGCATCACTTTCCCACTATAGGGGTTATATAATTAGCTAGTACCTCCCTTTCAATTTTAATTATAACTATTTCACCTGTATATATCTATATATCTAAATCTATTAAGCTACACATTTCTCTCTTCTTTTGTTGAGAGTTTCTTCTTTATCTACACGGTGTAATCTATATGCTGAGATTTCCCTTTATGTTCACGATGTTATCTATATTTATGTATTTATATTGATATCACTGTTTATGCTAATCATTGTAAAATCCGGTGTATCACACATAGTAATCCTAAAATGTATCTCTTAATTGTCCCCATCATTTTGAGTACAATGAGAGTCTCTTTTTTACAGACATATCATGTTATATCCTGAAATATTTTTTGTATTAGTGGCATGCACGTATTTATTTTCAGAGCGGATATTTTTGTATATACACATACTTATATTTTTGTATATACACATACTTATATACATTTCTTTTTGATGCATGTTGTCTCCATGTGCCAATTCGATATATTGGTAGTGGCTACCTAAATATCCCTTCTTTCTCATTATAATTCCCTTTATCACATAGGTTGTGCACTATTTTTAGCGATGTAAATTGCCCTATACCCCCCCCCCCGCCTTTTTCCCATATACTACTATATTTATTTTTTTGTGATATCTCATTAGCTAATATTAATTGCGATGTAAACTACCAGCTTAACCCCCCCCCCCTTTTTTCTTTCATCCTCATACTACCTAATTATCATGTTATTTCATAATCATTTTTTAGCCAATGATTGTTTAATTACCCATTCAGCGTATAAAATCTGTCTTATATAATATTTATGCATTCTACTGCAGTAATATTATTTATCTTTTTATATCTTTTTTAGCCTGTTTTCAGAGCTGCCTTAGAGCTTATATATTTAACGCTATCACTACCTACATCAAGTGACGTATGTCACCACCGTCTGCATCTTCAGTGCTTTGCTGTATTTAAAATGCAAATTAGCGTTCGGAATATGATCTATTTTTATTGTGTGACGCCACGCTGTATTGAGATGCTAAATAGCGTCAGGTATTCCGCCCAGTTATTTCTATTTTTGATGCGCTAATCTCTTTATACGGGTGTGGAACGCATAGCCCACCTCTAGGACAACTGCTGGACCGCAAGCACACGCGACCAGCGTTACTACATCCTGTCTTCCCAGGCAGGATACGGAAGCCACCTAAATCTGGGTGGAACGCATGAATGGAACGCAAACGGCGTTCAATGCACTGTTTACACAGTTCTCTTCACATTTCATACTATTCGCTGTCTGAGTTATTAGAGCGCCCCATACCCTTGATTCACCCCGCTATGGTTCACTTATTTAATCTGCCATTATCCCCGTTTTTACAAATTTATCGCTCACACTTTCCCGGAAGTGATGTCATAGGTGCCACAGCATAAAACAAGGCACATTTTACTCTGCAACATATTGGACGTTGCTGATGCCCTTTTTGCTACATTTGCGCAGGTAGGATACATTGTGATACACCTGATTGAGTCTCCCTGTCTCTGTAATACAGTACATACTCTATTGTCGATAATTTGCTTATGCTATGTATCTTAAGTTGAACTGATTGCACAGTGCATTGATACAATGTATCAGAACTAAGCTTATTTGTACTATCTTAAGCTATGCATTTTTAGCTGAGCCATTTATCCACTATGTACAATATACAATATGTAAATGTATCTAGACGATCTAAACTGTATGCATGTACAATATATATTGTGGCTGTTAATCAACACCATTGACACCCCGTGTATACATTGCTTAGCAAGCCATGCTGTGTGATTTGTGAATCTACCCTTATTTAATGCTAATAGGATGTCCATTCACATCTAATGGTGATTAAATGATCACTTATTCACATACATTAGATCACCTTTGTCCAGCTTAGTACCCATATGTAGGACAGTTGGGACATTTAGCTTGTTATATGGACCCTATAATTAAGGTCTTATATTATTATTTTCCTTTTAGAATCACGGTTGCATAAAGCCGCCGCACAAGTGTTTTTTACAACAACGCCATTTTGCACGGAAGTAGTTCCATCCCTTACCACCTTGTTCACCCTAAAATTAACATCTGGAAGGTAATGTTTATCCCCCTTATGATTTTGTCGACACAGATACACTGCGGATGAGTTTAGAATGTGGACCTCATAATTATAGGATTTTTTTGGTATCTCTCCCTTATAGAACCACTGTAGCATTAAGCTACTTTACAAGCATCTATACAGTAACATCTGTTTATGCGGATTTAGTTACACCTGCACCATCTGGTTCACCCCAGTTAACTGTCTGGAAGGTAATATCTTATTCCATTTTAAATCTTGACCCACATGTATATAGTAGAATATGGATGAGCATGTATTCTCTCACCTCCTCGCTTCTAGAAATTACGGTTGTTTGACCCCGTAGAACGTCCATCCAGTTCCGTTCGATTCAGTCCAGTCCTATTTCAGACATTTTATTTACATCATACGGCAGGTGCTGGTTTGAGTATCCTGTGAAGGTAATATTACCTCTATTCCACTTATAAATTTAGATCACTAATTATTCAGTTTATTAAAACTCATCCTCCATCCAATAGATTCTCCACATCGAGTATGGGACCTACAATAGTCTCATCCCATATGGACCTATAACTTCTCACCCAGTTCTAACTCCTATTTAAGGTATATATATGTAGTATTTGAACATGGAAAACATTTCCTATATCTACTATCCTTTCATCATTTACACGTACTCCCCTCCATCTCCATCTATCTTACGCTACTATTGTTTGATCCTCCAGATTGCGAGCTCGCTCTTATCACTGAGTATCATCATATATTTTGAAAAACATTTGAGGCATCTCCTTGTATTATTTGGTATGTACAAAATGTTTGGAACCATGGATATTTTCTGCTAATTATCTGAACTGTCCTATCTATTGGACACAGTTGTACTTACTTTCGATATGTTTTTACCACTTGCAGTGTCTATTTTTAAACCCCTGATGAAGTCTTTATAAAGACGAAACGCGTTGGGTTGTTACCGTCTTCAAAAGAACTGAGACACCACACGTTTTCTCATAAACGTTTTAATAAAATATGTCATTTTTAAAAACATGCTTTGATCATTTATATATCTGATTCATGCACTGCACTTAAGGTGGTGGAAACCTCTGGCGCTCTCTATACTTTCTACTATCCATACCCTTTGTCTCCCACTAACAGGGGAGTCTCTTTAGAGTAGCAGCCTTCTAAGTGGCGCGACAAGAGTCACCCTTTGCTATATATATATATATATATATATATATATATATATATATATATATCTTACATGTGTGACAAAGGGTGACATTCTATGGGATGAGATAAAAGCGCATTTTTTTATCTCGCTCCACATCGCCGCTCTTCGCACTTTTTTAAATCATATTTTTTTGTAATAATTCGCATATTTAATGAGATGCGATTTGGAGGCTGAAAAGTGCGATGTAGTGCGAATTGCGGCGAAGTGGTGCGATTTTATGACACAAAAAAGTGCTATTTCTTCCGCCGGTCATGTGCGAGTTTTGGACCAACCGGAGTGCGATTTACAAGACTGTCTCCGCATGACTAAAAAACCCCTAACCTATTGGCCCACCTCTGTCCCCTATGCATCACACCCCCTATATAAAGGGGCACTGGCGCCATTTCACTCTTTGATAGGAAGTAAGGAGCATGGAGAGGAGCAGTGGCAGTGTGAGCAGAGGAAGAGGTGTTAGTGGCAGAGTGAGGAGTGGCAGAGTAAGGAGTGGCAGAGGGAGCAGTGGCAGAGGGAGCAGTGGCAGAGGGAGCAGTGGCAGCTGCCAGCCAAGTGGGAGAGGCAGCAGAGGACTGCTGAGGTCGTCCTTCATTACAGGGAGTGGCAGCAGTGTGGCAGGCAGCATGGCCACAGCAAGGCCAGCCCCAGACCAGGCCCTGGCGGACCAGCCCCAGCAGGAGGAGGTGGAGGAACCGCTGGCATCCCCATCCTATACCCAGGACCTATTCCATACCCCAGAGCAGCTGCAGGAGAGCCACATGTCAGAGGTGGAGGAAGATGGAGGTGAGGAGGAGGAAGACACTGGCATGGAGGAGGAGTGGTACATGGCTGGAGTAGAAAATGAGGAGGAGGAGGAGGTAGAAGCTCGCCGCACAAAAACTGGCTGAAAGGTCAGATTCTCCTACGAGGAAAATGCTGCCCTTGTCCGGGCTATCATACCCGTGTTTGACCAGTTACTGGGGAAAAGTTACCACATGACCACTGCACAGCGGAAAAGGGCTATGTAGAAGGACATCACCCAGGCGGTGAACGCTGCAAGTCAGCACAAGCGCCTGGTCAGAAACATCAAGAAGAGGTTCAACGACATAAAGAGACACCTCAAAAGTAAAATGGCCATGGAGTTGGAGGAGGCCACCAAGACTGGCGGAGGAAGCGCCACCAAGACTGGCGGAGGAAGCCCCACCACTGTTTGCTACATGTCCTATGAGGTCAAGTTAAAGCGAATCATACCCCCTGAGGTCCTGCCTGGCATGCACGTCGCGGATACCGATAGGCCGGCGACGCCACCCAGAGCTGGTAAGTGTGACCACATGCAATCTTAAACATACATGGCAATGTTTTCAAACTGTAATGTTCACTTGTATTGTTATGCTAAGTAAAGTGCTGCTATGGAACTACATATTCCAGCAAGCTCTGGCACTCATTGTTTGGACTGTAATGGTTATAGTGTGTCAGGGCATGCTGGCACATGTAGTTCCACAACACCAGGTGAGCCATGTTTTAGAGCAAAATTAATTCATACATGTTACAAATGTACTTACAAGGTTGATTACAGCAAGGGATAGGTCAGCACCACCAGCTGCATCAGTTGGGCTCTGTGTATTAGGCTAAATGTGGGTGGAAACAGATGGTATTGCTAAATAATTTGTTTATGAGTACACTTACAGCAAAGGTACATGTTGGAATACAGGGCACATGTGCTTACCAGAAAAGTAACGCCTGATGATTTCTGTATGCACCAGATTCCCCCTCTGCGTACCCCTCACTACCCGAGGTGTGGTAAGTTGGGCTTCCTGCATGACTGCTGCATGTTCCTCCTTCACATAGGCTAGTTAAGACAGGGCTATGTTGTGTAACATGCAGCAAGCCTGGACGATCATCAATACTTTTGCTGGGTGGTAAAGCAGCGTACCCGATGACCGGTCCAAACACCGGAATCTACTTTTCAATACTCCACATGTACGCTCCACCACACTGCGGGTTGCAATATGGGATTCATTATACCGGTGCTGTGCAGGGCCCTCTGGGGAGTGCAAAGGTGTCATGAGCCAGGAAACACACCCATATCCTGAGTTACCTAAAACACAGATAGGAAGTTATTGCCTTATATGGTAAGGTATGTGCATTGTGCAAACAGGAGTCACTGGGACAAGAACAATATGCTTGTGAAACTGGAAACACACACATTTGAGTAGGTACAAATAAGGACAGAGAGGGTAATATGTAAAAATGTACTTACCAAGTAGCCAGCCCTCTGGCATTTGTTGTTGATTGAATCGGTTGCAGAGGGCTGAGTGCCTCAGAATATAGGCGTCATGGCAGTTCCCAGGGAATCCTGCTACAACACTTAGGATTTTGAGATGACCATCACATACCACCTGTACGTTCAAAGAGTGCCGCCCACGCCGATTGACATAGACGTATCCCCGCACGTGTTGTGCCCTAATCCCAATGTGTGTGCAGTCTATAGCTCCCAGCACGTGAGGGAATGCTGAGAGTCTATAGAAAGCCACCTTGTGGTCCTGCCACTCTAACTCAGAACGTGGGAATCTGATGTATGTCCGCCACAACTTCTTTAAAGCAAGTAACACTTGAGTAAAATGCTTAGAGAAAGTGGGCTGTGATACCCCCAAGGACCATGAGGTCACAGACTGAGTGGAGCCTGTGGCCAAATAGTAGAGGGTACACATTAATTTCTGCAGCCCAGACACTGCATAGTTGCCTCCCCCGAAAGGGTCCAAATCATCTCTCACCTGCTCATATAAGTCCAACAGGTTATTGCGGTTCAGCCTAAACATCTCCACAATCTGTTGATCAGAGAGGGAGTCCAGGCAAAGCCGAGCACGATACATACGTGGGGTACGCAGTAGTCGGGGGGCTACCTGGATCTGGTGTGCAGCTTCCTCCCTCCTGCGCAGCTCCTCCAAATAGGCCACATCACAAATCAGCAACTCCAAACCACTCTGCAAAATCTCCATGTCTCAAACCCTCACAGGTGTCCTTAATGATGTTGGGCAGGGCCATCTTAACAGCATTATGGGCCCCCGGGCAAAGCAGTCCAGCGGGGCCCCTCCCTACACAACCTTGTGAGTGCTGTTGTACTTTATGTGTGTAAATATATGTATATGTTCATACAGGGGCGGATCCAGGAGAAAATGACAGGGGGGCACCATCAGGGCCGTCTTGACAGCAGTGTGGGCCCCTGGGTAAAGCAATGCACTGGGGCCCTTACCCATTCTCCCCTCCTAGGGGTGGGGGGTGCTATCAGCAGCAGCTTTGATGTCCCACGGTTGGCAGGGGGTGTTCTATATTCCATTCAACATGTAGGACCTGGAGCAGTAAACTTCTGCTAATTACTCATTTACTGCACAGGTGGTGGGAGGGTGAACACTAACGTGTGGAAGGGGGCACTGAGCTGAATAAAGGGTCCCTTGTAAATGACTTCCAGGGAGGTAGGGGGTGTTTTATACGCAGTGGAGGGTTGGATAATGGAGTGGGCTTAATATTCGCCATTTTCCATTCTGGAATGGCAGCTTGTTTGACTGCAGATATCTGCAATTATCTGTAAATAGATTGCTTAGCCTTCAATAGTATAAAAACCTAGAGTCCCATCTTTCAGGAGGTGCTGGGAACTTGGGGATCAGAGATCAGGAGCCAGAGCAATCCATTGACAAAAATATAAAACTGTACACCAGACGTTTGGAGCTGGAGCAGGGACTGTCTGCTGGAAGGCTGATATCTCTGGTTCTGAGAAAGATAGAGACAAGCCACTAGTGTTGACAGAAAGGGGAGAGTCTCAGAAAAACCAAGTCAGAGAGAACCTGAGAAATATGACTGGGAAGTAAATGAGTAATTAGCAGAAGTTAATGTGGACTGCTGCTTTGAAGTTGGATATCTCCAGTTCCCCAGGGCCGATTTTCAAAATTCTGGTATCCCTGGAAAAAGGGGATCCTCAGCTATCAGAAAAGGGCCCTTATACACCTGGGGCCCCTGGGCAAGTGCCCATTAAGCCCATACGAAAAGACGGCCCTGATGTTGGGGTATATGTAAGGGTGTTTCTGAGTGAAATTGAGGGCACCTGTGTTGAAATTAACCATTTGTGCACTTGAACAAAGTGAATTCTGGGCCAAATCGCCCAACAGAACCTGGTCTGAAAAAAGTGCGATTATTAGACACCTAAAAAGTGCGATTTTCGAAAACGCATCCAATTAAATAAGCGATTTGTATACTTTTCTGTACGAAAACATCTGGATGCGATAAAAATGTGATTTTTTCACACACTTTCAGTCCGCATGAGTTATCGCACATAATATGAGATATCCGTCCCTTAGCGCATCCTATTAAATATGCGATTTCAAGGAAAAATGCGATGTCGCCATTTTTTTTTACTAATATTCACCAAAAAATACACATCTCATCCCATAGAATGTCACCCTGAGTCTTCCTGTGCATCTTAGTCAAGTTGTGTTGCAGACATCGTAGTGCCAAGAGCCACTTGTTTGGCGTGCAGTAAAGCTGTATGAGGACACATCTGTATATTGTGTTAAATGCTGCCTTAATAAGTATGCTATGCGAGGATGTATATGTAATTCTGTTGATTGCACACAACGGGTGAAATTTACTAAGATGTGAAATACACTGCACACGTGACATTGCTATGGGAAACCAATCACATCCTGTCTACTATATTCTATAGGGTGGTAAATAAATAAGAAGTAGCTTCTGATTGGTTGCCAAAAGCAACATGACCTGTGAAGTGTATTTCACATCTCAGTAAATTTCAACCAATGTGTCCACTACAGAAGCAATCTAAGAGAGGAGGATCCAGTCTCTGTGTTGGACCCTCATCTCTTTCGGGCTGCACAAGTGAGTGAACTCCGGCACTGTCTCCGGTAAAATAGCCACTGCAACATTTTCCCAGTGAATCTGTATACTTGCCACCATGGTACCATTGAGGGATAAGTATAATATCTGGGTGCCGAGTGGGCCACACACACACACTACACCCATTATAGACACACCACAGTCTCATTAGTATGTTGTTGCTTGCCTAGAATATTTTATGTTGTTAGTATAAGCTTACAAAAGCTGGAACATTCAAAAAAATTAAATACAGTATGCAGGAGACAAGTTATTTAAACAACATCTTCACCTTAAACAGAATGGGATCTACTACTTTAGGTACAAATAACTGCACATTGACTAGTCCATAATGGAGCAGTGACAACAAGAAGCTAAGGAGCAGAATGCTTCTGGGCTGCAGGTAAGAGAGAGTAGTCAATAAACAACTGAGTTCAGAGCGACAGCAGACAGAATAATCATAGACAACCTGAGATCAAAAGAATAACTGTTGGAATAATAATTAAAAAAAACTAACCAAGTTTATCAAAAACAAAAATAAACTGGTCAGCAGGCTATAGCCAGAGCAGGATACAAGGCAGCTGTGACCAATCAAAGCTCATCAAGTGAATTACGCAAATTACCATAATGACAGCTGATTCACAGAATGAGCATACATTTTCCATGTTCATGTTGGCCAACTAATTAATGATCAGCACATACACTGCTGGATGTAGCTGACTAATAATTAAATCTTTCAGATATGCTGGATGATTATAGCATGTCTGATGGACTGATAATTAGCTGTCGATTTTGGCAATAGACTGTACAATTACAAACAGATTGGCCAGATAATTGTATAAAGTATGCCCATCATACAGTATGTCTGAGCAGTAGATATAGTCTAAGTCCTGTATTAAAGTCTGACACTTCTTCTGACAGTAATTTCTTTATGATCTGGAAATTATCATGTAGAATTTTATGACCACTGATTTCTTCTCGTATTTGCTACAATTGTGTGGACGATCTGCCCTTATCAGCGGATCTGCCAGATAATTTCGGCGTGTATGTGGGCAGCCAATCTGTCAATATTAACAGGCCGGACGTGCCAAATCATCCATCATGTCCATCTGATTGATGTTTTTTAATGGTTATCTTTGCTTCACTGGCAGTGTAATCCCTGCAGCAGCTGACTGACTGACTGACAAGGGAGGGAACAGGGAAATGTTTTCTTCCCAGGGGTGTAATGCTGAAATCATGGCCAATGTGAGAGATCTCATCATATGTCCCAGATATATGCAGATTCTGATTTTTCATCTGCCTGTGTATGCCCAGAGAGGATGAATTATGCGAGACCACATTACAACTGACATGCAATGGCAGATTACTTAGCAAACTCGTCATGGGATTTGATATCAGGTGGTGCTCACCCAGTCTAGAAGAGCAGGAGCAGCTTTTAAGGATTTCCCGCTGGCTTAGATTGGCTTGGAATTTCATGTATGTGGTTGTCGTTGCGTAACTTTTTTGCACATTAATTATGAGTATTTTTCTAATTAAATGATTCTAAGGAAGTTTCATTACTATGGGCCTTATTCAGATCTGAGCTCAGTATAAATTTGTTTGGAAATTGGGCAAAACCATGTGCACTGCAGGCGGGGCAGATGTAACATGTATAGAGAGAGTTAGATTTGTGTGAGTTATATTGTTTCTGTGCAGGGTAAATACTGGCTGTATTATTTTTACACTGCAATTTAGATTTCAGTTTCAACATACCCCACCCAAATATAACTCTCTCTATACATGTTACATCAGCCCCACCTGCAGTGCACATGGTTTTGCCCATTTTCCAAACACATTTTTACTGAGCTCAGATCTGAATAAGGGCCAGTGAGTGATCTTATATAACTAGTGATCCCAGCTATTGTTTCACCAGAAGTCCCAGAAAGTCCTGGCATTAATTATCTATTTATGCTGTTGGAGCTTCTGTTATAATAAGCATGATAATTGCCATGTCTGCCATTGGAATAAATGCTGTAAAGAAAACAAAATATGGTACTTGTATAGTTTCATGGCTGCAGCTTACGCTACGTTTGAAGCTACACTAATAGCGTAGCCCAACGGCTGCCTTACTTGTGTAGTTTCATGGCGGTAGCCATTATCCACTATTCACGGCGCTCGCCACGCTTCGGGCTCGCTGCGCTTACCACACTATATAAGATCAACTCCACGCCGACGTGGATAGTGGGGGTATGAAAAGGTTGGGAGGACTCATAACGCATCCCCTCGTGGGGCTCGATGCGCTTACCATGCTTCGGGCTGCCGTGCATAGTGGGGGTGTTTCAGGAACACATTCACACCTGCCATATGTTCGCGGGAACGCCTACGCTAACTGCGTACCGCTGACTGACTACGCTGTCCTCGGGAACACAATAGTTACCACTCTAGCAGTAGGAGTCCAGACTGTCTGACTGTGTTTAGGAACCAGTCCATGTTGACAATCACTGGGGCTAGTAGAGGAATTTTAGAGGTCTTGGTAATTTCAGGTGTCTGGTGATTTTGTTTTTGTTTTTGGATTGTTTTTAACATTAGGGTTCCAGCAAATCTCCCTTTCCTAGATTCCACTGTGAGTTGGATTTAATTGTTAAGAGAAACATAGCTTGTACTAGGGGCCTAATTCAGACTTGATTGCAGGACAAAATTGTTCTCAATATGGGCACTGCAGGTGCAAGAAAATGTAATATGTGCAGAGAAAGTTAGATTTGGGTGTGATTGTGTTCAAACGGAAATCTAAATTGCAGTGTAAAAATAAAGCAGCCAGTATTTACCCTGCACAGAAACAAAATAACTCACCCAAATCTCTGCATGTTACATCTGCCGCCACTTCAGTGCACATGGTTTTGACCATTTTGAGAATAAATTTGTACTGCGATCAGGTCTGAATTAGGCCCCATATGTAAGTATGGGAACTTTTCAATGTTTATGTGTACCATTTTCATATGGTCAGAGTAGTATACTCCTGATTTTTGACTATAAAATGATTAAAATAATACAAAGATGATAACTTACTGTTATGAGTCATATCATTTTTATAGTCAAAACTCACCACCCCAAATCATACGTGTGTGTGTGTGTGTGTGTGTGTGTGTGTGTGTGTGTGTGTGTGTGTGTGTGTAAATCAGACTCTGATACTAGCCAGTGCTTCCCCAGCCATTGACCTCACCGCACTTCACTGATGTGTACTGTATTTTTGAATATCATAATTAGTTTGATTAGCTTACTTATAGTTAAAGTTTAGTGGCTCTTTAAATGATGGAAAATCTTATCACCTTTTATATTGTTACTTTCCACATAATGATTCTGTTCCCAGCAGTAAATATGTGGAAAGTGATCTTGATCAATGACGCTTTGAGTTTCAGTGAACTGACACAGGTCTAACCTGTATGTTTGACCGCCCTTGACAGCTGTAAACATGCCAATAACTGGATAGATGCAGGTAAACATTGTTCTTGTAGTGATCGAGTCCACTCGTTGTAACCCCTTCTACTGCAGTCATTCAACGACAGTGATGTTATTTTAAATCTCATTTCTCCTTTCTCAGTAAATATCCTCCAATAAAGGTCAGATATAAATATGATATGAGTAAAACTTAGACGGGTCTCTGAGATGATGATAAACCCCAGTGGCGTCTCCTGTAACCTGCACAGAGATATAGATAGCCAGTGCTTTTATTAGTGTGACACAACAGGCATAGAGATAAGAATTATACTGCTCCTACATCATGGAATTTCTATGCTTTCTGGTCGCTACACCTTTAAAGATAAAGGGGCTTATATAATAGCCTGATGGATGCAGGCAGTGCAGGAATTTCCTGGCAAGTACAGTATGCCAGTATTTATTTATTAACAGTTTCTTATATAGCGCACACATATTCCGCAGCACTTTACAAAGTATATTTGAACATTCACATCAGTCCCTGTCCCAGTGGAGCTTACAATCTATATTCCCTACCACATGTACACCCACACACACACACACACACACATTCTAGGGTTAATTTGTTGGAAGCCAATTAAGTATATTTTTGGATTGTGGGAGGAAACCCACGCAAGCACGGGGAGAATATACAAACTCAACTCCGCACATTTAGAGCCATTGTGGGAATCGAACCCATGACCTCAGCGCTGTGAGGCAGTAATGCTAACCATTACACCATCCATACTGCCCATTTTTAATGCGGCATTCATTTGCAAGGCATAACCAAACTGGTATTGCAGTGTAAATGATTTCCGTTTTAAAAATATGGGAATTCCCTGGAATTCTTGCACAGACTGCATCTAGTAGGAGTATCTGGAAACATAAATGCTGTACATTTATCTTAGCTGGCATAGGGCGAAGCCTAGGTGGAGGTGAGGAGCATGTTGCACTGGTAATCACATTGTCACAACCCTACAAAACCATGCTGTGATTTTAAGCATTTTTCAGTAGGGACAGGAAAACAATGACACAATATACGGTAAACTGTATCATTATGCCCCGGAGTGGGTTTCAAGGGTGCCCAATTCTCTCCGGAGTCATTGAGAGCTTCCTGTGATTTGAGTAGCAATGTCTAAATTCTATCAGAAGAACCGGATAAGGTGGTCGACAAATTCATCCAAAAGGCTACGACCCTTCCCAACTGAACATTTTGAAGAGAGAGTTTCTGGCCAACTTAAAGGGAGGACTTGCTAAGAACTTGCTACGAACTAAGCCCAAGGACAAAAAGGAGGTAATACCTTGGAAAAGTAAATACAGTACCTTGAGCCCAGTTTTCCAAAGGGCCCTATGGCCCATAGTCCTCTGACAGTGATTTGCCTTGCCTTAGAAAGAAAAGGTCTATGAAATGTTCCACTAGAGCTAGAAGCACCAAGCATGTCATTGTATATACATCAGTGTCTTCAACACAGAACAAAAGCCAAAACATTTTTGACTATGGCTCCAGGCTGCTACCATTGTTTACGATGAATAACATGCAAAGGCATGATAACAAAATCAACCCTAGTGTATCCACACTCAGGTCGGGCTATTCACATCAAACATGTACTGCACCTCCTCATAGGTGATTTATGTTATAATTTGCCCAAATGGGCATTATTATGTGGCAACACCGCTAGAACGATGTGCAAATGGATGGCCCTCCATCGCTTGGCCATAAAAGCAGCTTTATCAGGCAAAGGCTTAGACCGGTCATTCAGCCAACGGTTATAGTATAAATGGTAGACAATGTCTAGGTCGACAGTCACTAAGTTGACCACAAATGGTTGACAGTGACTAGACCAACACCTTGAAATTGTCTACATAACCAAGGTCAACACTGACAAAATGTTGACACAAGTTTATGGTCAACATAGACAACATAGACATGGGTGACATAAGGGTTCACGGTTTTGTGTTGATGGCGATTTGGACACTGTATAAGTGTACATTGTGCCTTCACATGGCTCACTATTATATTCCCACTCTGCGCTCAGCTCACTATTATATTCCCACTCTGTGCCCACTTGGATAGTAAAGTATGAAAAACCACTTTTTTTAAAAAAAAGAATGTGAAAAACTCATATCTACTATGCCTATGTTGACCATAAGCTTGTGTTGACTTTTTGTCAATATTGACCTTTGGTATGTGGACCATTTTGAAGTGTTGACCTAGTCACTGTTGACCATAGGTGGTCAACCTAGACATTGTCTACCCAGTGACCACATACCCGGAAAACATTATGCCTAAAAACATACTTTAATGTGATTTAGACACATTATCAGAGATCACCACCTGGCATCTGAGGGTGGGGGTGACCGGGACAATCAACTATAACAACTGGAAGCAAGGTGACTTTTAATCTTGACACCATCTCACCATGTGGCCTCAATAAGAAATTCTCTAGGAATGTATTTAAGTGATACCCTTTTTTTTTAAAAGCATGAAAAAGCAGTCCTGCATGACTAACTACATATGAGTACTTCCAATCATAAAAAGAACGATTTATCTCTTCAATACTGAAACATATTTGTTTAATCAATGTACCTCTTCCCAGTCCTAGTCTCATTTTCTACTTTTATCTACACTCTTTGGGGGTCATTCTGGTTGGCTCAGTAAGCTTCAAGGATCTCAGCTTGCTGAGCATCAGAGACGCCGCCCGTCCGAACGCCTGCCCCCAAGCCGCCGATGATTTCTCTCTTAAACAAAACACATCCCCTCGCATGTTTCCTTGGCGTATCCAGAAAAATGCAGGGTGCATCCAGGACAACGCTGGGTGCCCCCATATGCAAAAGCAGCCGGGCAGTTGCGTGTTGTGGCGGGTGGCTTTCCCCTCCACCCCAGCATATATGCTGGATGTACCTCACTATTAAGGAGTCACTTTAAAGTGTGTCACTGGCAGATCGGAACAGTATTTATTTGTAAGATTTCTCCAAGCATATAATAAATCTGTCTGCAGTCAGTTTTAAACTCATCCAGCTGGAGTAGGAAATACATTTGCGTCTGCGGTCCTTGTGATAACTACAGAAGATGGAGTATACAGCATCTGCTCTGTTACTTTATATGTTTTATTAGTCAATGCATTTAGTTTTATGAAGATTTCTATAACAATAAATGACATCAAATTTTATACCATATTACATATTATCAATTTATTACTATAAATGTTATCTTGCAACAGGTATGATGGACATCTCACAGCCGTCCTCTATAAAGTGATAACTAAATATTACCATGTATCTGGCATCTAGACATGGCAGATGGTAAACGATATCTTAAGGGCAACTGTTGGGGCCACTTCAATCTCATATTTACCTTTGATAGTAAAATATGCAATTTGACTAGTAGGTCAAATAAAGATAGGCAGGAAATCACATAGAACAGTGTGTCCTAGTTCTGAACAAATAGATTTCCATCTCTCCCACGAGACTGCCACTGTCAAAAGCGTCTTCGTATTGGAAAGCTGTCAGACTCACTGGTGTTTTAATAGCTTTCTATTCACCAAGGGAACATTTAGGGTGTGCTTCATTCTTACATCAGGAGATTTGCAGATATACCTATTACTTAATAAAATCCAGTTGGATTTACAATATCACTTCCATCACATTTTATGGAAAAGCAATAAATCAGTGTACAAACCTTGTAGATTGAACAGTATATGAGAATGAATGCTCTATGAACATAGACGTTGTGTTATTATTAATTGTAATAAACAATATGCGCACTCAGTGTACCTTTTGGCAGGAGGGGGGCTGCCACTGGCTGTGTTGCAACATAAAGGGTTTACTGAAACTGGACTATTATTCGTTGACTGGTTTGGGTGCATGGTGATACTTTATTATATATATATATATATATATATATATAGATAGATAGATAGATAGATAGATAGATAGATATCTATAGATATATATCTATATATATCTATAGATATAGATGTGTATGGTGCACTAAGCGCTAACAACCTATTTAGTAATACAGACGATGTGAAGTGACAGTGAATAATAAATAATAAACAATAACCAATAAATACACTCCGAGAAAATACAAGGGGCTGCAAAATGTCTCAAGGTGGTCACGTTTTTCCGACGTGACCGGTTTACGGATAGAGTCAGTGGTAGACAGCTGCGCCTTCAGTGTAGAATATTAAAGTGAAATCCTTAAATAAAGTGGTGATATGCGTACCAGAGATATGGGGAAAGATCACGTATATCAATGTCTTTCTTGCATCCGTCTCCTAATTTGTCCTCCTCGTCCACCGGTATAGAACTCGGATGAGGTATATAGACCCAAAAGGAGGGAATAATTTTTAGTTTGAAGCAAAAATAATTTTTTATATAGTGACTGATAATAAGTGGTGGTGTGCTGCCACCGTGTGGACAAAACTTGTATCACACCCAGTGTAAAGTGCTGGAATGAAAAAATGACTCACATTTGACAGGGGTCCAGTATCAACAGGGACCCCTGTAACTCCTCAGGTTTTAGGGGTACCTTAAATGAAGAGACCCTCCCACCAAGGGGGGGTTAGAAAAAACGGATAGTGTAATAAAGTTTTAAAAAAGGGGGTTTTTAATGAACAAAAAACATAGGTCATAGACTCGTACAATTTTAACAATATAGAAAGGCTTATCTGGAGTGTGCTGCATGCACAATGGAGAGTGGAGTTAGTGTCCAGAGGTGACCAACGCGTTTCGTCCCTTTTATTCTGTTTGGGACTTCATCAAGGGTCGTACCCTTGATGAAGTCCCAAACAGAATAAAAGGGACGAAACGCGTTGGTCACCTCTGGACACTAACTCCACTCTCCATTGTGCATGCAGCACACTCCAGATAAGCCTTTCTATATTGTTAAAATTGTACGAGTCTATGACCTATGTTTTTTGTTCATTAAAAACCCCCTTTTTTAAAACTTTATTACACTATCCGTTTTTTCTAACCCCCCCTTGGTGGGAGGGTCTCTTCATTTAAGGTACCCCTAAAACCTGAGGAGTTACAGGGGTCCCTGTTGATACTGGACCCCTGTCAAATGTGAGTCATTTTTTCATTCCAGCACTTTACACTGGGTGTGATACAAGTTTTGTCCACACGGTGGCAGCACACCACCACTTATTATCAGTCACTATATAAAAAATTATTTTTGCTTCAAACTAAAAATTATTCCCTCCTTTTGGGTCTATATACCTCATCCGAGTTCTATACCGGTGGACGAGGAGGACAAATTAGGAGACGGATGCAAGAAAGACATTGATATACGTGATCTTTCCCCATATCTCTGGTACGCATATCACCACTTTATTTAAGGATTTCACTTTAATATTCTACACTGAAGGCGCAGCTGTCTACCACTGACTATATCTATAGATATATATAGATATATATCTATAGATATATATAGATATATATATATATATATATATATATATATATATCTGTATAGATATATAGATATATAATACATTATATAATACATGATACAGAAGTGATCTCAAAACACTCCACAATATTTGTAAATGACTGTGCCCGGTCCAAATTCAATAATAAACACATCCCTGCAAGCATACAGAGAAGACCAGCACCAGTCCCTTTTCAATTTTATATATGCAATTTATTGTCCACACGGGACATCTCCATGCTTTAAGTAATCAACTCAGCATATTCAATTGACACCCAACAGGCAATACTCATCACACATCGTCCTCGATGGCCGTTTCGGTGCCCGCAGCACCTTTGTCTCACACACATACACACACACACACATACACATACTGTATGTAACAGTGCCCTGGAGAATGTGTAAGGGGTACTATGGTATGTGGCATAATGTGTATGGGTAATAATGGTGTTTTGCATATTGTGTAAGGGTCATTACAGTGTGTGACACAAGGGGGTCTGGGACGTTGAGTCTCTCCAGGGGTTCTTGCATGTAAAAAAATGTAGTTGACTCATGGTCCCCTAGAAAGCGTCAGGCTTTTTCTCAGTGTCAAGATGGACTGTGGCACTTTAAATGGGACAGTCAAGGAAGTACTGCAGCATCTGATTCTGAGTGGTGAATCCCAGACATTGGGGGGACATGGGCCCTGCTCGCAAGCTTACAATCTATAGGGCTAATAGGAGGGATACATAAGGATAGAATTCCATAGCATGCAGTCCCATCAGATTACATTATTGATGCTTTAGTTTTGCCTGTCAAAGTATAGTGATGTGGTAATCCCACCTACTGTTATGTTGGCTCCGCCCATTATTGGTTTGTTGGCGCCCACATGAGGCCACCTCCAGAAATATTCTAGGGCCATTTTTAGTCCCCAATCCACCCTGGGCATTACAGTGTTTGGCATGTTGTTTAAGGGTCATTGCTATAAGAAGGAAATATCACAGATGTTCGGGGCATGATTCAGGAATGAAAATATATTGCTATGTATTGTTTGAGGGAGGGGGAAGGGGGCAATCTGATTTCTTACCCATGTTGTCTAAATCTGGCTCTGGCCTGACCCTTAACATTTTTGGCGTGTTGTCATATATGTACAAAGGGGATGAGGTGTGTTTCCATTTCTTACTCATTTCTTTGGTCTCCAGATCATGCAGGTAGACAACCAACTTTAGGCTATAAACTGATGGTATGGACCACCTAATCAGCAAATTTCCCCTTGAAACTTTTCGTTCCAATAAAAGTGCAAACAGAAAGTTCCACTACGAGAATGGTTGACGAACTTGTAATCTGTGTTTTGTCCAATTACTGCTGCATGTAAACTGAGCTTGCAATTGCTTGACTTGCAGTGGAATTTGTTATAACCTATTAACATAATAAATTAATTTAAAAAGTCTCGTACAAAGCTGTTATTACAAAACCTGCACATGAAGGTTTGTTTGGCATCAGATAGAATAATCAGAGACATTGCCAAGGATACAGAGCCAAAAAGGTAGCCAGAAACTGCCAGGGACCATGAGACAGAGGGATAGTTGTCTAATACCAAGGTTCAAACATGTAATCAGTCCAATGAAGAATTTCATAAAAGCTAAATTACAGAAACAAAGGTCAATAAACTGGTGATTTGTTGGTGGCTTTTTCCATTAGTAAATTTACCCCTAAAAGAGCATATAATGTAAACCTGTTAGGACACAGGAGGCTCTGAGAGAAGATGTTAGAAGAACAGATAAAGGGCAGATGCTCTAAAGCAAAACCAATTTTTTACCGTTAGTTACCCCATTAACTGGATTTTTACCGCATTTTCATATGCAGTGAAACCTGCACGCTGGGTTACCGGCGCGGGGGGGTTAGGCAAATAAAGCTGGCGAGACCCCATAGAAGCCTATGGAATTCTCTTTGCGAATTATTTTTATTATGCTTATCATTCACAACAATCATATAGTATGTACCCACCTTTAACACTGGCCGGTGCCAGGAGAATGTCTTGTGACATTGCTATGTGCCTGGAAAATTAGTTGTATTAGTTGTAAAGGGTATAAACACAAAAGGGGAAATTTACTAAGATGGGAGTTCTATTTTACATGGGCAACCAATCAGAATCTACTTATTTATTTAGCACCTTCTAGAAGAAAATCGATAGTATCTGATTGGTTGTCCATAGCAACATCCCATATGAAATAGAACTCCCATTTTAGTAAATTTCCCCCATAATCTTTCTATACGTGTTTGATTAGAAAATAATAGTAAGTACAGTAGATACAGTAGGGACTATGTAACAACCGGACCCGGACAACACCCGGACCGGACATCAAAATCTGCAGTCCGGTGCTTGTAGTGTCCAGTCCGGGTGGTGTCCCATCCTGGGGGTGTCTTGTCCGGGGGGTCTCTGTGATAGCTATCACCAGGGACATTAGGAAGGGGAGATTACAGCCTCCCCGTGTGGTCCAGACCGTTACGGTTTTTGTTACATGCCCGGACCATACAGGAAGGCTTTATTCTCTCCCTCCTCCTCTACCTGGTGACAGCTGTCATGTGAAGCCCCCCGGACAGGACACCCCGAGGACCGGAAATCCCCCGGACCGGACACTGCAAGCTCCGGACTGCAGATTTTGGGCATGTCTGAGTCCGGGTTTTACCCATACCCTATACAGAAGGAGGCTAAATTCTTCCCAGCTGCTGCACTTTACTTTCTATGGGCACTCTTATTGAGCACGTCCCCAAAGAAGAATATTACACCATATTGTGCAAATGCTTAAACTCTCTGAACCATTTCCTTTCATCCCTGTTCTTTCCCTACAAGTAAAGCGCAGAGCTCTGCAGTGTGAGTCATATTACATTACTCTGTGTGGGCTTCTGTATTGACAGCATGCCTATCATTGGATGTAACACAGCACAGCAGACATCTGCCATTCCTACAACAAACACACTCTGAGAACCCTGCAGTGAATTCTAATACATTTCATCAGCTTTTCCCATCATTTCTTAGTTGCCAGAATAAAAAATGAAAAGTAACAGAGACTGTTCTTTGCTCCCAGTACAAAACGTCCAGCACAAATTGATGTGTTAGTAACTTTATATGTAACACTGTGCTGTGTTATTCTAATAACAGACTTTTTTCTGACCTCAAAATAATTCATATTAATGCAAAATAATTGAATTATAACACCTCCAAATGGCTTTAAATATGATTACATTATGATTAGGCAATGGAGTCATCTGCCGCCAGGCTCTGGCTCCCAAGGGGCATCTCTCCTCCCCTGAAAGATTGAATCAGTTAATTGAAAGCTGTCTATATTACTTCTGCGGCTGACGTCACACTCTCTTATTTTAAACATAATATACATAACATCAGTGGCGTAACTATGGAGGGTGCAGGGGGTGCAACTGCTATGGGGCCCGGGCCATCCGGGGGCCCGAGGGCTAAGCAGGCATCCCCTGCACCCATGAGACCTTTTTTTTATTAGGTTGTGCCTCGGCAGCCACAGCGCCGTCCCGTCCCTTCTTTCTTCCCTTGCTCTCACCGCGATCTGTGTCTCCTCTTTCCCCCTCCGCCGGCAGCACCTTTGGTCTGGACCTGGTCAATAAAGGGGAGGAGCTGGCTAATCCAGCCTCTGCTCTCCCAGACTCCCCCCTGTCTCTCTAACGCTGCCGGGGCTCAACGTCACTATCTGGTGACCAGCCCCGGCGCGCATGAGGATTACTGCTGCTGGCGCTGGCAGAGAGCTAGCATTGTGCTGGAAGCCAGATATCTGCGCCGCTGAGGGGATGCCCCTGAAGAGATCCACTGCTGCTGAGGTCCCGACGCCAATGTGGAGGTAACAAGCCATCTCTCTGTCTCTCTCTGTCTCTGCCTCTCTACCCCTACCCATCATTCTCACCCTCCATTGCTCTGCCCCTATTTTTTCTCCTCCCATTCTTTTTTCCCATCTATCTCTTTCCACCATTTCCCCTCCCTCTCCTCTCCTTCTTTCCCCCTCTCTCCTCCCTCTCCTCCATTTCCCCCTGCCCCCCCCCCCCTCTTTCTCTCCCCCATTCTGTCGCTCTACCTGGCAATGTCTTTCCCAGAATCTCTCCCTCCCTCCAACATTCTCTCTCCCTCCTGTGCTCATACCCCCTCCCTTTCTCTCTTGCTCCTCTCCTTATATTCTCACATTCCTTGTCTTTTCCCGACCACCCATCTCTCACCAGCATAATTTCTGTCTCAGCAGCATGAGGGGGTGGGGGGCCCCATAGCAAAATTTTGCTATGGGGCCCAAAGAGTTCTAGTTACGCCTCTGCATAACATACATACATACATACACACATGCATACATATAGTTATATAAGGTGCTGTGTGTGTGTGTGTGTGTGTGGGGGGGGGGGGCGGCTATATTTATCTTGCCTCCGGGCAACTGGGACGGACTTATGTCACTGCTCCCAGCCCTATAAGGGTTACTGTGTTTAAAGACTGCTGAGCCTCTTTGGAATTCTCAAAGTGATATTATTTACATTATGCCACACATTAGTACCCCTTATACACAGTATGCCACACAATAGAACACCCCTTACATACAGCATGCCACACAATTTATGAATTGACTGCCCATTCACCCCCATTGTAGATTCAGTTGATAAGTTTAGGAAAGGGTTAGATGATTTTTAGCAGAACAGAGAATCCAGGATTATAACCACTAATTATAATGTAGTAGTGGACCCAGAGAAAAATAGGACATCCATTTTGGGTCGTTTGGGGAATTTGGTTTAAATTGCTGGTTACTTCATCTGATTGATTTAAAAAAATATATAAGATATTGTTAGGATCCGTAGAGTCCCCGCCAACCCTAACTCCGTTGCCTCCGGATAGAATTGACGGACACGTGCAAGGGCTAAGGCTTCACCTATAATAGCCGCGTTCGACAGAACCTGTTAGTCAGGCTCCGCCCCCGATGCCACCAGGTCTTACTTGTGACAATGCGCCCGTCAAGGCCAACGGAGGACAAGGGGAACTACTAACTACAACCACAGGCGAGGACTCCCTAGACTAGGAGATGATAGAACTTGCCACCAAGGCACTGGGAGTAACAATACTCTAGAGATGGTATTTGAAGCAATAAATGATATATGCAAGTAACAATACTCAAATGATGGTATAAGAACAATAACACAAGTACAGGAGTAACAATACTCAAAGGATGGTACGTAACACTAGATGGCATACAGGAGTAACAATACTCAAGGATGGTATTAAAAATAATACAAGAATGACCAGGAACAAAATGAGATGAGGATAACCCCCCACTTATCTGAGAGAGGTGGATACGGAACGGGAAGGGTTAATCCTCAGCAGCAACACAGGAACAGACACTGGAATGCTGGAAGCAGGACAGGAGCCAAGACCACCAGGAACCAGGGAACCGGGAGCACTCTGACCAAGCAAGGAAGAACTATCACCGGCGTCAGAGAGTGGTGCCCGGGAGTTTAAATAGGGTGCCAAAAGGCATCCCCTGCAGCTGCTGCAAATCAGCTGCAGACTGTCCCCTCCTCTCCGCGGCCGCCTGGCGTCCCCCGCCGCCTAGGCAACCGTTGCGGCAGAGGAGGAAGGAATTGAGATGACACCGCTGAGCGCGCGTCAACGTCCGGCGGAAGTGCGGGACTGATGACGCGGCGGCGTCCCGGCTGCCTAGCAACAGCGGGGGCGCTGGGAGTAAGACTAGCCGGAGCAGCGCTACTTGCATCCGCATCCGGCGGAAGCGCAGAGGGAATGACGCGACGGCGTCCTGGCCACCTAGCAACAGCCGGGGCGTGTCGCCCACGGGCCACCGGAGCCGCGCAGCCAGCGCTGCTCCTAACAGTACCCCCCCCTTGAGGAGGGGTCACCGAACCCTCAGAACCGGGTTTGGACGGAAACCTCTTACAGAATTCAGCCTTTAACCTGGGCGCGTGAAGAAACCTATCCGGTACCCACGACCTTTCTTCGTCCCCAAAGCCCTTCCAATGGACCAGAAACTTAAGTTTCCCCCAGACCACTTTGGAATCCAAGACACATTCAACAATAAATTCCTTGTGTCCCTGAACAATGAGGGGCTTGCGACTTTGGAGGGGCAAGGAGCGAGAATTACTTAAAACAGGTTTGAGAAGGGAACAATGAAAGACGCTATTAATTCTTAAGACCTGGGTAGCCGTAGCCTGAACGCCACCGGATTGATTTGTTCGGTAATCAAGAAGGGCCCGATAAACTTGGGTCCCAACTTGGGACATCTTTGACGAAGTTTGATATGTCGAGTTGACAGCCAGACTCTTTGCCCAACTTGGAAAGAACACGGTCTTTTGTGTCTGTCAAAAAATATCCTGGAACGTGCTGCGGATTGCCTAAGGGCAAGATGCACCTTCTTCCAAGCCATTTGAAGGAGAGCAACTGCAGAGGAAGAAGACCAAGAAGTATCCATGGGGACATCAAAAGAATTACACTTGGGATGAAATCCGAAATTGCACAAAAAAAGGAGACTTCTTGGATGCCACATTATAGGCGTTGTTATAAGCGAACTCAGCCAAGGGTAACAGCTCCGCCCAATTGCTCTGGCATTTGGACACGAAACAACGTAAATATTGTTCCAACGCCTGGTTTACTCTTTCGGTCTGCCCATTGGACTGTGGGTGATACCCAGAGGAGAGATTGAGATGTATCCCCAACATAGAGCAAAACCGTCTCCAAAACGTAGCCACAAACTGTGTACCCCTATCAGAGACAATATTGTCAGGGAGGTCATGCAGCCGGAAGATGTGTGTCACAAACAACTGAGCTAATTCCTTGGCTGAGGGAAGCTTGCGCAAAGGGACAAAGTGTGCCATTTTACTGAAACGATCCACCGTGACCCAGATGGTGGTATAATGAGAAGAAGATGGAAGATCCACAATGAAGTCCATGGCCATATGAGACCATGGCCTTTTTGGAATGGACAACGGCAGAAGTTGACCCACAGGCAAGAGTCGCGAAGACTTATGTCTGGCACAAGTCTGACAAGAAGAAATAAAATGAGAGACATCCTGTTTCATGGCAGGACACCAAACTGCACGGGACAAATGTTCAAGGGTCTTGGTTATGCAAGGATGTCCGGCGAGTCTACTAGAATGGAAGTCCTTGATGACCAATTCTCGCAGTTCCTTGGGAACAAAAAGACGACCCTGTGGGGAGTTCTGGGGAGCCAAGGATTGAGAGGCGATGACACGGGACGCCAAGTCCTGGGCTACAGCGGCATGGATGATGGAGGACGGGAGAATGGGGGTTTCACTGGAATTAGAAGCAAGACTGGTTACAAAACTCCGGGAAAGAGCGTCAGCCTTCACGTTTTTGGGACCGGGTCTGAAGGTGATGAGAAAACGAAACCTGGTAAAAAATAATGCCCATCGTGCCTGACGTGGGTTAAGTCTTTTGGCTGACTCGATATAGGCCAGGTTTTTATGATCCGTGATCACCGTGATGACATGTTTAGCACCTTCCAACCAGTGGCGCCACTCTTCGAATGCCCACTTTATAGCCAGCAACTCCCGATTACCTACATCATAATTCCTCTTGGCCGAGGAAAACTTGCGGGAGAAGTAGGCACAGGGGTGAATTTTCTGATCGAAACTATTCTTTTGAGAAAGAACAGCTCCGGCCCCAATATCCGAGGCATCCACTTCAACAATAAATAGGAAACTGGGATCCGGATGATGTAAAATGGGAGCAGAACAAAAGGCCTTTTTTAAAGATTCAAAGGATTCGATAGCCTGTGGGGACCAATGACCGGGATCGGCATCTTTGCGGGTAAGCTCAACGATGGGAGCAACAATCTGAGAAAAAGACCGAATAAATTTACGATAATAATTCGCAAAGCCCAGAAATCTTTGGACTGCTTTGAGGTTGGTAGGACGAGCCCAAGATAAGATAGCCTGAACTTTACATGGATCCATCGAAAAACCCTTGGGTGAGATGATGTACCCTAAAAAAGAGATCTGACAGACTTCAAATTCACACTTATCTAATTTGGCGTACAATTGGTTCTCTCGTAGTTTTTGGAGGACCATACAAACATGTCGGCGATGTTCGGAAAGACTCTTAGAGAAAATTAAAATGTCGTCCAGGTACACCACTGCGAAAGTTCCTAAGAACGGCCGAAGCACCTCATTGATGAAATCCTGGCAGACCGCAGGCGCGTTGGCAAGTCCAAACGGCATCACCAGGTATTCATAGTGGCAGGAATGGGTATTAAACGCGGTCTTCCACTCATCACCCTGGCGAATTCTGATGAGGTTATATGCACCCCTTAAATCGATTTTAGAAAAGATGACTGCTTCACGAATCTGATCAAATAAGACTGAAATGAGAGGTAATGGATAAGAATTCTGGATAGTTATCTTGTTAAGAGCTTGAAAGTCAATACATGGGCTGAGTGACCCGTCCTTTTTTCTACAAAGAAAAAACCTGCACCCACCGGTGACTTAGAGGGACGAATAAACCTTTTCTCGAGACTTTCTTTGATATAACTATCCATAGCCTGGGATTCAGGAACCGATAAGGCATAAAGCCTCCCTTTGGGCAGCCGGGAGTCAGGAATCAGGTCAATGGCACAGTCAAAAGCACGGTGAGGGGGCAAAGTGTCCGCTTCTTTTTTCGAGAATACATCAGCAAACTCCCTATAGGGAGGAGGCAAGGAAGAGACGACCGAGTGTATGGCCCGGAGAGGAAGCGTGAGACATTTGTCAGTACAAGATGAGCCCCACCGCGTAATCTCCCCTGTCTCCCAGTCAATATTGGGATTATGTTTTTTTAACCACGGTAAACCCAGTACAAGAGGAGCCCAAGGACAATGAAAAATGTAAAAAGAGATCTCTTCCGCATGAAGAGCTCCCACCGACAATTGAATACCAGGAGTGCATGAAGAGATGCTGCCGTTGGAGAGCGGGAGGCCGTCTAACCCACAGACCGACACGGTATTAACTAAGGGTACGGGCTTGAGCCCCAAAGCGTGAACCAGTCCAATGTCCATAAAGTTGCCGGCCGCCCCGCAATCCACAAAGGCAGAGACCTCTGATGATATTTTACCACTAGAGACAATGACCTGTAATAAGATCGAGTTGAGGGAAGAAAAACTAGATAGGCCCAAATGAACTCCCCCGAATTCATCTAGGCCTGGTCTTTTACTGGTTTCAAAGGACAAGCTACTGCCCGATGACCCTGACCTCCACAGTAGAGACATAAACCCCGGGTCCTCCTACGGTTTTTCTCTGCGGTGGATAAATGAGTAGCTCCAATCTGCATGGGTTCTTCATCTAAATTCTCCAGGGCAACCCCATGCGACTGTGAGGGCAGCACCCCTGAGTCCCTCTCTCTCTGGCGTTCGCGAAAACGCCGGTCTACCTTGATGGCCAATTGTATGACCTCATCAAGGGATGTGGGAGTGGGGTAATGGACTAGGGCGTCCTTAAGACCCTCCGACAACCCTATTCTGAACTGGCTACGGAGAGCTGGGTCATTCCACCCGGAATCAATAGCCCATCTCCGAAACTGGGTGCAATATGCCTCCGCAGTTCCTTTACCCTGCCAAAGGGCCCAAAGATTAGCTTCGGCGGAGGCAGCCCGGTCTGGGTCATCATATAGCACCCCCATGGCAGAGAAGAAAGAATCCACAGACGTGAGGGCCAAGTCTCCTGAAGGGAGCCCAAAAGCCCAGGACTGAGGATCACCCTGGAGAAGAGAGACGATAATCCCCACCTTTTGAATCTCCGTGCCTGAGGATATCGGCCGGAGTTTGAAAAACAATTTGCAAGCCTCCCTAAAATTAAAAAACTGGGAGCGATCCCCAGAAAAACGGTCAGGAAGGTTTATTTTAGGTTCAGGGTTTCTAGCAGGAGATAGGCCCCTATGCGCCCGCTCCTCCTGTGTATTAACCCTGAGGGTAAGCTCCTGGAGCTTCTGGGTGAGTGTATGCATCTGCCCTGCAAGTGCGTGACCTGCGGCCTGTTGAGCAGGATCCCTGATAAAGAAGCGGATCCCCAAAAATTGGCACTAAGATGCCTCTTCTTTTTTAGGCCGGTGATAATGTTAGGATCCATAGAGTCACCGCCAACCCTAACTCCGTTGCCTCCGGATAGAATTGACGGACGCGTGCAAGGGCTAAGGCTTCACCTATAATAGCCGCGTTCGACAGAGCCCGTTAGTCAGGCTCCGCCCCCGATGCCACCAGGTCTTACTTGTGACAACGCACCCGTCAAGGCCAACGGAGGACAAGGGGAACTACTAACTACAACCACAGGCGAGGACTCCCTAGACTAGGAGATGATAGAACTTGCCACCAAGGCACTGGGAGTAACAATACTCTAGAGATGGTATTTGAAGCAATAAACGATATATGCAAGTAACAATACTCAAATGATGGTATAAGAACAATAACACAAGTACAGGAGTAACAATACTCAAAGGATGGTATGTAACACTAGATGGCATACAGGAGTAACAATACTCAAGGATGGTATTAAAAATAATACAAGAATGACCTGGAACAAAATGAGATGAGGATAACCCCCACTTATCTGAGAGAGGTGGATACGGAACGGGAAGGGTTAATCCTCAGCAGCAACACAGGAACAGACACTGGAATGCTGGAAGCAGGACAGGAGCCAAGACCACCAGGAACCAGGGAACCGGGAGCACTCTGACCAAACAAGGAAGAACAATCACCGGCGTCAGAGAGTGGTGCCCGGGAGTTTAAATAGGGCACCAAAAGGCATCCCCTGCAGCTGCTGCAAATCAGCTGCAGACTGTCCCCTCCTCTCCGCGGCCGCCTGGCGTCCCCCGCCGCCTAGGCAACCGTTGCGGCAGAGGAGGAAGGATTTGAGAGGACACCGCTGAGCGCGCGTCAACGTCCGGCGGAAGTGCGGGACTGATGACGCGGCGGCGTCCCGGCTGCCTAGCAACAGCCGGGGCGCTGGGAGTAAGACTAGCCGGAGCAGCGCTACTTGCATCCGCATCCGGCGGAAGCGCAGAGGGAATGACGCGACGGCGTCCTGGCCACCTAGCAACAGCCGGGGCGCGTCGCCTACGGGCCACCGGAGCCGCGCAGCCAGTGCTGCTCCTAACAGATATGTACCGCAGGAGATCCAAAATAGGTTAAACTTTATGGACTGATGTCTATTGTCAACCTCATCAACTATGTTACTTTGTTAATATGCATGCACAGATGAGGGAATGGATCATTATCGAGGGGCATGCTGTGTATGGACCTTTAGAGACGATGCTAACAGAGTAGAGGGCTGCACTTTTGTAAGCCCCAGAGTTCCAAATAAATACAGTTATGGGTTTGCTGCTGAAAGCCTGCAGTTTTCTATTTGATCTCTTATGTGACTGGCTGAGATTCGCAAATAGACGTACTTTGACAAGCCAAAAGTACAAGGTCACGGGCACAGGATCATAGATGTGAGTACAGACAGGGATCAGGGGTACAGACAGACATTGAACTTTTATGGGATGAAAAAAACAAGATAAACAGAATACTGGAGCTAGGGATAGAATCTAATACTCTTGCATTGGATGGTGCTCAGAGTACAGTTTATACAGGCAGGAAGATTTGAAAGCAGCACCAGTAGTCAGCCGACTGCAACTGTAAAACAGAGTGTTTGTCAGAAGCCTGCCCCCTAGAGGGAGCGCAGGTGGCTGGAGCAGACAGACCAGGTCCTGGGGGAGAAGACAGGCAGTCTGTAAAGCAGACTTTACAGAAGGAAATGTTTAACATCCTCATAAAAGGTTGCTAAATGCAGACAAGATTTTCAATCTGTACCATGAGGCTAATTCAGCATGATCGCTAATCACAGTATTCACAAATTAAGCTATCAAAAGTACCATATGATTGCACATGCTAGGGGGATTTAGTGACTGAAAATGCATATGGATCGTAAACGCAATGTGGGCAGAACTTGACTGACAGGAAGCTGGTGTTTGGGTGCGGAAAACTGATGTTTTCTGGTTGTGTTTGTAAAAAATGCAGGTGTGCCCAAGTGTTTTTGAGGAGGGTTTGTGCATTCAGTGATGAGTGGAAGCCTCTGACCTACTCACAATTGCACAAGCGGCAAAAACTCTTTGATGGTTCGGGAATTGGGTATAGATTTGCTATTGGATAGTGATTAGTAATGCTTTCGCAATTCTCTCCTAATTTGGCAAGAGGCATTTATTCTTTCTGTCTGGGCATGGGATTTCCCCTGGCAGTCCACTACGAATACTCACATCATCAGACCATGCTATTATTAGCCCCAATATTTGAATTAGAACAAGCCTACTGGTTCCACCTACAGTCCACATTACTGTCACCCATATTACCAAACAGGTAGATGCTAATAGACATATTTGGAACAGTAGATAAAACTAATCCTGGCTTAACTTTAAGCACCTAAAGTATTACAAATAATAAAATTCAATTAAACTGTGTATAAAATAAAAACGTATTATAATAAACAGACTGAATATACTGAATAGACTTTTTATTTAATTATGAGAGAAAGCAATAAGTAGATAGTATAGACTTTGACTTTCTTCTAAGCGCACGTAATACCCAGGTTGAAAATAATAGTAGTAAATAATCTAGTGTTTTTGGGGGTTTATTTTTATTAGTGCATCAAAATATCTGCTAAAAATGCCAGCATTTCTCACATCATCTATATATATATATATATATATATATATATATATATATATATATATATATATATATATATATATACAGTATATATATATATATATATATATGTCTAGTGTCCGTGAGTCTCCAAAATACTGCCATTCAATGCTCTTGATTTACCGCTTTTTTCGGTGAACAGGGCTTTTTTTCAGCAAAACTGTGAATTTTCTTCACCGAAAATGATATTCACTGTATTCAATGTTCACTGTTCGCCGAAAGTGCTGCCGGACAGTTCTCTGTTTCATAGACGCTGCAATTCAATGTTGTATTTCAATGGGGTTTTGATTCTAGAATGTATACATGCTAGTATGCTAGAATGGAGAACTGGAGAAATGCTTTCACCGTGATTTTTCGCCGCGTTTCATCATTTTGCATTCAACATCTTCTTTAGGTGTACTGGAATGTGTACTTTTAAAATAAATGTTTTCTATTAATTTTTTTGGTGTCCAAAAATCAGGTTTTTTTTTATTATTTGAAGGGTCTTGCAATTTTTATTAAAAAGTATGCAGCACATAAATATATTTGTAATATTTTTTTCTCATGACGTATGCAGGGGTGGGGGGGGGTGGGGACCCACTCATTAATATTCACTTCACTCGGTCCCGCTCATTACATAAGCATGAAGCAGGACCAGCGCAGCGCTCCCTGCACCTTCACGCCAGCTCTTCTTCTCCTCCCTGCTGCTGCTGTGTACAGTGTGCGGTGCAGGCAGGGAGGCTGCCATCTCCCTGCCTTCCGGCATCCTGCGGCGTTCGCAGGGTAAGTACATTTTCACCGTCAGGGGCAGCGAACCCCTGAGGCGTTGAATATGGTGCACGGCAGGGCAGGCTGTGAATAAAATTGTCAGGGAAAGTGCAGGCAAAAACGTTACAGCATACACTGCCCCTGCGCTCGCCAGAGCATTGAATACATACCAGAGAGTGAAACTACGGGTGACATTCTATGGATTGAGACAACTGCGCATGTTTTTATATCGCACCACTATCCGCCCTTTTTAAATTCACATTTTTTTGTAATAAATCGCATATTTAATGGGATGTGCTTTGGAGGCTGAAAAGTGTGAAGTGGTGCAATTTGCGGCGAAGTGGTGTGATTTTAAGTAACAAAAAAGTGTGATTTCTTCCGCCGGTGATGTGCGAGTTTTGGACCAACCGGAGTGCGATTTACAAAACTGTCTCCGCATGACTAAGAACCCCCCAACCTATTGGCCCACCTCTGTCCCCTCCATTATGCATCACACCCCCTATATAAAGGGGCACTGGCCCCATTTCACTCTTTGATAGGAAGTAAGGAGCATGGAGAGGAGCAGTGGCAGTGTGAGTAGAGGAAGAGGTGTTGGTGGCAGAGTGAGGAGTGGCAGAGGGAGCAGTGGCAGAGGGAGCAGTGGCAGAGTGAGGAGTGGCAGAGGGACCAGTGGCAGAGGGAGCAGTGTCAGAGTGAGGAGTGGCAGAGGGAGCAGTGGCAGAGGGAGCAGTGGCAGAGGGAGAAGTGGCAGCAGCCAGCCAAGTGGGAGAGCCAGCAGTGTGGCAGGCAGCATGGCCACAGCAAGGCCAGCCCCAGACCAGGCCCTGGGCGTCCAGCCCCAGCAGGAGGAGGTGGAGGATCCACTGGCATCCCCATCCTATAGCCAAGACCTTGACCATACCCCACAGCAGCTGCAGGAGGGCCACATGTCAGAGGTGGAGGAAGATAGAGGTGTGGAGGAGGAAGACACTGGCATGGAGGAGGAGGGGTACATGGCTGGAGTAGAAAATGAGGAGGAGAAAGGGGGTAGAAGCTGGCCGCACAAAAAGTGGCCGAAAGGTCAGATTCTCCTACGAGGAAAATGCTGCGCTTGTCCGGGCTATCATGCCTGTGTTTGACCGGTTACTTGGGAAAACTCACCACAAGACCACTGCACAGCGCAAAAGGGTTATGTGGAAGGACATCACCCAGGCGGTGAACGCTGTAAGTCAGCACAAGCGCCTGGTCAGAAATGTCAAGAAGAGATTCAATGACATCAAAAGGCAGCTGAAAAGTAAAATGGCCATGGAGTTGGAGGAGGCCATCAAGACTGGCGGAGGAAGCCCCACCACTGTGTGCTACACATCCTATGAGGTGAAGTTGAAGCGCATCATACCCCCTGAGGTCATAGAAACATAGAAACATAGAATTTGACGGCAGATAAGAACCATCTAGGTCTGCCCCTTTTTTACCCTTCAGGTAAACTCAACCCTTTTTAATCCTTATTTCTTTGTAAGGATATTCATATGCCTATCCCAAGCATGTTTAAATTGTTCTACTGTCTTAGCCTCTACCACCTCTGATGGGAGGCTATTCCACTTATCCACTACCCTTTCTGTGAAGTAATTCTTTCTAACATTTCCCCTGAACCTGCCTGGCATGCACGTGGCGGATACCGATAGGCCGCAAACGCCATCCAGAGCTGGTAAGTGTGACCACATGCAATCTTAAACAAACATGCCAATGTTTTCAAACTGTAATCTTCACTTGAATTGTTATGCTAAGTAAAGTGCTGCTGTGGAACTACATAGCCCAGCAAGGTCATGCACAAGAAATTGCCTGCTCCTACTTTTAAATTGCTCATAATGCTGGGCCTTGTAGTTCCACAACTGCTCATATTGATCAACACTGTAACATTCTTTCTAGCAGCCTAACATGTATGTGGCCAAAAACACATAGGTGTACTGGTGGTTTAGCTGCCATGCCTACATACCACAGATTATCCAATAGTTGTCATGTGTACAATAGTTTAATAATACTCTAACAATATAATCAGGAAAAAAAAAATAATAATGTGGGAAATAAATAATGTAGTCCTTATCCAAATGAAGTATTGTCCATTAATGTCATTTCAATGCATGTTTGCCTTAAATGCTTATCCATTGCAAGGTACAGTACATAATGGCTGCCCATCTTTCCTTTCACAGATTGTCCATCCCGAAGTGCAAACGCATCCAGGACAAGAAGGCCCGTTGCTGCTGAATCTGTGGAAGCAGGTAAATGAACAAAAAACACGCCATTACACATACAGTACACACACCCATGTCACATCAACAATATCTCACAATACATTCATCTCCTGCTGCTACATTGCAACGGAAATGAATGTAATCTGAGCTGGGCATGTGACTTATTATTAATGTCAATGTTACATGCTGTATCGGGGTACATGTGTAAGTACATAAGACCCCTAGGTATGTGCGTCCAGCATCTCAAGCCCTTTCTAAAACAGTACTGAAGAGAGTCTGGCCTATATATGCATCAGTACTTACCTCCTCATCTGTATCCACAGGTACTATACAACTAGGAACAGATCAAACTGATTCTTCAATGATGGTGTTGGACGAAATGGACATCATTCTTGAACCCGTGGAGACCTTTGCGGCAGAGGAGGAAATACAGACCTCATCACAGAGTGATCTTCCCCCAAGTGGGGTGTCTCCCAACCCACCCCCAACCACAAACACACCCCATACAGCAGCTTCTGCTTCCCAAGTAGCTAACTCCTTGGTCAATTTCAAGGACAAAGAAATCGAATTTATGGCCTCCCAAAGCCTGCAAATAGGTAACATCCAGGGGTACATGCGTGACACGTTTCTTCAATTACAAAAAATAGCACGTAGTGTACGGGTAGGTGTAGGCACTCATGTGCGCATTGCTAATAGCATTGACACCCGTTTTGCAGATTTAACTTCTGCTGTACTAGATGGACGCAAGTCTTTTTTCAGCCTTACCTACTATGTAACTATGTAAGGGAACAGAATAGCCATATTGGCAGCCTTGCGCAAAGTATAGCTGCACTAAGCCAATCATGCACAGCGCAGACCAATGCCTTAATAGGTATGCAGGCCCAACTACAGCAGCTGGAAGGCAATGTCGTAGGTGGCGCAGCATCCACTCTCAGTAGTGTGTCTAGCACCCCAATAAGTGGCTCCCCCACTTCCCCACCCCGTCGGAGTATTAGGACCCGTGGTGGCCTGGGTGCAGGTTCTAGAAGTGGTGTAGGGTTACCTGATGGTGGGAGAAGATAGGTCATATTTTTGATACTTTTGTAATATGCAATACATCTTGTTACATCCCCCAACATTTTTAATGTTTTACTGACAAAAATGCAGATTGCTTCTGACATAGTATACTGCAGTAAAAATGTCTAACCGCATACCATTTTGTCCGTGTATTATTTATCAACCAATTGTTGTGTGAATTATGACATAGTGTAATGGTATATGACAATGGGATTGCTGTAAAGTAGTGTGGGGTAACTCCTGGCCTGTCAAAGGTTGTGAAACTACATATTCCAGCAAGCTCTGACACTCATGGTTTGGACTGTAATGGTTATAGTGTGTCAGGGCATGCTGGCACGTGTAGTTTCACAACACCAGTGAGCCATGTTTTACAGCAAACTTCATTCATACATGTATCAAATGTACTTACAAGCTTGATACCAGCAAGGGATAGGTCAGCACCACCAGCTGCATCCGTTGGGCTCTGTGTATTAGGCTAAATGTGGGTGGAACAGATGGTATTGGTAAATAATTTGTTTATGAGTACACTTACAGCAAAGGTACATGTTGGAATACAGGGCACATGTGCTTACCAGAAAAGTAACGGCTGATGATGTGTGTGTGCACCAGATCCCCCCTCTGTGTACCCCTCACTACCCGAGGTGTGGTAGGTTGGGCTTCCTGCACGACTACTGCATGTTTCTCCTCCACATAGGCAGGTTGGGACAGGGCTATGTTGTGCAACATGCAGCAAGCCTGGACGATCATCACTACTTTTGCAGGGTGGTAAAGCAGCGTACCTGATGACCGGTCCAAACACCGGAATCTACTCTTCAAAACGCCAAATGTGCGCTCCACCACATTGCGGGTTGCAATATGGGCTTCATTATACCGGTGCTGTGCAGGGCCCTCTGGGGAGCGCAAAGGTGTCATGAGCCAGGAAACACACCCATATCCTGAGTCACCTAAAACACAGATAGAAAGTGATTGCCTTATATGGTAAGGTAGGTGGTTTTTGCAAACAGGAGACACTGGTAGAAGAACAATATACTTGTGAAACAGGAAACACACACATTAGAGCAGGTACAAATAAGGACAGACAGGTTAATATGTAAAAAGGTACTTACCTAGTAGCCAGCCCTCTGGCTACTTTCAATCACCCCTTTAGTTTGTTTAATATATATGTAGCACCCTTCACATTTATTATTACTTCTTACCTAGGTAAGTCCTATCACATATAATTTCCCCTATCCCTTTTACTATCACTTTAATTTCACACTAATGTGATGCCATGGGGTGGTTCTGCTGGGCTGGCCTGGGGGGCCCTGTGCCCTGGACCTGTCCCAGAGTAATGTTAGGGACTTGTCCTAATGAGATAACCTGGATGCGGTGGACAAGCCCATACTAATGGCCATTACTATGCTAATAACCTCAAATGCAATATAGCAAGATATTAAAAGGTCTAGCATATATATTTAGTGTGCACCTGCAAACTCCTCCTCCTGCTTGCTGCACTACAAGTCTCAGCAGGTAGCACCTCATATGTCCAGGGTGTGCAGTTTAGGGCCCCTCCCCCTATGTACAGTTCCCAGGAAAGCCTGCAACAACACTCAGGATTTTGAGGTGAGCATTGGAAACAACCTGCACGTTCAGGGATTGCCGCCCACGCCTATTGATGTAGACGTAGCCCCACACGTGCGGTGCCCTAATCCCAATGTGTGTGCAGTCTATAGCTCCCAGCACATGGGGGAATGCTGAGAGTCTATAGAAAGCCAACTTGTGGTCCTGCCACTCCAACTCAGAACTGGGGAATCTGATGTATGTCCGCCACAACTTCTTTAAAGCAAGTAACACTTGAGTAAAATGCTTAGAGAAAGTGGCCTGTGATACCCCCAAGGACCATGAGGTCACAGACTGAGTGGAGCCTGTGGCCAAATAGTAGAGGGCACACATTAATTTGTGCAGCCCAGACACTGCATAGTTGCCTTGTATATCATGGGACCTCCAAGTCTGTATGTTGTTACCCAGTTTGTTTTATCACTGTCTACTATTGTAAAGCGCAACGGAATCTGCTGCACTATATAAGAAACTGTAAATAAATAAATACACACATTCTGCAGCACAGTACAGATAATATTTGCCCATACACAACAGACCCCACCCCCACCTGGAAATAGCAATTTATATTCCATGTGTACACACACAAAAACACACCAGTCCTGGAATCAGGACTCCTGTTCATGTTCCCTAAAAGGGGTGTGGCTTAGGAGAAGAGGGTATGGGTTTGAAAGGATTTCCACAATCAGTAGTACCAAGATGGGGGAGAACACACTTCTCCATGGGTGCGCAAGCGTCTTGTGCCTGCGCACCCCCTGGCGGGGCTAGCGTGATGGCGGGCTGGCGTTAGAAACGCTAGGCCCGCAAAGATGACACAAGCCCCATCTGTATGCCCCTGCAGAGTGTGATTGCCAGGGTTAAAATGCCATGGCAACAGCACATTGTACCCTTCACAATTAATAGGATAGACTCCTTGGTGTGTGTTTTGACACATGGAAAGGCTGAAATGAGTTTTGATTGTTTATTTTTTTGTTTCATATGGTCGATTTTTCTAGTGTTTCCTCTAAAAATAGTGAGATTTGTTTTCATGATACTTACCCTACTAGCCACATAACATTTCACTACTTTCAAAGCTATTTGTCATTGAAAAACCAAATGAATATATTCACTGAGCACATCATTTTGTTAGTAGATAAAACACTGTATACCAGAGTAGTTCTGCTGTGATGATGCAAGGAAAAGATTTAAAGCGCCAGCTAATGGACACATTTCATACTACAACATCTGTGCTCATCTACACCAGTGTTTTTTAGGTGTCATTTCAGCTGTGAGGTGGGAGAGCTGCCCATAGATTTGACTCCATTTAATTTTACAGCACCAGCATACTCTATTTACAATTGGTACAATTGGTACAATTGCCGGCGCGCAGAGTGACGCGCCGGCCGCAGGGCATGCTGGGAGGGATCTGTGAATTATCCCTCAAACAGCGTTGCGGTAAGAAGCCCATAGGCTTCTGCAGGGAATCACCAGCTTTTGCTGGCGATCCCCTCCTCAGCGCTGCCACTGCGGAGGGGGGTTAGAGCATACAGAAATGCGGTAAAAACCCGATAACGGGGTTTTTACCGCATTTCCGTCATAGAGAATCGCCCCCCTCTGCCTTTCCGTCTCCCCATCACCCACAAGTTCTAACTAAGGGCCATATTCACAGCGGCCAGCGAGGCGGTTAAACGGCGAGGATCGCTGAAAACAATCCACCCTCGCCATTTAACCCCTGCAACGGCCACTCACCCTATTAAAAGTTCCCCAAACGGCGAGGCTCACGGCCACAAGCCTCACTGTTTTGGTGACCGCACTCGCCGTTTCCACCATGCTAAAAAAAAAAACCAGAAGGGTGGAAACGGAGTGTGCAGGTGGGTCAGTTGAATACTGACCCGTGAGCAGTGACAGTGAGCAATCAGCACTGCTCGCCATCACAGCTCACAAAAGAGCATTGAATACTGCCCGCAGAGTGAAACCAAGCAAAGCCTTTGAATTTATTATGTGGTTTTAAGCAAAATTGACAACAATGCATGACATTCTGATAGGTACTTGTGTAGTTTCACGGCGCAAGCATGGCCGAGCGCTACTCCCGTGTTCTGCGCTTGGCAAACTTTTTAAAATAAACTAAATAAAGTCCATGCCAACGTGGATAGTTCATACCCCCACTATCCACATTGGCATGGAGTTGATTTTAGATAGCGTGGCGAGCACAGCGAGCCACCGAGCCCGTAGCGTCGGTGAGCGCAGCGAGCCCCGCAATGGGACTCCGACGCACGGCCATGCTGGCACCGTGAAACTACACAACTACCTTATGATATAACATCATTTGTTACATAACCCCATTTTGTTTCATCTATCTGTTATGAACTTACTCAAAATACAGAATAAAAAGACAGATACTGGGAATTACAACCAGCCTCCAGGACAAAAAAAAAAAAAAAAGGAAAAACAACAGTATTGTAGACTTGTTAGAATAAGAGAAACTGAAAAAAAAAAAACTACTACAGATTAGAGTACGATTATACAGTAATAAATACACACTGAACTTGTTTGCATGAGATACTGTATTTCCCTTTGCAGCCAGCTTCATTATATGTTCTTATTTGGCTAATAACCTCAAAGACCCATCACTGTGAGGAGGGGAAGAGAACAGCAGTTACACATTACCCCAGGTGATTGAGTGCAGACATTCCACACGTGACACCTGTCAGCTTTTACTATTGTTGATACTTCTGCATTAACAAACAAAGCAAAAAAAAAAAGGTCAGCTCTGCAGGAAAAGCAAGGCCAGCCTATGAGAGATGACTAATCAGGACAGTTCTCTGAAAACGCCTTTATCTTGAAATTTGGCTTCCCTCTGTCTTTCTCATGCCAGGAAAACAGCCCTTTAATGAACTCAAAGTACCACAGCTCCCTCCTGACGCTGCTGATACACCAGCTAATTGAGCTCTCTCATTGGCTGGGGATTATATTGAAGCAGATATTCCTGACACCCCAGCTATATATATATACCTTAGCAAAATGCAACCTTTTCCAACAGGAGAAATAGCTGCTAAACACTGGGGTTTAACACTGTGTGCACTATGGCAGCAAAAATCAAAGCACAGCAAATGTGGATGATGTTGAAGTCCAGGTGTATAAGTGTCCATCACAGCATCCCTAATGCATCTGTATGTGACATGAAAACCCAGGGCCTCCCTGCACAACCGTCCTGTCCACACTCCCTGTCCTCACTACCAGGACCCACCAACTGGCCACTTCTGGGAAGTCTTGTGGATATTTTAAGAAAAGGAGGACTGAAAAGACAACACCATGCACTGGTAAATAGCAATCACATCCCATGCAATGTTATCCTGAGCTTCCTCATAGCTTTGTATGTAAGAAAGAAGAGATGTCCCCTCTCAGACTGAAGAAGTTAACATACATACATACATACATACATACAAGTTAACATACATGCATACATCTACATAAGAATGCTTTCGTTTTTTAATAAAATATCCTGAGAGCAGAAAAAAATGTGTTTATTAACAGAAAGCAAATATGCAGTAACCCATAGCAACCACCATCCATTAGAACAAAACAAACTAGCAAAAGTTACACACAGCTGTTGCAAATTTAAATTTTGTTTGTAAACAACTAATTTGTGTTTTTCTCTTCTTTCTAAACGTTGTTCCGTGTAAATGTATATTGCATTTGTTCCCTATCAGTAAATTGATTCATTATATGGATTTTTGTTAATTGTCATTTGATCTTCTGAGTACAGATGTATCATTTAGTCTAGAACGCTGGAATATTTAGCTTTGAAAAGCCACATGGTGAGAGTGATCAGATCAGACTGCATTTGTCATAGGCAGAATAATCTATATCCTGATTCCATAAATATGAATGTAATGCAACATGAGCTGATGGATGGGATGTGATTTCAGGCAGGTTACCACAAGCGCTTTGGAAAGATTTTCCGCATGAAGCTGGGATCCTTTGATTCTGTGCACATCGGAGCACCGTGTCTTTTAGAAGCTCTGTACAGAGAGGAGAGCAATTATCCAAAGAGACTTGAGATCAAGCCATGGAAAGCTTACAGGGACTATCGGGATGAAGCTTACGGACTTCTTATACTGTAAGTAAATCTTTGTGTAGGATGCAGCACTGATGCATGCAGTATATTGTGCTGATTTGTTCCATTCAGAATCCTAGGGTGTTTGTGCCTTTTACGTTTTGCATGAGCAGTTTCAGACTGCTGGAACTATAATTTATATAAAGTACAGGTTCCCAAGCTCATACTTCAAGGCATTCTACCAGTCCAGGTTTAATGATATCCATGGATGCTCAGAAATAATTGAGGTACTAATTGAGTCATCTTTGCACAAGCCTACATCCTTGCACAAGCAGTTAGTTTGCTTTGAGGACCAAGTTTGCAAACCACAGCTGTGGAGAGGAGACTTGAAGAGCATTGTGAAGATACATAACAGTATATCCTGCATGTCATCTTAAAAATTTGCTACTGCAAAACAATGCAGTATCAAAGTACAAAAGAAATCCTGGGTCTATAAATCATTTTTCCATAATTCTTTTTATGCAACCTCATCATACTCATGTATATATCTATTCATTAAAGTAATATAATATATACCTGATGATGGCAGCGGCAGCATCTTAACAATATCGTTCTGAAGGGCCAAAATTAGAGATATCATTTAAAAATTGGCCAGTGTGTACGCCACTTAAGTGTTCATCAGAAGTAGGGATACTCTTGTGATAGTGCAGCTCACAGATATTACAGTGGTTTGTAACATATTTATAGTCACACAACAGCTAGCACCCAAGGTTCCGACTGACAGTTTCAGTAAAATCAACTCTATGAGAGATTTCCTATAAGGCCTCTCCAGGGGTTAAAGTGAGGGGGAACGGGGTGGAACTGAGTTCCCCCACTTCTAATGGTGAGGTGGAACATTTTGACCTCCACATTGTCCCTGCACAGTAATTCTCACAGAAAAGCATACTAGTTTGCAAGGGGGTGCCAAAAACCCTACCACTGGCCCTGTTTCTGCCTAATGGGGGAGGGGGGGGGGGGGGTAATTAGGTGGCAGAGAGTAATGAGTTCCCCCCTCTGCATGACCACTTTAAGCCCTTTTCACAGGTAATATTGACCCCAAATACTGTACCAGCTAGCTAAGTAAACTAATACATTTCATATGACTATGATCAGTGGCACTGTCACTCTTGGCAAAAACAATCTATAAAAAGCAATTGTTGAGACTGAAATGAAGGAATAATTCCACCTTTTCACTGACAACCCTTTCAGACATAAGCAAAAAACCTTTGCTTTTACCAAGCCATGGCGAGTTGATGCAGATTCTGCTTTTGTCTGTAAGGGTCAGATTCAGCTTGACAGTCCTGGGTCTGCGACCCTACAGTTGACCTGGGTTATTCCTGGGATTTGCAACCAGGGTCAGTGCCCTGGATTATAGATGAAAGGCATGATTCGGGTCTTGAGTTCATTGGGGGCACAGTAGCACTTGGAGAGTCCACTGCAAGACTGAAGACCTGGATCCAGTGTTAAGGGTGATAACCTGGGAATAACTCTGGTCCATCACTCATGTGTGAATAAGTGGTAAATGCGGATTGCAGGTTTTTAAGATTAGAAAGGCTTGAAAACTAATTTTAAATAAATGTAAATATCTCTATAGTATGTAACATCCTTTAAACAAATTATATATATTATGGGAGAAGACCCCATTGTTGCAACATGGTGTTGAATGTTTGTTCTAGCATCAAGGTACTTGCTGTCTGAAACAGAAAGATTTAATGTCTTGTCTCCATCTAGAGAAGGGCAAGATTGGCAGCGAGTGAGAAGCGCCTTTCAGCAGAAGCTAATGAAGCCAGCGGAAGTCGGGAAATTAGATACAAAAATCAATGAGGTAATTATATTTACATTCAGTAATGTACACTCTTTTCTCTGAGCTGTTTTTAGTATTAGCAGCAAGTTAACATGAGTAAATCATATATATAGGGGGAAATTTACTAAAGGAAATTTGTAAAAAAAATAGGTGTATTTGTATACAGAAATACACTTATTTTTGACATTTTCTATCCCGAAAATACGGTAATTCGTATTCGTATTGATGTGCTATCAATACGAATACGAATTGCCGTATTTTCGGGATGTAAATGTAAAAAATAAGTGTATTTCTGGATACAAATACACCTATTTTTTAAAAAAAAATTCCTTTAGTAAATTTCCCCCATACTGTAGAAGAGAACAATGAAAAGTTGAGGGCTTAGTATTGTGATTTACAAAGAGAAGCAATATTATTAGATATCTGTGTTATGCTGCCCATACAATCGGATGCGATGCGACATGGAAGTGCGATGTCCAATGCATCCGATCGCGTCTTATGCCTCCTTTCAGCACCTGATGTAGCATGCCATCTTGCATTGCATTGGGTGCTTGAGGAGGGCAGGCAAAGGGTGGCGGAGTAGCATACTTCTGTGAAGGAGCACTAGTGGGCTGCTGGCGGTCAGCGCGGCTGCAGAATTAAAAAAAAAAAAAAACATTTAAAACAGTGGGCAGCCCTCTGATTGACTGAGAGAGCTCAGACAATCAGTGGGTCGCCCAGTGTTTTTAAAACTTTTTTTTTTTTAATTCTGCCACCACAGCTGACCCCCAATGCCCGCTATCGCTCTTTCACAGCATTAAACTACCCATACGGACGCCGCCAGCGGTCCCTCCACTGATTGCATAGTGTGAGTTGCGGCTCTCGGAAATCAGCATAACCCATAACACACTATTAGGCCCGCTTCCCTGATTCCTGTTAAACTAGCCAATTGGAGTCTGGGGGGATGGCTTAACAGTGTGTAATAGCTTATGCTGATTCCTGGGTGCTGCAAGTCACCCCATGCACTCAGCACTAGCTACCCCCAGGGGATCGAAACAGAACAAATATTACATGCATGATAAATCATATGTAAGTATATATGTGTTTAACAATCCCCCATGCACTACATGGATGGCACTACAGCACATCATGCCTAACCCATATCCTACACAACGTAAAAGGCTTTGTTTTAGAGAGAGAGTTTGTTTTAGATGTTGTTCTGGAGAAAGCAGACAGAACGTTTTTAAATGTTCAGATTCTCTTTCCAGGTTATGTTGGATTTTGTGCAGAGAATCGACAGCGTCTGTAATAAGGATGGAAAAATCGAAGACCTGTATTGTGAACTGAATAAGTGGTCACTCGAGAGTGAGTTTTATTGATTCTTATCTAAGCATGCAATTCATTTCCCAGAAGCCTCTAAAGGAAATTATAAAATCAAAATACGCCAAAATTAACTTGAACTCTTCAGAATTTAATTTTCTATTGGTTATAGATCCTGATATTTATCGGCAAAGTTTGACAAGATTAGGAGTATCCGTCCAATCATTTTACCTGCATCAGTAGATTTTCAGGTTATGGCAGTCATCCATTTATACCGAGTCAGACAGATCTCTGTTCATAGATACATATGGAGATATGTTGCATATAGGGGGTTATTCTGAGTCACTCGGAAAGGCACAACCACTCTCGAATGGACAAAACCATATGCACTGCAGGTGGGGCTGATGTAAAATGTGCAGAGAGAGTTAGATTTGGGTGTTTTCTTGTTTTGTGCAGGGTAAATACTGGCTGCTTTATATTTACACTGTAATATACAGTAGATATCAGTTTGAAGTACACCCCCCACCCAAATCTAACTCTCTCTGCACATGTTACATCAGCCCCACCTGCAGTGCATATGGTTTTGTCCATTAGAGAGTGGTTGTGCCTTTCTGAGTGAATCAGAATAACCCCCATAGTGCATGGGCATCTTTGTATTTTGAGTTGTACGGAATCAGTTTTTCTGAGAGATTGGATGTTTCAGGGATGGCACAGAAACACCTTGACTCATAGGATTGTTATGGGGATGTATATATAGTTCTCTGCTATTCAAAGTCTGTGTCTGGTGTATTTATTACACCTATTTGGTGCAATTTCCATTAGTAATGATGATGGTCAGTGTGGTGTCACTAGAAAAGTGTCACCCTCTGTGGGCTGGTACCAAAATGCTGACTCCTTCTCAGGGACAGGAGCAAGGTGCTGCACTGTGACGTTATAGTGCAGCACTCGGCTCCTATCACAGTGTAGGAGCAAACACTGCAGCCAGATGAGTCTCTGGGGGCAGCTCAGCATCTCTGAGGTCAGGCCACACCCCCTTCCAACAAGACAATGCTCCTATTTGGCATACACACAGGGGGGTTTCCAGTGCACTGTGATATGGGTACAGCTTTCTGCTTCCAGATGTACAAATCCTAACTTTGGGGGTTATTCATACGTGACCAATGCAAAGCCTTGCAATGAGGTAATCAATGCCAAGCCAGAGTGAAATTCCACCCTGTACAAGCCCGGGAATTGCATAGAACAGCTTGCGAAATTTAGCTGAATTGGTGATTAGCTGCAAATCCATACGTAAATCGCTCACCATAGAATCATTTTTCCAGTGTGTACAGTCTGTGCGTAGCCCAGACTTACTCAGCAGCTGTGATAGAAACAGTCGGAACGGGGCCAGAGCTGACGTCACGTCTTCCCCTAAAGCGCCTGGGCACGTCTACCTTTTCCCTGACACTCCCAGAAAACGTCCGGTTACCATCAACAAATGCTGGCTTCCTGTCAATCAACTTGCATATGGCCAGCAATAGTGTAGTGATTAGCATTACTGCCTCTCAGCACTGTGGTCTTGGGTACATTTTAAAGTGCCGTGGAATACAGTACTATGTTGTTCGCTAAATGAATAGCTGCTATTACTTAGTGTAATGTAGTAAATCACGATTCCACAACTGACCACAACTTCAACCACTTTATTACATTTGAAAATATAATATATGCATGGAAAATGCAGTAATAAGCAAGGATTCCTACAAAATATTCTATACATAATACTTTTACATGCAGAGTTTACCTGATTTCCTGACAGATCTCAACTCCCCCTGCCACGGTACACTACCGGCCTCGGGCGGGACACGGGACTGTCCCCAAAAAATGGGACATTCCTGCGGAAAGCGAGACAGTCGGTATGCATTGTGCGTGGTGCACAAAAGCCGCACACACTGCACCCATTTTTTTTATACTTACCCGACAAAGGAAGCCTCGCGATTTTTCCAGATGATTTGCACATTCACAGTGCAGTCTGCATGCTCTAGTGCTCAGACTCTATTGCGCTGGTCGGCGCGGCGCTGCGGCCGGCAGAGAGGAGGGGGCCTGAACGGAAAAGGCTACACATGGGCCGCCTCCTCTCTTAATTTTCCCCTGCTCAGTACTGAGTACTTATATATGGCCATAATAATAATAAAAATAATAATAATAATAATAATAATCATCAATGTATGACCAGTCAGAGCATCCAGCAGTCTCTTCTGAGTGTCCTAGAATGGCGCGCTGCATCACACAAAAGATTAAGCCCTTCATGTAAAAAATGACTGTGCAGAAATATATATATATATATTAGCCTGATATTGGCCAGCACGATGTACTGTATAAGTGAAAATGAATTCTATTTCACTACAGCATTAACAGGTGTGTGTCTTGTAACCCTGCTCATATAATCATATTTACCTTTCAGGTATCTGTCTTGTCCTGTATGAGAAGAGATTTGGATTTTTACAGCCAAACCTTGGGGAAGAGGCCCTGGATTTTATCACAGCCATAAAAACCGTAAGTTGTGATTATAGTGGTGATAATAGGCTTCAGCCCTAGGCTGAACAGAAGATCATATATCCTGAGTCTCAGAAGTTCAGGCCGGAAACCTAGGAACCATGATGCACAATCTTATTGGTAACTAGAAGTGAATGGTGAATGTTGATATATTTGGTATAGATTTCCCCAATTACATCCCAATTTTTTTTCTTTACAAAAGTCTAGTAAATAATAGGGGTGAAAGGCCTTACAGCGATCTTTTCAGTTTCAAAATGCCCCAATATAATTGCACTAATAAGCTCTCCCAAACATTTTAGCATACTGAGTTAATTTCTATATTTTATAATGCCTTCCATTGTAATAGTATGTGTTAAATGCTAACCCTCATGGCCCCCAAAAACCAGAATGGGATTGTACTCAAGTGTACAATCTCGAGGGGTTGTAAAATGGATTGTGGGCAGATTGTATGCACCATTTTGGTCGAATGGTTGGTCCTCTAATCAGACATGTTGCACGTCTGATCATTCATGATTAGGACCAGATTGCATGTGCTTTTAAGTGTAAAATGATGTCAGTTGAACACACCCCGCCCAAATCTAAATCTGTCTGTTACATTTGCCCCACCTTCAATGCTACATGGTTTTGCCCAGTGTAGTGTTTTTTGCTTTGCTAACAAACCAGGCCCACAGTACCTCTGTCACCCTTATTTTAGAAATCAAATCTTTCCCCCAAGTTTGGACTTGATATTAGGCCCCATTGCACAGCTAACAGTTCCAAATCTGCATTTGTGTAGTTTAAACCCAGATGAATTCTGCAGTTGCAATTAAGGTGACAATACCTCAAAATGTCTGGGATTTCTATAAAATCCTGCAATTTTGGGATTAGATAGCGCATGCGCAGTCTCATGCCAGCCAGCGTCTAAGCACCCGCTCGGACGCAGCCTAGCTGTTCCCAACCTGGTATGCACCCTGTGCAGCATGACTAGGTCATAGGTCACACCTCCACCACTGGAACCCTCCGCATCCTGACGACTGCTCCCGGCAGCGTAACACCAGCCAACCTTCTCCCCCTGGCTGCTCTGCCGAAATGCTGCTGCCTGAGCCGCTCCCCTAAGTAATTTAATGTGGGGGACGGTTCTTATTAGGGATGCCAATCCTGGGATCCCAGTAATCCTGGGATTGAGCATTTTTCAATCCCGATTCCCGGGATTGGCATCTCTAGTTGCAATGGAAGAAATAATAATGCTCTGTAGTAAATATCAGTAGATCTGGGTACTTTGCAAAAAGTGTCACAGTTCCCTAAGGTTACCAGTTTGCTCATATACATTATGAAAAATATTGGGGTAAATTAACAAGATTCATTAATCTTATGAGAAAAGTGAATCAGCCTTCTTCTACAGTATATACTCTGTCTCACTGTAACTATACAGTATGTATGCAGACTGTACCTTCCACTGCTAAATCTGTCATTCTATTGTACAGATGATGAGTACATTTGGATTGATGATGGTGACACCAGTTGAAATGCATAAATGCTTGAACACCCGGATCTGGAAAGATCACACAAAGGCCTGGGACAGCATCTTCAGAACAGGTACCGCAACTAGCTAGTCCCGATGTGCCTATTGCTCCTGTTAGGGACTGATTCTGAAGGCAGTGCTGAAATTTTACAGTGTGGAATGATTTTCAGTAAACTGTGCATTTGCCAAGGTACTGTCTCAATGTCACTAACAGTGAGAATTTATTTTTAAAGTAGTTGACCGCAACCATCCGTGTACATTCTTTGTGAGCATAGGGCATTTCAGGGATCCTTTTATTGAAGGATATGCAACCGAAGCAGTATTTTTGTACACAGTTATTTGAATTTGCAATGCCACCTTTAGGCATCTCAATATATTTCCAGTTGGCTACAGCATTAGCATATTTTCACACAGTCATAGGAAAACACAGGGGGTGTTTACAGTTGCCCAGAAACCTCCCTCCTCTTGGTGAATGGCTCCAATTATGACAACAATAGCTATGGTACATAATATGTGACTGCCACATCATGCAATTTAAGGGGCACTTAAAAGCTGCTGCACATGGTCAGTGGTAGCAGTTTATTCTAACAAATCTGCTGTGTGTGTTGATCTGAGTCCTCAATTAGTGCACTAGACCAGAGAGTAGCTACTAGGGAGAAGAGACAGGAACCTTACCATGAGGTGGAAGTGGTTCTATTTTGTTTGTTTATTTGTTTATTTATTTATTATGGTATATTTATCATTTTCCTGACCACTTATTTATATTATTAAAATGTTGGATCTAAAGTGTATCTGGTGGATAAAACAACCAATGTGGACCTTAATTTCCAGGGTTATTGCTACTTACTAGGTTCTTCTAGCTATCCCCCAGACTCCCGCACTTGCTCCCTTGTTCCACAGAGAGGTACATTGTGGACTGCATGTAGAAACAACCCTATAGAAATCCTGCATTCGCCACTGACAGTAGCTGTGTACAGCTGCAAATGTACATCTGCGAATAAACCCCTTAGTTCCTTTGTACCCGCACATTGCAAAAACCCGGCGACCAGGTTTTAGTGCATGGGGAAATGTGGTAAAAACCCTGACAATGGAGGTTTTACCCCAACTTCCCTTTAGTGCATCACCCCCAGCTGTTCTCTTCCTAGTGCCGCTAAAAAAAATGAAATTGCTATGGATTACAGAACCTTGGATCTGTGCATCTTTGTTCATAAATCTTGCCCTATATGCATTTGTATGTTCCAGTGCTACAGTCATTTATAAACAATTTGGGCAATTGTGTCATTTTTATCATAATAAATGATTGCTGTCTTGCTATTGTTTTATTTTTAACTACAATACATATCTCTTCATGTACATTACAATATATTGTGAGTACTATTTATTTTGTGCAGGGCTTTTGTTTTTAACTGTTATCTGTCTCTCTTGCAGCAAAATGTCACATAGACAGAAGATTAATAAAGCTGTCCAATAAGGAGAACGAGGATTTTCTCTGCACCATCTACAAAGACAGCAAGTTATCCAAGAAAGAAATGTATGCTACAATCACAGAGATGCTGATAGGAGCAGTGGAAACAGTAAGAAGAATTGTCTTTTTCACCATGCAAAACTTATCCCAGAAAATCCCCTGGATCTAGTGTAATTCTCCAAAACAGATTTAACATTTATTAGGGGTGGGGGGGGAGTATAAATGCATGTGTGCAATACAAGTTCTTTTTTTTTCCCCACAGAATATATATACTCAGTGCTTGAAATGGTCATGCAGAGGTGGGGGAACTAATTTCTCTATGCCACCTAATTACCCCCCTCCCCCCCCATTAGGCAGAAACAGGGCCAGTGGTAGGGTTTTTGGCATCCCCCTGCAATCTAGTATGCTTTTCTGTGAGAATTACTGTGCAGAGCCAGTGTGGAGGATAAAATGTTCCACCACACCAACTCAGTTAAACCCCGTTTCCACTCACTTTAACTCCTATATATACTTATAGGGTTCTGCCATTACTGTCGCATTGGTCTTTTTTCTTAAAATACCATTGGTGGATTATATTAAAAATTGGAGAGAGATAAAGTAATAACCAATTTAAAAGCATCAGTCATTTATTTTTTAAACAGATACTTCATGCCAATTGGCTCCAAATTTTGATCACATTTCAAAATGCAAGAAGTTTAAAAATGCAGGCAAATCTTTAAAAATTACCTTTTTTTGGAGGTTTAGCCATGTACTGGATATGCACCAAGCCCCAGAATGCAATAGATTTCAAGGCTTGGATGCAATGGCAACACCATCTTGCCATGTCGCCTATGCGCTTCTATAGCACTGTCCCTCTGATAGAGATTCTAATCTGATTGTTCCCAGCACCCCCTGTGCCACGTGTATCACTCAACGCATAGACAGATAAGAATCCAGGTGTTATCCCCAGTAGCTCTAGCATTGCTCCTGCGGTAAGAGCTGTCCTTTCATTATCTTCATGTATATGGCATTAAGAAATTTAGAGAGTGGCAGGATGCTTGATGTATCCCACCCTTTGTGCATATACCATAGTCTGTTGTAAAATGATGTGTTGTAAAAGCAGGCCCATCTTTACATGTAGACACAGGCCATACACATCTAGGGGCCTCTGTGCATGGGGTGGGTAGGGTGAGACAATCAGTGGGACAAGACTGCCTTCTCTATCTGCCTTCAGGCCTGGAGCCACACAATTAATGGCTGCAAGGATTCTGATTGGTGGATGGCTGGAGTCATCCACCAATCAGAGTACTGACAACCATTTACTGTATGGAAGCATGTGGAGAGATAGAGCATGGTATTATTTTATTATTATTTTTTAATTGGTTCCCATTAATGAGGGAATAGGGGCCCCAGAGCATTGCATGTTAATAAGATAGTTCTGTCTAAAACAAATTTATTTTTCCCAAGAATGTTTGGTCCTTCATTTGCAGCAAATAAATTAAAAATGAAAAAAATATTAAGTAATGGTAGTAAAATTATAAATCTGACAACTTTCTAAAGTCAGACCAAAGGAATCTAGTTATTTAGGAATGAATAAAACCTTGACAGTATTTAGCTAAAGCACTCCATTCATGCATACAAACAGTACCCACTGTTTTTTACATTAAGTCACATCCATGGAAAAATAAATTGACATTTTTATATAAAATTTAGGGCTGTAATTGACATACTTACGTACTGTACAAACATTTGCAGCGCATCTCCTCTCCGTGTGGTATAATTTAGACGTGGATTCAGAGTAATCCCAGTTTGTGAAGAGTAAACAGAACTATTGGCAAGGTCAAATAATTATATTAACCGGAACCTACAGCGAAGGTTAGAAAAGCAAACATGTTTGCAATATATATCTGTTGCAACTAGTTTGACACGGCTCATTCTGCAGTCCTGTCTCATCATGTTATTTCTCTGTCTACACTACAGGTTGCCATTCGTTTACCTGACTAAGCTGAAACTGCACTCTAGTGTAACTTGCTTTATCAAGTAAAGTAAGCATGTATAAACTAATACATGCACACAAAATGCAGAACAAAAATCATCATTATCAAACCTTGTGGTATTGCAGTAATATGACTGAAACCACAGTGCTACTTCTTTGTAAAACTGATGAATCTAATGATTTTCTAGGCCCCATACTCACTACATCAGGCATGGCCAAACGGTGGCCCTGCAGCTGTGAAACTACACATCCCAGCATACCTTGCTATAGTTTTAGCATTCTCTAATAGCAAAACTGTGGCAAGGCATGATGGGACTGGTAGTTTTACAACAGCTGGAGGGCCATAGTTTGGACATGCCTGCACTAGATGATTCGCTCCACCATCTTAACAATATCGTCAGTTCTTACACACTGAAAGATATTGCTAACAATATCATTCGGTCATGTCACCCAGCACCCTATGGAACATGTAGTCAACATTAAGCTGCATGTTCAGATGCAGAACATGCATCATGAACAATACATAGTTAATGATATTGTTATCTTTCATATCATTAACCCTATATTGTCTAAGGCGTATGGGGCTTTAGTGCACTTCCATATATTTCTATGCAGTCTGTGGGTATTATGAATGCAGTGCATTATCCTTAACGCACCAATTCAAAAACAAGAAGCCTGCCAAGGACTATTATATGGGTAAGCATGTTGAATGTTGCATCAAAAAGGCAAGGGCTGCAAACTTCTACTGGTGAGAACAGCTGGACAGACCAATCAGTTATTTTATGAGAGCTGGTAATTGGCTTAAATTTTTAATGGAAACATTTTTTCACAATCAGATGAATTAAACAAGAAAACAAATGCATACTACTATCACACCAAAGTTATAACCCAGATTATTGTTGCGGCAACATGGCTTCAGGTTTGGTGTGAATGGGTCTACCTGAGTTGTGTTAACCAGACAACAGCACTGGTGGCTTCTAGAGTCGAACCCGACACCAACCCTGGTGGCCTGCAGTGTGAATGGTGTGACATCTCTAAGCACCGGCAAAGGGAAGACCCAGCAATAACCTGGGTCCAGCCTGTGGTAAGAGAGAGCATTGAAAGGCACAGCTATGTGCCTGAAGTGACATAACCCTAGCTTGTTTACTGACACACTACATGATAGCAGGGCAACAAAGGGTTACCGTTTTTTGAAGAGAGGAAACATAGCTGTGGTATAAGTTTAGGATTGTTTGAATTAGATGGGGTGGATATTTTCTGTGGGCTGGTAGAGAACTAGCTGGAATTGCTCATCCTTTTTTTCCTTATATTGTTGACCCCCGTGTGCGTTTTTTATTTATTTTTCCTACATTTTTATTATTGTTATGTCTTTTGAGGTGTCTGGTTTCAGAACAGTTTATTGGTTTCATTAGTTTGTGATTATTCCATGGGGCACAGCTCCTTTTAGGAAGGTGGCTTAGGCATGGATAGCAGGTTTTTGTTTAGAGGCACCATTAGAACAGGTGGGCCCCTGTCACCTCAAGTTAAAGATTTATTTTTTGATTAGGACCCAGTAAGGGCAGGGTGAGTGGCTCTGCTCTTGAGTGTTACTTCTGTGGCTAGGAAAGTGGCAGTTGGCCCTTCTGTGAATTTTTTCCCTTTTGAGGGTGAACCTTAGGTGTGGCCCACTCTCAGCTAGTGACACAACTGGTGTATAGCCTGATAATGTGCCTAACTCTTATTATTCTAGTGAGCATTTTGCCATGTTTAAATTGAGGTGGGGGTGATATTCAAAGGAAAATAAATAAACAACTTTTAATACTGCCTTTGATTTACCACATTAGCAGAACAGTTTATCATGCACACTAATTAAGGAATGTGTTAATGGTGAACTTTAAGGCAGAACATGATCACAACAGCAGCAGCAGCAGCAGCAGAGTGATGGACTTTGTCTTCTGTGTGTTAATACATATATTACTATATAATAATTTTATTCTCATTGTTTCTATAAAGTTCCTTTTTATTATCTTCCAGACAGCCAACAGCTTACTGTGGGCCATATTTAATATCTCCCGTAATCCGGTCATTCAAAAGAAACTTTATGAAGAAATTAGCAGCGTGTTGTCACCTGACCAAGTACCAAGTGCTAAAGACATCCGCAATATGCCATACTTAAAGGCATGCTTAAAGGAATCAATGAGGTAAATATTGTTTGCTGGTGTTTGAGACAAACTTTCCAACAGCTTCTAACAAACTAACAATAAGCAATTTGTAGGATTGGGCTTATTAGCTTCTTTTGCTAATACTGTATATTGTATAAGTATAGACAATAGACAGCCATTTTGGCCTATAAACATATACATGCCGATGCCATTTTGCTATCTGAAATTTGCATATTAATATTTTTTAGATTATTACTATTCTGGCATCTGTATGAATGACTTTCTGAAGCTCTGAAGTGCCAAAGAGATTTCTGAAATAAACAAACCACTATTGCTGCTTAATTGCCCCAGATCCAGACTTGTTAAGAAGTCAGTAGTGTTAGAAGTGTATATGGCTTTAATGATCAACTGCATTTATGTTTTGTTTGTAGGCTAAGCCCATCTGTTCCATTCACAACTCGCACTCTGGATAAAGAGACTGTCCTAGGGGAATATGTGCTTCCTAGCGGAGTGAGTATATACATTGAACTGGTATTTATTGTACAACAGCCATTCTAAAACCCAAGAAACCCAATAAACATACAGTAGATATTGAGGTGACTCCATGTAAATTTGGGAGCAGTGAGAGTTGAGGAAGATCCACCCTGATGGTGATAGTTTAAAACTTAGAAATCCACAGAAAATACATTTTTAATACTTTCTACATAGCTCAAAGTATTGGGAAAATGGCGTCAATCGTGTCCTGAAGTTTTTTTTTTTTTTTTTTTTCAAATTGCATATATTTATTAAAGGTATTTCTAAAAAAATACAGAAAGCAAAAAACAGAAAACCAATAAAAAGAGTATGAGCCACAACGGCCATATGTCACACTAGACATGTAGTTCAGATCCCAAGTATAACACAGGGATAAGTGTAGAGCAGTGAATATACAACAAATTAACAATGAAGATATCTAGAACAAAATGAAGCACCCAAGCATACGCACCCATGGAACACACAATGTCTCTAGATCGTTGGGGTGTTCCGTGTACAAAACATGTCGAGGGGTTTGCAAAAAGGGATCAAATTTGATCATATTTCAGGAGGCATCTCCATTTGTTATACATAAAAGGTCCATTGGCGACTAGAAAACTAACAAGGCTCAACCAGAAATGCAGGAGCTTGGGGAGCCATCCACCGTCTAGCTGCGCAAACTATTGCATCATGACTATAAAGAGCAGAAAGACATGTCCCAAGATCCTGTGCGAGTCCTGGTCTCCATTATACAATTAATAACCAAAATGTAGCCAACGTGGGGTAGGACAATGGCAACAAAGCAAAGCCCAGTGTGAATGCATAGATCATGGTGTACCAACCCAATCCTTAAAATAAGTTGAGAGGCCAAATAATATAGCTGCATATCAGAAAGAGTAAGGCCATCCCCAAGCATACACAAGGTTTTAAAACTAACACTAGCCCACCTAGCACTCCATATAATAGATGGAGGAAAAATGCAAAGTGGGCGATAAAAACAAAAACATGCATAAAGCAGTTACTGCACCTTCCCTGTAAAAGCTTACATATGCCCCAAACACAGAAATGCATTGTGTCCTGCTTGTATTTGTTATGGGCTGACTTGCTGTAATCTGAAATAGTGACAACAGTCAACTGCTGAAAATAAGGAATCCTTCATTAGATTACGTTTACGTTTTACTCATCTCCGATTCCTCCGTTTACGGGAAACATGTACCTTTTTAATGGCCAAAGAAATAGCATAAACCTCCTCTTCTATCTGATAAGGTTGTCTGTGTACTCATTTCCTGACATCACACAGTGCTGAGTAAATACTGTCAGAATCTGTTCCCACATCATAGTCCTGGCTGGATTTCTGGTGGACTGGGCCAGCAGCAGCTGTGCAAGGAAGTCTTACGCAACAGTCTGTTTAGTTAAAGGGGAAAATTCTGGTTTCCAGGGTGAATTTAACTTAAAAACTCATGGATGACTTTAAGTAGCTGCCAAAACTGATAACATCAACTCATTTCTTTAGCCAATGTTATTGCTATGACCACACCCACAATCCCTGAAACATCTTATTTGCTTCTGGTCGCTTAGAGGTTCTTAAAATATTATTTGTGATCCTACCTAGACTTGGATTTATAGAACAACAATGACGTTTGTTGTGTTCAGCTGTTAAAGGGATAGTTTTACCAATACATACAATGGGCCAGATGCACTAAGCTTCAAAAGTGATAAAATGTAGAGTGATAAACAACCAACCAATCAGCTCCTGCCTGAAATTTTTCAAACACAGCCTGTGACATGGCAGGTAGGAGCTGATTGGCTGGCTGTTTATCACTCTCCATTTTATCACTTTTGAAGCTTAGCGCATCTGGCCCTATATGTTTTGTTTAACATATTTACTTTTTTCCTTTACCCCACTTCATAAATGACACAAACTTTAGTCCCAAGCCTATTATTATTTCATGCTATAGGTACTTGTCAGTAATGCAGCTAACACACTAGCTAATATTGGCAGCGACTCCTTGTCGGCTCCCGGGCAAACAATATTAAGCACTGAGTGATATCGGCGAACGATATTGTTCAGTGACACCACCTGGACCAGCTGAACATGCAGATCTGTGGCTATATAGCCAAAAGGGACCATCATGTTTAGCAGACGGGTACCCGATAACAGTGTGCGGGATCGTGCATCGATAACTATACAGAGTGTACACACTAGACAAGAATGTAAAAGATACTTTCACTCAGAAGGTCCATTTTGAGCATCATAGTTTTCTTTCTCATGTAATGTGTATGGGGCTTAAGGACAAAATGTTATATTATTGTACATCAAGTTCAGTATTTGACTATAAGTGGAAGTAAAGTGGTAATGTTCTGTCACCTCATCCAGACAGTACTGACCATCAACAGCCATGTTCTGGGGTCCAATGAGGAATGCTTTGATGAATGGACTCAATTCCGTCCTGAGAGATGGCTGCAAGACAAGAACACCATTAATCCATTTGCTTACGTTCCATTTGGCATCGGGAAAAGGATGTGCATCGGGCGACGTTTAGCTGAACTCCAACTGCAAATCAGTATATGTTGGGTGAGTGTAATGATAGGAAAATAGAGAATTTCTCCTGTTTGAAATTGCAAATACAAACAGAGCCATTACAGACATTCAGGGAGTTGCTCAAGGGATGCAAAAAATAACATTGTGGGTTATTAAGATCTGCTTGCAATGACCATTTTTTAGTAAATGACCATGCTGCACTGCGGGTGGGGTATAAGTCACATATGCAGAGATAGATAGATTTGGGTGGGGGGTGCTCAAAGTGAAATCTAAGTTGCAGTGTATAAATAAAGCAGCCATTATTTATCCTGCACAAAAACAAAATAACACCCAAATCTCTACGCATGTTACATCTGCCCCACCTGCAGCATGATTTTGTCCATTTGCTAACTTCAGTTCTGAATAACCCCCATTGACACACACCTAAACCAGTGGCTCTCAACCTTGGTCCTCCAGTACCCCCAACAGTGCATGTTTTCCATGTCTCCACACAATTACAAGTGAAATAATTAGCTCCACCTGTGGATCTTTTAAATGGTGTCAGTGAGTAATGAGTGCACCTGTGCACCTGCTGGGTGACCTGGAAAACATGAACTGTTGGGGGTACTTGAAGATCGAGGTTGAGGTCCACTGACCTAAAAGATACATCTCCAGTAGCCCTTCACAGCGACTGAGCGGCCCATTTGGTAAGTTATACACAGCTGCTCGATATTTTGGGCCAGACATCACAAGTGGACATGCATTTACATTGTCCTGCCTAGCTGTGATGTCACTGTGGGCAGCCCCTGTAACCCCCTAATGTGCTGGTGGCCTGCATACACGTGCAGATGAAGTGATGGGGGAAATTTACTAAAATAAATTTGCAAAAAAATAGGTGTATTTGTATTTAGAAATACACTTATTTTTGACATTTACAATCCCGAAAATACGGCAATTCGTATTTGTATTGATAGCACATCAATACGAATAGGAATTGCCATATTTTCGGGATAGTAAATGTCAAAAATAAGTGTATTTCTAAATACAAATACACCTATTTTTTTACAAATTTCCTTTAGTAAATTTCCCCCGATATGTCTACAAGATATCCTCGCCAACTGTGTAGCAGGGCCGACCTTCTGTGTGTGTGGATCACGTCATTCAGACATAATGGGGCAGATGTATTAAGCCTTAACAAGAGATAAATGCAAGTGTGATAAGGAGAGATAAACGTCCAGCCAAACAGCTCCTTTTTTACTGACTTTTTTCAAACACAGCCTGTAACATGGCAGGATGTGATTGGCTGGACGTTTATCTCTCTTTGGGCGAGATTCTCTATTACAGAAATGCGGTAAAAACCCCGTTATCCTGCTTTAGCATACTGTATTTGAAAATTGCTGCTGCATCCTAATGCCCACTGTGGCCACAAGAAAGCACAAAGCTGCATAGTGATACACATGGTGTGCGGCGAAGGTGCGTCCGAAAATGTTGGGGGTGTGACCTAGTGGGAAGGGGGCATGGCCTATACTCGCAATGTTCTGCAAGGCCACGCCCCCGGTTTCGCCACTGTGGGGCATAAATAGACGATGTCTGCATGCACACAGCGTCTATTCATGGATGACAGGGGGGACTCCCAACTGCCCTCCCCCACCGAGGGGCACTTCAGGCCCCGGGACATTCCCACAGAAAAGTGGGACAGTTGGGCGGCATTATAGTTATGATATAGATCCATTTGGGAGCCATCAGGAAGATTTTACATTCCACTTTTAATGTATATGTCCCGGGTGTGGATTAGTTGGTCACCAGCAAGTTGTTACTCATTAGGTCGACACCATTAGGTCGACATGCATTTAGGTCAACATATGTCTAGGTCGACATGCAGGAAGATCGACACGAGTCTTGGTCGACATGGGTTAGATTGACAGGGTCATAAGGTCGACAGGGTCATTATGTCGACATGGGCAGTCAAAAGGTCGACATGGGGTTTTTCACTATTTTTTTACCCAAATGCTGACACAGTCAACATGGACAAAGGTTAAAGTGCACCGCATCACCTCTCTATTTTATTTTCCCACCACACCCTAGTGGATGGTAGGGCATGAAATACCGCCTGTCAGAACATGTTGGCTCATAAAACAGTGAAAAACCCTATGTGGGACCTTTTGACTCTCGACCTAACCCATGTCGACCTACTGACCCTGTCGACCTAACCCATGTCAACCTAGACTCACGTCGACCTTCCTACATGTTGACCTAGACAATGGTTGACCTAAATGCATTTCAACCTATTGGTGTCGACCTAATGACTGTCTAACAAATTGCTGGTGACCCAATGAGCATTTCCCTATGTCCCTATGCAACATTCCTATTCAGCCCACAAGCATACCACCATACCTCCCAACTTCTGTGTTGGGGGAAATAGGGACACTCGCGCGGCTTCAAAAAGGGGGCGGGCATATGCAAATGAGGGTGCGGCTTATGCTAATTAGCCGCAACCTCATTTTCATAAAATAATAGACGCTGTGCGCATGCGCACAGCGTCTATTCTATTAGATTGGGGTGTCTCCCAACTGCCACCCCCCGCAGCGGGACAATGACTGCCGCGGGTGGGACAGCGGGACAGGACCCAAAAATCGGGACTGTCCCGCTGTAATCGTGACAGTTGGGAGGTATGTACCAGTGCATCATATAGTCACTTTATCTTATGCACAGCACAACTAGATAGCAGCAACTGGAAATGCTAGGCCTGATTCATACCTGCTCACCAGGTCAGCTGAGAAAGGAGGAGCGGGTACTAATTACCCGGGCCCGGGCTTCCTGGAGGGGCCCCGCAGGGGCCCTGGTCTGACCCCTCCCTTCCCCCTCCGTCCCTTCCGGGTAGCAACAGCAGCACATACTTCTACAGCATGTGCTGTGCTCACAGCAGGCTCATCATGAGTGTCTCACTGACAGCGTGAGAGGTCATGCTCAGCCTGCTGTCAGCACAGCACATGTTGTAGGTTTGTGCTGCTGCTGAGATTACAGTTTTTAGAGTTTTCTTTCACCCTCCTCTAAACATTTTGGGGGCGTGGCCTAAGTGCGGGAGGTGCAGGCTCTGAGTAGTCCTGAACTTACTCGGCTGCCATTTTAAACAGGCTGATCATGGCAGAAGCTGATGTCACATGCTATCCCATAAATCCCTTGACACGCCTTCATTTTTCCTAGGCATGTCAGCATTTTTTCTGGCACTCCCATGAAACGGTTGGTTACCACCCCCAAACTTCCTGTCAATGACCTTACGAACGGCTAGCAATCACAAAAAGTAGCAGGATTTCCTCGCTGTAAGGCGTTGTGCACATGCATTGCGGCCTAGATGCAGTTGCAGTCTATGAATGATTGCATGGTCAGTATGTTCAACACTAATGGGGGTATTCAATTGGTGCCGATTTTTCACCATTTTGTAGGCTGAATTTGAATACTGCCCCAGAAAAGCACGTGGATCTGCAAATTTCGCCTGTTTTATTAATCGTTTCATCCTTGTCCTTTTGCCCCCAAAAAAAGACAAAAAGGCATAGTGAAAAACAAGTAAAATATTGGGAAAACACTCACAACCAAATACAATACTGGCAAAATAGTCCAGTTTTTTATCCGCCTAGGTGAAAAAATGGGACTAATTGAATAGTTCTGTAAATCTCTTTACAATGTGACCTCTACAAGTGCTGTTTATTTTTTTTTAATACCTTAGAAATTCCTAGCTGTGATGTCACATAAAGTCATTTTACACAAAATTACACACAACACAAAAGGACATAATAGGTTTCCTAGAATCTGTCAAATGCTAATTGCTCATGTTTCCTAAGAGACCATGCAATGCCTGTAATCGCTCCGTCTCCAGTACAGTGAGGTTCTAAGAATTTCTAGTACTTTTTAAACTGTAATGAAATAAATGTAATATATGATTTCTTTTATGCTGCTGTGTAAATGTTATGGTCATTTTGTTTTGTAATTTCCCCTTTTATAGCTGGTTAGGAGGTACAATATTGTAGCCACTGATAATGAGCCCGTGGAGACTATTCATTCTGGAACACTGATGCCCAGTAGAGAATTACCGGTGGCCTTTCTCAGACGGTAGACAGAGGTGAGTCTGAATAGTACAACCTGCTATTTAGTTTAAAGCTGAGTACACATTAGCCAATTCCAGTTAATAATATGTACAAAGTATATTGGCTATTGTGTACACACTAAATCATTATCGATGCTCACTGCCACAAGTCATTTTCGACCCAATCTGTTGTGTGTACATGCAGTAAAATCCTGACTAAATGCTTCTGGATGTGGCCGCTGATGTGTATGAACGTTATCATTTGTCCAGTAGTTTCAGGCAGTGCAAGGGAAATTGTTAGCGATATCATATCTGTTGCACTGTTCTCCTATGTGTACCCCGCTTTAGACCTAGCATTGCAAGTACATTGCATTAGAGGCCATATTGCATAGGTTGGATATGCATCCTCTTTGGTAAATGTTCCGGCTGACGGGACAAACCATATGACCCGGGAATGGCAGGGGGAGCATGAAAGTATCCAACAGTACACACAAAGGGTAGCCCTGTGGGCTCACTTAATTCGCCATGCTTCAGGCCCGGTGTCTCACTCCATTCGCCAACTGGTTACTAAAGGCAACTGATGGTGGCATTGATAGTGAAATTGGTGTTCCAATGACCTTGCCATCGCGGGTCACATGGTATTTTCCATTGGTCAAGTGTTCCATACTACATTTACAGCCTAGGACAGTGATGCCTAACCTTTACACTCCAGCTGTTGTTGAACTACACATCCCACCACACCCTACTACAGTTTTACTATTTGGCCATGCTAAAACTGATGCAGGGCATGCTGGGATGTATAGTTGGAGCTGGAGTGTCAAGGTTAGCCATCACTGGCCTAGGAACTAGCTGCTATGGTTTCCATAGTGATACAGCATTACTGCCCTGAAGTACTGGGAACTAGGGATCAATTTAGAACACTGTGCTTGCTACCTGCATTAAATAAGTATGATCTCACAATGGTAATGCATACCTCCCAACAGTCCCGATTTTATCGGGACAGTCCCGATTGTCAGGGCCTGTCCCGATGTCCCACCCGCGGGCAGCAGTGTCCCGCGGTGTGGGGGGGCTGTTGGGAGTCCCCCCTGTCGGCTGCTAAGCAGCGGGGAATAAACGCTGTGCGCATGCACACAGCGTCTATTCCCGCAGCCAGGGGGCTGGGGGCATGGCTAGAGGCTCACAGAGCCTCTGGGTCATGCCCCCATAGCGGCAAAATGGGGGCGTGGCCTCGCGGGGGAGCCGCGAGTATAGGCCACGCCCCCGAAATTAGGCCACGCCCCCAAAATTTCCAACGCGCCTCCGGCGCGCGGGAGATGCGTCCCGAGTAGCCGGAGACAAATGTTGGGAGGTATGGTAATGTGATAGATTGGGAAGCCTTATCCAGTGAGAGTCCCTTTACATATAAAGTGTTTGCGGGGTGGAATTTTTATTTCTTGTTAAAATCCATGTCTTGAATTCGTAGATGTTGTATAAAAGGCAATTTTCCTGTTCCCAAGAGAATACAGGAAAGCTTCTGTGCTTTGTTTTCGTAATTAAAACCTGTCACAGAAAATGACACTTATGATTCATCCCGCTGTGTTATAAAATCTATCAGATCAACTGAGTTCATCTACTTCCTGGAAAAAAACATTTGCATCAAAGTCCTCCGTGAACTTGCGGAGGTTGTGCAGTGTAAATACATTCTCATTGCAAGCAACACATTAGTCCTTTATTATGCTGATGATTTTTATCATAAAACCGAGCAATAGAAAACATATTATAATTATTTACATATCTAGTTTAAGTGGCGCTGCCTACCCTTGGAAAGAGGTTGTTTCATGCAGGTGATAAATTGATTTTGTGGCGATAAATAAATATATCTGTGCTGCAATACAAATTCTGAGTAAAGATCCTAAATCATAAAACATGGATAGAATTATTTTACATAAGCTAAATATTTTAGGTACTTGTGTACTATCACGGCGCCCATCGCATCGCAGACCATATCGCCCACGAGGGGGCGGCGGTACGCGTCCTATGACCTTTTCATACCCCCACTATCCACGTCGGCGTGGAGTTGATTTTATAAAGTTCACAGGTATCCGCGTCCACTCGCGGGTTTCACAGGTGTCCGCGTATGCTCGCCACGCTTTGGGCTCGGTGGCTCGATGCGCTCGCCACACTTTATAAAATCAACTCCACGCCGACGTGGATAGTGGGGGTATGAAAAGGTCGTAGGACGCGTACCGCCGCCGCTCGCCAAGCTTCGGGTTCACGTTTATACTTGGGGGGTGGCGTGGGCGTGCATTTAAGCATTGTAAGCACCCAGGTGCTTATACAATTTAATATCGTATATGGGTCAAAATCGCATCGCATGCCATCGGGTGTATGGCATGCGATGTGATAAAAAATTGGGCGACTAATTATCATGGGCGCCGTGCTAGTACACAAGTACCATATTTTATATAATCGAATTTATGCATACACCATGCAAACATTCTCATCAGTCCCTGTCCCAGTGGAGCTTACAATCTATATTCCCTACCACATGTACACAGACATTCTAGGGTTACTTTTTTGTTGGGAGCCAAGTAACCTACCAGTATATTTTTGGATTGTGTGAGGAAACCGGAGTACCCAGAGGAAACCCACACAGATACATGGAGAATATACAAACCAATGACATCACCGCTATGAGGCAGTAATGCTAACCATTACACCATCCCATATTCTATATAATAAAACACTGCTCCTAATTTCTATGGTGGGAATTCAAGTGTTTAGCGCAAGTTTGTCCTGTTCGGGTGCGCAAAGCTGCTGGTGCTAACATTAGTATTATGACGGGCTGGTTATTAGTTACAAAATACAATGTGCATTCTATTCAATGAAACATTTAGTGTTTGTTTAATTGCTAGTATCATTAAATGCTTTTATGTAGCAATCTATTTCATTACTACTACAGATGGATGACATAGGCTCTCTCCCTCTTTGTACACAGTGTCTCCCTGAATGATGACCAATTCCAGTTCCTGCTGCTGCTAAACTCCATGGCACGGATGACATTTACCGACAGGGCAGTTAACAAGCCTTGAACCAGTGAGATAAGAGAAGCCAATGTTTACATTATATCCTGAAATAAAAGTGCTGAGGTCTGCAAAAGTCAGGACTATGACGAGCAGAGTGGACCATGCTCGGAGACCTAGGCCATGTTGTTCGGAGTGTTTGTGAAATGTGTGTGTGGTGTATTTTGCAAAAAGTAGGTCAAGGCTATTATGAAGATACAGCAGTACAACTGATAAGAGGGCCAAAAGAACAAGAACATGCAAATAGCACACATTCTTTAAAGATTCATCACAACAAATGATCGCACATGCCTGGAGAGAACTTTTTATGCCAATGGGAAAAATATACTCTGTGTATAAGAATCAAATTCATTAGCATGGCATACTGTTTGCATTGCAGAGACTATTCCAGTGGAACAGTGCCCCCCAGAAGCCAACTTGTTATGTAAAATGTATAAATGCCGTTAAATGATATACCTGGGTGTACCCACAATGCACCTGAGACTACCAATCGGCAAAGAAAGCTCTAAAACATCTATTGTTAAAACGTGAACAACTGCTGTACACTGTAGCTGGGTTAAAACCAAAACTGGAATATAGGTGTACTACAGTTTATTTCTGATTATGAACACTTGCTTTGGAAGAGACCGACATACTAGAGCTGGGGTAGCCAAATCTAGTCCTCGAGAGCTACCAACAGTGCATGTTTTGCAGATCTCCTCACAGAATCACAAGTGAGCTAATTAGCTCCATCTGTGTATCTTTTAAAATGTGTCAGTGATTAATGAGTGCAGCTGTGCAGCAGCTAGGTTGTCTGGAAAATGTGAACTGTTGGTAGCTCTCGAGGGCTAGGGTTGGCTACCACTGTACTAGAGTGTCTTCAGATGACACGGCCCAATAAATGCTTCATGCTTCAATGTCGTCACTGGGGACTTGTGAAATGATAGGCCGTATTCTTGGCAATATTTGTCCAGCCCACAAAATAACAACCGCTATTCGTTCAGCTGTGATATAGACAATATTGAGCTCAGGGTCTGATTAAAGGTTCCAGGTGCCCCCCCCCCCATATTGTAAACAATGTGCCAGTAATGAAGGTGACAAGGTGCTGATCTGCGTTTTCTTTACCCATACTGGATGAGGTGATGAAGATGGTTTCTGATGCATCTCTTACATGTACATACTGTAAGTTCAGTTCCTACTGCCAAGATGAACATTTTTTTTTAGTATTTTTTACCTTAATGTTGAATAATGTGTTTTCATGCTGCACTGTACATAATGTTAGCTTGACTTTGTCTCTTGTAAATAAAGAACTTTTAACATCAAACATTCTTTTTTGCATAATTGCTCCAAGTACAGAGGATTACTGTGGAGGTTGTCACTAATGATGCTATAACATTATCTCTATCACAACTCATATCTCAAAGCTGTTGTGAGGGGATTCACTAGGCAAGGATATGACAGTGAACTCCAATTTAATGGCTGACAAAGCCATTGTAAAAGTGCTAAGGTCAGCAGGATTCAATCTGTTTTAGAGGGGAGGAATGATACAGATATGTTACAGGCAAGGAACATTGCATGCATATTGTGAGTCATGAACCACCAACCACTGCCGAGCCAATTCCTCTGGCAAATCAGTGTTCGGGATGCCGCCAAGGTGGTATAGGTGGCGCTGTTGCACCACCAGGTTAGTGAACCGCAATGGCAAGGTGTTTAACGATGCATTCGCTGTAGCGCCTGAGTTCAATATGAGCAGACAACAGACCGAACCGGAATGTGAAGCAATACCGGTTACAAGCAGACAAATTAACTACTGGACTGGGGAGTCCTTAAAGCCTCCTGCAGGCAAAGGCTTAACCTATAACAGCCACATTTGTAATGGTGAATAAGGTCCGCTCTGCTCCGGTGCCACCATATCTTAGAGGGACAAGGCTGCTACAGAAGGGCTGGGCAAGGCAATTACTGGATTTAGACTGGGACACAAAAGGAAGGACCAGATATACAAAACAAACTACTGTGTGCAAGTGGCACTGGACCACTGCGGTGGATGGTGCACATTAGTAACTGTACAATAGATGTTATAAGTACATGGTTGTGAACCGCAATGGCAAGGTGTTTAATGATGCAGTCGCTGTAGCGCCTGAGTGCAATATGAGCAGACAACAGACAGAACCGGAATGCGAAGCAATACCGTTTACAAGAAGACAAATGAACTACTGGACTGGGGAGCAGCACCGGCACAGGTGTACTGACATGTAAGTACAGGTATATACACACAGAAGCTCAATACGAGCCAGTACATAAAGAACACAATAAGACTAATATGTACACAAGACAAACAGAAACTCAGTAAGAGCAGGGACAGACAGGGCAAGGTATGCACAGTTTTACACAGAACTAAAGCAAAAGCTCTATTAGAGCAGGTACAGGTTGGAATATGAAGGAAAAGAATACAGGAGCAGAGCAACAGCAAGCTCAGTGTATCTCTGGGTAACACAGGCTAGACATGATTAGGTGAGGATCAGTGTTTGCCAGGACCCTGCGTAAGATCTGCTGCAATAGCCAGAAACAAGCAGCATAACCAGCACAGGGCTTAGAGCAGACTGGGTAATATTGCGAGCAATATCCAATCAGAACAGCTAAAATGGACAAGCCCCCTTATTGAGGAAAGTCACTGCAGGTGAGAAGCCTGACACACAAGGCAGCATGCTAATTGCCTAATTATGTGAGAACCTGCACAAAGAACAAATACAAGAGTCAGTTTGCATTTACACAGACCTGCCAGAGGCGGCTCATAACAGTCAGTATGGGAGATCATGCAATCATTCTAAAGAGTGCACAAGTGAAGAAGTTGCCCATAACCAAAAATCAATGCCTACCTATGATTTCATATAAAGTACTTGATAAATGCCAGATGGAGTCAAAATTCCAGCGGTCGGAATCCCAGGGGTCGAAATACCGCCGCCGGGCCCACGACACCCATAGAGCGAGAATAAAATAGTGTGCCAAGCTTAGTGAGCGCAGCGAGCCCGCAAGGAGGGGGGGGGTGGTCAACACCCCCCTTGTCGGTATTTCGGGATTCCGGCATCGGTACTTCGACCGCCTGGATTTTGTACTGAATCCATAAATGCAAGATAGAACTGATTTATTGGTACTTGTGTAGTACTAAGCTACATTATCAGCGTAGCCCAACTGCTGCCTTACTTGTGTCGTTTCACGTCTGCAGCCTAAGCTACATTATCAGCGTAGGCTGCCGCCGTGAAACTACACAAGTGTCTGAGATGCTCCTGTGTGTCAAACAGATGGAGTGCCCCTCACCCGGCAGCAGCATGATCCCCTCTCCGCCAAAGAAAGGGGATCATGCTGGCACCGGCGGTGTGAGAGAGGTGCTGGGACGCCGGGGACAGAGATGCAGTTCCCGGCAACAGTACGGTAGTTACTTGTGTAGTTTCACGGTGGCAGCCTATGTTGATAATGTAGCCAGGGACGCTTAAGCAGCTGCGGCAACACTATGCTACTTCTGACTGACTACGCTAACTACGCTGGCCGCGGGGGCACTACGCTGATTCTGACAGGAACGCTACGCTGATGGCGTAAGCTGCCGCCATGAAACTACACAAGTACCGATTTGTTGATAAAGGCAACTTGTATACTTCTCTGCTCTGAAATAGGCTTGCTACATTTCTACCACAAGTGCTTATATCGCCATGGCGACTATTAATATTAAGGTAAGAATGGCAGGACATCAAAGTGGATCATTTTATTGTGACTGAAGGAAGTAGCTTCTATAGGTGCTGGGGTGCAGCTGCTACGGGGCCCAGAGCTGAAGGGGGCCATCTTTCCTCTGTAAGTTACATGTGTTATATACATTTATTACTATTGGTTAGTACTGTATATAAGCGCCCTTACAAACGTTTGCTATGGGGCCCACAAATCTCTAGTTACGCCCCTGTTGAGGCCCACTAAGAAGAGTGCAATCTTTAGGAAATTGATCTCTTTACTAAGCTTTGGAGAGTGATAATGTGGAGAGAGATAAAAGGGATAGCTGTATACCACTATGTTATTCTAGTTCACTCTCAGAGGCAAATTCCTTCTCAGATGGACAAAATCATGTGCACTGCAGATGGGGCAGATGTAACAGGTGCAGCTAGAATTAAATTTGGGTGAGTTATTTTGTTTCTGCGCAGGGAAAATACTGACTGCTTTATATTTACACTGCAATATAGATCTCACTTTGAAGAAAACCCCCACCCAAATCTAACTCTCGCTGCACATGTTACATCTGCCCCACCTGCAGTGCACATGGTTTTGTCTATTTGAGAAGGAATTTGCCTCTAAGAGTGAACTAGAATAAGGCCCTTTGTTTGAAACGGGATGCAGTTAATATCCCGGCGGTCGGGATCCCGGCGTTCAGAATCCCGACGCCGGAATCCCGACCGCCGAAATACCGACACATTCTCCCTCCGTGGGTGTCCACGACACCCCTGGAGGGAGAATAAATTAGTGTGCCGAGCGTAGCAAGGCACCGGGCCCGCTGCGTAGCGAGCGCAGCGAGCCCGCAAGGGGGGGCGATCCACGTCCCCCCCTTGTCGGCATTTCGGCTGTCGGGATTCCGGCGTCGGGATTCTGAACGCCGGGATCCCGACCGCCGGGATTCAGTACTGAATCCGTTTGAAACATAACAGGAGCTGATTGGCTGGTATTTTTTATCTCTCTCCAAGGCTTAGTGAATGGACTCACTCTTAAATCTTCAGCTTCAAAATGTAAGCTAGAAATTAGCCTTTTCTTTAAACGGACTTAACAACATACTCACAGTGCGATTGGAGCTTCCAATTTTAACTATATATAGTCAAAATCTGAAGAAAAGTTCACTAAAAACGTAATATATATATTACATATAAAAATTGCGATGCCGGTGCCCGACCGGAAGAATTGGCAACACAAGAGAAAATAGACTGTGCAGGCAAACCAATTTGGTACTTGTGTATTTGCAGGGCGCCCACTTAACTATTTGCTTAATGGGCTATTCTGCATAGTGAAATCGCGTCGCATGCAATTTTCCTTCCTTAATTTTTAGTGCACCCCTGCCCGCGGATCGCATCGCATGCCATTTGCGGTGCGATGCGATTTTTTATTGTATAAGCACCCATGCGATGAGATGTGATGGTACTTCATTTTAAAAGCACCCATGCACACCCCCACTGTCCACGTCGCCACAAAGTGTGGTGAGGGGACGCGGTTACGAGTCCTCCCAAACATTTCATACCCCCACTATCCACGTCGGCGTGGAGTTAATTTTATAAAGTGTGGCGAGGGCAGCGAGCCCTGCGAGGGGACGCGGATTACATTACATGAATTCTGCAACCATCCATGGCAATTGGAACGATGGCCATCCCTACTTACAGCTCACATTGGGGCAGATGTTCTAAGCCTGTACTTTAGATAAATGTAAGTGTGATAAGGAGAGATAAACGTCCAGCAAATCAGCTCCTTACTGACTTTTTTCAAACACAGCCTGTAACATGGCAGTTAGCAGTAGGGATGGCCATCGACTATCGATGTTCCCAAAACATCGATGGTCGGGACCTAGTGCTCGATGTTTTGGGCATCGATAGGCGAGGGTCGAATAGTTTGATGCCATCGATGGATGGCATCCGATGTCGATATATATATAATTTTTTTACCCTGCTGTCCAGCTGCACGGCTACTCCGAGTCCTGGAGTGTGACTCACTTTCTGAATTACAATTATGTTGTCATCATGCGGCGCAGCCACAGCGGCACTGGCCTGGGAGACTCGGGACTGTCTCTTGACTTGAACAAACAAAGTTGTTTGTGCGCATGTGCCCACTGGTGGCGGGGGTGGCCTGGTCTGCCTGGTGACATCTCTCAGACAGTGCAGCCCGGGGAAGCAGACGTTGCACCACTCCCCCGGAAACAAGACAGGCCAGGCAGCCGAGCCGGCCGGTCTCGATGGTGCCCATCGTCTACTGTTTGCGCATGCGCAGTGGAAGGCCGGGCGGCCGCCGGGAGGTGCGTGCATGCGTGATAGAACCACTAACTAACCTGACGCGCTGGATATAATGTGTTTTCTGCGCATGCGTGTGCGCCATGCGCAGAAGAAACATTATTATCCAGCGCGTCAGGTATAGTTCTATCGCGCATGCTGGCCAGTGTTTTCAAAGTTAGAAGCGCTTCCCGCGCCGCCCCACGGCGGTAGCGCAGTATTTTCACTACGCTGCAGGGACCCCGGCAACTCATAATCAGCGCCGCAGGGACCTCCAGGCTCTCCCGAGTCCCTGACCACAGGTACCCCCGCGCCGCACGGACCCCCCTGCCAGCTCCCCGCTGCACCCACAAGCAGTGGGGAGCTGGCGAAGAAACAACAGCTCCCTGCCACCGCGGGGGCTGCGGCCCTTTAGTTACGTCACTGCCCCACTTTAAAGTTCACCTTAAAGCACTTCCCTTCACATGATTGCAAAATTCAGCATCGGAACAGCAATGTAACTTGTGATGGAAGAAACAATGAGGCCAACTGTCACATTGAAGGAGCTACAGAGTTTAGTATCTGATACTATAGTAAAAGTGCACCAACCAAGTATGTCCAGAGCTCCGCATAGAACCTTCCTGTATGGCTAGTAAGAAATTATTACTGAAGAAAGCATCAATGTGAAATATAAACAAACACCATACCAACAAGGAGGTATGTATGGGGTGGCAACTTCATGTAGTGGAAATGGTTTCCTCAGCTGCATCAAGTTTAAGGACCTATGGATGGTGCAAATACATGGATATACTGTAGAAAACTAAAGCTTGGGAGACAGTTTACTTTTAAGTAGGACAATAAACCACAGCACAAGGCCAAAGCAACATATGTGTAGTTAAACAACAAATATTGAAGGTGAGTGTTCTACATGTGCCAAGTCAAAGTCCAAGCTGTTTATTTATGAAGCATTTGGCTGTAAAACCTGGCCCTTCTAATCATGTTTATGCCCCCAATTTAAAAGGGCGTGAGTTGGACATTTCATTGTGGCCCCAAACCCTACAAAATGCCAAGATTACCAGCATTGTTAGACAAGGAGTGAGCGGCGCCAGGGTGATGTTATTCCCACTGTCATTCCCCCATTCTGCTGCCCGTCCCTCATTCTTGAACCACCTGGACCATGACTACTGCTGGAATGTATGTTGGCAGCAGTGAGCTGGGGGGCAAATCCATTGGGAGACTTGAATAATCTTCTTGGAGACCAGTATTGCCACACGATTCTTCGGGAGCCTTCTGGTTATTCCAGAAGATTAAGCAAGTATGGAATGAATATTTAAGCAAGCAGCATTTTTGAGTTTTCATTTTTTGTTTAAAAAAAAAACTGGAAACAAATATAAATAACAAGCTTGAAAACTTAAGGTGCGTACACACAGGGCGATATATCGCCCGGCGATATATTGCCGGGTGATATATCAGCGAGCGATATATCATGCCCCCTTTTCATCGGCGACCAGAGATCGTCGCTGATGAAAAGAAACCTCTGCCAGCGGTGCCGCAGAGGTAATGGGGGTAACGGGGCTGAAAATGGGAGCATGCACCCGCCGGGGGCACACTCCCATCACTGGCAATATGGTCGCCAGCGATATCAGTCCCTATCGCTGCCGTGTGTACACGGCTTTACACTAATAGCCATAAAGGGTCACAATAAAACCACTGCCTTTAACAAACTGTCTGGAGGGTGCGCCTTTGTTTATCACCTAGGGGGTTTAAAATTGGAGACAAATTATGCATTTTTATCTCTATTAAGCCAATAATACAACACATTGGGTAGATGTATGAAGCAGTGATAAGGAAGAAGTGAGCCAGAGGAGAAGTGGGCCATGGCAACCAATCAGCACTGAAGTAACATAAATAATTGGAATAATATAAAATTAGACAGAGCGGCTGATTGGGTACCATGGGCCACGTCTCCTCCGGATCACTTCTCCTTCTTTATCACTGCTTCTTACATCTACACAATGTGTCATACGTATTATTGGCTTTTTAGGAGGCTGAATACTTTTGCAAATCACAGTTTCTCTTTTCCTATAAACTGCAATATTGTAATCAGCCTAAACTCTTAATAGAGATAAAAATGCATCATTTTTCTCCAATTTTATACCCCCTAGATGATGAACAAAGGCCCACGGCCTCCAGACTTGTTTGTCATTTTGGTAGTAAGGCCTACTTGGCAGGACGTCTAGTTCCCGGGATCAAAGGAAACAATATCAACAGCTCTTTAATTAATATATATCCCAGAAGGACATCTTAATTACTGGAGTGTGAAATAGCTCAAACTTCTTAATAGGAACTTGCATTGTACTAGGGTCACATGATCAGGGCACGCTGGTGGTGAATGGGATTATTAATAGAAGTTTGCAGAAAATAAAAGAGTCTGTTTAGTTATTGTGTGGGATCAGTTAGTGTGCTGCTAAATATAGAGCCTGTGACGCACAGCAGTTAAACAGTAGTTAAAAAATGAATAGACGTTAAGGTTTTTGTAACGTGTCTGCCCAAATTATTGATAGAACATTTTCCCAAAGATAGTAAATGATTGACTTAGGTTAGGAGTTGGTGGGAGAACTATTTTAAATGTAAGTGTCTAATGACCTGAATGAACCATGAGTTTGTTAAGGATGGATTTGTCTCTCAAAAATAGGGTCAGTAAGTGCACAGCATTAAGTAGGAGAATGATGAAGAGGGGGATTCACAGCACAGAATACAGGGAGAGGCAGATGTTGTAACAATTACTCAAGTATACAATGAGTACACTGCACCCATTCACCTTTCCCCTAATTCTACAGTAATTTCTGTTCTCAGCATACTGTAATTAACAATATTTATTGACCTACACAACCTTACAGTGCTACAGCTATCAGATCTGCTGGTGCTCAGGGCAAAGAAAAACCTTTATAGTTCCAGGTAAATTAGACTATGAGGCTCCAGGTAATTGAATCATGTCTACCACTGGGTAAATCTGAGCCTCTGTACCTCTGGGTAAGTGAACAATGCTGTACCCCAGGACGGGATGTGGTCAGGATGCCGGCGTTCAGTATACCGATGCCAGAATCCCGACTGCCATCAGAAGACTGGTGCCAGACCGCAAAACGGATCAGGAGGCCGATGACATAATACCGAGATCCAGTTTGGTAAGTATGTTGGGAGAGGTAGTGGGCAGCTAGGGAGGGGGTAGGATTTGGCAATAGTAAGAAGATTATGGTTATGCTGCCATTAGAGGGATTTTGGTTCGGCTGCACCAGACTGTTGGAGGGGAGGGTTACAATTAGGCTGCAGAAAGGTAAGGTTAGGGGGTGGCAGGGGGATGGTAAGTACACTTCCATAACCCCCCATTGGGATGCTGGTTTCGGTATTCTGATTTTCAGCATCTTGACCTGTATGTATCCCCAGGATAAATCCAAACATTTGCTTCTATGAGTAAATTAAATCTTTGTATGCCTGGGAAAATGATATCTGGATTTCTGAATAAACACGTATATAAAAAACCTGCCTGATGGTTGAACTTGTGTTGTCAGAGAGTCAACCTCAGGAGCTGGCTTGTAAAGGCATCTAGGACTGGAACTGGATGCAGGTAGGAGTTGGCTGGAACCAATGGATGTACTGGATCTGGCTAGAACCAGAGGAATGCTATGAGCATTTTTTGCACCGATGGTGATTGATATCGATGGAGTACTCTGAATGGTCACTGGTAGAAGCTGGTGGAACTTGGGTATGAGAAGACAGGTAGTGAACAGTGAATGCTGGAACCAGAAGTGATCCGATGGTGAACCAATGCTAATCGGGAGTGCTTGGAAGACTCTATATAGACTGCTTAGAGTCTATCAGGAATCTTTGGTGTATCAATGGAGACTAATGTGAGACGGAGGTGATTAATGCAATAGGTATAGCTTGGAAGCTGACGATAACACAGGAGATCGCTGGGACTGATGGAGCAGATGCAGTATAACTGCTAGGAGTCAGGCTGTGCTGCAAATGACAAAGCACTTGGTCTGGAGATTGAATATCACAGGAGCAGATGCTACTAGGCTGTAGATACCATTGCAATGATGATTCCTAGGCCTTCTCCCAGCATCCTTATAGGGATAAGGTGTTGTTGATTGGCTGGAGAGAAGTGATGTAAGCAATGAGTTTCCTGGGTTGGCTGCTGAATGTCATGCAGGCAAGACGGCAGCTTCTATGGTTGGAAAATTGGAGGGAAGCTCGGTGTGCAAGTTGCTTGGCTGCAGCCCAGGGCCGGCGCTATCAGCTCAGCACAGCCTGCAAAGCAGGTAGGCTCCGGCCCTGCGAGGCACTCCATGTCCACTGACTCTCTGAGCTCTGACACTGCTGCTTCCGTGTGCCGCAGCCTGCGCCTGTAAAAAAAATATGACAGGCACCGGCAGCGAGCTCAGCACACCGCACAGGCAGCACAGCGGTGCCCTCTCAGTATACTGTACTGTGGGGAGGAGGCAGGTGCAGAAAGGGACTCCTTGCAGATGCAGACAGACACATTGGATGCTGGAGGACCTGAGTGCCAAGGAAGAAGGTGACTAACCACTAGGGAAGGGGGCAGGCTGTGCATTGTAGAGAATGAGGGGGCATTCTGTATAGGGGTAACTACTCTGGGTATTCTGTATAAGGGTAACTACTCTGGGCATTCTGTATATGGGGAACTACTCTGGGCATTCTGTATATGGGGAACTACTCTGGGCATTCTGTATACGAGATAGATTGTAAGCTTGCAGCAGGGCCCTCCTTCCTCCAAGTCGGTCTGTTGTTACAGTTTGTTCCATAACGGTCTATAATTGTAAAGCGCAACAAAATCTTCTGCGCTATATAAGAAACTGTAAATAATCTGGGCATTATGTATAAGCGCCACAAATCTGCGCATTGTGTAAGGGACACTACTCTGGGCAGTATGTAAGGGGCACTACTCTGTGTATTATGTGTATGTGGCACTAATCTGGGTATTGCATGTAAGCATCACTACGCCGGGCATTATGTGTACGGGAAGGTATGGAAGGGCGCAAATTTATAATTTGCAGGGGGACGCCCAACACCCTAACACCGGACCTGCAGCGTGTGACTTTGGTAATGGAGATGAATACTGTGGAATATTGTCAGAGGTAGTGGAGTGCAACTTAGCGGTTAGCACCAGTGTAACATGATCAGCGCTGACAGATGTCCGTGGGAGATGCCGGAAACGCACCAAGGCCTTGGAAGCCTGTTTAAAACACAATGATCTATAGCAAGCCTAGAGAAATGCTTAGAAGGTAAGAAAGTTTTTCTCAGACACCGGATCATGGCACCTCCTAGCTCAGAGTAAATGAACGCTGTAGCTCTGTATGTGGATTTCCCCATGCTGTAATGGGATGACCTGGGTTGCCTGTTTACACTGCCTTTTAACCCTAGTCCTTCGGGGACCAACCCTGCAAGGAACAACCCTACAAGGTCAATGGACCTGGGTTAAGTTGTCATGACAGATGCTTTCTCTGAAACATATTCATCTTGTGCTGAATGAATGAATGGAGACGTTGTGTAATAAATGGTGCACACGGTGTATGCACTATTTTCCGAATTGATTTTGCTTATAGAAGCAAAATAGAATCAAAATAATCGAATGCACATCGAATGCTTTTTAGCAGCATTTGATGCAGAGTCAATCTTAATGCGCGTTCACACTTAGTGGACATTGAAAAGAAAAATAGTCTTGCCAGCCAAGAATATATAGTAGAAATAATATATAGTAGAAAGTTAGATATGCTATGCCTGCATCATTTTAATTAATCATCTTGTCCATTTGTACAGTAAACGCTGACTTTATTTTCTGCATATCAGCATACTGTGTGCCATGACCACCAGTATTTCCTAGCCAATAGCATCTGGCTGGCACATTCTTCATTATCAATTGCCAGCTCACCACAGCTTGACGATATACACACACTTGATTGCAGATTGGAAAGAGCAGCAAGTTTGTTGATCACCCTCATTTTATTGGTTTATACGGTTTAATGATTTGCTAACAAACTTGGTCACCTTATCAAAAGTGTGCAACAGTTTACATATGTCCTCCATCAGTTTGGGCGTAAGTGGAAAAAGGCATTTCCAGCAACTTTTGGATGTAACATTATATAGTGATTGTTTAGGGTTAAAAAATGTATAGTACAGATTCCCTGACAGGATGCAAGAACAAGAGATGTGGCAACGAGAGTGACCAATCAGAGGCGGAACTAGTGACTGGTGGGCCCAGGTGCAACAATATGCTTTGGGCCTCAATCCCGAATTAGAGACTCTGCACGTGTGCCCAGAGGAACAGAATCACCTTAGGGTACCAGTATTTATGTACCATTTGACTTAAGACTATTAGCAGGCTTAACAGCAGCAGGTAGGGTTATGGTTAGGCACTGGGGTGGTTAGGCTGTGAGAGAGGAGGTTTAGACTGTGGAAGGGTATGGTAAGGCTTTAGTGGGGTACGGGTTAGGCACTAGGGGGATTAGGCTGTGGGAGAGGAGGCTTAGCAGCAGAAGGGTTAGAGTTGGCTGTAGGGGGGTTATGGATAGGCACTGGGGCAGTTAGGATGTGAGAGAGGAGGGTTAGGGTGTGGAAGGGTATGGTAAGGCTTGAGGGGGTTAAGGTTAGGCTGCAGGAGGGGAAGTTTAGACTGTGGGGGGAAGTGAGGGTTCTATAGAGCTGTATGAGAAGTAGACCCTGCTTGAGGGGACCAGAGCAAGTTAACCCATGGGGGACCTCAGAGTGCCAGAGAAAGGATTATTTATGTATTATATTTCATGTCTATTTCATTTAAATTGATAACAAAAAAGTTTCTTGCTTACTTTTTTCGTTGATCTGCGCTGGCTGCACACAGCATAGTGATTTCATCTTGATAATCTGTCCTCTTCCGATTCCCGACTTTATGGCCCAGTCTGCTATATCCCCCACAACAGCTCCGCTCTCCAGTATGTAGTACTGAGTGCCTGCATACAGTAGATCTTCTAAAGGAGATCGGGGTGACCGCTGGTGACGGCAGTACAGCGCAGCAGTACTACCGTCTCAGCGCAGCAGTACTGCGCCATCCCAGAGCTGCAGAACGGTGTTTCAAATTGGATCTGCGGTGGCAGAAGGGGGATTGCGGGGGAGAGTTTGCAGACAGGGGGGTCCAGGGTACTTACCCTGTATAACCTTTCCTAAATCCGGCCTCGCCCCAGCATACTGTAAGCACCGAGCCCCACCGGACACCACTCAGCAGCCAGCGCTACAACAGAGCCAGTGCATGCTGGCATAGAGCATAGCAAGCACCTGAGACAGTGCCGCGTCATTGCCGTCAATCAGGAGCAGCCGGTCCATGAACTCCTATTGGCTAGCTCCTGCTGCGTTTTATAACTGAGCTGAACTGGCATCTGTGGTTGTGACCTTGCGCGTAAGGTGGAGTGGCGGAGCGGGGTCCCGCGGCAATGAAAGGGCTGACAGCCGTGAACATTAATAGTACTTATGATAACATCCACTGCTGTAGGCCCTTTCATTACCGTGGGCCCCGGTGCAATGCACCGGCTGCACCGCCGGTAGTTTCGCCCCTGTGACCAATACTGCAGTAGAGTTACGTACAAATGTTTTAACATGTTTTAAGCCATTTTCTTATTATTCTAATAGAGTCCTCACATATTTAACAATATGCCCCTTTATATGCCTCGGAGTCTCCTAATGCCCCTTTATATACCTCATAACCCCCTGTTAGGGCTCTGGGGGTTTCCCTGAACACTACCCTAACTCCGTTGCCTCTAACTGGAATTGACGGACGTGTGCAGAGCTAGGCTTCACCAATAATAGCTGCGTTCGAAGGAGCTGGTTAGTCCGGCTCCAACCCTGATGCCACCAGGTCTTACGTGTTACAACGCGTCCGTCAAGGCAGGGAGACAGCAAGGGGAAAAGATAACTAAAGCCCCACAGGAAACCCCAGAAGCCCCAGGGATGTAACAATACCGAGGAGATGACACACTACAAAATGGACACACTGGTGACCAAGATGCACGGGATGACCAATAACTAAATATAAATGCAACAGTGCACAGGCTGACACCAGTAAAGAAATATAACAGGCAAATAGAGGACACTGCAAGGTGAACCCCTGACTTAGCTACAGGAACGCTGGAGCACGCTGTGAAGACTCAAGGCAGCCGGACGAGGCAGGACTGACGTCCAGGAACCAGGAACACTTCAAACACATTGACAAGCAGGATCAGATGCTATAACCAGTGTCTGTTCCCAGCAGACGCCGGCTACTTATTCAAAGCTGGTGCCCCGGCGGCCGTGTCGTCAGCCGCTGGTGCAGGGAGCCGCTGGGCGGAAGTTCAGGGACGTTGCCGAGCAACGCCCCAACGCCCCAACGCCCGGCCAGTGATAGTGGCTCGTGCCGTTGCCCGGTAACATCCCCGACGCTCCCCGCCGTGTCACATCTGCCGCCCGTCTGGGATTCTCTGGCACCCAGGCGGCGCCTAACACCCCCATACGCTTAAGTACTCCGACCCAACTTCTCCCGGCAGAGAGGGGGCGCAGCTGGAGGAGACTGCACACGGGCCTTCTCTTCTCTTAAAACGCCCATGGAAGGAGGGCCATTCTTTGAAGTTTATTTATGTTCCATGTACTGTAATTGGCCTGGGGGTCATTCAGACCTGCACCTTTAGCCAATTTCTCCCTTGCCAAGGAGCTCGCAGTCTAAATGATTTCATGGTCGTGCCCACAAGAATGGTGGGTGCGTCCATAGAAAAGCTGAGTGGGTCCGAACAAATGCAGATGTACCTTTGCCTGCTCAGAGACTGCCCTGATTTCGCTTGCATACATTCAGACGCTGAGTGACTTCTGGGTCACGCAGCAGCTGTGAGCATTGGGGAGAGGAGGGAAAATCTTTGATGGTAAGCCACAATTGAAGGATTTCTCATCTGTGCGGGCACTAGCAAATGGATGTGTACCTGTTCACAGGGGGTGGGGGGCTGCATTTGGCTTGACGGCGTTAACCTGCTCTCTGAGTTCCGAACACACGCCGCCCAGCGAGCAGGTCTGAATAGGCCCGCAATTCTAAAGGAAGCATTGGTAATCTGCAATTTATTCAGCAGATTGGGAGCAATTCTCTAATTAATTCACAGATTGGTTAAATTAAACCAATGCATTGATTGCATCTACTGGCTCAACCCTTATTTATGCAATGTGACAGAAAACTAACTTATTTTGATGGAATAATAATTCAAAACAGTATGTGTAGTTTTGTAATACAGATTCTGGAGCTGAAGCAATCTGGCAATAATTTAATGCTTTGATTCCAACCTTATATAACACAGTTTTATTGTAAGCACTCAATTTCGGGTCAAAGTGATTTTCCGCCTCTGATAATGATTGACAATTCCAACTCTGTATTTCATTCAACACTGGCTTGCAATAACTTGTTATGGAACAAGAAGAGGGTATTTTAAAGCAAAACTATCAGACCTTTTCTCACAGTTAAAATGCATTCTAAAGAATTCTGCCAGCTAAATATAACTACAGATGTCCGAAGTCCAAAGTTTAAGTTGAATACAAACACAAGCCATTAGCTAGCTACTAATTGCCATTCACAAGCTAGACAAAAACAATGGGATAAGCTGAATATCCTCTTTTCCAGTGTTCTTCCCAGATAATTTGCCATCCAGGTAGCATTAAGAAGTAGCCAAGTAAGGGCTATGGGCCTTATTCTGGTTCACTCCTTCAGGCAAATTCCTTCTTAGATGGACAAAACCATGTGCACTGCAGGCACTGTGCAGAGATAATTAGATTTTTTTTTTTTTGTTTCTGTGCAGGGAAATACTGACTGCTTTATTTTTACACTGCAACATAGATCTCACTTTGAATTAAAACCCCACCCAAATCTAATAAACGGTATGCAGTATTGCATTTTTTTTACCGTTTTAAAATGGCTACAGCTGTAGTGTGAACGCTCCATTGTCAATTTACCGGTTACAGAATAACGGTATTTTGAAACGTGTTAAAAGCAGGATCCTACACGTTTCTGAGCCGTTTTCCCTGCAGTCTGAAGCGCTCAGAAACGGTATTTGCTACTAATGATAACCACACACGGTTGAACATACTGTATATAGTAGTTTTATCAAGGAACCCAGAGACAAGCTGAAGGCATCATCCCATCAGTTACAATCCCAGTAGCAGCATCCAGATAGTACAAATTGTGATATATCCCTAGATATTCAAGTTAGGTTTAAGCATTAGGGGTAAGGTTTAGGCTGCAGGAGCGATGGGTTAGGTTTACAATACTTCCCAAAATGTTGTTAAGGTCGGGAACCATCAGGATGGTCACCTTCAGGATATGTACCTGCCACCCTTAGACACCATTATGCCCAATGAGACACAATGCATGTTTGCACTCCCGTACCCTACAAAGTTCCCACCATCAAGTGTGATACAATTGGTAAACTGTCATTTACCTCATATGACCAGATGAGTCAATTGTCCCTACAGTTCATGAATCCTGATGCATTTAGATTGCCATGAAGAACAAAGTGATTAGTAAGTTACATACAGGGGTTAAAGTGAGGGGGAACGGGGTGGAACCGAGTTCCACCACCTCTAATGGTGAGGTGCAAAATTTTAACCTCCACATTGGCCCTGCACAGTAATTCTCACAGAAAAGTATTCTAGTGTGCAGGGGGATCCCAAAAAGCATACCACTGGCCCTGTGTCTGAGGCGAAGGGGTTTAATTAGGTGGCATAGAGAAATGAGTTCCCCCACCTCTGCATGACCATTTTATGCCCTGGTTACATATGACAAGCCTCAGCGTAATTACCCCAATAGAGGAAACAAAACAGTGGGTCTCAGGCATGGTAGCTAAAGTAATATATTACAGGCCAGTCAGAATATGCATAGATCCCATGTACCTCAACAAAGCCCATAGAGAATGGTTAAGCAGGTTATGGCTGAACGCCCTGAATGCTAATTGCAGATTTTGTCAGATAACTCTGGACAAAGAGTCATAATAGGCTCACTAGATTCATGAAAGCCATTGGAAACAATATGCCTTACTGTATTACTTATGGCATCAGGATATGGTGGCAGCAACAAGACCAGGCTGCAGAAATTAAATCTAAGGTTTGCTAATCCTCCAGTACTTCAGTATTGTAATAGGCACATACTACTGGGGATCTTTGCAGATGCCTCACAACACGGCCCCTAAATGTGTCACGCCTGAGGCTTTTACTTGGTCTGGGGCTGGAACCTTGAGAAAGCTTGGCTTATAGATAAACTTACTCACCACAGGGAGTGAGGTAGAGTGCAGGGCCCAAAGGTGTGAAGACGGAGTCCAGAAGAGATAAGTTTGATTATAACATATTTATTGGAAGATAAATGCAAAATTATGAATCAGTGGAAACTGATTAATAACTGAGACCAGAATGGAACAGGTGGAGTTCTTGGAATCGATTGAAACTGAAGAGTAATGGAGACCGGACTGGACCAGTAGAGTGTTTGGAATTGGCTGTAACCGAATGGTAATGGTGACCGGACTAGTACTGGATATGAGCTGCAGTTGGCTGGAAGAAAATGGAGGACTGGAATCAACTGTAACAGAAGGGAAACTGAAAATTCTGGGATGGGGTACTAAGAGTCTCTTGTATGGTATATCAATGGAATATCAGATATGGAGAGAACACTGGAGGTAAGTATATGAGCAGTGAAGGTTTGAGGCAGATGATCTGATGATGATATGATGTTTGACCGATGGTGATCTGCGATGATTGGGAGATTTAATATAGACCACTCAGAATAGTTAGGAAACTTACTGGAGACTAAGGTGGTCAGCTGGAACTGATAGAGTATCGATAGTGAATTTATGGTAATATGATGCTGATTCGATGGTTGGATGAAACGCACGGGGAGCAGCTAAGAAGCTAGTAGGAGTCAAGGAGATTGTCTGAAACTGATGGAGTTTCAATGGTTAGTCAATGGTGATTCGATGTTGGATTTGTAGAAACTTGAGAACCCACAGGGAGTAGCTTGGAAGCTAGGCAGAGTCTCTGGAGATCAGCTGGAATCGATGGTACCTTGATGGTGAGTCGATGGTCACCGGTGGTATACGATCACTCACCAGGAATTAGCTAGATTACTTGGAAGCAAGTGAAGGCATCAGTAGTCACCGATGGTAGTCGATGATGGTGAAAGCATGAGTACCTGGAAACAGTTGGAACTGAAGAGGTTAATACCAGTGAACACTGATGGGGGCCAGAATGTGCATCAGGATGGTAATTACTGTAGCTCAGAGTCTGTGAATTGAAGGATTTCCACAGGAACAGATACACAGGTTGCAGCTAGGCTGTAGACTTCATTGAACTGGCAAGTTAGTAAAGCTTACTTTAAACAGCATACTTATAGTGTCTCTTGACAGCTTATAGGCTGTAGTGGAATCATGTCATGATTGGAGTTGCAGAGTTGGCTGCAGAGTGTCATGTGACAGAGATCAAGATGGTTGTTTTGACCAGGCCGATAACTCCTGGTAAAGGAGGCTAGCTGCACTTTTAATTGCGCATAAGAGTTCCTACCCACCTACTTGTATGTCATGATTGGAGCTGCAGAGTTGACTGCAGAGTGTCATGTGACAGAGACCAAGATGGCTACACCCATATCTGTGTACTGGAGGTAAATCTTGTGTGGTAGTCACAGGCCTGTGGCCTGTAAGTTCAGTAGAGAATCCAAACATTGTGGAGTACTGAGACAGCAGGTTGCTGGCAGTAAAGAGGTGTACAGGACTGCAGCAGAATGGAAGAGGCTGGAGACTGCAAGAAGCACCAGCCAGATGCTGGTGAATACAGTGAAATTGCCACTTCCTTGAAGTGTCCTTGCCATGCCATAAGAGGGGAGGTAAGACCGTCACAGTGCAGGCTGTGCCTTAAATTCAATGGGGGCGGTTCATCACCCTGGTTAGAAGTTGGGGCGTTCTAGTTGTCGTCATACCACATAAATAAATATCTTTGACCTTTTAATTTATGCAGTTGTTGTCCATGTGATTATCTTTAGATAAGGTGTCCATGTGATTCATTTCTAGGGGTAATTTAGAGTTAAGTTAAGGTAAATGTCAATCATGATAATTCAATAGGCGCCTTACAGCAAGTAGGGAGGCCAATCTCTGGGCATTTTTTTTAAACAACTGTCAAACCCGGCCCCTCTTCTAAAAGATTGGTATCCTTTCACCACTCTCCAACACAAGAACCTTCCAGCAGTGCCTCCAGAAGTTCAACCAACCCCTTCATGGCTGACCCAGAACTCATTCACTCACAGGAGTCAACATCTGAAGGGCCCATGGCCATACCTTCAGATTCAAGACCATCACACGACTTATCTAAACGGTCAGGTTAAAACTCATCAACCAAGACACTTTCCATAACTGCAAGGTCTGGTTGGGCAACCAAGCATAACCCTAAATTCAGGTCTATGTAACTTCGTGGTAATTATTATATGACTATCTTTTTCTCTCTTCCACTACATGCTGCCCCTTCCCACCCTTCTACCTCTATAGGCATTATCTATCATTTACATCTTGAAAGGAAGGATGTTGATGTATGACCTGCCAGGAGCGGGCAGTATGTAACATCTATTGCCAGGCATGCTGGGAGGTCCTTATGCTGAGTAAATACTCCTGTGCAGGTATGTGTTAATTGAGTCCTGGAAGTTTAAAAATCATTATGGTCATTGCTGGTGAAAGTTTCAGCTAATGTGGTCTCTAGATTTGCAAAGTATTTGGGGCTTAATTCACCATGGAACGCTAAATTGAGAAATCGCAATCTGGTCAATTGTCGAATTACTTTGCATTCACAGTGTTTGCATTTTGCATGTCCACCAACAATTAGTGAATTATTCTGCATATGAACTCTGTTTTAATGCAATCACATATTGATTGACAGGAAGCCAGCGTTTAAACGACAAAACATGACGTTTTTTGAGTGTGTTTGTACAAAGGCAGACATTCCAAATTTAAATATTTCAGAACTAGAGCGCTAATTAAAGACTATGCAGCTAGGATTGTATAAAAAGTGAGGTTGTCAACCACCATAGAAAATACATGCAAGAAAAAAAGATTTATCCAACCCAAAGCGCTATCTCTTGTTTAATACACTTAAAAAAATTTAATAAATGAATACATAACTCAGTTAATATGAATTCACTGAATCATTGATCCAAAAGTCCAGATTTATCTGTAAAGAAACTCTCCAATCTTAACTCAAACCAGGATAATTCCAGAGTGGGACGAGAAGAGAAAAGAAGGGAAAATAAGGGAAAAGAAGAGATACAATTGGTGCAATACTTCCAAAACAATACATGATTTTTATTTTCTAAAAATGCACTCACAAACAAGTGAATAGACTAGAATAGAATAAACTTTATTGGCCATGTGTGCTTGGGCACACTAGGAATTTTTTGTGGATTTCAATGCAGCATCAAGCAGGGATGAAGGGGGGGGGGGTCACATTACATATGTTACATTGGGACATTAAATGCAGGGGGAACATGCTCGCCGAGCTGCGCGGCGCCTAGGCAGCCATCAACGGTGCCACTGGTCATTGCAGCAGCCAGGTGGGTAACAATATAAGCAGGGACAGTACAGTTTTCACATGGGGACACATACCCGCCGAGCTGCACAGTGCCTAGGCAGCCATTCAGCGGCACCATTGGTCTTTGTAGCAGCCAGGTGGGAACAATATAAGCAGGGGCAGTACAGTTATCGCACAGGGAACACATTCCCGCCAAGTTGCACAGCACCTAGTCAGCCATCAGCGGCGCCACTGGTTGTGGCAGCAGCCAGGTGGGTAACAGTATGAGCACAGTATGAGGTAACAGTGGGAGCAAAGACAGCACAGTTGTAACAGAGACAGTACAGTTATCACAAAGAGGACACGGTATACATATGGCTGAGTGCACAGTTCCTAGGCAGCCATTGCGGCACCATCTTGCATCTTCCTGTAGGGAGAGCCATGGGTAGCGTGGGTGGTGGTAGTGGTGGTGGTTGCGGCGGCGGCGGTGGGGGGGAGGGGAAGAGAGAGTCACTGAGGCCTGTGCAGAGATACTAAGGCCTGGTGCTGGAGTAGGTGGGGGGTTGGGGAGAGAGTATTGTGAAGATTGTATAGCGTAATTGTTTCCAAATAGGCAAATACTACTGGGCACTCCACTTTGTTTGGCAGAATAAGAACACCGAATCTGCAATTAGAAAACCTCCAAACCAAACTCCCAACCAGAGTTTTTTAATGATGGGGTTGGTTGGAGAAGAAACAAAAACAATTGGTGCAGTATTTCTCAATCAAAAAAGGTATTTAATTGATTAAAAACACAAACATATGGTAAAAGATAAAGCATTATACTAGTCCAATATGGCAAGTGCTGCTGGGCTCACATAAACGTAATCCTCTCACCCACAATGTTTTAGGGGAGGTCCAGGGAGTCCAAGTACCGGCTCAAGGTTCCCGGTTCTCCTTTCAGGAGGCAGCAGTCACGTCCACGTCAGAACAGCACACTAAGTGTATTGCACCAATTGTATATCTTCTTTTCCCCAAAGGCAGACATACAAAGGCATTTTTTGACCACTTTCAGCCTGTTGCTTTAGCAGAATTGTGGATGCCTTTGACTGGTACAAATGAAAAGTACTCTTCAAAGTACATTATACATTTAAATAGCTTTTAAGCAGAAGTGTTTTTGATACAGTTGGTGGGTTTGTGGAATGACCATGATCATTTGCGGAAACAAAATAAATAAAAATGACTATGCATGTCGCTACAGAGGGGGTGCATTGTTCTCCCTCTATACTTGTATTAGGGACCTTGATAACTAGTACCTGCCCCTGCCCCCCTCCCCCTTAGCACCCCTGAATGGGCAGATTATATAAAGTTGTATAACATCTGTTATAAAAGTATCTAGTTTAGCAGCAACAACTGTCCAACAAGTAACATGTAATTTTTTTTCATGCCTGGCCATGTAGAATAACCTAATTATGAGTCAGTCTAATAACAAGGTGTAAGTAAAATTTCTATCTCCTGGAGTTGGCTTTTATTGATACAACAATGATGCACCCTAAAGGGTTAGCAAGAAAGGTGTGATTCCAACACACTGTGAAAGGGTGCGGTTCATTAAGCATCTATACATATATGTAAGCACATATATGTGTGAAAGACCGCATTAAGGATTACTTCAATTTATAATAAACAACTTCAAATCTGTTGAAGAAGCTTTATTAGCAGCAGTCCCTCTGGACACACACACATTTGGGTTCATTTTTTGTGTTTGTGTGAGAGCCAAATTAGCCTACCAATAATTAACAAAATGAAAACAGACTCCTGGTAAAAATTGAAACCATGACCTGAGAGACCCACATGCTGTAAAAATGGCATCCCAGTCTGCGGCATTATGCTTCTGTAAGCCCCAGGAGTGAACCAGCGCACACAGGGTTAACCCTGTGTGCAGCCAGTGACTGACCGGCCAGGAGGGCTCCTAATTGGAGGGGAGAAGGAGGAAGAGGAGGCCCGGAAGGAGTGAGGAGGGGCCAGCCCAGGGAAAGGGACGGGTGCCCCGGCGTGAAGGGAGGAAAGAAAGGAGAGGAGAACGGCAGCGAGCGTCTAGCGGTGCAGAGAGAAGCGCCCGCCGCTGCCAGAGTAGATATCCGGAGAAGCGGGCGACGTCAGCGGTGACCCCCGCCGACCTCCGGGCGCAGAGAGGAGACGCGGCGCATCTGGACTGCCGCAGACGGGCAGCCCGTGACAGCGCGGGAGACGGTGACCCCCGCTGACCTTAGAGAGGAGGAGGGCGCAGACACGGGGCTTTTGTAAACTGCCGCGGCGAGCCCTGACAGCGTGCGCGGGGAGGCTGCGTACCCCCGCTGACCTCATCATATGAGCCAGCCACGCCAGACAGCCCATAAAGGCTGGTCACCCCCGCCGACCCCACTCCTGCATCCGCCTGAGAGACGGCGCCCCCACTGACCTCCCTGCAGCAGCCAGTCAGAGAGACGGGGCGCACGTGGAGCGTGACCCCATCTCACTTCCCAGCCAGAGCGAAAAAGAGGGCAGAGAGGCTTGTGGCCCCTGCCAACTGCAGTACCCATCAGCCGCACCCAGGGTGTCACAGGACCGGTGACCCCTGTTGATTTCCCTGCCCACCAGCAGCACCCCTATGAAAGAGAGAGAGAGACAAGAAGAGGGAGCCAGCTACCCTGCGCCAGCCACAAGCAGTGACTACCAAACCGTAAGTCTGCCTTTGGGGCTTGTGACCTTGGGATCCTGATGCAAGGAGGGAATCCCTGTAGTGAGAGTTTACCCACAGCACAGACCCTGTCCCCTGCTAAGCTGCCCAGCCATTCACTACTTCTCCTAGGAGTCCGCCATACCATTCTAGCTGGCCTAACTATACCCGATTGTTTGGAGACTACCCCTGTTAAGATCTCTCTGGTTCTATTGCCTGGGTAAGGAAACGTAAGATACTATAAGGGCCAAAAAAGGGCCTCCTTGCCACCTTATTTGCTAACCTTATCAGCGAAAGAGAAAGTCCTTTCCTGGAACAATACTGCCACCCAGTGGTCCAAGACCCCTATAGGATCTGTAAGAAAAGTACCCAACTATCTCAAGCCCTATGCATAGGCCCTACAATGAGACTGACCGGTCGTAGTTACAGAAAGTGTACCCGGGTACTTAAGGTTAGATACGTAATATTATTGTGACGTAATGTGCTAAAGTTATTCGTTAATGTAATTCCATGGTCTTGGTGTGGTACGTCACCGTGGTTCATGCATTATTGAGTGTGTTAATGCTGTTTTTGTATAGATTAAGGTATACTGCCTTTATTGTATTATGATGTTGTGAAAATATCGTTAAGTCATTACGTGGAAGAGGTTGACGGTCGCAGTGACCGGTTTTAGAATAAAAGGTCAACCTAATCCTGTTGTCGATTGTCCTGTGTCCATTCCTGCATCACGAGAAGACTCCAGACTTAAACCCGTGGGATCGGGGAAGCACGACCCCCACCGCATCAATAAGGTAACCACTCTTCAGGTGTTTACACTTCCTCTTGTACATCTTTTTACATTTGTGGGTAAAAGGTTGTGAGCTTTCTGGCCATCAGAGTAGGTGTGACATCACATTGCCGTGCTACACTCCCAGCACTCCACTAACATTGAGGAGTAGCCAAGGCCGGATTAAGGACTTTATTCTGGCCCACATGCAACACTGCAAATTTCGCAGTGTTGCAAGCGGACTAAACGCCGCCTGCTGGCCCGCAGGGATGGCCACCCTCATACACTGCGATTCCCCACATGGCTGCTAATGGATGATTTGCATAATCATCCATTTGCAGCCTTGGGTGCGGGTGAGAAATCATTCGATGGTCGCAAACATCTAATGACTACTCCAGCGCTCATAGATCTGAAACACCTCTGTGGTGTCTCAGATCTGTAAGTACCCTGTGCGGGAAGCGGGCAGGCATCTGACATACGCTAACGTCAGCTGTGTTACTGGCTCATTGAATGGGAAAGTCCATGAACGCCCATGAAACGCTGGGCGTTCCCATGGGCTGTGCCCCCCACTGCCGCCCCACACCGCTGCATGCACTGCTAGGTGCCTGCTTACACCCAGCATCTGCACATGAGCAGAAATGCACCTGCGTATGCGCAGATGCAAAAAATCAGTCCCCCTAAGGGCCTAATGGGCCTGGAGCTGGAAATGTTCAAGGGCCTATTATGAGAAGAGGAGGAGGTGAGGACAATGCCATATAGGTACCCATACACTATCCGTGGCAAATGCAGGATTTTTAGAAGGGGGTTTCGAAATGTAATCCAAAATCTACCACTCTGCAGCACATTGGAGTAAGTACGGAAGGGTGGGGGAGCGGTAACAGCCCTGAAAAAATGGTCTTTATATATACTGTAAGAAAGAGTATTAATATTTAACAGTACAGATGGTCTATAGTATAGGCTGTTTCAAACATATTATAATAAATAAATACATACACAAACATAATAGAACCAGTACTACACTTTCTAAGATCACAATCTCCCACTTCATGGTAAGGCTCCTGTCTCTTCCTCCTGGCAGCTGCTCTCTGGTTCACTGCCATGTATGATGTCTCAGAGCCACACACGCACAGTAAATGTGGTAGAAGAAGCTGGAACACCGGGCATGGGCAGTGTCTCTGCTTTGTCCCTCACACTGCATGATGTGGTGGCAGCTCTATTGATCTTATTATATACCAGTGCTATTGTTGTCATAATTTAATGTACTTGCCATAAGAAGAGGGATTTTTGAGCAACCAGAACCCCCCCCCCCCCCCCTGCATTTGCCTATGACTATAATCCCCAGTGTCTCCCTAATTATATAAATGTACAAACATTGCATAAATGTGTAAAACAGGAACACAATTGTATTACTTATGATTTATGGCCAACCATGTGGCCAGCTGGTTTCTGGTGATCATTATACTGTCATAATGATAGGATTCTTTTTATGTGAAGGTCTAGAGCTGCAGCACCATCCCCCTAATTGTTATTCTGGCCCTGGGAGTAGCAGCCAACAACTTCACTGGGGAAAAGCTGCTGGGTGATTTTTTAACATATCAGTGGCTCCCATAATGTCACTCATTCAGTGTTATGTATCCACAAACCATTGCTGCTCCAGGGTCACCTAATGGCATATACAGTATAATAGTGTAGGGACTTCTATTGAACTTGGATCCAGTGATGATAGGGTGCAATCTTAAATGATTTGAACATCATACAGGGTGGGATGTATTAATATACATCGCCTCCCCTCACCGCCCAGCCGCCGCCGCGATGCTACCGCATATGTACTAACATATGCGGCTAGTATCGGGGTGCGGAGACGGAGACCTCCACGATACCTGTAATCTGGTGTGTGGGGGTCTCCGTCACATCCCAGCAGCTGTCAGTGTACCCGGCGTCTCCTCCTCCCCCCTGCAGCCGGATGTCCTCCCGGCTGTGACACCTGCTGGGGGAGGAGGAGATCGATGGAGGATAGGAGGGGGAGTCGTGCGGACGGCAGGTAGCGGGCAGCGATAGAAGCCCATAGGCTTCTATAGGGTATCGCCACCCAGAGGTGGCGATACCCTGCCCGGCGAAGACGGGGTGGACAGGTAATGGTACATAGGAAAATGCGGTAAAACCCCTGTTTTACCGCATTTTCCCTTTAGTACACCCCGCCCACAGTATGAAAAATATCCAACTGTTTTTGTTGTCCTGAAAAAGATTTGCACTAAATTACTGTAAGTGCGAACATGGTGACAGGATAACGCCAAGCATCACGTACAGTATGCGGCACATGGTGATTGGCACAGCAATGATGAGCATGACTACATCTGTTTATAGCATTAATACTGGCATGCAGCTGGTTCCGTGTACAATATGGGTAAAATGTGGATATGCACCTTTTGTTTTGTGTTAAAAATGTATCTAGTGCTATCGTGGCTGCTTTCAGTTAAGGTTATAGAGGTCTAGGAGGAAATAAAATACGAGAGGAGTTCTATTTCACATGGAATGTTGCTATAGGCAACCAATCATATATTATTTACTGTACTATCTTCTAGAAGGTGCTAAATAAATAAGAAGATGATTCTGATTGGTTGCCCATAGCAACATTCCCATCCTAGTAAATTTTGGTACTGGTTTTGTTTCACGGCGCCCGATTCGATATCGGCCGATCCGATGCGATTTTTTACCTGTTCGTAACCCCACTAACCACTACGCATCGAGCCCGAAGCGTGGCGAGCGTACGTGGATTACTACGCTCGCCACACTATATAAAATCAACTCCATGCCTAGTGGATAGTGGGGTTACGAACAGGTAAAAAATCGCATCAAATAGCATCGGATCGGCCGATATCGCATCCGACATATCGGCCACCGTGAAACTAAACAAGTACCTAAATTTCTCTGTATACTGTAGGTTTCTTTTTTTTTTACTAAACTTTGGGGAGAGATAAAGTACCCACCAATCTGCTCATAACTGTCATTTGTCAAACTAAGCCTATAACATGGCAGGAACAGATTGGTTGGTACAGTACTTTATTTCTCTCAAAAGGCTTAGCAAATAGACCCCATAGGCAAACGCAGGGGGGGTTTCTGGTTGCCCATATACCCCCTCCTCTTGGTAAGTATGGCACTGGAATATAATACGATCAATAAAGCTGCCACCACATCATGCAGTGTAAAGGCCCCTATACACTATGCGATTTTGGGATGATTTCATCCGATTTCGACACTTTGGGCCAATAACCAGGTGAAATCGGCCCCAAATCGCAGGTGTGTGATATATGATCTGATCCGATGCGCGGTCCTGTGCGCATCGGACCGGATCAGGGAGGTCGGACGGTCAGCACATAAGATAACGTCCGACCTCCCTGTATGCATATGCCTGCCCACCTGAAAGACATATGCATGCACACTATAAGCAGTGGGGCTCCCATTGATGAGGATCACCGCCACCCCCCTGACCCTCACCGCCCGCCCCCTGCTCCCCGACGTGATAAATCGCAAGAGATTTATTACATGTAAAATTTGGCTCATCGAGTACAAAATTGTATGTGAGCCTCCCAGGGAGGTCCCGGGCAGCTCACAGGACCTAATGTATGGGGGCCTTTAGAAGCAGAGCTGCTGCACATGCCTAGTGTAACAGCTTCTTCTATGACATTTAGTGTATGTGTGGATCTGAGAATTGATACACAGTAGCAGCAGGATTATCTCTTGTCCATAGGCGAATCTAGAATTATGGTAATGGGTGGTCCCAGATGTAGACATAATAGCAGGGGAACCTTTGCGCGGCGTAGCCGCGCGTCAAAAATGGGGCGTGGCCTCATGGGAAGGAGGCGTGGCATCACAAAAAGGGATGTGGTATTACACTTTAGACCATACACAGTAATATCCATTACACATAAAGCCACACGCCGTAATGCCAATTACACATAAGGCCACACACCATAATGCCCATTACACATTGTGCCACACATCATGATGCCCATTACATACATATCAAACTGTAATGCCCATTACATATTTGCCACATAAGTGCTGCTTCCCTACGTGCTCATTGCTAGGGGGTTCTTGCTTGATGGCACCATAGTGCCCATTACACATGATGCCGCACACCATAGTACCCATTACACATGATGCCGCACACCATAGTACCCATTACACATGATGCCGCACACCATAGTACCCATTACACATGATGCCGCACACCATAGTACCCATTACACATGATGCCGCACACCATAGTAACCATTACACATGATGCCTCACACCATAGTACCCATTACACATGATGCCGCACATGATTAAAGGGGGGGCGGGCTGAGGTGAAAGCGTGGAGAAGAATTGGAGCGGAAACTGCAGGGGTGACAGTCATTGACAGCAATGCAGAGAGCAGGGGGCTGCCCGGCTATATTCAGAGCACTGCAGGTCACGGCTGTTTGAAATAATACCCCTTTCACATTAGAAAATGCAGGGATTTTCCCGGGAATATGGTCCCAGGATCATGCAGGGACATTCCCAGGCTGACCCCTTATACACCAGCCTAGTCCCTGCATTTTCTGGTATGAGGGGGAGAGACAACCACTCCCCTCTTCCTAAACCCCTTTAACCAACCAGCTATATCTTCGGAACCAACTGACCCATTTACATGAGACCAGTATCATATTGAAAAACTTTTGAGTTGGCTTTGAATGATTTTGGTCCCGTGAAACTGGGCTGTTTGGTTCCAGAGAAATCTGCCCTCAAAAAACAGTCATGAAATTACATTTAAGAAATGAAAAAAAAAAAAAACGGTTTAACCTCAATATCCCTGGAACCAATTAGCCCATATGGATCCAGTCTGGTATCAGATTGAAGGCCCAGCGATTTGGGTTCGACTGAGAGCAACCTCGAGCTTCAGTGATGCCGAAGGGGGAACTGGCAGCCATTGAACTGGGTGGGGGTCGGAATTAGTGGGTCCCATGTTATTCTATAGGGAAAACGTTCCAGCTTTGCCTGGCCGTATCTCCGGTTCCCAGGGGGCTAGAGACATGGGGCAGGGCTCGTTGGAAAGCCCCTTCCCTCAGCTACAAAATGGGCTAATGGGTGGTCCTGTGCACCCCCGGACCACCCCCTAGATTCGCCTATGCTCTTGTCTGAGGCTCAGTTTGGGAGGAAGCTCTGCTGCAGCATCCTAAGCTGTTAGCTGCACAGTGCTCCTCCGTCCTCTGCTCTCCTGCGGCCCAGTTTAACTATTTCTGGAGGTAGAGGGAGCTGTGGGGTGGGCAGCAACTCGCAAGTGCTGGAATCACACTGTGCATGCCCTGTGGCCTTTCTGGCACCCAGAGCTCACTCTCTGATGGAACCACCCTCCCTATGCCCCTGACAGTGTGCACACTCAGTGGGGAGGTTGTGGAGGCTTTTAAAGTCACCCGGATTCCAGGAGAATCCCTGAATCTGGGAGACTGCAAAAACGTCCTGGAGGGTTGCCACCAATTCAGGGAGAATCCAGGAAATCCTGGAGAGGTGGCAACCCTAGAAGTAGCTTCTGATTGGTTGCCCATAGCAACATGACCTGTGAAGTGTATTTCACATCTTAGTAAATGTCACCCTACATGTCTGGGGTGAGATTGGGCCGCAATGAGGATGAGTTGCAGTGCTATTGTTGGAATTTCTATACTATTGCAGCAGCAACTATCCCCCTTTGTACTTGGATTGAGACCAAAGAAAACAAAATTCACACCTTTTACCGTAATGCAAAAGTTAAAACTGTTATATCCAAAAACTTGGAAACAATGTCAACAACAGGATAATGTCCAAATACACGATGAGCATGATTGTATCAAATACTGTTAGTCATTTACTCTCACATGATTATGCCCAAAATCAATGTCTGCAACATAATTAGACCTAGGAAATGATTACAAGTGCCAAATTCAAATCAAGATAGCATACACAAATCTGATTAAAAATACGGTGATCAGAGACATGATTCTAAATACTACGTCAAATGGTTTTAAATAACATTATAGTTTTTGGAAAACTTTAAGATAGCTCGTCCAAAGACATGATTATACATGCCGACTAATTTGTGCAGCATACCACCATTGTCACAGTGTTATGAGCACAATTCTGTTCCCTGGGGTTCGAAAGAGAACTTCCAGATAATGTGACCTCTTAAAACATCAGCATACTTTTTAACATAGTCAGAACCCATGCAATGGATCAAGAAATGTTAGTACCAGTCATAATAAGAATAATATTCATCGATTCAAGAAGTTACATGACCAAGATTAATTATAATGGTAATGTCTACGTTTTGAATGTTGACATGTACGGAAGATCGATATTCAGGGTATAAATAATTACAGAATGCTGACATGATATAATGTTGACATTGTTAATATTGATAGACACAATAATGACACCAGATATTAGTCAATTTTAAGGTTACCTCCAGTCCATGTCGCCATTCACAATGTCGACATTCAACTCTGATAAGCATTCTGGCGACATGTTGAATGTCAACTTTTTTTTTTTTAAACTACACCCATAATCATTTCTATGTAACAGCTATTGAATTACAGTAAATACAGTTTCCCTGTTTAGACCACAATGTAATAGCTCAAACACAATGATTCCAATATAAAGGCTATAATAACAGCTGTAAGAGATAATATTTATTGGTATGTACAAAGGTCATAGATTAGTTTTATTTTTAATAGTACCTCGTAGTGTTGAAAGAAAAAGAAAAAGAAAAAAAAAAGACACCGGGCGAAATTTACTAAAGGAAATTTGTAAAAAATAGGTGTATTTGTATCCAGAAATACACTTATTTTTGACATTTACTATCCCGAAAATACGTCAATTCGTATTCGTATTGATAGCACGTCAATACGACTACGAATTTCCGTATTTTCGGGATAGTAAATGTCAAAAATAAGTGTATTTCTGGATACAAATACACCTATTTTTTTACAAATTTCCTTTAGTAAATTTCCCCCACCATCTCAACCAGCGAGATATGTTCTAGTAGGAACCAGGAAAGCAGGATTTCCTTTTTTAACCCCTTCCTGCCGCAGCCTGTTTTTGCCTTCCTGACAGAGCCCTTTTTTTCAAATCTGACAGGTATCACTTAAGTGGGGATAACTTTTTTTTGCTTTTACTTATCCCAGTGATTTTGAGAGATTGTTTTCTCGTGACACATTGTACTTCAAGTTAGTGGTAAAGTTTGGTCGATACAGTCTGTGTTTTTTTGTGAAAAATACCAAAATGTCGTAAAAAAATTGAAAATTTTGCAATTTGCAAAATGTTAAATTTTCTGCTTGTGAGACAAATAATCATACCACTCAAAATAGTTAATAACTAACATAGACCATATGTCTACTTTATGTTTCCATCATTATTTCAACCTCCTTTTAATTTTTTTGGACACTAGGAGGCTTAAAATATGAATAGCAAATTCTCAAATTTTCAAGAAAATTTCAAACACTGATTTTTTTAGGGACCAGTTCAGTTCTGATGTGACTTTGAGGGACTTGTATGTGAGACACCCCCATAAATGATGCCATTTCAAAAACTGCACCCCTCACAGTATTCAAAACAGCATTTTGGAAGTTTGTTAACCCTTTAGGTGTTTCACAGGAATTAAAACAAAGTGTAGGTGAAATTTCAAAATTTCATTTTTTTTGCAGATTTTCAATATTAATACATTTTTCTAAGGAACACAGTAGATTTTACTAGAGAAATGTGACTAAAAATTGATTCCCCCAATTCTTTTGTTTTCATAAAAATCCTATATGTGGCCCTAGTGTGCACGTTGACCAAACCACAGGCTTCATAATAGAAGGAGCACCTACTTGATTTTGGAGCCTCCTTTTTATGAGATTATTTTTTAGGCACCATGTAGGTTTCTAGGCACCATAAGATGCTAAAAGTTAGGAACCCCCCCACAAGTGACCCCATTTTGCAAACTACACCCCTCAGGGAATTCATCTAGGGGTATAGTGTACATTTCAAACCCCCAGGGGTTTCACCAATTGTGGTACAACTGGGCTGTGAAAATGAAAAATTACATTTTTTACACAAAAATGCAGTTCTGGCTCAAAATTTTTCATTTTCACAAGGAATGAAGGAGACAAAGCACCCCAAAATCTGTGCCCCAATTTCTCCCGAGTACGGCAATGCCTCATATGTGACCAAAAAATACCATTTGGATGCATGGCAGGACTCAGAAGGGAAGGAGTGATTTTTGGATTTTGCAGCACAGATTCTGGTGGAATGAATGGTGGGTGCTATGTCGCATTAGCAAGACCCCCGAAGCACCAATACAGTGGAACCCCCCCACAAGTGACCCCATTTTGCAAACTACACCCCTCAGGGAATTCATCTAGGGGTATAGTGTACATTTCAAACCCCCAGGGGTTTCACCAATTGTGGTACAACTGGGCTGTGAAAATGAAAAATTACATTTTTTTACACAAAAATGCAGTTCTGGCTCAAAATTTTTCATTTTCACAAGGAATGAAGGAGACAAAGCACCCCAAAATCTGTGCCCCAATTTCTCCCGAGTACGGCAATGCCTCATATGTGACCAAAAAATACCATTTGGGTGCATGGCAGGACTCAGAAGGGAAGGAGTGATATTTGGATTTTGCAGCACACATTCTGGTGGAATGAATGGTGGGTGCTATGTTGCATTAGCAAGACCCCCGAAGCACCAATACAGTGGAACCCCCCCACAAGTGACCCCATTTTGCAAACTACACCCCTCAGGGAATTCATCTAGGGGTATAGTGTACATTTCAAACCACCAGGGGTTTCACCAATTGTGGTACAACTGGGCTGTGAAAATGAAAAATTACATTTTTTTACACAAAAATGCAGTTCTGGCTCAAAATTTTTAATTTTCACAAGGAATGAAGGAGACAAAGCACCCCAAAATCTGTGCCCCAATTTCTCCCGAGTACGGCAATGCCTCATATGTGACCAAAAAATACCATTTGGGTGCATGGCAGGACTCAGAAGGGAAGGAGTGATTTTTGGATTTTGCAGCACAGATTCTGGTGGAATGAATGGTGGGTGCTATGTCGCATTAGCAAGACCCCCGAAGCACCAATACAGTGGAACCCCCCCACAAGTGACCCCATTTTGCAAACTACACCCCTCAGGGAATTCATCTAGGGGTATAGTGTACATTTCAAACCCCCAGGGGTTTCACCAATTGTGGTACAACTGGGCTGTGAAAATGAAAAATTAAATTTTTTTACACAAAAATGCAGTTCTGGCTCAAAATTTTTCATTTTCACAAGGAATGAAGGAGACAAAGCACCCCAAAATCTGTGCCCCAATTTCTCCCGAGTACGGCAATGCCTCATATGTGACCAAAAATGGCAGGACTCAGAAGGGAAGGAGTGATATTTGGATTTTGCAGCACACATTCTGGTGGAATGAATGGTGGGTGCTATGTTGCATTAGCAAGACCCCCGAAGCACCAATACAGTGGAACCCCACCACAAGTGACCCCATTTTGCAAACTACACCCCTCAGGGAATTCATCTAGGGGTATAGTGTACATTTCTAACCCCCAGGGGTTTCACCAATTGTGGTACAACTGGGCTGTGAAAATGAAAAATTACATTTTTTTACACAAAAATGCAGTTCTGGCTCAAAATTTTTCATTTTCACAAGGAATGAAGGAGACAAAGCACCCCAAAATCTGTGCCCCAATTTCTCCCGAGTACGGCAATGCCTCATATGTGACCAAAAAATACCATTTGGGTGCATGGCAGGACTCAGAAGGGAAGGAGTGATATTTGGATTTTGCAGCATAGATTCTGGTGGAATGAATGGTGGGTGCTATGTCGCATTAGCAAGACCCCCGAAGCACGGTGAAATGATGAACCTAATAATCCATAGATGTGTGGTATATTTTAAAGCACTCCTTCATACATAGGCCGGGTTTGTCGGGGCAAGTTTCACAGTGGAAAATAGTTTGCTTTCGTATTCCCTTTTTATAGCAAACTTTGCACCTTTTTTGTGTCCTGCCCTTTTTTCCAGTGGAGGGGATTTCGTTTGGAAAATGCTGCCCTGATACAATACAGGGGCCAGTACTAGAAGTACTGGGGCCAGTACTAGAAGTACTGGGGCCCTCTGCCTGCTGGTTCCCAAATATTAGGCCCTTTATGACTTCCTCTTGAAAGTGCATAAATGTCCCCGTCTGGCTGGTAGAACGGAATAGTACGTAAGTGTTATACAGTGCCATCTGGATGATATACACGGCCAGCTTCTTGTACCATATTTTTGTTTTCCGCAGGGCACTGTATGGCTTCAGTACCTGATCTGAAAGATCCACTCCGCCCATGTACTTATTGTAATCTAGGATACAAATAGGTTTTGAGGTGTGGGTACTGGTACCTCGTACAGGGACGGAGGTGGTACTGTCTTCGTGAATTGTTGTCAGTATAAGGACATCCCTCTTGTCCTTATATTTGACCAACAACATATTTTCGGTGCATATTCCCCTGCTTTCACCCTTTCTCAGTAATTGGGCAACGTGCGTTTTTGGGAGGCCTCTTTGGTTCTTGCGCACAGTACCGCAAGCTGCTGTACCTCTTGAACCAAGGGCCTTAAACAGGGGGATGCTGGTGTAAAAGTTATCCACATAGAGGTGATAACCTTTATCCAGGAAGGGGTGCACTAAATCCCAGACAATCTTTCCACTAACACCTACGAGGGAGGGGGGGCATTCTGGTGGTTCAATTCTTGTGTCCTTCCCTTCATATACCCTAAACCTGTGGGTGTACCCTGAGGTACTTTCGCACAGCTTATACATTTTTATGCCATACCTTGCCCTCTTATTGGGAAGGTACTGGCGGAATTTAACCCTTCCTTTAAAATGTATAAGTGACTCGTCCACACACATGAATTTTTGGGGGATGTACATCTCAGCAAATTTGGCACTGAAATGATCAATGACCGGCCTGACTTTGAATAGCCGGTCAAAGGCTCTGGGTGGGCACTGTGCATTATCGTTGTAATGCAAAAATTTAAAACGAGTCCGGGTCATGGCCATACGATGAAGTGGGGTGCTGTACAGAACATCTGTACTCCAATATTGCCTAATTTCTGGCTTTTTAACTATGCCCATATGTAACACCAGACCCCAAAACGTCATTATCTCTACTGCATCTACAGGGGTCCACCTAGCAAATGATGACGTGGGGTTTTGGGCAATAAACTGCTGGGCATATAAATTACTTTGGTCCACCATTAAATTTATAAAATCATCAGAGAAAAAGACTTTGAAAAAGTCAATTTCTTTGAGGCCTGTACTATCAAATTGGATTCCTGGGTTGGCCAAAAACTCAGGAACCTGGGGCTCAAAATTGTCTGGTGGTGGGGTCCATACGAGATCAATCATTGGGGGGGGGGTCTCAGCTGCTCTACGGGGGCGTCTTTGAGGGGGTCCCTCATCACTAGAGGAGGAAGAGGAGCTTAAGACAAATGCCAATTCATCGCTTACTTCACTGGCTGTGTCAGTGTCAGAGGCAAGAAGGGCATATGCCTCCTCCGCTGAAAACAGTCTTTGCGATGATTGGGACATTTTTATTATTTTTAAGTGTAGTGTTTCAACACGTGTATAGTGTAGGGGGGGGTACAAACTTTATTTCAACACGGGGGGTATGTAGTGTGTATGTAGTGCTTTAACACGTGTAAGTTTAAAAGAAAAAAAAAAAAGCTCCTGCGCCAAAAATTGAGCACAGATGTTGGTCAGTAACGTCCGTCACTGATCAGCGCTCAGCGGGCACAGGACACCCACAAAAGCACCGTGGGTGTAAAAACAATTTAAAAAAACCACAGCACTCTCCAAAAAAATACAATTAAAAAAAACTGCAGAAAAAAAATTATATCAACCCTGTGCCAAAAATGCTGATCAGTGATGTACGTCACTGATCAGCGCACAGTGGCCACAGGACACCCACAAAATCACAGTGTGTGTAAAAAAAATAAAAAAAAGACCCCACAGCACCCTCAAAAAAAAAAAAAAAAGGTGATCAGTGATGCGACACTGATTACCAGTGAGGGGCAGCAGGTGCACAACCTTTGGTGCAACTGACAGTGCAACTGACAGCAACTGACAGGTATATATAAAAAAACAACAACCCTGCACCCCCAAAAAGTTGCTGATCAGTTAATTTATACTGATCAGCACAAAAGGGGGGGCAGCAGGGGGGGCAGCAGTCAGTTGCACAGGCAGCACAACCTTTGGTGCAACTGACAGGTATATATATAAAAAAAAAAACCCTGCACCCCCAAAAAGTTGCTGTTCAGCACAGATATACTGATCAGCACAAAAGGGGGGGCAGCAGACACAAAATATAGCACTCTCTATCACTCTCTGTCACTATCTCTCACTATCTCTCACTATCTCTCACTATCTGTCCCTATCTGTCCCTATCTGTCACTCTATGACACTGCAGCAGCAGCACACAGGAAGTCACAAGATCCAGGAAGCATCCAGCTGCTGGCAGCACGCTACCAGCGGTGATCAGGTAAGTATCAGGCAAGGATCAGGTCAGTATATCACAACAGATTGGCACGGTGACCGCTCTGCACGCAATTCCAGACCGGAATGGCGTCTGCAGCGCAGTCACCGTTAGTTTAAATCACACGCCATGGCTGTGATTGGTCCGTCGGTCCGACGGACCAATCACAGCCTTGGGGGCAGGTGGGGTGAGGTCATCACCGGTGACCCCCTCACACCCGGCGGTGATTGATCCCTGTGTTACCGAGCGTCTGATTCGCCGGTAACACAGGAAAACGCTGCGATTTCACTGTTCACATTGAACAGCCAATCGCAGCGATCGCCGACGGGGGGGAGGCATCGCCGCCCCCCCCTGGGCATGCTGGGACATGTCTGCTGTCAGGGACAGCAGACATGTTAAAACTGTCACCGCGTCTATAGACGCGGTGACAGTTTAAAGTCATGACGTATATATACGTCATGTGTCGGTAAGTACATCCCGGCCATGACGTATATATACGTCAAATGTCGGGAAGGGGTTAAAGATAAAGACAATGGGTGTTTGTATTTAATTGAGCTTGGGCTTAATTAGTACTTCATATTTTTGTCTGTAATTTATTGTCTCTTACATTAATAACAATGTCCTTATTCAGTAAAATTGTCTTATGTATATGAATCTTCTTTAAAATACTATGAGCCTAATTCGGACCCGATCTGCAGTGCACATGGTTTTGCCCATTTTAAGGACAAATTTTCCCTTGCGATCAAGTCTGAATTAGGCCCTATTTTCACTAGTGTAACCAGAATCATGTGTTTCTACTAGGGTGGCCAATCCCGGGATCAGGATTGGCGGGATCCTGGGATTTGACCCCAATCCCGGGATTCTGGGATTGGACTGAGCATGCGTAGTCTAATGCCGGGCAGCATCTAGCCCCCCGGGAACCGGAGATATCACCTGGCAAACCTGTAACGTTTTTCCCCATAGGATAATATGGGACCCGTTAAATTTGTATATGCATTTAATTTCCTCCCTCGCTAAACCTGGGTCCCTGTTTAGCGAGGGAGGAAATTAAATGCATATACAAATTTGATACCCTCAAACCAAAGGGCCTCAATGCAGACTTTGAGATCAAATGTTTTTTATAGGTTCTTAATCCATGTTTTTAATGCTATGTTTTAACACCTGTATGGAATCTTTTAAGATGGAATTAATTTTAATCTTTTTTTAAACGTGTCATTTACTCTAATTTTTATGAATGTATGTATTAGCTGCTTTTTTTATTACCGATTGGTTTTGATTATTTGTACTTTTTGTATATTTATAGTGTAAGCTAAATCCGGCTTTGATGTACTAAATTCAAGGATGAACAAGGTGGAATTTGTTCCACGGCTTCCCCTTCCTGGAATGGGTCAAAACAGCAACATCTCCGTCCGATATGCAGAAGCAGTGAATCTATACAATGAGACAGGAAGTGGGGCAAGCCGGACTGCATATACAAACCCACCGCTCAGTCCATATGCACCGGAAGTGGGGCATGAGCGAGGGGAAACACTGGAGCCACACACACGCAGCGTCTGTGCGTGTCATCAACCGGAAGTGAACTTCCGGTACCGGAAGTTCACACAATGAACTGAACGGGACCCGGTGTTCGGCGTACAACTAATTGACTGCACTATAAAGAGACTGCCCATACTTACACAGCTACACTCCTTGAAAAAGGACACATGTAGTGTCCGAAACGCGTTGGAGTAGCTGTGTTGCCATTCGGACCAGGGGATATTGAAGAAGGGGACTTTGCCTGCCAGTGGGATTGTTTGCTGTGACCTACCCGGGTTCTGATCACCGCACCATATGCCCATTTGAGAACCATTTCCATCAGTTTCTCCACCCATTGCGGTAAATTCCACCCTTTTTCTATCTCCTGGACGTGTATTCTATGTATATTGTGTCCTAATAAAAAGGTTTTTCTGCACCATATACCTTTTTTTCTTCCTATGAGGGATACTGTATATGGGACTATATACATGAAGTTGATATCAGGATGCTGGTTGAATAAACCCAGGCTATACACTTGTGGAGAAGAGGAACGCTATTCATTCCTGAGGGAAGTGTGGTAGAATTATTTCTCTTAAGCGCTGGTGTTGAGGATCGTCCCCCAACTGGCACCATTTGGTACCCACCTGTCTGTTTGCAATATATAAGCATGAAACCTCCCATATCATCGTGAGTAAGGGTATGCTACCCCATCCTTTTAAAGAAACCTTGATGAGCTTATGCATCTGTTTGCAATAGTGAGTCCTGGTACGCCATAGTGGACTCTGTTTGATGAAATATTGAGATCAGTGAAAACTATCCTACACATTTGTATTTCTCTTTTTATATAACCGCGGATGAACGCTGAGAAAAAATTAGGAGAAATTTTATTATCTGTGACTGAGGAGCCACTTCCGGAAACATTATAGAAGGGAAGTATTCTCCTCCCCTTCATTTTATTCTCTTAAGAGTGTTCTTTGGGGGAGCGCCAAAGTTTAGAGTAATTTTCCATTTTTTGCATATTCAAATTGGGGATTAAGGGTAATATCCCCTGCCTCTGAACAGGTGAGCTCCTATTGTATTAGCGCAGAGAGAGTCTTCTAACATCCACACTTTGACACACAGTAGCTGACAATGACCCAGGGATGCAGCAACAGATAGAAACATAGAAACATAGAATTTGACGGCAGATAAGAACCACTTGGCCCATCTAGTCTGCCCCTTTTTTAAACATGATACCTCAAACCATATTTGATCCTTATTTTTTTGTAAGGATATCAATATGCCTATCCCAAGCATGTTTAAATTGTACTACTGTATTTGCCTCTACCACCTCTGATGGGAGGCTATTCCACTTATCTACTACTCTTTCTGTGAAGTAATTCTTCCTCAAATTTCCCCTGAATCTTCCTCCCTCTAGTTTCAGTGCATGTCCTCATGTTCTGCTGCTCCTCTTCCTGTGAAGAATGTCTCCCACCTGTACCTTGTTAAAACCCTTGATATATTTGAAAGCTTCTATCATGTCCCCCCTTTCCCTTCTCTGCTCTAAAGTATACATATTAAGATCTTTTAGTCTTTCCTGGTACGTTTTGTGATGTAGGCCATGCACCATTTTAGTTGCCCTTCTTTGTACAGTATCTAATGTATTTATATCCTTCTGGAGATATGGCCTCCAGAACTGAACACAATACTCTAGATGAGGTCGTACCAATGACCTATACCGTGGCATTATTATTTCTTTCTTTCTACTGCTGATACCTCTCCCTATGCAACCAAGCATCTGACTTGCCTTCTTCATTGCTTTGTTACATTGCCTACCTGCCTTTAAGTCCCCTGAAATAGTGACACCTAGATCCCTCTCTTCCTCAGTAGTTTCCATTATAGTGCCATTTATACTATATTTATTCTTTGGACTTTTGCAACCCAAGTGCATGATTTTGCATTTTTTGGCATTAAACTGTAGTTGCCATGCTCTTGACCATTCCTCTAATCTACCTAGATCATCAATCATTTGTTTTACCCCTCCTGGTGTGTCTACCCTGTTGCATACCTTTGTGTCATCTGCAAAAAGGCACATTTTACCCTCAATTCCATTTGCAATATCACCAATAAAGATATTAAAAAGCACTGGTCCAAGTACAGATCCCTGGGGTACTCCACTTGTAACCTTTCCCTCCTTTGACTGTACTCCGTTTACTACAACTCTCTGTTTTCTGTCCTGCAACCATGCTCTTATCCATTCAACTATCTTAGAATCCAATCCCAAGCTTTCAAGTTTATTTAACAGTCTGCGATGTGGGACAGTGTCAAAAGCCTTACTAAAGTCTAGATAAGCTACTTCTACAGCCCCACCTTGATCTATTACTTTAGTCACCCAGTCAAAAAAGTCAATAAGATTTGTTTGACATGATCTTCCCCCAGTAAACCCATGCTGTTTTGGATCCTGTAAATTGCTGGTTTTGAGATATTCTACAACTCTTTCTTTTAAGAGTGTTTCCATCAATTTCCCTACTACTGATGTAAGGCTCACTGGTCGATAGTTGCTTACCTCTTCTTTGCTTCCACTTTTGTGCAGTGGGACTACATTCACTGTTTTCCAGTCCTCTGGGATTACTCCAGTAGCTAGTGACTGGTTGAATAATTCTGTTATTGGTTTTACCAGCTCCCCTTTGAGCTCTTTTAGTATCCTTGGATGTATCCCATCTGGCCCCATTGATTTATCCACTTTCAGTTTTGAGAGTTCTGTGAGGACTTTCTCCTCTGTAAATGTACTTGTTTCTCCCTCAGTTTTCTGACTATACTTGCAACTTAATTGTGGCCCCTTCCCCTCTCTTTCAGCAGTGAATACTGAGCAGAAATAATTATTAATATTATCTGCTATTACATTGTCCCCCTCAAGAAAACTTCCACTCTCTGTCTTTAGTCTTATTTTGTTTTTGTCACTTTTTGTTTTTCTCCTTTCACTTATATACCTAAAAAAAGTTTTCCCCCCTTTACCCACTGATTGGGCCATTTTCTCTTTAGCCTGTGCTTTTGCATATCTGATTACCTTCTTAGCCTCCTTCTGTCTAACAAGATACACCTCTTTGTCCTCATTCTTCTGCGTCTTCTTAAATTTCTTAAAGGCCAACTTTTTTGCTTTCACAATACTTGCCAGATGACTTGGAATTTAGGGGAAGTACAGACCTGAGTGTGCTGAGTGGATGATGATAATGGATATTGAAGATGAACAACCGATGATGTAGATGAACAATCGTCGGTGAAGATGAGCAATCAATGATGAGCTGAAAATTAGAATGTTGTTAAAGATAATGAACGATGATAGAACATCAAAGAGGAGTTGGAAGAATGATGCTGGGACATGAACAGGAGTCAGGCAGTCACAGGAGCTGGAAACCTGGAGCAATGAAGAAAACAACTACAGAAGACAGAGTCATCCAACAGGAAGTTAGACAAAGTGGAGTGCTTTTCCTAGCATTCTTATACCTGTAGAAGAGTGTGGATTGGCTGGCCAATTATCCAGGAAGCAGGTGATTGGCCGGGAAAGCCCATGTGAGCTTTGGCTGTGGAGGGAAGGTTAGTTGTTATGCAGCACCAGACAGTGCGGAGAACTGGGAAGGACATCCAGCAGGTCAGGGGGAACAGGCTGAGCAAATGGCATGACAACCGCGCCGGGACCACAGTCTGAGGAAAATGGCATGCATCATTTTGCACGCATGCAGCACAGATGGAAATGAGGTCTAGAACGGTGACACAGTCTGTGAAGACACTTTAGAGGCAAATAACTGTTTTATTACCTAGATCATGACAATTATACAACTACCAATCAGTTTGTAATGAGAGGCATCCACAGATATTGTATGTCCAATGCCCTCATATGCTACAGATTAGTGGGGAAAATACATGGAGCCTGTTTGAAGATGAGTTGACTCTGGATACTGTGCATGCACAGACAAATGCTAGTGACACAATTTGCATCTCGGCACACACTGCTGAGGAGATGAATAACTGTATCATTCACCTCTTGGGATGTTTCTCATTACATCACTTAGTAAGCTGATTATCTCAAGAAGATGGGATCCTTCTTGTGGTGTCCATACATCTATGATGTATTGGGGCAATCTTCCTATCAGGATGGAACATACCAACCTAATATAAATGTTGATATTTTTAATTGCATCATGAGCTGTCTGAGTGGGCCCTGTCTATATTCTGGTGGTATTTCTGTGCTGGAAATGTCTTATTGACGGCTATTAATGCTTAAAATCTTGTAATAGTAGGTTGTTTGGGCATAGCCATCTGACTTTCTGTTTTTTTGAGAACATGCTACTCTAAGTAAATATTGCCCAGTTCAGTTCTTTTGGCCTTTTTGGTCCTTATGGTTTTGGATTTGGTTAAAATAAGTTAGATACACACAAAGGGGCTGTCCAGCACTAGGAATTTCTTGATTAAGGGTCCTCGTGGGCTACCTGTATGTGTAGAATTGTTCGTGAAGCTGGATGGCCTAATAATGCTATCCCTTATGTAGACAACTAGTAGCGGGAACTCAGGGTTATGTTGCGGGGGGGGGGGTGGTTAGACTACAAGGAGAGAGGTAAGTATATTTAATTGACCCCTTTTGGGTTTGCCTCTGTCAGGATGCAGGTTTCGGTATTTTGTATGTATTCATCTGTTACACACTGAGGCAAAATGCTGGGAAGCAAAACTGGAGCAGCCACTGGACCAGCAGCCAGTGTACTTATCATTTGAGAGAGATTTGGTACTATTAGATTGTTGTCAGCAGTTCTGACTTTTAATAGGGCACTCTAGCAGACCATGTGACTGAAGTTACTTAAAGCTGATTGGCAGAGCGGCACTTGTGATCCAAAATCACAGTTCACAGCACGTGTGGTTCAAAATGTTGGGAAGCACTAAGAGGAGAATACTAGCAAAGTAACCGATAAGTGCCTTAACAGTTTGGCAATGCCACAGGCAGGGACATGGCGGGCTGCAAAATTAAAATGCTGTACCAAGTACCAGGGTCTGGGACTCTGGCGAGTGATAGGAGCTGATGTGGAGTTGAATGCAGGTTGGCTGTAATTAAAGGGCATGCACAGTGAAAATTCACTCTGCATCAGCTCTTTTCCTTTTACTTTTCAATCACCTTTTCATTGTACATAGTGTTATGATGAATGCCTTTTCCAAACCACGGAGCACACACAGGAAAATTTGATGAACACAGTAGGTTCTTTATTTTAAAATAAAAATTCTCTGTTGCCTGCACCACCATGTTATGAATACACATTACCTAAATGATTCATCCAGGTCATGGATAAAAACAATGTTTATCTCTGTGTGTGATGGGAGGAATGCAAGATATGAAAAGCTGGACATAATGTTTCGGAATCTGCCTACAGTGTCAAGAACCAGCCTGAAGAAGGGTGTGGTGGATGATTCCAAGCTAACTGGATACTTGCCATATAGAACACTGCTGCAAAGATCTGTTATTAAAAGTTCCAACCTGATATAATGTGCTGAAGTCCTTCCTTACCTTTCACCACTTGTGTATTGTATTGAAGTCACTAAAGATTGGTTATACTGCAATTTACTGTATTTATTTTACTGTAAAGGGATTTTCTATCCTAAGATATGGAATAGGGTTCCTCAAACTATTTTGCTCTGGAACCCCATCAGACAATAAAAATAATTACAGGACCCCAGCAAGTTACTGCAGAAGGTCATCAAATCACATCACATGTGTGGTCAGCAGACAGCATATGCATGGCAGCATTGTGGCGGCACATCATGATGGGAAGTGTGTAAAATAACAGACAATTCAACAGATTTTTCAGACTCCTTGAATCACCGACTGAGATTAGAAAAGTCATCAGCCTGATGGTCAGAAACATGGAGTCGCGACCACATGCTGAGAAGGTCAGGACCAACAGTTTGAGAACCGCTGATCTAGAGTATTAAGTGAAAAGTAATGGTTAATTACTCCAAACAAACAAATGTAAATTGTGGGATAGGGGTACAGTGACCAAGGTGTAAAATAGGAACGTAAAAAGGAGGACATATATTGTACGGACTAAGTAAAAGCAGATAAAAAAGGATGGACTATATGACAAGGTGCATATATATTAATAACAAATATATTTAAAAGCAGATCTAAAAAAAGTCATAGTAAAAAATATGGACATAAGACCCACGTGCACCATTCGGCTAGAGGTGCGCGGCGCATGGCCTGAGACTGCAGCACCGGAGGGACAAGCAGCACGGAGGTATTGTAAAACATACCCCAAACACACAGAACGCCCGAACACCGCAGGCGTCACCCCGATTCCCAGGCCCAGAAAGCACTGTGACTAGCACGCATCATCCGGCTGGAGGTGCGTAGCGGGCAGTAGAATCCTGAAGCTATTATAACCTACAATCCTGTAGCCCGGAGAGGCTCACTTTGAGACTACTTACCGCAGAGCATATATAGAGGAAAGCGGTGCAGCAAACTCTGAATAGATCTCCCAGACTAAGGCAGAAATATACGAGGCCTTAACCACAGGAAAGCACACACATCCCTTGGCCCAGTGACTCTTATCTTGCTCTATTCTAAAGCTGGAATAACATTTGCCCTATTGTGGGCTCATATTAAACGGCAACCCTGTCAGCGAAACTTAGACCCCGATCCCGCTCTCCCCGGAGAAACACGGGGAACATGGAAACTTCTCCTGAACCCCAACAGCCTAGCAAACAGCCACCCCCAGTACAGCCGCAACCACAACGCCAGGAAAAAAGGCGAGTGGAACAAAACACACCTGCAACAGTAGATAAAGCTCAGGGGAGCCCTGCAGCGAAAAAATCAATTATAGAGTCTGTGACTCTAGACTCAGGCACCCATATAATGCTTAATTCGCCCAATGTTGCTCAAGGAGATTTAATCTCCATAATACAGGCCTCTATGGCACCTCTATTACAAAAGGTGGTGTCAGACATATCATCCCAAATCGACCGGCTTAATGACAGAATAAATGAAGCTGAGAGCCAGATAAGCATAAACATGGATGATATCCAATCACTACAACAGACAGTGAAAGGCCTGAAAATAAGCAACAAGCAGCTTAATGACCGCTTAGAAAATGTCGAAAACAGAGCACGACGAAACAATATTAGGATTGCCGGGATCCCAGAATCCATAAAAGGTCCCCAACTGGAAGCTTTTGTCCGAAACACTCTTCTCAGTTTGCTGAAGATTGAATCTGCCTGCGCTGATATTGTGATAGAAAGGATTCACAGACTGGGGGCTCCATCACCACAAGACCAGACGCGGCCTAGAATAGTGATAATGAAAATACTTAACTTCCTCCATAGGCAAACAATTTGGAACGCATCAAGAAAAGTACAACCGCTGAAGTGGGAAGGCCATTTAATAAGGATCTTTCAAGACTTCTCCAGTGAGGTGTCAAAGGCCAGACGGGCTTTCTCACATATCTGTACTGCACTGATAAAAGTTGACTGTAAGTTCTCTATGTTATTTCCCGCACGCCTTAGAATCTTTACAGAAACCGGGACTCAGGATTTTACTGACGCCAAAGAGGCAGAAGATTTCCTCATTAAGAACCGTCTACTCACCCGCCAGGATCTCCCGAAAGGAAACTCTACTAAAAAGCCTGGCTGAAAAACTATTTAGTTACTACAGGGCCTGAGCACAGATTTCAAGGAGCCGACCTAATTCCTTTTGAAATAGGAAGACTCTAAGTGATTTGGTGGGGAGGCGGTTTGAGGTATTGTATCCTCCACTCTCCCCCCCCTTCTTCTTTTTGATTGGTAAAGTTATTACTACGTATTATGGTTTTGGTTGCTGAGCCAAAGTTAAAAATGTTTTATTATATAAAAGAGCTGCCGAGTGACACGGCAATGACGTAAGTGTTTTACAAGATATATTTCTTACTACAAGTTAACATAGAATATTGTTATATGCACCTCCATCTGCACTTAACAATACATTGCCGGAAGTCCACCGATGCAAATGCCATAAATGCTGCACATGTATATATGTTTTCCCCCCCCCCCTTGTTTATGTCTCAGTGCTTTATGTTTCCCTTATGTGTCTTCCCATCTGTGTTTTCCCAGGAGTACAATGGCAACTTGAATGGAAATATTTAAAAGTAATATAATATGTCTATCAATATTAGCTCCTTAAATATTAGAGGCATACACACCCCTATTAAGCGTCGTAAACTGTTGATGTATTTAAAAAAGCAAAACGTTGACTTGATTTGTTTACAGGAGTCACATTTAATACCAGAAGAGGTCAAGAAATTAAAAATGCTGGGATGGGAGGTTTTAGGCTCAGCCTCACTTAATACGAAATCGTGTGGTGTAATCACACTAGCTAGAAAAACCTTGGGAGCAAGGGTCATGTCTATTACCTCAGATCCAAACGGACGCTATGTCTTTACAAATATAACTATAGGAAATTATACCTTAAACATTGGGAATATCTATGCCCCAACACAATATAAAAAATCTTTTTTCTCGGAACTCATTGCTAAATTACATTCATATGACCCGACCACCTTAATATTATGTGGAGATTTCAATCTCATCTCCTCAAATTATTTAGACAGATCCCCACCATTCAAGAAGCAGAAGTCCCTTCCAAAAATAGGTGTCCCCTATATGCTAAAAACACTCAATCTTATAGATACCTGGAGGACCTTAAACCCCATTGAAAGGGATTTCACTTGTATTTCTCTAACACATAAGACGTGTTCAAGAATAGATTACATATTAATAGCGGAACCTTTATTCCCAAAAGTTAAATCCACAAAAATAACTTCTCCAGTCCTTTCTGACCATGGTATGGTGTCTATTGAACTTGAACTTACGAAAGTAAGCTATGTTAGACCTAATTGGAAGTTCCCTTCGCACCTTATACAATCCAAAGGCCTACGTGAGGTGCTGATCAAGGCATGGGAATCTTATGTAGCAGACAATGCTCAAATAAGGGTTTCTAACCCCACCCTATTTTGGCAAGCTGCAAAAGCAGTCATTAGAGGAGAAATAATAGCATATGTATCAACAGTTAAAAAGACATATAACAAGAAATATACAGAATTACAAAACAACCTGTCAGAAAAGTATCAGATTTTTAAACAGGGACCCACTGAGGAGACAAAAAAGGAATACCAGGTCGCAAAAATTCATTTTGAAGAATATTTAAAGACACAAGGTGACAAGTACCTTTTTAACATTAACTCCAAATTCTATAGGTTTGGAAATAAAATAGGCTCCATGCTTACAAACCTTTTACAGGGCTCGAGAAAAAGGATCACAGTACACCCCTTGATTAAAGAGGACGGTTCTCTCACAAACTCAGACTTACAAACTGCAGAGATTCTAAGAGCTTTCTATGAGAAACTATACACACCCCCGCTAGGGGTTTTGGAGGGCACAGTGAATGCAGGGGCGCCTTCTATGGAGGTTGAAAATCATCCTCCCCAACTAGCTTTTGGGAGCACCTTACCCCTTACACAGGTTCCCGATAATCTTAAAAATTCGCTAACTACCCCTATCACATTAGAGGAGGTGACAAGTTCCATCAGAAAGTTAAAGCTAGCTAAGGCGCCTGGCCCAGATGGATATGCAAATGAATTTTTTAAATTTATGGAGCAACACATAGCTGAGCCATTAACGGCATGTTTTAACCACATAATGGAATGCGAAACCCTTCCATCATATTTTTCGGACGCCACTATTAAAGTTCTACCCAAGGAGGGCCGAAATCTAAATATAGCTGGCTCTTATCGCCCAATCTCTCTGCTAAACATTGACTATAAACTATTCGCAAAAATTTTAGCAGAGAGATTGAAACAAGTTCTTCCTTGGATAATACACAAAGACCAGACCGGCTTTATAACGGGCAGACATTCGGTCTCAAACGTTCGCAGAGTTCTGGCAGCCATCCAGCAGTCGAATGCCTCTTCGGCATGTCAAAATGAACAACAGATGGTTTTAACATTGGATGCCGAGAAGGCATTCGACCTTGTATTATGGCCACACATTTTTAGAACACTGCATCAATTTGGATTTCCCTCTAAATTTATACAATTAATTCAAATGATTTATACAGCCCCGAAATCAACAATACACTGCAACGGAATCACCACCCCTGAATTTAAACTGGGCAGGGGCACACGCCAAGGCTGCCCTCTATCACCTTTGCTTTTTGCAATTGCAATAGAGCCCTTAGCGGTGGCGGTTAGATCTTCCCCACTAGTTCATGGTATCAAGATCAACTCTGAGGAACTTAAAATTGCTTTATTCTCAGACGACACTTTAATATTTGTCTCCAAACCCTCAATTTCCATACCGGCGCTTCTGCATCTCATTGACTCCTTTGGACAGGTCTCGGGGTATAAGGTGAACCTTTCTAAATCGGAAATATTGCTGTTAGGCAAAACTAACCAACACAACCTGCGACATCTGGATATCCCGTTTTCTCTCACCAGCTCCCACTTTAAATATCTGGGAATCCAAATAAGCGCTAACTTATCCAATCTCTATTCATTAAACTTCTCCCAAGTCATCACTAAGCTCAAGACGAAACTGACAGCCTGGAAAGACTTACCAGTCTCCCTACTAGGTAGGATATCTATAATAAATTCAATAATCTTTCCTAAGCTTTTTTATTTTATGCAGATGCTTCCTATTCAACTGCTTAAAACAGATATAACCCGTCTGGATTCACTATTTTCCAAATTTATTTGGCAAGGGAAACGCCCTAGAATTGCAAAATTAAAGTTACAAACACCTAGAAATGAGGGTGGATTAGGTCTCCCAGACTTGGAGAGCTACTCCTCCGCTATATTTTTTAGATATATTAGTGACTGGATCCTAGGCAAATCCACGTACACTGACTTTGACTTGGATCGGGCTGCTTTTCACCCATATGCCCCAGGTGCGTTGATACAAACAAAACACAAAGACATCCCTGTGAAAGGGAAATCACATATTTTATTTCAGGATACATACAAAATCTGGATAGGTATGAACAAGATGTGTGGTAGATTCCCCCTTCTCTCCCAATATATATCCTTATGGGGTAACCCATCATTCCCTCCCTCGTTGATCAATGCTTCGTTTAACACCTGGCGAAAGAAAGGACTGGAGACGTCAAACAAAATTTTTGACCCTGGAGGCTCCATCTCTACGTTCACAGATCTGGCGCAGAAATACGCCCTTCCCAGAACACACCAGTTTATGTACTTTCAAGTGAGACATTTCTTGACCTCAATTAAAGCCCCTGCTCCAGATACAATCCAAATCATCTCACCTTCACAGATCACCTCAATTGACCTACTTTTAAACTTTGTTCAAACAAAGAAGTATAAGGTAAAATATCTATATGTGCTCTTGGTAAAGAGACGTTGTATAGAACACGTCCAGTGGAGAATTTTGAGAGATAAATGGGCCATTGATGTACCCTATATCACTCAAATAGAAGATTTGACGGGTTTATGTGCCATTTCCTATAAGGCATTACAATCGACATATTTACAAGAAGTTTACATACGTACTTTGCATAGAGCATATATAACCCCCCATAGACGCAAGTATATGATAGTAGAAGAAACAGGTGAATGCCCTAAATGTAGAGTAGCTAAAGCGGATTTCGCACACTGCATGTGGCAATGTTATAAGATAAACCGCTTTTGGCACAAAGTTATTAATTTTATTTCTGATATGTTTCATGTACGCTTTCATGTAGAACCACTAGCGCTTATGGGCCTGTCCTTTGACAAATGGCAAATGGGTGGAGTCGCGAAACAGAACATACCGCTGTTGATCCTAATTCTAACAATAGCTAGAAAATGTATTCTTATCCACTGGACTATAAAAACCGCACCACAGTTAGCGGCAGTTAAACAAAAAATGCTGCAAATCCTTTACTTTGAAAGAAGGTACGCAAAACTGGACTTGTCGCATGGATCGATCAGATTCTTAAAAAAATGGTCACTCTACATTGACTCCCTAGAAACTACAACTAAAGCCCACATTTTGTCAGTTTTTGAAATATAATGATGGTTTCCTTGCGCGGATTTCTTCTAGATTCAACTGTAATGACCTATTATGGAATGCCTTATATATCACCTTCTTTGTGTATATTTGATGTATATTTGTTAATATGTATTGTTGACATGAAGATAGACAAGATTGTATTTATAACTGAAACCGAACAATTAAAAAAAAAAAAAAAAAAAAAAGATTTGTACTAAATCTCCATTGTACCCTAGCCCTCACACCTCCCTTCCCCCCCAATACCCCCCCTCCTACCCCCCCCCAATCCACGTATGTTCATCTCGCTCCATACCCATCCTTAAAAATCCCCTTGTCTTGTCTGCGTCTTTTGTCTGTATGGTTAGGTCTATAGGTCATTTTTATGTATTCTATGCTATTGTCACTGCAGATTTACATAATTGTAAGATGTCACATTGTCTGTGAATTTAGAACAAAAGCAGTAATATCTCTTCCACTATTATATTGCCAATTGAAAATGGAGTTATTTACCACAGAAGAGTCTGAAGAAGATGTTATTCTGCATAGAGTAACGTTAGAATTTAAGATAAAATTGTTGATATATATTGTAACGACTGTTATATTTCATTATACAATATGTCATGTAACAATGTATATTTTGATGGCCTAACTATGCTGTCTTTAAGTTTGAAAAATTTTCAATAAAGAAAGTTTAAAAAAAAAAAAATATGGACATAAAAAGAGATGTTTTTGAAAAAAAAAGGTAGCCTTAGAGAGACTGGAGTCTGAGGAATGTAAGAGCTGGAAAGACACTGTGAACTGGATCTGTGCTATGTTGTTCGGTAATGATGGATGTGGTGAAGGGAGAGACCAAGGTAGAAACAGAAGTAGTAGCAAAGTATGAGGTAAACCAAGAATTGACGTGGTCAGAGAGGCCAATGGTCTGAAGAATAAATGGTGGGAGAGAGTGATCCTCAGTACCAAAGACCACAGAGAAGTCCAGGAGGATGAGCAGGGAGAAGTCATCGCAGGATTTGGCCAAGAAGATTTTTGGTGACTTTGGTCAGTGCAGTTTCAGTGAAATGGAAGCAGCGGAAGCCACTGTAATTGGTAGGAACAATTTATTGCTGTCCATGGGCCTTATTCTGATCGGTGCGGCCCGATCAGAATATGCGGCCGCGACCGTGCAGGCGAATCCCCGCCTTCCATACGGATCGCCACCTGCCGTCCGTATGCGGATATGTGGCGATCCGCATGAAATTGGACGGGGATACGCCTCCTCCGTCTTGGGAGCAGCCCCTGCATTCGATGGTCGCCGAACATCGAATGCAGGGCCGCACGCTCCACCAGGTCCCGCCACACAAGACCACACGGACACTTGTCCGTGTGAAATCATGTATGGGGGCGGGCAGCTGACATCCGGCGATGTCAGATGCCCGCCCCGTACCCACGCGTCACGGCCTCATTACCATGCATACGCCCCGCGTTTGCATGGGAACGCCCATGAAACGCGGGGCGTATGCATAGGGTAATGAGGCTAAGTAGCCCCTCACGCCCCTCTACGCCCCCTGTGCGGCGTATAAAGAATCCGTGCGGCGAAATCGCCTGCACATGCGCAGAGTGACCTCTGCACATGTGCAGACGATCAACATCGGCGGTCCGTCCACATGCGGGAATATCCGCACCGATCAGAATAAGGCCCCATATTTTTTATATTCATTATTTACTTTAATTTTGCGCTTTGCTGTTGTGGTAAATTTTGCGTACGAATTGAAAATAATGCGGCTTGACATCCTGGGTGAGATTTAATAGGATAAGAGATTCAGAAAGTGAGAGATTTGGTAAGAAATCTCCAGTTTTTTTAAAGCGGCAATCATTTACACTGCAGAACCAGTTTGATTTTGAAGTGTAAATGATTGCCCCTTTAAAAAACTGGAGATTTCTCACCAAATCTCTCACTTTCTGAATCTCTCATCCCATTTAATCTCACCCCCTTTGTCTATTTCTGCTTTTTGTCTTTCCTAATTGCTGTATATACAGTAAATATAAAATAAATCTCAACAGGCGTCTGTAAGTATAAACATGATTAAAGATGAAGCTTGTTAAGTTGATAATAAGGCAGGGGAACATCTTTTTGTCTGTGTGGTAAGTCATAAATTCTGAGGTTTCTTCGCATCATTGTCAAAGTAATTTGTGCACATGTGTAACGCCCTAATGTAGTGTGTGCAGCCCTCAGACATATAAATATAATATCATTTGCTGTTTTAAAGGCTAACACTTTACACCCAAAACAATATTTAAAACTTTGTTCGTTTAAATATGGAGGGGTCGCTGCAAGGCATAAACCTGTGTTCCATTTTAAATATATAGACTTTGCAAGGAACAAATACATGGACAGGTGGAGTCTCCTTATGAGTTCTTAAGATCATGACTGACAAGTTATTTAGACAATGTCCCCTTTGGCGATTCCAATGAATTATCCAAATGTGTAAATTAATTCCTTGTGGGTCCCACAAATACACCCTGACTCCAATAAAATAACCCATCGTTATTAATCCTTTGAGTGCCAACATCTATGTGAGAGATGTGCAAAATATCAGCTAAAAACACCAGCGTCACTAACATTTGTTATATAAATTCAAATAAAAAATGTTGTGTAAAAAAAGATGATATTTCCTATATAAGGTAAACAATACAGGTCATTATAATGAATAACAATGTCTGCCTGGCAATTTTCACATGACACGCAAAGGGTTAAACATTTATAAAATGTATTCAAACACAATTTCTCACAAAAAAGTTGCTACCAGTAACTGCAGCATTGTCATTGTTATCGGCAGCATTGAATAGGCGAGTGTCAATGTTTCCCCTGTTGGGATAATATGGAGACAGATTGGATAGCATTTCTTTGCCTGAGTATCTAAGTTTCAAGTTCAGTATAGACTGTCATGTAACATTTGTGTGACTTTAGGGCGTTCTATATGCATCTGCGATCTGATGGCCGCATCCAAAGACTGGCCTGATGGGTCCAAGAAGTGTGCTTAGAAATTGCAGAACAGCCTGTGTCTAAAGCTGTGTACACACGGAGGCGATTTCAGAACATATCGCTGGCAATATGATCGCTGAGCGACCATATTGACAGTGATTTCACGTGCTGTGGGAGATAAATCTCCGGGAGCGCACTCCCGCTGCCAGCCCTTCATGATCGCTGGCATAGGCGTGCGCAGCGCATTTTATTAGGGGGTGCACCATCAAAGGGGTGTGCATAGCTCCATCTATTGGGCGTGTCTAACACTGCACATTAGGCATGTCTACCATCATCGATTGGCGCTGGCTACAATATATCTCAGCCGCACCACAATCTGCCTATATCAGTTTTAATCTTCTAATAGCTCTGTGTAACAGTACATGCAAATAAAGTCATAAATATATATGGATGACACAGGTATATTACAATGGTCTAGTACAATCAACAATGCAAACAGACATTATTAATTGATAGGTGCTTCTTTTAATGGAATACAGTTCTAAAAATCAAAAGTCTTTTGCTGGTATTGCTAGCAGCAGAGGTGTTCATAAGAGTGGGCACAGCATTAGGGGGTGCCTGTGCACCCCTAACACTTAATGTGCGCACCCCTATGTTCGCTGGTCGCAGGAGCATGCTCCTCCGATTATGGCTAAAAATTTCTGGTTGCTGGTGCACAATGCACTGTGCACCAGCAACCAGCGATTTCTAGTCAAAATGAGACAGAATGACACAGAATAGCTTGTAATTTTCAGCCAAAGTCGCTGGTTGCTGATGAAAACTGAGCAATATATTGCTGAGCGATTTTAAGCCAAAATCTCTCAGCGCCCAAATCGCACCGTGTGTACACAGCATCAGGGATAACTGTGATCCATCACACAAGACCCATTCTGCACATGCACAGCACTGGTTTGCATACAAAAATTATTCCAGACCTTAGATGATTGGTTACATTGTGATAAATGTTCTGCGCACATAAAAGCCCTTAATCTGCTTTACTTGTAAAGACCAATTCCTTCTCAAATGGACAAAACCATGTGCACTGCAGGGGGGGGGGGAGGGGGCAGATGTAGCCTGTGCAGAGAGAATAAGATTTGGGTGGGGTTTTACTTCAAAGTGACATCTACTGTATATTGCAAATGTAAAAATAAAGCAGTCAGTATTTTCCATGCACAGAAACGAAATAACTGACCCAAATCTAACTCTATCTGCACATGTTACATCTGCTCCCCTGCAGTGCGCATGGTTCTGTCCATTTGAAAAGGAATTTGGCTTTACGAGTGAACCAGAATAAGGGTCTTTATGTGCGCAGAACATTTCTCCCTTTCTACAGCTGTTGCTTATCTTATTTGCTCCTCCTGCGGTCCATTCTTAGCAGCTGACGCGTGTCTGACAATCCATATGGTACCCTGACAGGACACTCAATAGTTTCCCAGCATTACAAATCAATACACAACTCGGCACATGAGGACTGCTTGTTCTGCGTTAATTGGCACTCTAATTAAAGGTGACACCCATCTCAGTTAATCTATCCCATCTCAGTTAATCTATCCCTAATAATAGACAGTTCATTTTAGGTGGGTAATCTAGGGAAACACACCACAGAAGATTATACAATCAAGGGAGTTTCTTGAACATACACAAAGAAGATCTTCCTAATAGTGTCCCAGCCAGGTAAACAATCCGCCCTGGAATTAAAGTCAGTGTAAAACAGAGAAGGATTATTGTTACTTGTTGAGGCAAGAAAATGGCTGTTTACCAGGCATCAGACTGGTGACATGTTCTGGGAACCATTGCCGGCAGTAGCTTGCCCATATCTATGCCTAATCATATATCATGGTGGTACTTTGCTATAATACCTATGTCACAGCCTGACTTCTTACCAGATACGTTTCCCAGTGCAGCAGTGACTCTGTTGCAGGTGGATGCTGGCCAGCACCCCCTGCAGTGATGCATCTTCATCCCTCCTTGGCTGCTGACTAGATAGAACGAGGGCTGCATAGGAATTTAAGAGCCTGTGAATTTGATGGTTGTAAATAAAGCTATTGAAGAAAGTGCAAAGTTCCCAGGGGAAATCTCAGGTTGAGTGGCAGATAGATCTGCCAATCAGGTAGCATAGGGGCGTCAGCTTAGAGAGGGGTATACTAGGTGATGCTGGTAGGAAGTACTTCCTCTTTGAGTCTGGATCCCCACCCTCCCTATCCCTTTCCATCTGCTGCTACCTGGCCTCCGGGCCATGCACCAAATTGGCTTCTATAGCTTTAATTATTAATCGGCGAGAAGGCGCTCTCGACCAGCAGTCAGGTGGGGTGTGAGGTGTTGCCCCCCTTTGCCAGGATGGCGGGCGAGTCCTGACTCAGGCGGTGGGACGTTGGACACTTCATGGAAGTGTCCTCGCCAGGCCATAGAAAGGGTGGTATGTCCGTCACACCTCAGGCTGTACCCCACAATAAGGGGTGTTGTCGGATTGGGGTGCTTCGGTCGCTACCATGAGTAACACCCGGGACTGGTGCTGGTCTCAAGTGCTTTCTTTGCCATCCCTTAGAAAAATAGCGGTCATACCATTACAATAAATACAGTATTCATGACCTGTTTAAACTTATGCAGCGGTTGTCCGTGTCGTTATTTATAGAATAAGGTGTTTGTGTGATTTATTTCTAGGCATAAGAGTTAAGTAAAGGTATAGGTCAAGCAGCATAATTAATTATGCGCCTTAAAGATCCCACAGAAAGAATACGTGCTGCACACTGTTTAAATGATAGTTATTCCAAAAACATGATTTCACATTAACAATGAATTTGAATCCCTCCCCATATAAGGAAGTATCTGGACACTATTCAGTGCCAGAGTATTAGGCTCACTAACTTATCTCGTGCAACTGTTCTGCTTAAACTCCCTGAATATGTACAGTACTTATCTGTGTTATGATCTAGTCTGTCTGACAATTCTATTGCTTTGGTACTGTTTATAGTGACTTCTTGGTTCCAACTTTAGCTTACTTCTGACCTGACTTTGCCCTTATCCTGGTACCACATTCCAATAGTTCTGACTTATTTCCGATGATCACTCGTCAGTACTGATGACCAACAGTTGGGTTCCTGACTTCCAGGGGCTATTTTCCCTTGGAGGGGGTTCACGATCCTCATAGAGGGAGAATAAAACAGCCTGCAGCTATGATGGGCTTGCCCCTGTCAGACTACAGACAGTCGGGATTCCAATGTTTGAGAAATGACCAACAGAATCCCGATGGTCAGCAGTGGCAAACGCAGGATTTTCAGAAGGGGGTTTCCAGAGGGGCGGAGCAAAGCACGGAGATGGACACTTAGGTGACCCAGTATATGCCGGGTCAGTTAAAGTAGTATTTTAGATAAACCAAATGTATATAAATAATAATAATAATAATAATAATAATAATAATAATAAATATATACACACACACATATATATCTATATATATATCTATATACATATATATATATATATATACATACATACATACAGGGGCATCAACAGCAGTGTAGACCCCTGGGCATAGCAATGTATTGGGGCACCTACCGATCCTACAGCGGTAGGGGTGGGGGAAGCTTTGATGTCCCCCGGGTGGTAGGGGGTATTATATCAACCGCTCATCATGTAGGGCCTGGATCAGTAATTTCCACTAATTACCCCTTTACTGCACAGATGGTGGGAGATGGGGTGGGAGAAGGGGGCATTGGGTTGAATGAAGGGGCCCTGATACATAACTTCCAGGGTGGTAGAGGATGTTTAATATGCAGAGGAGGGGTGTATAGTGGAGTGGGCTTATTATTCATAATTTTCTGGTGGGAGGACAGCTTGCTTGACTGCAGATATCTCCAGTTCCCAGAAATAGATTTCTTAGATTTTAATGGAATTAAACACTAGAGGATGCCACCTACCAAATGGTGTTGGGGACTAGGGGATCAGAGTCCAGGAGGCAGAGCAATCTGTCAACGAGGATATAAAACTACATACCAGGTGTGTGGAGCTGGAGCAGTAACCAGCTACTGGAAGGCTGATATCTCTGGTTCTGAGAAAAGTAGAGACAATCTTGTAGTGTCCTTCAAAGGGGAAGAGTCCCAGCTTTTGGAATATACCCTCAGAAAAACTCTAAGTCAGACAGAACCTAAAATATCTGACTGGGAAGAGCAATTAACAGGCTTGGATGGGGACCACTGCTTTGAAGTCAGATATCTCCGGTTCCCAAGGGCCGATTTTAAAAATTCTTGTACCCATGGAAAGAGGGGACCCTCAGCTTTCAGCCTAGGGCCCTTAGACTCCTGGGGGGTTTCTGGGTACTCAGAAACCCCCCCTGCGTGCGCTACTGGTCAGGGACCCATACCACACCCTGCAGTACACCTACCATAGGCACACCATTTTTGATATTAAGTTGGGTGCAGGTTTCTAAAGATAATTGTCGAGACTTGCTTTGTAACCCTTTGAATCCCCTCAATGCCTCTCAGGCATTGGAGGGGGCAGGGGGAGGTGGAAGAACTCTCCCGTTGCCGTGGAGATAAAACTGTCACATTGTTTCCGGTTCCGTCAGCAGCGTTATCAGCATCTCCTCATGCTTTTGCCCGACCAGCAATCCACTGGAAGCTGCATGTGCTGCCCTCAGACATAAGTGTTCATCTGCCCCACACTGACACAGGTGGAGGAAGCAGCGCATTAACCCCTTCCCGACATTTGACGTACATGTACGTCATGGCCGGGATGTACTTCCCGACACATGACGTACATGTACGTCATGACTTAAAAGTGCCACCGTGTCTACAGACGCGGTGACAGAGGGACGATGTCTGCTGTCCCTGACAGCAGACATCCTCCCTCATTGCCCGGGGGGGGCAGCGATACCTCCCCCCCCGTTCGGCGATCGCTGTGATTGGCTGTTCAATGTGAACAGCCAATTACAGCTTTTTCTGTCTTACCGGCGAATAACGTTCGCCGGTGACACAGGGATCGGTGGTGATTGGTGCTGTAAAGTACAGCACCAATCACCACCGGGTGTAAGGGTGACACTGGTGTCACCCCACCTCACCCCACCTGCCCCCAAAAAGGCTGTGATTGGTCCGTCGGACCGACGGACCAATCACAGCCATGTCACATTCAGTTAACCTGGTTTACCCAAAAGATGTTTAGGACTGTAGGATGAGTCCTAGACGTTGGGATTAGATGAGATTACCTTTATTATTTCTCAGGCCACATTTCCTAATTCATATCGCAATAGGCTCTCGCTTAAACTGTGTCACTAAAATTGCAGCTCAAACATCTGGCTAGTCTCCCTTCTTATTGGTCTTCTGATTTCTAATTGTACCCTCCTCATTGTCACCAGGGATCAAATGACTCCCTATGGATAGTAACTGTCTGAACTCTTCTTACTGTACACAAGTCAGAGCCGTCCTTCCCCCTCGTCCTGGTGTAATACTATGTTCTACTTCCAGGCCTCTGCAGCAGTGCTATATATAGATGAGCAGTGGGCTAGATCTGTCACATTTCATTTCAGTGCCCTGTTACTAGGGTGTGTGGATCCAGGTGTCTGGTTCATTTGGATTATTGATACCTGCTGACTAATATATGGCCATGCACTCATATCTTTAATATAAATAGGACATTACGTGGCTACTGTATACCAAATTCATATTGCATAGTATTCCGTTCGAGGGTCTTGCTAATGCAACATAGCACCCACCATTCATTCCACCAGAATCTGTGCTGCAAAATCCAAATATCACTCCTTCCCTTCTGAGTCCTGCCATGCACCCAAATGGTATTTTTTGGTCACATATGAGGAATTGCCGTACTCGGGAGAAATTGGGGCACAGATTTTGGGGTGCTTTGTCTCCTTCATTCCTTGTGAAAATGAAAAATTTTGAGCCAGAACTGCATTTTTGTGTAAAAAATTTAATTTTTCATTTTCACTGCCCAGTTGTACCACAATTGGTGAAACCCCTGGGGGTTTGAAATGTACACTATACCCCTAGTTGAATTCCCTGAGGGGTGTAGTTTGCAAAATGGGGTCACTTGTGGGGGGGTTCCACTGTATTGGTGCTTCGGGGGTCTTGCTAATGCGACATAGCACCCACCAACATTCCACCAGAATCTGTGCTGCAAAATCCAAATATCACTCCTTCCCTTCTGAGTCCTGCCATGCACCCAAATGGTATTTTTTGGTCACATGTGAGGCATTGCCGTACTCGGGAGAAATTGGGGCACAGATTTTGGGGTGCTTTGTCTCCTTCATTCCTTGTGAAAATGAAAAATTTTGAGCCAGAACTGCATTTTTGTGTAAAAAATTTAATTTTTCATTTTCACTGCCCAGTTGTACCACAATTGGTGAAACCCCTGGGGGTTTGAAATGTACACTATACCCCTAGTTGAATTCCCTGAGGGGTGTAGTTTGCAAAATGGGGTCACTTGTGGGGGGGTTCCTAACTTTTAGCATCTTATGGTGCCTAGAAACCTACATGGTGCCTAAAAAATAATCTCATACAAAGGAGGCTCCAAAATCAAGTAGGTGCTCCTTCTATTATGAAGCCTGTGGTTTGGTCAACGTGCACACTAGGGCCACATATAGGATATTTATGAAAACAAAAGAATTGGGGGAATCAATTTTTAGTCACATTTCTCTAGTAAAATCTACTGTGTTCCTTAGAAAAATGTATTAAATTTGAAAATCTGCAAAAAAAATGAAATTTTGAAATTTCACCTACACTTTGTTTTAATTCCTGTGAAACACCTAAAGGGTTAACAAACTTCCAAAATGCTGTTTTGAATACTGTGAGGGGTGCAGTTTTTGAAATGGCATCATTTATGGGGGTGTCTCACATACAAGTCCCTCAAAGTCACATCATAACTGAACTGGTCCCTAAAAAAATCAGTGTTTGAAATTTTCTTGAAAATTTGAAAATTTGCTATTCATATTTTAAGCCTCCTAGTGTCCAAAAAAATTAAAAGGAGGTTGAAATAATGATGGAAACATAAAGTAGACATATGGTCTATGTTAGTTATTAACTATTTTGAGTGGTATGATTATTTGTCTCACAAGCAGAAAATTTAACATTTTGAAAATTGCTAAATTTTCCATTTTTTACGACATTTTGGTATTTTTCACAAAAAAACACAGACTGTATCGACCCAAATTTACCACTAACTTGAAGTACAATGTGTCACGAGAAAACAATCTCAAAATCACTGGGATAAGTAAAAGCAAAAAAAAGTTATCCCCACTTAAGTGATACATGTCAGATTTGAAAAAAAGGGCTCTGTCAGGAAGGCAAAAACAGGCTGCGGCGGGAAGGGGTTAATACTGCAGGCGTTAGTGGGAACCCTGAAGACAGAACACAGGCAGGGGCCAGACACAAGAGGAGCTTATTCCTGACCACACACTACTCTCCTCTGGTACTCCTTATTATATGGACACGCATTCCGCTTACTTACACTACACTAAGGGCCTTATTCTAGTTCACTTTTTCTTAAAAAATCCTTTTTAGATGGACAAAACCATGTGCACTGCAGGTGGGGCAGATGTAACTTGTGCAGAGAGAGTTAGATTTGGGTGGGGTTTTACTTCAAAGTGAGATATATATTGCAGTGTAGAAATAAAGCAGCCAGTATTTCCCCTGCACAGAAACAAAATAACTCACCCAAATCTAATTCTCTCTGCACAAGTAACATCTGCCCCCTGCAGTGCACATGGTTTTGTCCATCTAAGTAGGATTTTGTCAGAAAGACTGAACTAGAATAAGGCCCTAAGTACTGTGGATATTTAAACTTGAGAGGAGGAGGTACTCATAAATGAAAAGCCTAATCAAGGGGTACTAGGGAGAAAAATGTTGGGAACCGCTGCTGTAGATATTAGCAGAGAGGAACAATCTCCAATGTTATCAACAAGTGCATTTTAAAGCTTGCCAAAACATGGCTCTCTAATAAAAGTCACTGGGAGAGCATTTGCTAAAATATTATAAAATTCCTTTTGTGATTTAGATTAAGAAAAGAGAGTTAATGTTCTGTCAGGCATTATACTTTAGAGCAGGCATGTCCAACCTGCGGCCATCCAGATGTGCTAAAACTACACATCCCAGCATGCCCTGCCATAATTTGACTATTAGGGAATGCTAGAATGATGGCAATGCATGCTTGGATGTGTAGTTTTAGCACATCTGGAGGGCCGCAGGTTGGACATGCCTGCTTTAGAGACTGGATATCTGTAGAATCAGGACCTATCTTGTGGACAGCTCATTCCTGGGGTGGTGGTTATTCCTCCTTCTCGGGTAACAGCTTTTTTGCAGTCACAGTAAGAAGCTAATGCAGCTTACTACTAAATGTATCTTTTTGTTCCTTACTGGTGACAATGTTGACATCTCTTTATTCATTCCTTCTTCAAAATCCATCTTGCGACATCAGACATAGGGGCAGATGTATTAAGCCTTAACAAGAGATAAATGCAAGGCTGATAAAGAGAGATAAACGTCCAGCCAATCACATATTAATTACCAAGTTACAGGCTGTGTTTGAAAAAAGTCAGTAAGGAGCTGATTGGCTGGACGTTTATCTCTCCTTATCACCCTTGCCTTTATCTCTTGTTAAGGCATAATACATCTGCCAAACTGGCCCCATTTCAGACCTGATCACTGCTGTGCTAATTTGAACAGTGGGCCTTTATCGATACACTGCACATGCATCTGGGCCTCAATATATGTGTGCGACACCTGCTACTGAAGAAATCCTGCTACTTTTTCCTTTGCTACAGTAGCTTTTCACAAGGGAATTGACAGGAAGTAGGCGTATGGGGGTGGTAACCTTTTGTGTCATGGGAGTACCAAGAAAAATGCAGGTGTGACATAAAAAACGCAATGTGTGCTGAGGATAATGCAGGCGTGCCCAAGCATTTAAGGGGATTTCATGGCAGCCGTTGAGTCAGTCCCTAGCTACTCTGAGCCTGTGATGAGTGGTGACCAGTGGAAAATTATTTTATGATGAGTGTCTTATTAATGGATTTAGACATAAGTCTTCGCTAGCCATACACAGCTATTCACATAGCAAGCACTTTTATTCATAAGGCGGGATTTCACTCAGAGATTGACCTAGATATGCGAGCGCTGTAGACTGTGCATATGTGTGGTTCACAGTACAACTGTGCATGGCTGCAATCACCTCATGCAACTGTTTCTGTTGGTGCCCCATAATGCAAGGTGATTGACAGGAAATGTACGATTGGGGGTCAGAACCGACCATTTTTTGGGAGTGCCAACAAAAACATAGGGCGTGCCGAACAAAATGCTGGGATTGGCAGGGAAAACGCAGGTGTTCCAAAGCCTGTTAGGGGAGGGTGGCTGACGTCACTAGAAGGTGGGATATGCTTGTTTTCATCACAGCCGCTGAGTAAGTCCAGGGCTATGTGGCGTATGCGATGACTGGTGCCCAGTGTAAAAATCATTTGATGGTGAGCGGCTACCGATGGGATTTGGACGTATTTGCTCTTGTGCAGAGGGATGTGCAGCCGTACACATCCTATTGCACTGCGTGCACATTCATTTACAAGGTGGGCTTTCACTGGAGCGGGCTGGTGGCTAAACTGATCTGCTGGCAACCATTAGGACCCTGGGGCCTGCAGCGACACACCCAACCCATACTTACCTACCATGTTGCCTCCTTCTGAGAGGAGGCAGCGTGGTTGTGAAATGAGGGGGGGGGGGGGGGTGTGTCATGATGTGGTCATCATGGCTCCGATGCATATAAAACAAACATTGTATAGCAGGAGGCGGGGCTACAAGGACACAAATTAGCAAAAAATCACGTTGATTGGTCCCATAGGGGAAAGGGACAATGGTTCTAATCCTATGTATGCCACTGATATTGATCTATTTCGTGTCTCTGTACATATTACTAAATGAAATAAACACAAATCATCGCCTGAGATTGCTGCCAATGTCAACTTCTGACATAAATAATTAGTTTCTGTTGTAAGCTGTCCTTTTAGGGAATACCCTCTAGATGTCCTATGCATGTGTTGTGAAAGTCCCAGTAGAGTACTGTTAAATCAGAGGCAGAGTAGCCGGATACCCCTGGAGCTTGCAGTCCTGCCTAATGTCTGATAGTGTTATAAAAACATATCAACAATCTTTACAAATTGATTTTTTTTTTCTTCAGAATAGGATTTAATTGTTAAGGAACAATTCTGCTGACAATGTCGTAGGTCATTGTAAATTGTATCTGCTGCTATTGGGAACGCTCTATGTAACGCCAGTGGTGCTGCATAGGTGAGCAAATGGTCCTGCGTGGCCTGGCAGAGGATTGTAAGCATTGATTTGATTGCTTCTTACAGTATGGCTAACCAGAGCCTCGCACTGTACTGTATATATGAATATCCCAAGTTTTACATTGCACTGCCATCTGCTGGCCACAAGAAAACAACACAAATTGCGTCCAGTAACTATCTATATACATCCTTATTTAATATTTTTGAATGTGAATGCTGTACGCATGCGTGAACCTCTCCCCTTGGCCATCGCAGTGCTAAGTAGGTCAAGACTTACTCTGTGCTGCAATGAGAGGGGAAAATCGTTTGATGATTAGTGAATTTGAATGGTTTTCCCCTTATGTGCATGGCTGCGATCGCATTCGCAGCTGTGCACATGAGCTGGGGTATTGCGGATGCTGCAGGAGCGGGATGGTGTTTAACTGACAGTGGGCTTCGATCAGGTCTGAATTACCCCATTAGATCGCCCAATAAAAAGCATATTTCCTGAGTGACGTGCGGTGAGGTCAGTGACTGGTGAGGCACTGGCTAGTATGAGAGCCAGACTTACACACACACACACACACACACACACAGTATAGATCGGTGTACCTTACTGTACATTCACCTTACATTAATTGCACAATAACATACATTTTCCGGCATCTCTATACACAGCAATATGTCCAAAAAAATCGCACATTACTAATTACATTCAGATGTTTACTCATAGCAAACATCAAAATCGCAAATGTAATATAGTGTGACTTTTGGTAAACATTACCAAATATATATATAAATAGTATAACAATAGTAAAATGTTATCAACATACAGCACACAGTCTTTATCTGCCGGGCGGCAGCCAACAGGCACTTTTGCGTGGCCGCCGCCGCGCCAGGGCTTCTTGCATCTTCACCTGGCGGGAGGCAGCCAATAGGCTCTTTTGCACAGCTGCCGCTGCCCCAGAACTTCCAGCATCTATACTTGGTGGGCAGCAGCCTTTTTTGAGCTGTTTTGCAAGGCCCCACCCACTAGGACTTCCTGGAGTCTTCTTTTTTTGGGAGCCCTTCTCTGCTCCATCATTGCTGGCAGACTGCCAGCCACTGGCTCACACTGGCTCTTAAAAACCTGTATGAGGGGATGGAGCCAAGACATGCCACACTCTGACTGTCTTTAGTGGCCATCTTTAAATTTTAAAAATTACACAGCAGGGTAGTCCCGCTGCCATGTCTATTTCTGACTAGCCCCAATAGCTGTTGATATATAAAAAGTAATTAGCGTTACCTTTGCACTACAGGTCCCAAAAACTGAGAGATGGGGTTCCCTAAGCTTCTGGAGGACCAAACGCACATGCTGCCGATGCTCCTCTAGAGATTTAGAAAAGATCAAGATGTCATCCAGGTAGACCACCAAGAATCTATCTCAAAACTCCCTGAGCACATCATTAATGAAATCCTGGAAAACTGCTGGAGCGTTGGAAAGGTCAAAGGGCATAACTAAATATTCGTAATGCCCAGAATGGGTGTTAAACACAGTCTTCCATTCATCCCCCTCCCTCACACGATCAGATTATAAACTCCGCACAAATCAATTTTAGAAAAAATAGTGGCAGTGCGGAGCTGATCAAACAAGACTGATATGAGGGGCAAAGGATAAGAATTCTTGATAGTGATCCGGTTTAACTCTTTAAAGTATATGCAGGGTCGCAATGTCCCATCCTTTTTCTCAACAAAAAAGAATCCCGATCCCACAGGAGACTGCGAATGCTGAATAAAACCCTTAGCCAGACTCTCTTCTATATACTCTGCCATCGCCTGGGACTCTGGACGCGACAGAGAGTACAGCCTGCTTTTTGGGAGCTTGGCCCCGGGCACCAAGTCAATAGCGCAGTCATAAGAGCGATGAGGAGGCAGTGTCTCAGCAACTTTTTTACAGAATACATCAGAAAAGTCTGCATACTGTTCTGGTAATCCTGGAGGTTTAAGTTGTGAGAACCGAATAGGAAGCCGACAACAACTTTGAGAGCATTTACTGCCCCAACTAAGGATCTCCCCAGTTACCCAGTCAAAAACTAGATTATGCATCCTTAACCAAGGTAACCCAAGAACTATAGGAACAAAAGAACAAGCAACTACAAAGGAAGACAATCTTTCTGAATGCATGGCTCCAACAGAGAGCGTGATGGGTACCGTTTGGGACACAATTCTACCTTGAGATAAGGGTTCACCATCGAGACCACACACCATAATCTCAGAACCCAAAGGAACCATTGGAATGAGATGTGCCTGAGCAAACTGGCGGTCAATAAAAATACTGTCAGCGCCACTAACTACAAGTGCATTAATCTGGAGAGTTTGGCTGTTGATCCCCAGAGTAACTGGAATTAAAAAGGTCTTATTAGGGGTATCCAAACTTCGGCCTGAAAGGGTATTCCCCATTACCCTCAGGCCCTGAAGTTTTCCGGTTTCTCAGGACATGAAGGGGGAAATTTACTAAAGGAAATTTGTAAAAAAAATAGGTGTATTTGTATCCAGAAATTTTCACATTTTTCACATTTACTATTCCGAAAATACGGCAATTTGTATTCGTCTTGATGTGCTATCAATACGAATACGAATTGCCGTATTTTCGGGATAGTAAATGTAAAAAATAAGTGTATTTCTGGATACAATTACACCTATTTTTTACAAATTTCCTTTAGTAAATTTCCCCCGAACTCACTAAATGGTCCTTTCCCCCGCAATACAAGCACAGACCATGAGCTCTTCTCCTAGCTTTCTCCCAGGTAGAGAGTTTACTGGCCCCGATCTGCATGGGCTCCTCAGAATCCACAGGAATCCCCTCTAATTCCCCACTAACGACAGGGAATGGGAGCACTTTTTCCTGGCTACACTCACGCAATCTCCTAGCCATTCTAATGGACAATTGCATGAGTTGGTCCAGAGAAGTCGGGGAGGGAAATTGTACCAATAGATCTTTTATTTGATCCGACAAACCTCCTCTGAATTGGCTGTGGAGTGCCGGATTGTTCCACTCTGTGTCATTAGCCAACCGCCTAAACTCACAATAGATCTCGGCGGCTCGATGCCCCTGTTTCAGGGATCTGATCTGAGCTTCTGCTGAGGCTATCTTATCAGGGTCGTCGTACAGAATGCCCAGGGCGGCAAAAAAGGCATCCACCCTTTGCATAGTTACGCTATCAGGGTTGAGATCGAAAGCTAAAGTTTGGGGATCACCCTGCACCAGGGAAATTATAATGCCCACCCGCTGCACCTCCGAACCTGACGAATAAGGCCTTAGTCTAAAGTACAATTTACACCGTTCCCTGAAGTTGAAGAACTGTGACCGATTCACTGAGAACCGGACAGGGAGGTTTATTTTAGGCTCTTTAACCACAGTCTCCATATTAGAAAGTGTCCTTTCAGCAACATTCTGGGTACTAACCCGGAGAGACAATTCTTGGAACTGCAGCGACAGTGAGTGAACCTGATCAACTACCTGTTGCAATGTATTTTGAGGACTGGACTCCATATTCCCCAAAATTACAACACTTGTTAAGGCTGATGAATATGTTATGACAGTGGTGGTGTCGACACATGAACTGCCGACGTACCAATATGTATATGGTGTAGCAAGGTGTTAAGTGCAATACACCGGAGTAACAATACTCAAAAGGTGGTTCACAAAATGAATGATACTGTTTGATGCCCAAAAGGGGTTAAGGAGAAATAGCCACACAATGACCTCTCCAATGTAAAGGCTAGGTGGAATACCCAATACACTGGAGGAGGTAAATGACTATTGTGGGAGCTGCCAAGTTACAGCCAAACTCTGGGTCTGTAAGGTGACACCACAGATCCCAGCAGCCTGCCTAAGCTGTAACTAGATAAACTCCAGAGGCAAACAAACACACACAGGCTGAGAAGTTTCTATCCTGGCTACCTAGCAAGGATTCTAACTGACAGACACACACATGCTAAACAGTTTCTATCCTGACTAGCTAGCAAGGATTCTAACTGACACACACCCACAGGCTAAACAGTTTCTATCCTGACTAGCTAGCAAGGATTCTAACTGACAGACACACACAGGCTAAACAGTTTCTATCCTGACTAACTAGAAAGGATTCTAACTGAACTGGCAGAGATTCAAGCTGTGAGACAAATTCAGCAGCACTTGTCTAGCCAGAAAGGAAGACTTATAAAGCAGGGGCTGCCCACGCCCCCACTCAGACGTCACAGACTGTGAGCACCAAAACCAGGGCCGGAGTTCCTGCTGTGAACAGATGGCCTGTCACTACTGAAACAGCAAAAACCTGGACCGGAGTACATGCTATGCTCAGGTTACTTGGTAACACATACTGTACATTTCCGGTATACTCCTATTACACATACAGCTCCAGTATACTCCTATTATACATACAGCTCCAGTATACTCATACATACAGTACAGCTCCAGTATACTTCTATTATACATACAGCTTCAGTATACTCCTATTATACATACAGCTTCAGTATACTCCTATTATACATACAGCTCCAGTATACTTATATTATACATACAGCTCCAGGATACTCCTATTATACATACAGCTCCATGATACTCCTAATATACATACAGCTCCAGTATACTTATATCAGGGTTGCCGACTTTAAAAAAATCCTCTCCGGGAGAAGCCCGGAGAGGAATCTTGCAGTACGAGTTTTGGGGGCGGGGCTTAATTGTGACGTCATTAAGCCCCGCCCCCATTACAGCAAATAGCATGAATAACTGATATCAATGGAGGGGGCGGGGCTAAAACGTCACGATTGTGCCGTTTTAGCTCCGCCCCCTCCCCTGAGACCCGCGGATTGCGGCATATAAATGCCGCGATCGGGGGGCTCAGTGGGGGTCCCCCTGATTCCGGGAGGGTTGCCCACCCTTCCGGGGGGCGGGAGGAAGGACCCGATTTTCGGGAGACTCCCGCAAATTCCGGGAGGGTCGGCAACCCTGACTTATATTATACATACAGCTCCAGTATACTCCTATTATACATACAGCTCCAGTATACTCCTATTATACATACAGCTCTAGTATACTTATATTATACATACAGCTCCAGTATACTCCTATTATACATACAGCTCCAGTATACTCCTATTATACATACAGCTCTCCAGTATACTCCTATTATACATACAGCTCCAGATTACTCCTATTATACATACAGCTCCAGGATACTCCTATTACACATACAGCTCCAGTATACTCCTATTACACATACAGCTCCAGTATACTCCTATTATACATACAGCTCCAGGATACTCCTATTATACATACAGCTCCAGTATACTCCTATTATACATACACCTCCAGTATACTCCTAATACACATACAGCTCCAGGATACTCCTATTATACATACAACTCCAGGATACTCCTATTATACATACAGCTCCAGGATACCCCTATTACACATACAGCTCCAGTATACTCCTATTATACATACAGCTCCAGGATACTCCTATTATACATACAGCTCCAGTATACTCCTATTACACATACAGCTCCAGTATACTCCTATAACACATACAGCTCTCCAGTATACTCCTATTATACATACAGCTCCAGATTACTCCTATTATACATACAGCTCCAGTATACTCCTAATACACATACAGCTCCAGTATACTCCTATTATACATACAGCTCCAGTATACTCCTATTATACATACAGCTCCAGGATACTCCTATTATACATACAGCTCCAGTATACTCCTAATACACATACAGCTCTCCAGTATACTCCTATTATACATACAGCTCCAGTATACTCCTATTATACATACAGCTACAGGATACTCCTATTACACATACAGCTCCAGTATACTCCTATTACACATACAGCTCCAGTGTACTCCTATTACACATACAGCTCCAGGATACTCCTATTATAAATACAGCTCCAGGATACTCCTATTATACATACAGCTCCAGGATACTCCTATTATACATACAGCTCCGGTATACTCCTATTATACATACAGCTCCAGGATACTCCTATTATACATACAGCTCCAGGATACTCCTATTATACATACAGCTCCGGTATACTTATATTATACATACAGCTACAGTATACTCCTACAGTATTTATAAAAAAACATAAAAGGAAGTAACAGTAACATATCAGAGTGTTAGGTGAGTGAAGGTGGCTGCTTAGTATTAGTTAAGGATGTGTTCGAATGGTTACCATGACAAGTAGTGGGCAGACTAATATTATTTGCCAATACTGTGCCAAAACCTCATATATTATATATAATTAATTAAAATATTAATGGTTGCATGGTGCATTGGCTATCCTGTTTCTGTGTTGTAGTACTAATGGCCCAAAGTGAAATCCAGCCCCTGTGCAAGATTGTGAATAGGGGGAAATCCATTCACAATCACTCACCATCTAATGGACCCCCCCCCCCCCACACACACACACACACAGCTCCCCCGTGTAAGCCTTGACTTATTCGTTGCTACTTCATGAGGATCCTGGGGATATCGGGGCCACTGTGTTTTTCCGTGGCGCTCCCAGACAAAGCTGAGACGCCACCCAAAAACACCAGCCGCCTGTCACTCAACCAGTGTATGGCTTGCATTCAAAGGCTATCACTGGCTGTGTTTGCACAGAGGGCTTACGCATGTGCACTGCAAACCCACCAGGCCCCCTCCCCTTGATTATAAGACTGCTGAAACCAATATAAATAGACCAATAAGCTTTGTGGATTGCAGTAGCAACAGTGACCCCTAACAGGCCAAATGCTATAAAAAAAACAGTAACGGAGGAGAAGTGTCATAGCAATGCCCGTTGATTAAGGATATTAATTGTGGTATTTAATAAATATTTAACACAATACATAGAAACAACAAAAAGTTTGATATTTTACATTGGGGCAGTACGGACAGTGTAAAGGTTAGCATTACTGCCTCACAGCACTGAGGTCATGGGTATGATTCCCACCATAGACCTAACGGTGCGGAGTTTGTATATTCTACCTGTACTTGCGTGAGTTTCCTCTGGGTACTCCGGTTTCCTCCCACAATCCAAAAATATACTGGTAGGTTAATTGGCTCCCAACAAAAATTAACCCTAGAATGTTTGTGTGTGCGTGTACATGTAGTAGTAGGGAATATAGATTGTAAGCTCCACTGGGGCAGGGACTGATAAGAGTGTTCATATAGTCTCTGTAAAGCAGAATATGTGTGCGCAGTATATAAGAAACTGTTAATAACTAAATACATTGGATGAATAAATCTGAAATAAGGTTCTCGCAAACCCATTAGCAGAGGTGATATCCATCACGTTTAGTGGTTCCTCCTCTTTCGCTGTGTGCTGTTGCTTTTGCTGTGTGTTTGCACATCTGCTTCCTGCTGTCAGAGTTGGGAGATAACAGGCATTTCCAGGGAACATATGACAATTTATTGAGCGTAAAGAGCAGAAACCGCTAAGCATAAAATAAAATGAGCCATTATCCGATAGCTAATTACCGCAGTTAGTGAACACCTAAAACAATATTTATGATCGGCGTGTAATAACGGCATTGTAAAACAGATTTAACAATGATATTTACAAACATGAGGCAGAAAGGAAGAAAGACTGGTGATTTTTCTTAAAAATGTAATTGGTAGCAAAATAGCAAAGTAAGCTTCTGTGGGGCTTGCATATGAATCCAGATTATTATTGGAGTAAAAGGTAATTGTACAGTATGTCATTTATTTTTAAAACATCCGATGCAGGATACAGTTACTGGGGGGGGGGGGGGGGGGGGTAGTATAGCTCAAACAAACAATGTCTAAGTTGACAGTCAATATTTGTGTTGACAGTCAATATTGATATAGTGTATGTTTACCTTTTGGTGTCGATCTATTAATTTATTTATTAGCAGTTTCTTATATAGCGCACACATAATATGCAGTGCTTTACAGAGAATATTTGAACATTCACATCAGTCCCTGCCCCAGTGGAGCTTACACTCTATGTTCCCTACCACATGTACACACACACACAGACATTCTAGGGTTAATTTTGTTGGGAGCTAATTAGCCTACCAGTATATTTTTGGATTGTGGGAGGAAACCGGAGTACCCGGAGGAAACCCACGCATGTACGGGGAGAATATACAAACTCCGCACAGTTAGAGCCATGGCGGGAATCGACCCCATGACCTCAGCGCTGTGAGGCAGTAATGCTAACCGTTACACCCTCCTACAACAGTCGCCCATCCAAAAAACTGGGCAGTGTCTGTTGCACCCACATTACACACCGATTCATGATCCCGGGTGCTACCTTTTATCAACCGCAAACCGGTCAAACTATCTTTATTAGACATACCTTGTCATGCAATTCCAAATTCCTGGTTTATAAAATTTTGTGTCCTTGCGGGCTTTCCTATATAGGGAAGACTGGGTAACCATTTAAGGATAGAATGGCCGCTCATCGTTCCTCTATTAAGAGTGTGTTGGCATCTGGCTCGAGCGAACATCCGGTTGCCAGGCACTTTGTTAAAGCTAAACATAGGGCGGTATTCAATGTGAATACCGGCGACGTGCAGCGAATCCTGTTTAGGATTCATTGCACATTCGCCACTGGTCGCCACGTTCCGGATCCTTGCCGGCTCCGGTATTCAACGAGTCAGTCTGACCGGCGAATATGAGCTCCTGCGGCGGGAGCCTGAGGACGGTGGCAGGCAGGGAGATGGAAGTCTCCCTGCCTGCCCCAGAACGTTTGTGGGGGGGAGGTGGGCTCCCCGGGTGCCAGGCAGCACAGGCTGCCCCCCCGGGGGGTGCCAGCAGGGGACCGGGTATATTCACTACACCCGATTATGCATATGTAATGATCGGGTGAAGTGAATATATGAATATGTAATGAGCGGCTCGGCTCCAGCCCCCTGCTGGCTGGTCTGTGTAAAAAAAAAATATATATATTTTTTTCAATTAAATATATATTTATGTGCTTACAGCACATGAATAAAAATAGCCTGCCCCTCCTCAGAATAAAATTCCAGATTTTTTGACACCAATTGTAAAAAAACAAAAACACTTTATTTTAAGTTCACCGTCCACTTCACCATAAAAAGATAGCGATTGCTACTCGGTGAATCATGGCGAAAAAAACCTTGAAATGTATTCGCCATCTGGTCATTGAATAGGGTGATTCACCGTTTTAGTCAGAAATTCGCCGTACAGCACAAAATCGCCATAAAAACCTGGCGAATCAGCCTCATTGAATACCGCCCACAGTTTGTCTTCATTAATATACAGAACAATAGACCATGTTCCACTGTCTATTAGGGGTGATAACCGTGGTCTGTCTCTGCTACGCTGTGAAGTCCGCTGGGTTGCACCTTTGGGTACTTTGTTCCCCAATGGGTTAAATGAACATTCCGAGTTGGCTATGCTATTATATCGTTTGTTTGTTTGTTTTTCTGTTGCTTTTGATTGCAATACATGTCATTTGCTTGTCCTATGGTATCTTGTGTATATTGTAAATTATGTTTTTTACTTGTGCTCATTCATTTTGTCCATTCTATTATGTTGTTATTGTTTCTATGGTGACGGGAGCACGTCTCACCCTATGATCGGCGTCTTGCTGTGATGGGGTGAGATCACTTCAGTGAGCTGCCTGGTGTGGGGTACTGTGTTAATATCACTGGGTGTTATTTAAGGTAAGCTTGTGTTCTATGTTTTTAGCCTGATGACAATACCGTTGTGGTATTGAAACATTACCATTTAAATATTGCTTTTACCACATCATTAAAGACCTTTACCGGTGCTCTACCCTTACCACGCACTGCTGCATGGGTAACCGCCAGTTGGTGTGCTTCAGATGACGTCACCCAAATGCTTCCATCACCATGACAACAACACTGTCTTCTGGACAATACAATAACATTTGTACAAACACAGTTCACATTGTCACTAATCCAATGGTATACCCGTATTCTGGTCACTTCTAATTAGCCACTTGTGTCGTTAATCCCAAATAAAAAGTTAATCGCTTAAAAGCAAGTTTAATATTAATACATCTTGTCATGTGTGCCGTCAGTGTTATATATAAAATGTTGTTGCTTTCACCATCTTGTGGCCAATTATAAATATTGCAGCCTGTGAATGCACACTAAGCGCCTAATTCAGGTTGGTTTACAAAAGCAAGCTCCTTCTTTAATCGACAAAACCATGTGCACTGCAGGTGGGGCGGATGTAACATGTGCAGGGAGAGTTACATTTGGGTGGTGTGTGCTCAAATTGAAATCTAAATTGTAGTGGAAAAATAAAGCAGTCAGTTTTTACCCTGCACAGAAACAAAATAACTCACCCAAATGTAACGCTCTCTGCACTTGTTACATTAGCCTCTGCTGCATTCCCATTATAGAAGGAGTTTGCTTTTTCAAACCAACCTGAAATCACCCCCTTCATAGATACTAATCACACAGAGGGAGAAAATTACTAAGAATTTTACTTTGAGTCGATGTCATTTGTATTTGCATACGAATGACATTGGCTGCTACGTTAATATGGCCATAGTTTTTGCATGTTGCTTTCCCGTTTGTGATTGGGTAAAATTCCCAAACATGGGAGTGACTTCTCACAGATATATTATATATATATATATATATATATATATATATATATATATATATATATCCCCAAACACATCCAAGGTGTTTGGTTAATTAAAGATGGAGTGGATGGTGTGGCTTAATTAGAGATGGAGTGGAGAGGTGTGGTGAGGTGAGGTGCTGGAGGTTGGAAGGTGTTTTGGAGGTTGGTACTGCAATTTTCTGAGTGGTTTCTTTGTTATGGAAGTTGTACTGTGCTTAGTGTTTGTTTTGTACTTTTTAAAGTTTTTTTTTTTGTCTTAGTCAATTTATATTTTTTGTCCATAGTCATTGTGAGTGTGTGTGTGTGTGTGTGTGTGTGTGTGTGTGTGTGTGTGTGTGTGTGTGTGTGTGTGTGTGTGTGTGTGTGTGTGTGTGTGTGTGGTACTGTAAGGCTATGTTTGTTTGTCTTTTGATTTATTAGTGTTTTCTGTCTGTTGGGTATGTCTGAGGATAGTCAGGTGGTGATGGAGGAGCAAGGCTTCTCTGGTGAGGAGGCTACTGGCGAGATGCCAGTGACCAGAAGCAAGAAGCACTGCATGGTGAAATTTAATCATGCCAAAATGATGGCGCTGGTCACTGAGCTTCTTAGGCACCACCAGCAGCTCTTTGGTCCTGAGGCAGAGAATGTCATCATTGCTGTGAATGCCGAGGGGACCAGGCGTAGGTAATTGGATAACTGTAAGATGCAAGATCAAGCGACTGGTAAAGATTAAGCTGACCAAGGAGGCCAAGCATCTGCAGAGGACAGGAGGTGCTACCTGTCATGCCTGTGGGTTTTGTGAACCCACTCAAAAGAATAATGGAGAGTCCTACAGAGGTATACTGCGGTGGTTGGTGAAGTAGGTAGAGGTAAACTTGTATAGACACTATCAAGCACAGGATTGGAGCACACTGTTACAGAAGCTGGCAGCTGTAGTCTGATTGCCCAGGAATGGATTCTGGAATACAGCCAAGAAAAGTAGCCATCTGTGACTTAACAGCTGAATGCGGCCTGGTCAGAGCTTGTAGTGACAAATAGTGACGTATGTCTGGATCCGGCAGGATAACAGCAGTGGCTGATGAGGTACTAAGATGCCGTGCAGTGTCTCGTAAGAAACAGTAAATCCAGACAGTTTCTGACTAGCAGATGCAGCTTAAAAGTCAGCTAGCAGCAGATGACAGGAACCAGCTGGCAGGTAATACAGGAAGCAGTAAACACGGTAAGCAGTAGTGAGGGGTAGCGGGCGCCTGGATATGACATCTGGTAGCTGCTGAAACTAGGATAGTGGCCAGGAGGCCAGATAGCGACTAGTACCAGGAAGTTACTGGGTACCAGAAAGCATCTGGAACCTCACAGCAATGGAGATTGGAATCAATTGGAAACAGGAAAGTGAATGGTTTGCTCACAGCGACTGGCTAGCTGGATACAGAGTAGCCACTGGGAAGAACACTGCAATGGGGTGACTATGGCGTCCTGAACAGGATACACCTGTTTTACAAGTAGTGACTGGAATCTGGATAGTAATAATAATAATAATAATAATAATAATAATAATGATATTTATATAGCGCTTTTCTCCCAATAGGACTCAAAGTGCTTCACCATTGTCTTTATGGCTCAAAATACAAAACAAGCTTAACAGTGGATGTCAGTGAAATGCTTGAGTAAATATGTACGTCTTTAGTCTATTTTTAAAGGATTCTACAGTGGGGGCTTCTCGCACTGTGCGAGGAAGAGAGTTCCATAAAGGTGGAGACACAAAGTTGAAAGCTCGACCCCCAGATGAATTCAGGGAAATTCTTGGTATAGTTAGTAGTCCTTCTTCAACGGATCGTAGTGATCGAGTAGGACAGTAAAGAATCAGAAGCTGCTGCAGGTACCTTGGGCCGTGGTCATGTAGGGCCTTGAAAGTGGGTAAGCCAATCTTGAAAATGATTCGCCATTTTACAGGTGGCCAGTGAAGGGAGTAGAGAAAGGGAGTTATGTGGCTGGAGCGGGGCTGGTTAGTTAATAGTCTGGCGGCTGCATTTTGTACCAGCTGCAAGCGGTGCAATTCTTTTGCTGGGAGACCCAGGTAGAGAGCATTGCAGTAGTCTAGGTGTGATGATATAAATGCATATATGACTTTAGGCAGGTCTTCTAAGGGGAATTAAGTGCTTGATTTTGGCTATGTTTCTCAGATGAAAGAATGAGGATTTGATTGTGGCTGACACCTGATGTTTAAGTGTCAGGCCACAATCCAGAACAGAGTTTTTTAGTGCTGTGCCCCCCTGCGTAAGACCTGTCAGTTGGCTATGCTGCCATTTTGTCCTGTGATTTATCATCAGGACTTCTGTTTTATCTGGGTTCAGTCTCAGCCAACTGGCACTCATCCACTCATGGAGCTCAGCTAGGCAGCCATTTAAGGTTATTATTGTGTTATTGGTGCCTGGCGCAAAGGACAGGTACAGTTGTGTATCATCTGTATAGCAGTGACCAGGCCATGATGTCTGATTATGTCTCCCAGTGGAAGCATGTATACTGCAAAAAGCATGGGATATAGTATAGAGCCCTGTGGGACACCACAAGCATTGGTGGCGAAGAGTATACTCCCGATTAAACTCTTTGTGACCTGCCAGCGGAAATGATTTGAACCAGCTAAGGACTGTGCCACCCAGATCACAGAAAGTATTCAGGTGCTCACTTAGAATCCCATGGTCAGTGATAGTGATTGTAACGGACCCACCGGACACTCCTCCAGATACGTCAACCTGAGCAGCTTCGGCCGTGACTGGGGTTCACTTTGGACACACAGGTCCCCTATATAAGGTCACTGCCACCAATGCAAGATTGGAAGAATGCTTGCATACGTTCGGATACACAATACAATATATAAAAAGGTAGTAGCGTAAACCGCCCTTTCGGTGTAAATCCTAAGAACACAAAATTAAGAAATGGAATTGTGAATGTACTTCAGAGCTTAGTTATAAAAATGGTTACAAAGATGATTACAAATATTTTAAAAGTACACACAGAAAAATTCAACTCAAACAAAATTAAAAGGGATTAAAAATGACAGAACGGTATCTTACACCCAAGTACTGATTCTGTAGTGAGGGGATTTCACATGAAGCATCGGGTCACTTCCAGCCAGCTTGCTGTTCCCCAAGAAGTACCAACAGCTATAGGGAGAAGCATTCAATTATAACTACAGCTGAATGCGGTCATCCTTCCCACCTTTGGGATTTTGACCATTTCTCTGCTGGACACTAATGAATCTCCCTAAATAATTGATCTTCCTACATGAAGGATTAGTCCACTGCTTTGAAGTGATTTGTACAAATTCCTTACCCAGTGGAATGCAACAGTCAAGTCTGATAAGATATTTGTACTGGAGGGGGGAGGAGCAACTTTGGCCTGCTCTGGACCATGTTGATCTAACCCCCAATCTGATTTATGAGGGGTCTCATACCCTAACTTCAGAGAACTCTGCAGATTGTCACTTTGAGGGAATACAGAACCAATCTCCTAGCATCCTTCCTGGGTCACATTAAGTTTACATGCAGAATACAAGAAATACATTGATCTCACACATAATAATAACAGAAGACATGATTTCACAAGCAGAATACAAGAAATACATTGATCTCACACATAATAATAAAAGGAGGCATGCTTTATTTGATCCATCACATGATCAGATTGTGACACCTCCCCTTTCATAATGGTGCATAAGGGTGGTGACCCACATCACCGTCTCATCATTGAGCTATTCATTACATCCCCTGGATGGGTAGCAGTGGTCTCCCTGCTGAGATAGACTGCCACAGTTCCCATGTTAGGATAAGCACTACAGGTGTGACCCATAAACTCCAGGACTCCTGTACCACCTCTAGGCTTTGCATCTAACCCACCTCCCACCTGGTTACCTGTACTACCCTCAGTGTGCCACTGAGTCCTGGCTTTCTCAGGGGTATTACATGACCTCTATCTTCCTGGTGGGTACCTAGGTGCATTTTCCCCGGCCTCCCTGAGAAGCAGGTTTGGTATGGGTGGGTGGTGTCTGACCACTGATTCCTCTGAATCTCTCATAACACTTCCCTATACTTGGCCTCAGTCAGGGTACCACCTGGCACCTCAGCCGCTGCTAGGGCAGGCAAGGAGTCTGGATCCTGCTCCTCTCCCAGGAGATGGCAAACTACAGGCACACAGGTGTCCCTTCCCCAGTGGTCTGTGATCACACAGATATAGTGGTAGCTGTGTCCCCTTTTGCCATTCTTTCTGACAATGACACAGCACACCCCAGCTGTGCATCAGACTCCTGGGTGTGGATTCTCCCCTGCAGCTGGCAGTTTGGCTTGACTCACTGAGATCAGTACCAGCACCTTCTGCCACACACCAAATGGGCATTCCCCAGTGGTGTAGGCATTCCAGAACCTCCACTTGGCTTCAGCAGCCTTAAGGTGACTGTGGGCCAATGCTAGCAGAGGTTGTAAAGTTCCTTGAAACAACATAAGGTAAACTATAAATATGATGGACATTTCAGGCATGGCCCTAACATTGTTCCCCTCACCCCCTGGTACTCGTAACTCTGCAGCTTTAACTATACACCAGGTGTGGGGCATTCTCCCAGCATTACATACAAATTTAGACATGTCCTCTTCCCAGAACCTCTTGTCCTGAGCTGACTGACCCCCCTCCCCTTCACTGGGGGGGAAGGTCCACTCACACCTCCTTGCTATGCTTGTTTGAGGAGATTTGCCCTCTGTGTGTGTGTGTGTGTGTGTGTGTGTGTGTGTGTATGTATGTGAATTAGGTGGGGGGGGGGGCATATTTCTGCAAGGGGGAATACCAGCAGGTCATTGTCCCCGGTCTTGGACACATCCCAGTTCAGTCCTTCAGAGGTTAAAGGAGCTGAGTTTAACCATTCCACTCTGGGTGGGGAACCTGTTGCTGTTACTGCCTCAGTAACTGGCTTGTCATCCCCTGGGTCCTGCCCACCCTCCATCTTATACACAGCAGCTGCACCTCCAGACCTTTCCTCCAGCCTAACTGGCATGTCCGCTATGCCTATGGGACCCACTGGGTCATTCCTTATGCCAGTTACAACTTTTCCCACATTGGTACACAATAATACCTTTTTCAACGTCTATACCTTGATCTGAGCCTGTGGACAACAGTGCATTTAACACATCGGGCACAGTACTATCAACCTTCTCACATTTAGATTCTTCCTGAGGGAACACCAGCTGGCTCAGCTGTCTGCCAGGTTCCTCATCCTCAGGAACCTCTGAGACATTAGGCTCACAATATAACAGCCCATTGTCTACAAAAATTTTGTCTGAGCTATTCCTCAGTGTGATATCCTGGCTCGCTCTCTGAGATAGACAAGAATGGGATCTATAGAATAGTGAAAAATAAATTTGTGCGTGACAAAGTTTGTGCTGAAGCAGCTGTGCGTGGTCTCTGGAACTCAATAGAACTTATACCAGAGGTCCTTAAAGTAGAACAGAAGCAAAAGGGTTTTTAGTTCCAAATACGGTACACAGCGCTAAATTTAAATACATAAAATAGTGTAAACTGGTGATCAACAATTCAATGTGCTCAAAACAAACAGGAAAGTACCTACCTTCTGTATATTCCAAAAAGGTAAGTATATTTTTCAAATGAATAAAAGAATTCTCAAGGTGTGTAGTCCGTTTTTTTCATGAGTGTCCCAATATGATCATAAAAAATGGAAAAAAAAACATACATTGTGTGAACAGGTGAAAAAAATAAAATAATTTAGTTCTAAGGTGCTTTGAAATTAGAATATTCTTCTTTATCCTATTCATTCTACCGACACTCACTTAAGTTCTTATAAAGAAAACTAATTCTCAATCCCACCGCTTGCCACCAAATGTCATGGACCCACCAGATGCTCCTCCAGATACGTCAACCTGAGCAGCTCTGGCCATGACTGGGGTTCACTTTGGACACACGGGTCCCATATATAAGGTCACTGCCACCAATGCAAGTTTGGAAGAACGGTTGCATACGTTCGGATACACACTACAATATATAAAAAGGTTGTAGCTTAAACCGCCCTTTCAGCATAAATCCTAAGAACACAAAATTCAGAACTGGAATTATGAATGATTTATTTCAAGAAATACTTCAGAGCTTAGTTATAAAAATTGTTACAAAGATTTTAAAAGTACACACAGAATAATACAACTCAAAAAAATAACCCCCAATCTGATTTATGAGGGGTCTCAGACTCTAACTTCAGAGAACTCGGAAGGAGATGGGTTTGGTTGAAATCTGCACACAATGAATAGGACCCTGTCTTTTGCGGGTCTGGTCCGCTTAATTATAACCAATATTCTTAGCGGGGGTGCTATCCTGTTAACTAAATATATTCAAAACAAGAAGAGGGAGACGAGAAAGCTAGTTCTATGGATGCACACCAAAAATTTATTATTATAAACCACCAATTTCAGTGGTGGTTTTTGGGAGTTAATTCTCAAAAAGTGGAGTATCCCCTATAATCTTTATTAATATCCGGATTGGGATACACCACCAATCGAATGCGAAATTCAAGAGGTTAAAATAAGAGACTTACAACATACATATATACATTTAGGTGAGAAAGATTAGAAAAGTATATTGTGAAATAGATTTTTAAAATGTAGGCAGTGGGGGCTGGGCTGGATAGTATTGTGTGGCACTGGGATTGTGCCGTCAGACTCTGGCGTTATTCTATAGGTATATCTGCATCATCATGCCTATATTGGCACAATCCCAGTGCCACACAATACTATCCAGCCCAGCCCCCACTGCCTACATTTTAAAAATCTATTTCACGACATACTTTTCTAATCTTTCTCACCTAAATGTATATATGTATGTTGTAAGTCTCTTATTTTAACCTCTTGAATTTCGCATTCTATTGGTGGTGTATCCCAATCCGGATATTAATAAAGATTATAGGGGATACTCCACTTTTTGAGAATTAACTCCCAAAAACCACCACTGAAATTGGTGGTTTATAATAATACATTTTTGGTGTGCATCCATAGAACTAGCTTTCTCGTCTCCCTCTTCTTCAGAGAACTCTACAGATTGGTTCTGTATTCTCTCAGAGTGACAATCTCCTAGCATCCTCCCTGGGTCACATTAAGTTATACAAGAAGTACTTTGATCTCACACATAATAATAAAAGAAGACATGGGGCCTTATTTTGGTTCATTCTTTCTGACAAAATCCTTCTTAGATGGGCAAAACCATGTGCACTGCAGGTGGGGCAGATGTAACATGTGCAGAGAGAATTAGATTTGGGTGGGGTTTTACTTCAAAGTGAGATCTATATTGCAGTGTAAAAATAAAGCAGTCAGTATTTTCCCTGCACAGAAACAAAATTACTCACCCAAATCTAATTCTCTCTGCACATGTTACATCTGCCCCCCCTGCAGTGCACATGGTTTTGTCCATCTAAGAAGGATTTTGTCAGAAAGAATGAACCAAAATAAGGCCCATGATTTCACAAGCAGAATACAAGAAATATATTGATCTCACACATAATAATAAAAGGAGGCTTGCTTTATTCGATCCATCACATTATCGGATCGTGACAGTGATGTCAAAGTCAGACAGCGGCTGAGGTCCAAGTAGCACTGGATACTTGCAACAGGTAAAACTTGGAGAGCCAACAGGAACCATGTGCCAAAGCAATAACAGGAAGTGTCCGGTAACAGGCATCTGATAGCAACGTTGCTGAAAACCAATGTTTGCTCTAGAATGCAGGATATTTATCCCTTCTGCCTTGCAAGGATTGGATGGCAGGAAGCAGGGATTCTCATGATCACAGGCTGGACTTGACAAGTGGATGACAAGTAAAAGGGCACCGAAGGTTTACAGGAGATCTCTGCTGCAGGCTGGATTCACTCTAGTGTTCAATCAGTCAGCATTGCTCAGAACTACACTGACCAGGGGCATAACTAGATATTTGTAGGCCCGATAGCAAAAGTTTGTAAGGGCCCCCTATTTAGCAACTGATGTTGATAAATGTATGTAAAACATATTACTTAGACAGTAAAAATGGGCCCCCTTCAGCTCTGGCCCCGATAGAAGCAGCACCCCTTGCACCTATGGTAGCTACACCCTTGACATTGACTAAAAGGCATCATGGGTGCAGTTTGAATTTAGCAGAGACTGAAGATCTCAAGTCAGGTAAGCTGTAATAAACAGATCTGGGACACTACCCTTTCGAATGTGATCTCTACTGAATATGAAGCCATGATCAAAGTGCTTATTCCTTCTGAAGTCATCTGTCGACCTGGTGCTATTGATTTGGACACACCACGTCCTGGTGAGCATATATGTACATTAGGTACTTGTGTAGTTTCACGGCGCGCCGCGCGCACAGTCTGTTTGAAACTTGGCAGCCTGCCAGACTCTGGGCGCGTGCCGCTCTAGCTGTTCTCAGAGCTACGTTACCAGCGTAGCATGTGTGCGTGCTTCTCTAGCTGTTCTCAGCGCAGCGCTACGTTATCAGCGTAGCGTAGCGTCTAATTCCGTCTAAACTCAGCACACCGCTATCAAAATGGGTGTCCAAAATGCAGACGCTACAATTTAGATGCTTTAGCGTCTGAATCCATATGCACTGTGCAAAACACTCTTAGTGTCCACAATGGCACTAGTCGACGCAACGGATTCAGTATTGAATCCCGGCGGTCGGGATCCCGGCGTTCAGAATCCCGACGCCGGAATCCCAAGAGCCGAAATGCCGACAAGGGGGGGACGTGGATCGCCCCCCCTTGCAGGCTTGCTGCGCTCGCCACGCAGCGGGCCCGGTGCCTCGCTACGCTCGGCACACTAATTTATTCTCCCTCCAGGGGTGTCGTGGACACCCACGGAGGGAGAAAGTGTCGGCATTTCGGCGGTCGGGATTCCGGCGCCGTGAAACTACACAAGTACCGTACATTATGTATAGTGTAGTGCAATCAAGTGCTGCACCCCCACTTAGTGAATAAATGAACAAAAACAATGGTAATAACACTGAATAAAAACACTCCATAACATATACAGTGGCATCTGAATGTCTTCAAAGTGGCCTAATTTCCATTTGCAAAATGTTCATACTGTAGGTAGTAAGAATCCTGCGCCTTCAGTGTTCAAATGAAACAGGTTGAGTATCCCTTATCCAAAATGCTCGGGTCCCAAAGAATTTTGGATAACAGATTATTTTTTGTATTTTGGAATATTTTTTTTTTTTTTAAATGAGGTATCTTGCATTTATGTTATATATACAGTACACAACATACACATTAAACACACAAATATATTTTATTTCTGCATGAAACAAGGTTTTAAAACATGATACAAAGTTTGTGTACTATCTCAGGCACTGAATATGAATGCCAAGCAGTCATGTCCTTGCACATATTTAGTGCCAGTTACATATCATGTACTCAGTAGTGCCATTACAGATGTAACCAGTAGGTTTAAAAAAAAAAAGTACATTTTGGAGACTATGGTTTCCGGAATAATTTGGATAATGGATATTTGGATAAGGGATAATCTACCTGTATAACAATCCTTAGTGATGTTTTATATATGTGTGCCAATATGTGAGCAAATTTTCAGCTCATAGCAGTATCTTTCTGTCTCAAACAACCCAGGAAAGAGGTTTCAAGAGGAGTGCATACCTTCCAAAATGACCCTCTCCAGGAGGGACACAATGCTCTGTTTCTAGACTACCCCCTAAATGCATGGTTGCCATAACCTGTATTGAACCTGGTTAATTGATAAGAAAGGTGTTTCCACACAGGGGATGGCAATCATAAATCAAGAGTGAAGTTCAGGAACAGAGCATTGTGTCCCTCCTGAAGAGGGTCACGTTGGGAGGTATGGGAGTGTATTAATAATAATAAAGTGCACTTATTAAAAGTGACTTAGTGCCAAACCACACACAGAAAGTGCTTGTGTGCTGTGAGATAGATATAGATCGCCACCTTGTGGCTAAAAAGTAGTCACCCTGTGACAAAAAAATCATTAAAATGTGTATAGACAACTCACACAGAAATTACATACCTCCCAACATGCCCCTCTCCAGGAGGGACACAATGCTCTGTTTCTGGACTTCCCTTTAAAACAACGCCTTTAAAACAGGTGATGGCAATTATACATTAGGAGGGAGGTCCAGAAAAGAGCATTGTGTCCCTCCTGGAATAGGTCACGTTCAGTGGCGTAACTATGAATTGGGCGCCCCCCCCCCGCCGTTAATGGGGGGCGCCCCCCGCCCGCAGCCTTACCTGTCTTGCTGGTCCCGTCCCGGCTCCCTTGCTGGCTTCATTCTTCTGCTAGTGAGACGGACCAACACAAAATGTCCGCCCCCATACAGCAGACAGTTTCAGAGAACTGTCTGCTATATGGGGCAGACATTTTATTGTGGTCCGTCTCACTAGCAGAAGAATGAAGCCAGCAAGGGAGCCGGGACGGGACCAGCAAGACAGGTAAGGCTGCGGGCGGCGGATTGGCGGGCGGCAGATGGGCGGCAGATGGGCGGACGGGAGGGGGCTAACTATAGCACCACAGCCCCCCGGCGCCCACACATGCACAGCGCCTTCCCCCCCCGCGGCTGCGGGGGCCGCGGTGCTTTAGCTACGCCTCTGGTCACGTTGGGAGGTATGCGATTAATCACATCTAGGCAGACTTCCCATCAGGTGTCATCCATGGACCCTTAAAACCCAAAATTCTCCCAGCCAGGGAAAAGCATAAGGTGCGATATTGTTTCTAAAAATATATTTATTAAAACAATACACACACAAAATAACAGTAGATAGAATGGATCCGTACAATAGTATAAAACAGTCAAAGCTTACCTTATTTGATGCCAGCGAGGAATGGAGAGGTATATAGTACCCGAACGATTTTGTCCCTTTGTCCTATGTTCTGGGGGGTTGGGATCATTAGGTCTACAGCATGATGGTTGACAGTCATTAGTTTGACACCATTAGGTCGACATGTGCCGACAGGCGACATGGGAAAAGGTCGACATGGTAAATGGTCGACATGGTAAAAGGTCGAATAGTCATTAATTTGTCAGGTCGTTAGTTCGACAGGTCATTAGTTCAAAAATGTCTAGGTCGACAGTCAAAAGGTTGACAGGGGGTTTTTCACAATTTTTGTACCTGATTGTCAACATGGACACAGTTTAAAGTGCACCCCATCCCCTTGCATCACTCGCTGCACTCACAAATATTTTATTCTCCCACCATGCCCTAGTGGATGGTAGGGCATGAAATACCACCTGCCGGCACATGTCGGCTCAAAAAATAGTGAAAAACCCATGTCGACCTTTTGACTGTTGACCTAGACACTGTTGAACTAATGACCTGTCGAACTAACGACCTATCGAACTAATGATCTTTAGACCTAAAACCATTTCAACCTTTTCCTATGTTGACCTAAACCCATGTCGACCTTTCCCATGTCGACCTAATGGTGTCAACCTAATGACTGTCTACCTTCATGCTGTAGACCAAATGACTGCATCCTGTTCTGGGACTACCTTAGGGTTCAGGAAAAATGGAGTTATGTGTTCATTCAAATGTGGCTGAAATGTTAGCAAATGAAAAAATGATAGGCAAATCCTCTACTACTTTAATAAGCCAGACCTAAAACAGCACAAAAATTAAGCCACACATGACAAAAGCCAAACAAATAATAATCTCCCTTAACTAAAATCATATTTGGTAGTTTATATTGCATTTATTATTATTATTATTATTATTATTTTTTTTTTGCAAGTACCAACATAAAGGGAGGCGGGGCCCTATTCAATGCTGTCTTCCTCGACAGCATTGTACAGGGATCTCGGCAGAACGTGCCCAACTTCACAAGCAGTCGGGCTCGCTCTGGCGAAAATGGCCAGGAATTGACGAGCTCCCGGCTGCAGCTCAACGATTCCTGGCCACTACTCATGGCCCCACCCCCTTCTCGATGCTCGGCAGGCGGGACATTGTATCCCGCCTTCAAAAAATCTCGGTCAAGCAGACCTAGAACGAGACAGGGTCGCGGCTGTCGGGACAGTCCGACAGTTGTAGCCCGACATTGAATTTCCCCTCAATGTCAAGCTTTCGGCACGCTCATAATCTAAAAATTTTAACATAAGAATTACATAACATATTGCAAAATTAGTAGCAACAAATATGTAAACGTACCCTCTTAAATGTAATTTTTATGCAGAGGACAGAACCACACATTCTATGTTTGGTCATGAAAATACTTAAAGCACAATGTAGATACATAGGGCCTTATTCTAGTTCACTCTTTCTGACAAAATCCTTCTTAGATGGACAAAACCATGTGCACTGCAGGTGGGGCAGATGTTACTTGTGTAGAGAGAATTAGGGTGGGGTTTTACTTCAAAGTGAGATCTATATTGCAGTAAATAAATAAAGCAGCCAGTATTTACCCTGCACAGAAACAATATAACTCACCCAAATCTAATTCTCTCTGCACATTTTACATCTGCCCCCCTGCAGTGCACATGGTTTTGTCCATCTAAGAAGGATTTTGTCAGAAAGAGTGAACTAGAATAAGGCCCATAGTTACATAGAAGGTAGGGCTGAATAAAGACTGGCGACCTTCTAGTTCAGCCTGGATTTATAATAACTTGTCCCTTGTAGTATAGAATGCTCTGGTATTTTAGAGAAGGATTATGTTTCTTATTTGTACCCATGGATGTTTTTATCCAATAAATGTTTATCCAGCCTTATTTTAAACGTATTTATAGTGTCTGCCGACACCACTTCACTAGGAAGAGAGTTCCAAAGTTTGACTGATCTGACGGTAAAGAAATTTTTCCTTCTAGACGAACAAAATCTTTTTTCTTCTAATCTAAACTCATGCCCTCGCATCATAAATTCCTTACTAGTAGAAAAAAGGGTGTCTGATAGTTCCTTATATTGGCCCCTGATATATTTGTACAAGTTGGGCATGTCCCCCCTTAAACGTCTCTTCTCTAATGTAAATAGTCCCAGATTGCTTAATCTCTCCTCGTAGCCTAAATTCTCCATTCCCGATATAAGCTTTGTTGCTCTTTTTTGGATTTTTTCTAATTCTATGATGTCCTTTTTATAGTGTGGGGCCAAGAATTGTACTCCATATTCGAGGTGAGGTCTAACCAATGCTTTGTACAGTGGCATAATTACTTTTGAGTTCCTAGTTTCCATGCCCTTTTTAACCCCTTCCCGACATTTGACGTACATTTACGTCATGGCCGGGAGGTACTTCCCGACACATGGCATAAATGTACGTCATGAGTTTAAACTGTCACTGCGTCTCGAGACGCAGTGACAGAGGGACGATGTCTGCTGTCCCTGACAGCAGACATGTCCCTGCATGCCCAGGGGGGCTGCGATGCCGCCCCCCCGTCGGCGATCGCTGTGATTGGCTGTTCAGTGTGAACAGCCATTCACAGCGTTTTCCTGTGTTACCAGCGAATCAGACGCTCGGTAACACAGGTGTCAATCACCGCCGGGCGTCAGGGGGCATGAGGGGGTCATCGGTGACGATGACACCTCACCCCACCCTCACCCCACCTGCCCCCAAGGCTGTGATTGGTCCGTGGGACCCACGGACCAATCACAGCCAAGGCGCGACATTTAAACTGACGGTGACTGCGCTGCAGACGCCATTCCGGTCTGGAATAGCGTGCAGAACGGTCACCGTGCCTGCCTGCCGTGAATACCGACCTGATCCTTGCTAATACTTACCTGATCCTTGCAAATACCTTACCTGATCACCTTATCACTGCTTGTAGCGTGCTGGACGCTTCCTGGATCTGACTTCCTGAGACTTCCTGCTGCTGCTGCAGTGTGATAGAGAGATAGAGAGAGAGATAGAGAGAGATAGAGAGAGATAGAGAGATAGTGACAGAGAGAGCTATATTTTGTGTCTGCTACCCCCCTTTTTGGGGGTGCAGGGGTTTTCTATATATAAATAACTGTCAGTGCTGCTGCTGCAGTGTCATACAGTGATAGATAGTGATAGATAGTGATAGATAGTGAGAGGTAGAGAGATAGAGAGATTTGTGTCTGCTACCCCCCCTTTTTGGGGGTGCAGGGGTTTTATTTTATATATATATAACTGTCAGTGCTGCTGCTGCAGTGTCATAGAGTGATAGATAGTGATAGATAGTGAGAGATAGAGAGATAGAGAGAGATAGTGACAGAGAGTGAAAGAGAGTGTATATTTTGTGTCTGCTACCCCCCCCTTTTTGGGGGTGCAGTTTTTTTTTATACATATAACTGTCAGTGCTGCTGCTGCAGTGTCCTAGAGTGATAGATAGTGAGAGATAGTGAGAGATAGAGAGAGATAGTGACAGAGAGTGATAGAGAGTGTATATTTTGTGTCTGCTACCCCCCCTTTTGTGCTGATCAGTATATCTGTGCTGATCAGCAACTTTTTGGGGGCGCAGAGGTTTTTTTTTTATATATATACCTGTCAGTTGCTGCCAGTTGCACTGTCAGTTGCACCAAAGGTTGTGCACCTGCTGTCCCTCACTGGTAATCAGTGTCGCATCACTGATCACCTTTTTTTTTTTTTTGTGAGTGCTGTGGGGTCTTTTTTTTAATTTTTTTTTTACACACACTGATTTTGTGGGTGTCCTGTGGCCACTGTGCGCCGATCAGTGACGTACATCACTGATCAGCTTTTTCGGCACAGGGTTGATCAATTTTTTTTTTTTTTTTGATCAGATTCCTGTTGCCTTTGAGCGCTGTTCAGTGACAGACGTTACTGACCAACATCTGTGCTCAATTTTTGGCGCAGGACCTTTTTTTTTTTTTTTTAACCCCTTCAATTTTTTATTTTTAACCCCTTCATTTTTTTTTTTTTTTATTGGTATAAAGTATTTTTTTTTTCTGCACCACATACACACTACACACTACATACCCCCCGGATTGAAATAAAGTTTGTACCCCCCCCTACACTATACACGTGTTGAAACATTTCACTACCAGTAACACAAAAATAAAAATGGCATCCCAAATGTCCTCCCAAATGTCCTCCCAAATGTCCTCCCAGTCATCCAGGAGAATGTATTCAGTGGAGGAGGCATATGCCATGCTTGCCTCTGACTCTGACACAGGCAGTGATGCAAGCGGGGAATTTGAAGGATTCGTCTTAAGCTCCTCTTCCTCCTCTGGTGATGAGGGACCCCCTCAAAGACGCCCCCGTAGATCAGCTGAGATTCCCCCCCCAATAATTGATCTAGTATGGACCCCACCACCAGACAATTTTGAGCCCCAGGTTCCTGAGTTTTTGGCCATGCCAGGAATCCAATTTGATTCCACAGGTCTCAGAGAAATTGACTTTTTCAAATTATTTTTCTCTGATGATTTTATAAATTTAATGGTGGACCAAACTAATTTATATGCCCAGCAGTTTATTGCTCAAAACCCCACGTCATCATTTGCTAGGTGGACCCCTGTAGATGCAGTAGAGATGATGACGTTTTGGGGTCTGGTGTTTCATATGGGCATAGTAAAAAAGCCAGAAATTAGGCAATATTGGAGTACAGATGTTCTGTACAGTACTCCATTTTACCGTATGGCCATGCCCCGGACTCGATTTGAGACAATTCTTAAATTTATACATTACACCGATAATGCACAGTGCCCACCCAGAGATGATCCCACCTTTGACCGGCTATTCAAAGTCAGGCCGGTCATTGATCATTTCAGTGCCAAATTTGAAGAGGTGTACATCCCTGAAAAATTTATTTGTATCGACGAGTCCCTTATACATTTTAAAGGAAGGGTTAAATTCCGCCAGTACCTTCCCAGTAAGAGGGCAAGGTATGGCATAAAAATGTATAAACTGTGTGAAAGCACCTCAGGGTACACCCACAGGTTTAGGGTTTATGAAGGGAAGGATTCAAGAATTCAACCGCCAGAATGCCCCCCCCTCCCTCGTAGGTGTTAGTGGGAAAATTGTCTGGGATTTAGTGCACCCCTTCCTGGATAAAGGTTATCACCTCTATGTGGATAACTTTTACACTAGCATCCCCCTGTTTAAGGCCCTTGGTTCAAGAGGTACAGCAGCTTGCGGTACTGTGCGCAAGAACCAAAGAGGCCTCCCAAAAACGCACATTGCCCAAGTAATGAGAAGGGGTGAAAGCAGGGGAATATGCAACGAAAATATGTTGTTGGTCAAATATAAGGACAAGAGGGATGTCCTTATACTGACAACAATTCACGGAGACAGTACCACCTCCGTCCCTGTACGAGGTACCAGTACCCACACCTCAAAACCTAATTGTATCCTGGATTACAATAGGTACATGGGCGGAGTGGATCTTTCAGATCAGGTACTGAAGCCGTACAGTGCCCTGCGGAAAACAAAAATCTGGTACAAGAAGGTGGCCGTGTATATCATCCAGATGGCACTGTATAACGCTTACGTGCTATTCCGTTCTACCGGCCAGAGGGGGACATTTATGCACTTTCAAGAGGAAGTCATAAAGGGCCTAATATTTGGGAACCAGCAGGCAGAGGGCCCCAGTACTTCTAGTACTGGCCCCCGTATTGTACCAGGGCAGCATTTTCCTGATGAAATCCCCTCCACTGGAAAAAAGGGCAGGACACAAAAAAGGTGCAAAGTTTGCTATAAAAAGGGAATAAGAAAGCAAACTATTTTCCAGTGTGACACTTGCCCCGACAAACCCGGCCTATGTATAAAGGAGTGTTTTAAAATATACCACACATCTATGGAATATTAGGTTCATAATTTCACCGTGCTTCGGGGGTCTTGCTAATGCCACATAGCACCCACCATTCATTCCACCAGAATCTGAGCCGCAAAATCCAAAAATCACTCCTTCCCTTCTGAGTCCTGCCATGCACCCAACTGGTATTTTTTGGTCACATGTGAGGCATTGCCGTACTCGGGAGAAATTGGGGCACAGATTTTGGGGTGCTTTGTCTCCTTCATTCCTTGTGAAAATGAAAAATTTTGAGCCAGAACTGCATTTTTGTGTAAAAAAATGTAATTTTTCATGTTCACTGCCCAGTTTTATCATAATTGGTGAAACCCCTGGGGGTTTGAAATGTACACTATACCCCTAGATGAATTCCCTGAGGGGTGTAGTTTGCAAAATGGGGTCACTTGTGGGGGGGTTCCACTGTATTGGTGCTTTGGGGGTCTTGCTAATGCGACATAGCACCTACCATCATTCCACCAGAATTTGTGCTGCAAAATCCAAATATCACTCCTTCCCTTCTGAGTCCTGCCACTTTTTGGTCACACATGAGGCATTGCCGTACTCGGGAGAAATTGGGGCACAGATTTTGGGGTGCTTTGTCTCCTTCATTCCTTCTGAAAATGAAAAATTTTGAGCCAGAACTGCATTTTTGTGTAAAAAAATGTAATTTTTCATTTTCACTGCCCACTTGTATCAAAATTGGTGAAACCCCTGGGGGTTTGAAATGTACACTATACCCCTAGATGAATTCCCTGAGGGGTGTAGTTTGCAAAATGGGGTGACTTGTGGGGGGGTTCCACTGTATTGGTGCAACATAGCACCCACCATTCATTCCACCAGAATCTGTGCTGCAAAATCCAAAAATCACTCCTTCCCTTCTGAGTCCTGCCATGCACCCAACTGGTATTTTTTGGTCACATGTGAGGCATTGCCGTACTCGGGAGAAATTGGGGCACAGATTTTGGGGTGCTTTTTCTCCTTCATACCTTCTGAAAATGAAAAATTTTGAGCCAGAACTGCATTTTTGTGTAAAAAATGTAATTTTTCATTTTCACTGCCCACTTGTATCAAAATTGGTGAAACCCCTGGGGGTTTTAAATGTACACTATACCCCTAGATGAATTCCCTGAGGGGTGTAGTTTGCAAAATGGGGTCACTTGTGGGGGGGTTCCACTGTATTGGTGCTTGGGGGGTCTTGCTAATGCGACATATCACCCACCAAAATTCCACCAGAATCTGAGCTGCAAAATCCAAAAATCACTCCTTCCCTTTTGAGTCCTGCCATGCACCCAACTGGTATTTTTTGGTCACATGTGAGGCATTGCCGTACTCGGGAGAAATTGGGGCACAGATTTTGGGGTGCTTTTTCTCCTTCATACCTTCTGAAAATGAAAAATTTTGAGCCAGAACTGCATTTTTGTGTAAAAAAATGTAATTTTTCATTTTCACTGCCCACTTGTATCAAAATTGGTGAAACCCCTGGGGGTTTGAAATGTACACTATACCCCTAGATGAATTCCCTGAGGGGTGTACTTTGCAAAATGGGGTGACTTGTGGGGGGGTTCCACTGTATTGGTGCAACATAGCACCCACCATTCATTCCACCAAAATCTGTGCTGCAAAATCCAAAAATCACTCCTTCCGTTCTGAGTCCTGCCATGCACCCAACTGGTATTTTTTGGTCACATGTGAGGCATTTCCGTACTCGGGAGAAATTGGGGCACAGATTTTGGGGTGCTTTTTCTCCTTCATACCTTCTGAAAATGAAAAATTTTGAGCCAGAACTGCATTTTTGTGTAAAAAAATGTAATTTTTCATTTTCACTGCCCACTTGTATGAAAATTGGTGAAACCCCTGGGGGTTTGAAATGTACACTATACCCCTAGATGAATTCCCTGAGGGGTGTAGTTTTCAAAATGGGGTGACTTGTGGGGGGTTTCACTGTATTGGTGCTTGGGGGGTCTTGCTAATGCGACATAGCACCCACCAAAATTCCACCAGAATCTGAGCTGCAAAATCCAAAAATCACTCCTTCCGTTCTGAGTCCTGCCATGCACCCAACTGGTATTTTTTGGTCACATGTGAGGCATTGCCGTACTCGGGAGAAATTGGGGCACAGATTTTGGGGTGCTTTTTCTCCTTCATACCTTCTGAAAATGAAAAATTTCGAGCCAGAACTGCATTTTTGTGTAAAAAATGTAATTTTTCATTTTCACTGCCCACTTGTATCAAAATTGGTGAAACCCCTGGGGGTTTGAAATGTACACTATACCCCTAGATGAATTCCCTGAGGGGTGTAGTTTTCAAAATGGGGTGACTTGTGGGGGGGTTCCACTGTATTGGTGCTTGGGGGGTCTTGCTAATGCGACATAGCACCCACCAAAATTCCACCAGAATCTGAGCCGCAAAATCCAAAAATCACTCCTTCCGTTCTGAGTCCTGCCATGCACCCAACTGGTATTTTTTGGTCACATGTGAGGCATTTCCGTACTCGGGAGAAATTGGGGCACATATTTTGGGGTGCTTTTTCTCCTTCATACCTTCTGAAAATGAAAAATTTTGAGCCAGAACTGCATTTTTGTGTAAAAAAATGTAATTTTTCATTTTCACTGCCCACTTGTATCAAAATTGGTGAAACCCCTGGGGGTTTGAAATGTACACTATACCCCTAGATGAATTCCCTGAGGGGTGTACTTTGCAAAATGGGGTGACTTGTGGGGGGGTTCCACTCTATTGGTGCAACATAGCACCCACCATTCATTCCACCAGAATCTGTGCTGCAAAATCCAAAAATCACTCCTTCCCTTCTGAGTCCTGCCATGCACCCAACTGGTATTTTTTGGTCACATGTGAGGCATTGCCGTACTCGGGAGAAATTGGGGCACAGATTTTGGGGTGCTTTTTCTCCTTCATACCTTCTGAAAATGAAAAATTTTGAGCCAGAACTGCATTTTTGTGTAAAAAAATGTAATTTTTCATTTTCACTGCCCACTTGTATCAAAATTGGTGAAACCCCTGGGGGTTTGAAATGTACACTATACCCCTAGATGAATTCCCTGAGGGGTGTACTTTGCAAAATGGGGTCACTTGTGGGGGGGTTCCACTGTATTGGTGCTTTGGGGGTCTTGCTAATGCGACATAGCACCCACCAAAATTCCACCAGAATCTGAGCTGCAAAATCCAAAAATCACTCCTTCCCTTCTGAGTCCTGCCATGCACCCAACTGGTATTTTTTGGTCACATGTGAGGCATTGCCGTACTCGGGAGAAATTGGGGCACAGATTTTGGGGTGCTTTGTCTCCTTCATACCTTCTGAAAATGACAAATTTGGAGCCAGAACTGTATTTTTGTGTAAAAAAAATAATTTTTCATTTTCACTGCCCAGTTGTACCACAATTGGTGAAACCCCTGGGGGTTTGAAATGTACACTATACCCCTAGATGAATTCCCTGAGGGGTGTAGTTTGCAAAATGGGGTCACTTGTGGGGGGGTTCCTAACTTTTAGCATCTTATGGTGCCTAGAAACCTACATGGTGCCTAAAAAATAATCTCATAAAAAGGAGGCTCCAAAATCAAGTAGGTGCTCCTTCTATTATGAAGCCTGTGGTTTGGTCACCGTGCACACTAGGGCCACATATAGGATATTTATGAAAACAAAAGAATTGGGGGAATCAATTTTCAGTCACATTTCTCTAGTAAAATGTACTGTGTTCCTTAGAAAAATGTATTAAAATTGCAAATCTGCAAAAAAAAAGAAATTTTGAAATTTCACCTACACTTTGTTTTAATTCCTGTGAAACACCTAAAGGGTTAACAAACTTCCAAAATGCTGTTTTGAATACTGTGAGGGGTGCAGTTTTTGAAATGGCATCATTTATGGGGGTGTCTCACATACAAGTCCCTCAAAGTCACATCAGAACTGAACTGGTCCCTAAAAAAATCAGTGTTTGAAATTTTCTTGAAAATTTGAGAATTTGCTATTCATATTGTAAGCCTCCTAGTGTCCCAAAAAATTAAAAGGAAGTTGAAATAATGATGTCAACATAAAGTAGACATATGGTCTATGTTAGTTATTCACTATTTTGAGTGGTAAGATTATTTGTCTCACAAGCAGAAAATTTAACATTTTGCAAATCGCTAAATTTTCCATTTTTTCACGATATTTTGGTATTTTTCACAAAAAAACACAGACTGTATCGACCCAAATTTACCACTAATTTGAAGTACAATGTGTCACGAAAAAACAATCTCAAAATCACTGGGATAAGTAAAAGCAAAAAAAAGTTATCCCCACTTAAGTGAGACATGTCAGATTTGAAAAAAAGGGCTCTGTCAGGAACGCAAAAACTGGCTCTGTCAGGAAGGGGTTAATACATGCTACAATTTTGTTGGCCTTTTTTGTTGCTATATTACATTGAGCACTACACCCCAGTTTGTTGTCTATTTGGACTCCTAGATCCTTTTCAAGTACTGAATTACCCAATTCCTCCCCATTTAGGTTATAACTAGCACACTGGTTATGTCTCCCAAGGTGCCTAACCTTACATTTATCTACATTGAACCTCATCTTCCATTTTTTTCCCACTCATCTTGATTCGCAAGATCATTTTGAAGTATGGTGATATCTTCTGATGATTTAATAGCTCTGCTCAGTTTTGTGTCATCTGCAAAGATGGATACATTGCTGAGTAACCCCATCCTTATATCGTTTATAAAAATATTAAATAAAATCGGCCCTAGTACCGAACCCTGAAGCACCCCACTTAGTACTGGTGTCATATTTGATACAGCACTGTTAACAACCACTATTTGTTCTCTATTGCATAGCCAGTTCCCTACCCATCTACAGATATTTTCCCCTAATCCCAGGTCCTCCATTTTCTTTATCAACTTCTTGTGTGGTAGTGTATCAAAAGCTTTAGTAAAATCAAATCTACAGCGTTTCCGTTATCAAGGTTTTGCTAACCTCCTCATAGAATCCTAGTAAATTAGTTTGGCATGAACGATTTTTCACAAGACCCATGTTAGTTAATACTGAGTAAGCTATGAAGGTGTAAATATTCCTGGATACCATCCCTTAAAAATCCTTCAAATATTTTTCCAACTATTGATGTTATACTCACAGGTCTGTAGTTAGCTGTATCCTCCCTTTTTCCTTTTTTGAATATTGGTACTACCTCTGCTATTCTCCAGTCTTTTGGTACCTTACCTGATGATAGTGAATTATCAAAGATGTAATGTAGTGGGGTCGCTAGTTTCTCCCTTAATTCCATTATTACCCTAGGGTGAATCCCATCTGGCCCTGGTGATTTGTTTGTTTTGATTTTACTGAGCCTCAATATTATTTCCTCGGTCTTGAACTCTATATTGAGTTCCGACTTGTTCTTCCCATCTGTGGTACGTGTGCGTTCCACTGTCTGCTCTCCCTTAGTAAACACTGATGAAAAGAACTCATTTAACAGTTCTGCTTTTCCCTTATACTCCGTAAAACATTTTCCATTGGTGTTGGATAATGGGCCTATGTTCTCCTTAATTATACGTTTACTATTTATGTATTTGAAAAACTTCTTGGGGTTGGTTTTGCTCTCAGTGGCTATGCGCTCTTCGTCATCCCTTTTAGCTACTTTGATTACCCCTTTACAAGTTTTGTTTGATTCTTTGTATTTGTTGAACGCCTCATCATTTAAGTTATTTTTATAGAATTTAAATGCTCTTAATTTATTGTTGATTGCTGACCTTACTTTTTTGTCCAACCATGGTGGCTTTTTCTTATTAAATTTACCCTTATTTACTTTAGGAATGTATTTAATAGTTAGTGATTCAAGCACATTTTTTAAAGTACCCCACTTTTCATCTGTGTTTTTTCCCTCAAAAACCGTTTCCCACACAACTCCTTTTAGTGCTTCCCTGCATAATTCAAAGTTAGCTTTTCTGAAGTTTAGTATTTTTGATGATCCTTTATGATGTAGCATACTGAAGTTGATTTCCAGTGAAACCATGTTGTGGTCACTGTTCCCTAGACGTTCTATTACTTTGGTGTTTGAGACTAAGTCTATGTTATTTGTTAGTACTAAGTCAGATCAGGCATGTCAAACTCAAAATCCCAACTGGGCCGAATAATCAAGGTCTAAGTCTTGTGTGGGCCGCAAGAAAAAAAAGTCCTATATACCCATTATCAGCACAGGAGAGTCTTCAGAAGAAAATGTGCAGTATTACCGCACATTTCTTCTGAAGCCTCTCCTGGCTTCAGCGTTCGGAAAGGGGCTTTGCCCTTGATCCTGTGAGCCACAAAAGTAGGCGGCCGGGCCCGCATGCGGCCCGCGGGCCGCGAGTTTGACATGGCTGATGAAGATAGTACTAAGGCCAGAATTATGTATATTGACAGGAGATCTATATTAATAAATGGATTGGTTAGAGAATGTTTGATTACTAATATAGCACAATAATCATAAATACTGTAAAAAAAATTATCATCAGTACAATTATTTTCATATTTGTAAAAGTTGTTTTTTTTACAAGGGTGACTGTAGTCCGCTTGTTGTGGTTTGCATGGGAAAAAAAACAGGTGCCCAACCACGGTAAGATATGTGTCATTGAAACTGAAATGGCCCAAGCCTTTCATGCCTATTACTCTGACCTTTACAACCTTACCTTAGACCGAACTCGCTCCGCTCAGCAGGCCCACAAACAAAAGATCCTAAAATACCTAGACGAAATCAACTATCCCACCCTCCCCACAGAAGATATACAAGCCTTAGACGCACCTTTTACAGAGGAAGAACTCCTACATGTCCTTAAAACCACACCCAATGGCAAGAGCCCTGGCCCAGACGGCTTCCCCGTTACATTCTACAAAGCCTTCAGTGATAAATTAATTAATCCCTCTTTTATTACATGCATGTGATGCCATCTCATTGAACTTCCCACTCTCCTCCCAGTCCCTCGGAGCCGTCATACCCAAGGAAGGGAAAGACCCAACACTTCCATCTAGCTACAGGCCAATCTCTCTATTAAATGTTGATTTAAAATTATTCGCTAAACTTATGGCTAATCGTCTGGGGCCATTGCTTCCAGGGATCATTCACTCCAATCAGGTAGGCTTTGTTCCACAAAAAGAAGCTAGAGATAACACTACAAAAGTCATAGACCTGATAGCGCATGCCCAGATGCAGGGGTTAAAGTGGCCATGCAGAGGTGGGGGAACTCATTTCTCTATGCCACCTAATTAACCCCCCTCCCCTACCCACATTAGGCAGAGACAGGACCAATGGTAGGGTTTTTGGTACCCCCTACAAATTAGAATGCTTTTCTGTGAGAATTACAGTTCAGGGCCAATGTGGAAGTTTAAATGGTCCACCTCCCCATTAGAGGTGGTGGAACTCAGTTCCACCCCGTTCCCCCTCACTTTAACCCCTGCCCAGATGTCCAAAACCCCTGATAGAATTGCCAGCCCCTGTAAAGATGGAGCTCGCTCCATCTGTATGAACAATAAAAGCAATAATAACAACTGGCATAGTACCGTGTCTGGCCTTATGATCAAATCTATTTATGTCATTTAAACAAACAAAGGAGTATGTCTTGAAGAGGTCCCGGGTCTCCACAAAAAGCCACTTCCCAAGATAGCTCCAATTAAATTTTTACCCATACCAACAATCATAATTCAATTTTGTTGTGATTTTTTATGATAATGGACTGATAATAGATTGACATGTGGAAATGTTGAATACGTGAAATTCACATCAAAATCGTATTTGAAATTCGTAATTTTTATGAATTTCAGTGGTTTTACGACCTAAATATGTACGTATTTCAAAATACAAACTCTTAGTAAATTTGGCTTCTCAATTGAAGTGTATGGAAAAATCCATTTGTATTTTTTTCATGGTGTAATAATTTGTAAAACAAAATAAGGTTGGAATTACTGTATCAGCCGTAAAAATGCCAACATGTATGTGTTTTACTGATAGTATGCACATTAGCAAAATGTACCACATATAATGTGCTGTATGTATGAGCTACTGCCAATTACCATATTTCATATGATGTATGTAGAGTATGTGCTCTTGCAAAGAACCATATATCATATACAGATAGAGCGGCATGGGGCGGGACTAAAATGACGCAAACCGCGTCATTTTGCATTATTTTAGCCCCGCCCCCTACTCGCGGACCCACGAATCGCAGCATTTGCATGGATTGGGAGCTTCTCCCGGAGAGGCTATTTGAAAAGTCGGCAAGCATGGCATAACTCCATAAATAAACATTGTCATTGTGACTACAATCAGTGATATGAAATGCTACTTTAATGAGAACAAATGCAGTGGTATATAATTAGTCCCCAAGTGATGTCTGACTGTGCAAATTGACAAAATGAAACACCAAGAAGATTGTCATGGGTAGAAACTTCCAGAGACAAGTCTTCTAAGCCTAGATTCTAAAGTATTTAGCAAGTGTGCATTTGTCCTACTATATGTGTCCCCCTTTTAGCATCGCTGTGTTAATGAAGTGACATATTTTCATACAGCGACAATCCTATTACGGTTTTCATATGCAGACTAGAAATGTAACAAAGAATTATAGATGCTACAAATGTTTTTTCCACCCACAAACCACTGAGAGAACAATCCCCCTGTGTCTGCACTGGCCACACTGCCCTTGAAACTCCCCCAGAAAGAATTAACTTTTTTAATATTTTGCTAGAGTTTCTGACATAACAGTGACTTGTACACATTAGTATATATTCATATACTAATGTTTTCTTAGGTTTTTATTGATTGAGGGATCCCCTGTGTATGTCACCTTCATACAGTGGAGGTAGCAATTGTGTGGAATAAACCAAAAATCATCCAATAGTAACAAGTTTCATCCCTGCATGACGCACAAATACTTAATGTTTATGTGAAAAGTTAACATAACGGCTGTCTCTTACTTTGTGATTTATGCCTCAGCATATTTGCCTACTGCACAGCTGGTGGGAAGTGCAAGGGTGAAGGGTACTGCCATGGGGGAATGGTGTCACAGATTCATGCTTGTGTCCCCGCCTCTGCAAAACAATGTGATTGACAGCAGTGTAAAGCCAGGAGACACATCAATGTTTTACAGTGTAAATTGTGTAATCGGGTCACCTGGACTGCACCCCCCACCCTACTTGACTGGGCAGCTTTGGGCTTTGCCTACTTTTCCAGGAGAAAGTTTCAGGAGTAGGCAAATGAGCATGTGGGCCCATAGAAACATTTTCAAGGGTCTCCTGTCCCAAAGGTTCTAGAGCAGTGGTTCTCAAACTCAGTCCCCGGGACCCCACATAGTTCACGTTTTCCAGGTCACCCAGCAGGTGCACAGGTGCACTCATTAATGATGCATTTAAAAAATGCACAGATAGAGCTAATAATTTCACTTGATTCTAATAGGAGACCTGCTAAACATGCACTGTGTATGGTTCCGAGGACCGAGTTTGAGACAGAACAAGCTCCCAGCCGCCGCTGGCCAGATCCCTGCCACCTGCCACAGACGCTTCCCAGGGCATTGCCGTCTTCCTCATTTGGGTGGGCCCCTAGAATCCTTGGGCCCCTGGGCAACTGGCCATTAAGCGGATTGGGAAAGATGGCACTGGGCTGTGGGGGGCTTAGAAGTACTTACTGTAGGATGGCAGTGGGAGGGTTTAGAAAGGCAGTATCCTGCACTATATCTTCACTTTGTCCAGGCCACACTGTATCCAGCCTGCACTGTGTCTGACGGGCACTGTATCTGACATACACTATATGCCACACTGTATCTGATGCGCACCATAACAAACACTATATATATATATATATATATATATATATATATAAAACGCACTATAACAAACACATATATATATATATATATATATATATATATATATATATATATATATATATATATATATATATATATATATATATATATTACACACTCTCCAGTATTTTAAATGCAATTAAAATCAGCGGTGTATTCAAAAATGCTTGACAAATGCAGAAAGAATAAATTACATGATACTCAACGTTTCCGTCCACTTGGGACCTTCATCAGGAAGTGAACATCAGTTACAGCAATCCAACAGAGGGCACAGCTTAAGGCCCCCATACACTAGCCGATTTTGGTCCGATTTCGGCCAGATCAGTCGGATCTGGCCGAAATCGGACCAAAATCGGCTAGTTTTGATGTCCCCTCAAATCCGATGCGCGGTCCAGTGCGCATCGGATCTGCGTCGGGTGGTCGGACCTGCTGCACGTCCGACCACCCGACTTGGGACCTAGTGGGGCGGCGTGGCGGTAGAGGGAGCAGGGGGGGCTGGGGACGCTGCGGGGGACACAGGCGGCATGGAGCCGGGCAGGGGGAGCCGGCCGGGAGCTGTCAGTAATGAATAAAAAAAAAAAGCCCATACAATGAATGGGCGGCCTGTGATTGGCTGAGCGCTCTCTCAGCCAGTCAGCAATTGGCTGAGAGAGCGCTCAGCCAATCACAGGCTGCCCATTCATTGTATGGGCTTTTTTTTTTTATTCATTACTGACAGCTCCCGGCCGGCTCCCCCTGCCCGGCTCTATGCCGCCTGTGTCCCCCGCAGCGTCCCCAGCCCCCCCTGCTCCCACCAGCAGCCCTGCTCGGTAGCCCCCCCCCCCCCTGCTCCCCGGGTTTTTTACATGTGATAAATTGAGACGATTTATCACATGTAAAAAATGGCACATCAAGTGCCAATCTAATCAAGCTCCCCCGGGGAGCAGCAGGGGAAGCTCAGGGGGAAGTCGGGGGCGACTTGTCCTAAGGACAAGTCGCCCTAGTGTATGGGGGCCTTTAGACCACACAGCAGATTCCTACAGCAAGGAAGCCACTGTAGGTCTGGTGCTATTTATACCAAATGTGAGACACAAAGGGCGCCAAATAGAATCACATAGAAGCACTTCCGTGTGTCACCCTGACACCAGTGTTCCCTCTAAGCTGTGCGCATGTGCGCGCGCACACAGCCCGCCGAGCGCACGCACAGACATTACAACAGAGCGCTTAAAGCAGCAGTGGTCCCTTTTAGTAGTTGTGGACTCATTAACTACATTGTGTGCTGTGTTTTGAATGTTTAAGGGCCAGATGTATCAAGCTTCAAAAAGTGATAAAATGGAAAGAGATAAACAACCAGCCAATCAGCTCCTACCTACCTTGTTAAAGGGTGTGTTTAAAAAATGACAGGTAGGCACTGATTGGCTGTTTGTTTATCACTCTCCACGTTATCACTTTTGAAGCTTGATACATCTGGCCCAATATGTTTAATATCATATTAATGTAAAGTGAACACAAATGCTGAATATCATTTTCCAGTTATATATGTAAGGGACGCACGTAAATTTTAATTTCCTCCCAAAGTTGCACAGCCAATATATTTTGCAGCACACAGCCTTCGTAAAATTAGAGGGAACATTGCCTGACACGCATATGACATCACTTCCGGTTTTGCGCTGTTTGTAAGTGTAACTACAACAATTAGAGGGCATCTAAATAATAGGGTGCATAGGCACATCTCTGCTGACATGGTACGCTGTTCAGTGCGCTTGTACTGTCAGGGGAATGAACAAACTGGCATAAGCGTCTAAACTGGAAGCAAAAGTGGCTACTTCTAACATGGGACCAGGGACTGTGCGGCAGAAAAAGGGGGAGTGTGGAAACATTGCATCGCACAGAAGGATCCCCTACAGGCCTCCCGCTGGTGATAATCAGTATTGCGGCCACTATAGATGTGGGAATAGATATAAGTTGTGGCTGTGGCCAGTGTTTATTTATTTATTTATTAACAGTTTCTTATATAGCGCATACATATTACGCAGCGCTTTACAGAGAATATTTGAACATTCACATCAGTCCCTGCCCCAGTGGAGCTTACAATCTATATTCCCTACCACATGTACACGCACACACAGACATTCTAGGGTTAATTTTTTTGTTGGAAGCCAATTAACCTATCTGTATATTTTTGGATTGTGGGAGGAAACCGGAGTACCCGGAGTAAACCCACGCAAGCACGGGGAGAATATACAAACTCCGCACAGTAAGAGCCATGGTGGGGATCGAACCCATGACCTCAGCGCTGTGAGGCAGTAATGCTAACCATTACACCATCCGTGCTGCCCCCCTCTAAGCTGTGCGCACGTGCGCGCGCACACAACTCGACGAGTGTGCGCACAGACATTACAACAGAGCGCACAAAGCAGCAGTGGTCCCTTTTTGCAGTTGTGGACTCAATTAATGTGTTTTTCACCCATTAACTACATTGTGTGCTGTGTTTTGAATGTTTAAATGTTTAATATCATTTTGAAGTAAAGTTAACACAAATGCTGAACGTCATTTTCCAGTTATATATAAGTGACGCACAAAAATGTAAATTTCCTTCCAGAGTTGCACAGCCAAAATCTTTTGCTGCACACAGCCTTCGTAAAATTAGAGGGAACATTGGCTGTGGCTGCCACTCTTGGGTGTCTCACATGGTACAAAAGGCACCTATGACTATTGCTGTCATCTGTGCATATTGAACAACAGCTATACCTATAATAGTAAACTAAACATCATTTGAACATATAAAACACGTACATATAAGAAAAAATAAGAAATAACAATGGTGTCTATATATGTATATATAGACCAGTGTCCATATATACAAAATACAAAAATTATAATAATGATTGTTATCAGAGTTTTGCTAACCTAGCCACCACAAAAAAAAATGGAAAAACAGGGACAATAAAAAAAAAAAAAAAAAATATATATATATATATATATATATATATATATATAGAAAAGAAAAGGGGGTTCTCAGAGTGCGCCCTTAACACAGTGCAAATGTCTAGAATGCTGTGTTCAATACAATAATGTATACCAGTATTTAACAATAAAAAATTATTTTCTTTATTAAAAAGCGTCTTCAAAGTGATGATAAAAGCCCAACGCGTTTCGTCAACAGCTTGACTTCATCAGGGGCATTTGACAGCAGTACAGTACAGATATTTTCACACTGTAAATTGTAACAGATCTGTGTCATACAATTATAATTACAGACAAATATTATTAAAAAATCATTTAAAAATAAGAAAAGAATAGGAGATGCGGAACATGATGGAAATGGAGAACATGATAAGGAGAGGAGGATGGCGGAGGAGCCTTCCATTGTGAAGACACCCTGGTAATAGAGGATTTTTTTCCTTCATTTATGGTAAAGAATAGAGAGAAACCAATATAACACTGAGCTTAACCGTGAATAACCAATCACCAATTAAAGATTATGATGGTCATACCCGAAAGAGTCCTTTTTAATACAACACGTGTATAGCAGGCATTTTCATATGGTATTGTACCGGTAACTGTTTCATACAAGATCTAAGACAAAAAAAATATATATAGATCTATACTATAATATATTTAGATTTCCCATATGGACAAGGAATGCTAATGAAGATTACATACCACTAAGTGTTTTTGTGGGCACTTAGATTTGAAAAAGGTGTCCACTTCCCTTCTTAATCAAGTATTCATTAAATAGTGAGGGTTTGGTAACCTCAGAAGAAATAATAAACTTGAATCCAGGTAGCGTTTTTATCTAAGAATGCAAATGATATAATCCCCATTTAGAATTTTTAGACTTTCAATTCATATGGCAGTGATTTTGCCCAAAAAGATTACATACCAATAGGTGTTTTTGTGAGCACTTAGATTCCAGATAGAGTTTTTTCTAAAAACACAAATGAGACAATCCCCATTAAGAATTTACAGGCTTACAATTTATATGGCAGTGAATTTGCCCAAAAAGGAGGACTTTACTACTTACATAGTGCTGGTGAAACCGGATGTGAACTCATGGACTCCATTCACTGAATGAAATCCTAGTGTTCCCTGTGTTCTTATATAGGGAACTGGCCCTTACATCACTTCCTGTTGCTATATTTTTTAGCAAGTTGGAAAATAGGCTTAATAGCCTCCGAATGAGTGATGGGGTACAGTGATTTTGCTGTACTACATATGCTCATATAGATTAGGTGCTTTGTTAAATTTATTAGGGCTGAGTGTCCCGTTTATATACTAATATAGGTTTTGGAACGCATGGCTGCCGCGTCATGCGTTCCAACTGGCGGCCATATTACTTCCTGTATTTAATTACATCGTGAAATTTAGATGATTAATCCTATCGTGCATTCTCTAATAGATTTCTTAAATAAGCTTCCGATTTCTTACTTAGCTTTGGATACCACTTGGCTGGATTACCCCGTCCTGTGCTATGAGCTACCATTACGCTCTCAGGCTTCCGGGTATGTGGAACGCAGCCCGTGATCGTGGACTTCCGCTATCAAGCTTCCGGGTATGTGGAACGCACTGTGCGTTCCAAACCACGCTAAGCATTAACGAGTTAAATACCGTATGTATGGAACACAGAAATGTGTTCCAGACTTTACGATATTTACTTTATTATTATTACTGTACATGGGTATTACTTAATTGTCTATTTTACGGGCTATAACCTCGTGGTATTTACTTTAAGTGGCTGTGATATTTAATATTTTATTATTTTGGGTGACTTTAAATGACACGTGATATTTTATATTTTAGGTGGCCCTAACTCATTGTGATGAATTATAGGATTAATTCTAGAAAGGAATCCCCTAACTTTTTTTATATATATACATTTTTACTATTACTACCTTTTATGTGAAATACCTAGACTAAAAATATAGGATTCAATCCCCTTTCCCCTCTTAATTATTTATTGGAATAAAAAATTGGAACAAAAAATTGGATTGCCATACACCTTACTATGAGTTTATCTAGAATACATTATAACCATAATTATTTACTACCTTTACCATATAATATATTAAGTGCAGATTACCTAGACTGAGTATACTTTAATTTAATAGAGGATTCGATCCTCATTCCCTCTTAAATAATTTATAATTACCTAACACTATTTATGTGAGTCCGTCAGAACTAAATTAAATTACATGTTTACACCCTTAAAAAATATGTGATATGATATTGCTTGACTTTCTAGTGATACTATCAATAATATATGCGATAAGTGCCCCCTACTCTGCGCAACTTCACTGCCACATTTACAAGTCATTCATGTTCCAACACTATGGTCTTTCTCGTGTCAGATACATAATTACTCGCATGTCATAATTGTAACAATCAAATAGATACAGGATACATCTTGGTTTTCCTTTAAACAAAAAATAATAGAATTACAATTTTAGTAGTGGACATTTAGCCTCGCCACAGTATTAACAAATAAACACCTGATGGCTTTAAGTGGGGGGATATGGGTGAAATATGAAAAATGAAAAAGGAAAAAGAGTATAGCTGCAATAGTGAACATTATCCTCACTATAGTACTTATAAAAAATAGACACCAGCCCGCTATCTTCATTTATAGAGATAAGGATGGAAGTATATATATATATGAGGAAAAGGACGTTATTATCGGGGGATTTAGAGAAAAGCCACAATGTCAACTCCTTCGTTTAATCCTTTAGGGGATAATGAGTTCATAGTATAAATCCAGTAGCTTTCTTTTTTGATAAGGTCTTTATCTCTATTACCACCCCTAGGGTTGGCAAGTACTCGTTCTAAGATGTTAAACTTGAAATTTTCCTTGGTTACAGTGGAATTATGGGAGAAACACAGAAGGTATTCACATCGATCTAATGACAGAGAAAATTACCAACACCGTCCTCAGCACAATTATCAGAATATTCATAATGATCAAAGATATCGATATGGTCCCCAAATGAGATCACAAAGGCAGGACTATAGAGATAATGGATATAGGAAAACATACAGAGGAAGAACACCATCCTATAATGATGATAGAGAGAATAGAAATAATTACAACTATAAAAGAACCACTAAAGGAAGAATTCCATCGTATAATGAACGCTATCACCATGGTCGTGGAGAAGTTTTCAGATCACCATCCCCCTACAAACACCAACAACAGAATTTTTTGGACGAGGAACGGGACACAGATCGCCCCCATCACACAGTAAGAGAAGAACTCCACACTCGTATAGAATCACCACATGGCCTCAAACGAAGGCTAAACGGGGATGTAGAGGTTCCGGAAGGAGCAAACAACTCCCCGAAAAAGAAAAAGAGTGTACAAATTCCATCATCCCAGGGACCGGAATCATCAATATCTCAAAGAAAAAATTATCTGCAACAGAGAATGCGTTACTGAGCAAAGGCCTCAAATTTGCCCCGGATAGCCATATAAATCATTTTGACCTTTTTATAGATTTAAATAAATATATTCGAAATCTTACAGTTCAAAGGCACTTCTTGAGACACCAATCTAACCCCACAGCTACAATAAAGGACAAACCACTGGTGGCACCACCGTCCAAATTTTATCCGGTTGAATCCAGAGGCAGTCACATAGATATGTTCTTTGAAGCAGTCAGTGAAGATTTTAGAACAATCAAGACAAAAAAACATTTTGCAAAGAATCTCAACTCTCAAGAAAATAAAGCCCTACGAACTTTAGGAAAAGATGAAAACACGATCATCAAGTCAGCGGATAAAGGTGGGGCAGTGGTCCTACAGGACAGGACCAATTACCTGACAGAAGCAAATAAAATCCTCACCGATGAAGCTACATATGTAAAATTAGAATCTAATCCAACCATTGAATTTCAATCGGAACTAATAAGCCTACTGACATCTGGCCTACAAAACAGTGTTATCTGCAGAGAGGAATTCGATTATATGAATATTCAACATCCAATCATTCCCATTTTCTATCATATACCAAAAGTTCACAAAAATCAATCACAGCCGCCAGGGAGGCCCATAATAGCAGGCATTAACTCCCTTACCTCAAATTTATCGCATTACCTAGATTTAAAGTTACAACCATATGTGTTACAGAATGACTCCCACCTAAATGACAGTTCCTCAGTCCTAAAACTACTAAAAGGTAAAATCTGGTCGACTGAATATTGCTGGCTAACAGTGGACGTACAGGGACTTTATTCATCGATCCCCCATAATAAAGGCCTCCAATCAGTGGAAAAAATTCTCCAGAGCAATCCAGGCAATTCAGAGTCCGAAATTACGTTCCTTGTGGACAGTATCAGATTTATACTCAATCATAACTTTTTTGAATTCGAGAATGAATTCTATCTCCAGCAACAAGGAACTGCTATGGGGACAAAATTTGCCCCAGCTTATGCCAACCTCCACATGAGAGCTTGGGAGGAAAGGTTCATCTATGGATCTAAATTTGAAGAAAACATAATAATATATAAAAGGTACATAGATGACCTCCTGTTCATCTGGCACGGGGACGAAACTAGCATCTTAGAATTCATTTCCTTTATTCATGACAATGATCTCAATTTAAAGTTCACCTACAAAACGGATCCCACTAAAATAGAGTTCCTCGACCTTGAACTGGAGGGCAGACCGAATCAAGAGATTATTACTCGCACGCACTTCAAAACGGTAGATGCTAATAGCTATATACCAGCCGATAGCTGCCACTACCCAGCCTGGAAGAACAGCGTGCCATTCGCTCAGTTCCTTAGGATAAAAAGAAATTGTAGCGATGAAAGCGAGTATTGGTCCCAATCCCAACTTTTAGTTGACCGATTCGTAGAAAGAGGTTACAAAATCGAAAAGATAGAAGAAGCCCGCTCAAGAGCTCATCATAAAGAAAGAAGCGAGCTGCTCCAGAGATCCGAAAAACCAACAACCAAATATAACTGCAGACCATTTGTCACCCAATTCAATTGCGAAAATCGCACAATCAAAAAAGTTCTAGAAACCCACTGGAGTACATTACTACGCGATCCTGTATTGGGACAACACCTCCCCCCGAAACCACAAATAGTGTTCCGACGAGCAAAAAATCTTAAATCGATTTTAGCACCCAGCAAATTAAGATCGACCACCATCCCAGCTGTTAAAAATACACATTTTTTGACCAAAAAAGCCGGGTCCAACCCGTGCAACAAATGCATTTGCTGTCAATATCTGGATAAAAAACAATTCACTCATACTCTAGATGATGGCAAAATCTACAAGATCAGAGAAGCAGTCACTTGCAATACCGACCATGTGGTATATATGATCACTTGTAGCTGCAATCTCAACTACATCGGGAAGACCAAAAGACAAACCAAAATACGCATACAAGAGCACATCAGAAATATAAAAAACAAGGTGAAGATACACAGCGTACCAAGGCATTACGCAGATAAACATAATTCCACTGTAACCAAGGAAAATTTCAAGTTTAACATCTTAGAACGAGTACTTGCCAACCCTAGGGGTGGTAATAGAGATAAAGACCTTATCAAAAAAGAAAGCTACTGGATTTATACTATGAACTCATTATCCCCTAAAGGATTAAACGAAGGAGTTGACATTGTGGCTTTTCTCTAAATCCCCCGATAATAACGTCCTTTTCCTCATATATATATATACTTCCATCCTTATCTCTATAAATGAAGATAGCGGGCTGGTGTCTATTTTTTATAAGTACTATAGTGAGGATAATGTTCACTATTGCAGCTATACTCTTTTTCCTTTTTCATTTTTCATATTTCACCCATATCCCCCCACTTAAAGCCATCAGGTGTTTATTTGTTAATACTGTGGCGAGGCTAAATGTCCACTACTAAAATTGTAATTCTATTATTTTTTGTTTAAAGGAAAACCAAGATGTATCCTGTATCTATTTGATTGTTACAATTATGACATGCGAGTAATTATGTATCTGACACGAGAAAGACCATAGTGTTGGAACATGAATGACTTGTAAATGTGGCAGTGAAGTTGCGCAGAGTAGGGGGCACTTATCGCATATATTATTGATAGTATCACTAGAAAGTCAAGCAATATCATATCACATATTTTTTAAGGGTGTAAACATGTAATTTAATTTAGTTCTGACGGACTCACATAAATAGTGTTAGGTAATTATAAATTATTTAAGAGGGAATGAGGATCGAATCCTCTATTAAATTAAAGTATACTCAGTCTAGGTAATCTGCACTTAATATATTATATGGTAAAGGTAGTAAATAATTAATTATGGTTATAATGTATTCTAGATAAACTCATAGTAAGGTGTATGGCAATCCAATTTTTTGTTCCAATTTTTTATTCCAATAAATAATTAAGAGGGGAAAGGGGATTGAATCCTATATTTTTAGTCTAGGTATTTCACATAAAAGGTAGTAATAGTAAAAATGTATATATATAAAAAAAGTTAGGGGATTCCTTTCTAGAATTAATCCTATAATTCATCACAATGAGTTAGGGCCACCTAAAATATAAAATATCACGTGTCATTTAAAGTCACCCAAAATAATAAAATATTAAATATCACAGCCACTTAAAGTAAATACCACGAGGTTATAGCCCGTAAAATAGACAATTAAGTAATACCCATGTACAGTAATAATAATAAAGTAAATATCGTAAAGTCTGGAACACATTTCTGTGTTCCATACATACGGTATTTAACTCGTTAATGCTTAGCGTGGTTTGGAACGCACAGTGCGTTCCACATACCCGGAAGCTTGATAGCGGAAGTCCACGATCACGGGCTGCGTTCCACATACCCGGAAGCCTGAGAGCGTAATGGTAGCTCATAGCACAGGACGGGGTAATCCAGCCAAGTGGTATCCAAAGCTAAGTAAGAAATCGGAAGCTTATTTAAGAAATCTATTAGAGAATGCACGATAGGATTAATCATCTAAATTTCACGATGTAATTAAATACAGGAAGTAATATGGCCGCCAGTTGGAACGCATGACGCGGCAGCCATGCGTTCCAAAACCTATATTAGTATATAAACGGGACACTCAGCCCTAATAAATTTAACAAAGCACCTAATCTATATGAGCATATGTAGTACAGCAAAATCACTGTACCCCATCACTCATTCGGAGGCTATTAAGCCTATTTTCCAACTTGCTAAAAAATATAGCAACAGGAAGTGATGTAAGGGCCAGTTCCCTATATAAGAACACAGGGAACACTAGGATTTCATTCAGTGAATGGAGTCCATGAGTTCACATCCGGTTTCACCAGCACTATGTAAGTAGTAAAGTCCTCCTTTTTGGGCAAATTCACTGCCATATAAATTGTAAGCCTGTAAATTCTTAATGGGGATTGTCTCATTTGTGTTTTTAGAAAAAACTCTATCTGGAATCTAAGTGCTCACAAAAACACCTATTGGTATGTAATCTTTTTGGGCAAAATCACTGCCATATGAATTGAAAGTCTAAAAATTCTAAATGGGGATTATATCATTTGCATTCTTAGATAAAAACGCTACCTGGATTCAAGTTTATTATTTCTTCTGAGGTTACCAAACCCTCACTATTTAATGAATACTTGATTAAGAAGGGAAGTGGACACCTTTTTCAAATCTAAGTGCCCACAAAAACACTTAGTGGTATGTAATCTTCATTAGCATTCCTTGTCCATATGGGAAATCTAAATATATTATAGTATAGATCTATATATATTTTTTTTGTCTTAGATCTTGTATGAAACAGTTACCGGTACAATACCATATGAAAATGCCTGCTATACACGTGTTGTATTAAAAAGGACTCTTTCGGGTATGACCATCATAATCTTTAATTGGTGATTGGTTATTCACGGTTAAGCTCAGTGTTATATTGGTTTCTCTCTATTCTTTACCATAAATGAAGGAAAAAAATCCTCTATTACCAGGGTGTCTTCACAATGGAAGGCTCCTCCGCCATCCTCCTCTCCTTATCATGTTCTCCATTTCCATCATGTTCCGCATCTCCTATTCTTTTCTTATTTTTAAATGATTTTTTAATAATATTTGTCTGTAATTATAATTGTATGACACAGATCTGTTACAATTTACAGTGTGAAAATATCTGTACTGTACTGCTGTCAAATGCCCCTGATGAAGTCAAGCTGTTGACGAAACGCGTTGGGCTTTTATCATCACTTTGAAGACGCTTTTTAATAAAGAAAATAATTTTTTATTGTTAAATACTGGTATACATTATTGTATTGAACACAGCATTCTAGACATTTGCACTGTGTTAAGGGCGCACTCTGAGAACCCCCTTTTCTTTTCTATCTCTATTCTGGGCCCTGTCTAACAGAGGGCTCCTCAGAGGTGCTGCCATATTTCTGTGTGAGCGCGGTAGAGGTACTTTGCATCTATATATATATATATATATATATATATATATATATATATATATAAAAGAGAAAATAGCGCAACCAATGAGCATTCACATAAAAGTATTTTAATTATAAAATCTAGCTCACATACATATAAAATAGCAGCAATCAGCTTGCCCAACACTTGAAGTCCACAAGCGCATCAGGCTTAAGAAGCCGGGACTGTTCCCCACCGGCGGTGCGTCTCTAAGTGGACCAGGAGACCAGAGCGGTCTTGCACAGCATTGTAAAAAGGTAACCATGCCTCCACGCGTTTCGTCGCACAATAGACTTCGTCAGGAGAATCAGTTGATGTCAGATTGGATGTAATTCACTTTGCTACTAATCACTAGCTGACACCAGTGCTAAACAATACATTGTTAATACAAGCGAATAAAGAGAGAAGCGATACACAAGAAAAATAGGTACTTGTTTCCTAGCACGGCGCCCCCGATTTTGATTGTATTACATCTTATATCACATCGCCTCGCATGCAGTATCGCGGCATGCGATGCATGCGATGCAATCCGATTTTTTTATTGTACAAGCACCCTGATGGGTGCTTTTAATGTTAAATGCACCCCCATTGGCAATGCCACCCCCACTATTAATGCCAACCCAAAGCGTGGCGAGCATAGCGAGCCCGCGAGGGGCGGCCGTATGCGTCCTCTGACCTTTTCATACCCCACTATCCACGTCGGCGCGGAGTTGATTTCAGATAGTGTGACAAGCGCAGCGAGCCACTGAGTCCGAAGCGTGGCGAGTACGCGAGGGGACACGGATTACTTTACATGTATTGCGCGTTCGCTCGCCATGCTTCGAGCTCGTATTCCGCGTCCGCTCACCACACTTCGGGTTCGGTGGCTCGCTGCGCTCGCCACACTATGTAAAATCAACTCCATGCCGATGTGGATAGTGGGGGTATGAAAAGGTCGGAGGACGCGTACCGCCGCCCCTCACGGGCTCACTGCTCTCGCAACGCATCGGGTTGGCGTTGATAGTTGGGGTGGCGTTGACAATGGGGGTGCATTTAACATTGTAAGCACCCATCAGGGTGCTTGTACAATTAAAAATCGCATTGCATGCCATTTGCTGGCATGCAATACTATGCGATATTTCATTGTACAGCACTCCTGTTAATTTAGCATGAATATCGCATCGCACGCATCGCATACCACTAAGTATGCTATGCGATGGGCGCCGTGCTAGGAAACAAGTACCGAAAAATACAAATAGACATTACATTGCTAAATATTCATAGGCTCAATTCAAAAAGTTATATTGAGCCGGCACTTATACACAATATATTTGACAAAACTTTACATAATTTTACATATAATTAAGTCGAAAAATATATATACAAAAAAAAAAAATATATATATATATATATATATATATATATACAAAAAAAAAAAAGATATATATATATATATATATATATATATATATATATATATATATATATATATATATACAAAAAAATATGGATAGAAACACAGAAGGCTGAATAAGCCTGAGGTGACATAAACCTCTAAGGGTTCTCACAGGGGGATGCGGTCATTCGTCAGACTGCATTTAGGTCTACAGTCATTAGGTCGACCCCACTAGGTCGACTGGCAGGAAGGTCGACCTGACTTAAGGTCGACATGGGCCAAGGTCGACATGACTTAAGGTCGAATTTGCATAAAGGTCGACATGAGGAAGGTCGACTGGTCATAAGGTCGACATGGGTTTTTCACTGTTTTCTGAGCCGACATGTGCCGACAGGCGGTATTTTATGCCCTACCATCCACTAGGGCGTGGTGGGAGAATAAAATAGTGTGCCGAGCGCAGCGAGGCACCGTGCCCGAAGCATCGCGAGCGAAGCGAGCGATGCGAGGGTCCGATTCTCATTGCCAACTGTGTCGACATTCGGATAAAAAAAACAGTGAAAAACCCATGTCGACCTTATGACCAGTCGACCTTCCTCATGTCGACCTTTATGCAAATTCGACCTAAAGTCATGTCGACCTTGGCCCATGTCGACCTTAAGTCAGGTCGACCTTCCTGCCAGTCGACCTAGTAGGGTCGACCTAATGACTGTAGACCTAAATGCAGTCTGACGAATGATCCCATTCCCTCACAGGGTGCACTCTGCTGTTGATCACATGCTATGGTAATGAGGATGGGAACAAGGCCTATCAGAGCAGGGGGAGGGTCTAAGCAGGGTAGGAATGATCACGAGTTTAGAGTGATCACCCCCTGTCCAAGAAGCTGCTGCCCAGGCAAGACCTCCAGTACAGCCTCCCCTCTGAGTCAGGTTTTTTCGTTTATTAACAGCCTGTTAATCTATCTCTCCCTCTCCCTCTTCTCTCTTTAGCTGTTTCTCCTGTCCCTCTGTCTTTACCTCTACTTGTAGAATGCCCCGTCCGTCCAGGCTCTCCCGCCTCCCCGCCCGCCTGGCTGATGCTGCCTTCGCGCTTGGGGGGCCCGCTGTGTCCGGCTCAGCCGCCCCTCCGGGTCCTGTGCTCCGGGGGGGCGCGGCGGGGATCGGCGGCTCCTAGCGCACGTGTGCGCGGCGATCCGGCCGGGGTGCAGTTTGATGACACGGCCGGGCGTCCGGCCGCGTCACACGCTAAGAGAGGCCGCGGCTTCTCCTGCAGCAGGGGGGTCGGGCAGGGGTAGCGCCCGTGGTGCTGTTAGGCGCGGGCTGGGCACCCGCCGCCCGCGTGACACGGAAACTCGGCAGGCGGCGACCAGGTCAGGCACCCGCCAGGCGGGGCCTGATTCAGGCCTGGTCGCGCCTGCGGCCCCCTGTAATCCCCCGCTATATAGCACTGTGAGCAGGCCCAGCATGAGGGCAAGGGGCAGGGGGCGCCCTTCCAACGTTCCCAGGCTGGCCAGTAGACTGGCGCAGCCTGGGGGGAGGGATAGCCAGCCCCCTGTGACCCTTTCTGGCATTTCCAGGGGGGACAATATACAGGCCGCAGCCCTAACAGTGGGTGCCCCCACTGCCACCCCCACCAGGGCAGGGAGACTGGCAGCTTTATCCCCATTGCGCCTTGCTAGGAGGCGTTTATTGCAGGTGGCTAGGAGGGTCCCTCAGCGGTCCATGGGGGGCGGGCCTTCAGCGGTCCCCACTAGCGGACCCCCGTCTGTAGCTCAGACAGCCCCAGGTCCCCGAACGCCTCTGGCGGGGGAGGATGCGCGGCAGTTCCTGGCGCTGCTGTCGTCTTTTATGGGGCAGGCTCCAAATTTGGCGTCTTCCGCCGCGGCATCCCCCCCTTCCCCCTCCGTGTTGCCCAGTGTGACGGCCCAATCAACGATAGGAGCCGGTGGTACCCATGCTCCAGATGCTTCCACATCCGCGGCTGCAGCTGTCCGGCCAGCCTCCACGGAGGCTCTTGCCCACGGTGGACCTTTGGAGTTGAGCCTTGTGCCTCGGGACGGCACCTCAGGTGGGTCAAAAAAGAAGACCAAGCGGCGCAGGCGTAGGGACTCCCGCACCTCCTCCTCATCCACCGGGCGTTCAGACTCCTCTACATTCGGGGAGGAGGGAGGACGTAAATCGCGGAGACGTCGTCGTCGCCATGGGCGACTTCGCCGCCATTCCAGCTCCAGCGGTAGCTCAGGGTCCCCCCTTTACCCTAGGGGCCAGGTGGTGCATTGCAAAAACACCGCTGTGCTTAGGGGCCTGAGGCGCAGCGTGCAGGAGCGAATTAGGGACGGAAAATATGTAAACTTCTTTAAAATGACAGCGCAGGATGAGAAAGATTACCGCGCAGCAACGCGAAAAGGGGGGATTGGTGAACAGGCCTTTTGCACCTACCACCGGTGGCAAGCGGGCCTCTTCATGTTTGCGGCATGTTACCTGGAAACTAGGCCCAGGGAAAACATGAATATGGTGCGTTACATGCACATGATTCATGCTATGTTCCTTTCTGATGGGGACTCGTCATGGCGCTCCAATGACGAGAGTTTCAGACGGAAACAGTCGGGATTGGCAATCATGAACCTGGTTTGCAAAGATGTGGAGATTTGGATGGGCCCAAAACCTGCAGCTCCCCCGGCCGTTGCACCCCCTCCTCCGAAAAAGGCCACGGCGCCCTTTCGCGCAGGAGGGGGGGGGGCGGGGGGATCCTCCGCTGGTCGATGCTATGCATACAATGGGGCGGGCTGTTCCCTGGGTGCGCGATGCAAGTACAAGCACTGCTGCGCTAAGTGCTGGGGCCCCCACACGGCTAAGGACTGCAAAAAAGGGAAACAGGGAGGCCCTCCAGCGGCACAAGCTGCAGGGGGTCACTCTCAATAAGGCCCCTTCCCCAGTTAGGCTTGACCGCATGGCCAGTTGGCTGGCGGCATACCCCCAAGAGGAGGAGGCTTCCTTCTTGTGGTCAGGATTTGACGTGGGTTTCCGCCTCCCCATAGACGGGGAGGTGTCGACCTCGTCTCCCCGAAATTTAAAATCCGCCATCCAGATGCCCGGGGTGGTCTTGGAGAAGGTCGCTAAGGAGGTCTCACTGGGTAGAATGATAGGTCCTTTCCAGTTCCCCCCAGTGGCCGATTTGGTGTTATCCCCAGTAGGGGTGGTTCCCAAGAAGGCCCCGGGTAAGTATCGGCTCATTCAACACCTGTCACACCCTGTGGGCAGTTCGGCGAATGACGCTATCCCCGAAGACTTGTGCCGGGTTCGGTACCAATCTTTCGAACAGGCGTTGGCAATAGTTCGGGGTTTCGGCCCCGGTGCGCTGCTGGCTAAGATCGACATCGAGTCGGCCTTTCGCCTCCTCCCCCTGCACCCGGAGTCGTTTTGGTTCATGAGCTTTCGCCTCCCCACAGGCTTCTATGTGGACAGGTGCTTGCCCATGGGCTGCTCGATCTCCTGCGCCTTCTTCGAACGCTTCAGTAGCTTTCTGCACTGGTGCGTGGTTACGGGATCAGGGGAGTCCGGGGTGGCCCACTACCTGGATGATTTCCTGTGTGTGGGCCCCGCGGAATCATCGCGCTGCGGAGCTTTGCTCGCATACATGCAGGGCCTGTTTCAGTATCTAGGGGTCCCGGTTGCGGTTGACAAGACGGAAGGGCCGGTTTCCTGCCTTTCCTTCTTGGGCATCGAGATCGACACCGTCGCCGGGTGCTGCAGGCTGCCCCTTGAGAAACTGTCCCGATTGCGGGCGGCGATAGCCCTCGCGCTCTCCACAGGTAAGCTGCAGTTGCGCCAGATGCAGTCTTTGCTACATTTTGCGTGCAGGGTGATCCCCATGGGACGGGTTTTCTGCAGAAAACTTGAGAGATCCGTCTCAGGCATAAGACACCCCTTACACTTCATTCGACTCTCAGCCGAACTGAAGAGGGACCTGCGCGTGTGGATCTCTTTTTAAAACAGTTTAATAGGGTCCTCATATGGCCTTCTCCCCCCTGCGACAATCATCAGCTGCAATTGTTCACTGATGCCGCAGGAGGGGTGGGCTTTGGAGCCTTCATACACGGGTCATGGTGCGCCGCACTGTGGCCTCTGGAGTGGGTGACAGAGGGCCTCACTAAAAATTTGCTGCTCCTCGAGCTGTTCCCCATAGTGGTGGCTTTGGAACTTTGGGGCGACAGGCTGCGCAACGCTAGCATTGTTTTCTGGTGCGATAACTTGGGGGTGGTGCACGCGGTCAACCGCCATGGTTCCGCCTCCCTTCCAGTGGTTCGCCTACTAGCGCGTCTGGTTTTAAAATGCCTTCTACTGAATGTACACTTCGTGGCAAGACATGTTCCCGGAGTGGAGAACTCCGTGGCGGACGCCTTGTCCAGGGCTGACTGGGTTAAGTTCCGGGCCCTGGCACCTCATGCCTCTCCTGTTGGTGAATGTTGTCCCTCTTATGTTTGGCAGATGATCAGGCCGGAATGGAGGGGCTAGCCATGCAGGCTATTGCGCCCACGACGCTGCAATGCTATCGGGCAGGTTGGCATGAGTGGGAACAGTTTCGGCTGTCTGCCCCTCAAGCAGGTAAGACACCTAATGCGGCCATGGTGGCCTTCGTTTGGAGTTTGTACTCCTTAGGTCGTTCTGTCGCCTCCGTGCGCAGGATGCTAGCAGGGGTGTCTTTCTTTTCTGCTTTGCAGGGTAGGGCGGACCCGTCCCGGTCGTTTTTGGTGTCAAGAGCTTTACGTGGCTGGCGGAGGGCCTCGCCAGCGCTACCTGACCGAAGGCGCCCGATTGATCTGGCATTGCTACCAGCTTTGCTGGACGCCCTAGGGGACATTTGTTGGCCTGCCTATGAGGTCCTCTTGTTCCGAACGGCGTTTGCAATGGCGTATCACGGGGCCTTCAGGGTTGTAGAGCTGGTGGCTCCATCGAAATGGGCTCCTTTACCATTGTCCGTGGACGATTTAGTGGTCCAGGAGGATTCGGTGCTTTGTCACCTGCGACGATCCAAGACAGACCAGGCCGATAGGGGGAGATGGCTGTCCCTGCTCCCATGTACGGTGGAGGGGGCGTGCCCTGTGGCGCTGGCTACGGCCTTGTCACAGGCGCGCCCGAATCTGCCTGGTGCGTGGTTGATGCACGAGGATGGGTCACCTCTCACCAAATACCAGTTTGGTCACGTCTTGGGACGGGCGCTGGAGGCCATAGGCCTTGATCCAAAGGAATTTGGGTCGCATTCCTTCCGGATCAGGGCTGCTACCTCGGCGGCTGCGGAGGGCCGCTCCGACGCAGAGATTCAATCTCTGGGTCGATGGCGCTCGGCAGCATTCCGTAGGTATATTCGGCCGACCTTATCTATCACTGATCACCATGGTCGACTGGACGCATAAGCGCTCGCCAACTTCCAGTGGGGGCCTTGAGGTGTTTTTTCACATTCGCCCGGGGGTACAATTTGGCTATAATTTCAATCTGGCATGGCGTACTTGTTAGTTTACTCCGGGCGGTGTGTTTTGTGCCTCAAGAGCTGGTCGGCCACGGTTTTTCCTCCTCCCTATCTCTATAACCTGTTTAGCGTGTGAGTGCAGTGACATGGTTTCTCCGACTAACTAACCTCTTGTATGCATATTTCAGATCGACGGGACGTTAAGTCCGTGTGGATGTTGGGCCGATCCTTTGTGTACTGGGCCTCGCAGGCGAAACTCGCCTCTGACGTATGCATGTTTCCGCAAGCTGGGGAGGTTAGGTGGTTAGGAGTGAGGGGCATGAGGTGGTGTGCACTGCAGGCCCAAATGATATGTGCCGTGAAGCAGTTTGGGGTCCCGGAGGTCATTATATTCCACTTAGGCGGGAATGACCTTGGGCGGGGATCCGTCCTGGAGCTGTGCTCCGTGATTGTCCGGGACCTTCACATCATTGCCCAAGTTTTGCCGTCATGTATGTTAGTGTGGTCCTCCATAATATCCAGGATAGTATGGAGGGCAGCGAGATCATGCACCAGCATCGAGCGTTCACGCAAGAAGGTGAATTCTATGGTGGCAAGATACCTGTTAACTAACGGCGGGAGTGTCATTCGACATGACGCCATCAGCTTCCAGCGCCCCGAGCTGTACAGGAGTGATGGCGTGCATTTGAGCCCGGAGGGTATGGCTCTGTTTTTAGGCAACATTTTTGCCTGGTTAGCGGCACGGTGCTGAGCATTTTATTAGTGGTGGCGGTGGCTGCGGCCTAGGGCCTGACTGTGGCGGTAAAGAACGGTCATTCTTTAAGAACTCTGTATGTGTGTAGGTAGTGGGGGTGCACTCGACAACGATTGTCATGGGCCACGCTTCTGCCCGGGGGATGGCCGTCACCACCAGGCCTGGTGGTTGACCAGGGAGAGTGGTCATCCAGCGTTGTATGTATGATTAAGTGATTTTTAACCCCACCTTTCCTATAATGACCGTTCTTTGGTGCCGCCACCATTAATAGTCTTAGTTTAATTGTCAAATAAATTTGACATTCTGTTTTTAAAACGCCAGCACTTTGTGTTGTGTCTTTATTTTAGGTTAAGTTTTAAATAAGGTTTAAGTAAGTTGTATTTAAGTGTATCAGCAGACAGGTGGGCCAGGGGGATACCCGATGGTGAGTTTAATATATATATATATATATATTAAAAAAGATATACATATAATAATACATAAAAAGAAATATATTTATAAAGAACAACTGTGAGCGTATAGATAAAAAGATTATATCTATACATATCTAATCCTTATTTAGAAGTATTTTGTAAATATTTCTTTCATCCGGTATTTCTTTCATCCCCCCGCCCCCATAAATCCACAGACTGGCCCTTATTCTGATCGGTGCGGCCGGATCCGAATATGCGGCCAGGACTGTGCATGCGAAACCCCGCCTTCCATACGGATCGCCAACTCCGTCCGTAAGAAGCTGGCCGAACGGACCGCACGTGTATTTTTCATGTAATACGCCTCCTCCATCTCAGGAAACCTCCCCCATCATTCGATGGTCGCAGACCATCGAATGCAGGACATTTTTCCGTGCAAAAGCAGGGATCTGGGCGGGCAGCTGAGATCCGGTGATGTCATATGTCCGCCCCCTACACGTGCGTTATGACTGCATTACCATACGTACGTCCAGCGTTTGCATGGGAACGCCCATGAAACGCGGGGCGTATGGCCCTTCACACCCCTCTCCACCCCCTGTTTCATGCGGGATTTGGGCGTACGCCCCGCTCGCACATGCGCAGAGACGCCTCTGCACATGCGCAGACACAAAACATCGGCGGCAGGAACGCACGTGGATATTACCGCACCAACCAGAATAAGGGCCACTGTCTGACATTTTATATTTGGATCCTGTCACTGATATAATAATCCACCATTCTTTCAATGGTGACAACATCATATACAGTGACAATAGACATGTCTGTAATTGTAGGTAGCTCTATCCCTCAAGACCAGATGTACAAACTTCTCACAGCTCCAGTTGTGGGAGAAAATGAAGGAGGAGATGTTACAGTGTCACATTTTGCTTGAGCTGATGATTTTCTCACCATCGGGTCTTTGCCCCTCTGCAGACTTGTGTCTGCTGGAAAGAGAGATACAATGTAGGCTTTAATTAGGATTAGTAGGATTGACCATTGTGGCCAAAATGGATTGACCACCCTTAAATCCTGGCAAAGGGAACGAAGGGCTCCATCCACAAGTCTCACATACTTAGCAAAATTGCTCCATTTTAGCTCTTACAGTATTTCACTTTCTCCAGCTGCTTCTGCAAAACAGCATACAGTAGTTGTTATGGCCTCAGTAATCCGCCTTGCAAAAGGGTGATTGCTTTCATACGTCATCTTCTTCCTAAAGGACTGTTGGACAGTTAATTGTTTCGTTAAAGTAGTAGAAGTGGTCCCTCTCTGGGATGACAATCCACTCTTAGCAGCTACATCAGCTGCAGCAGTAGGCAGAGCACTTGAGGCTCCTCCAGGAGGAATCCCAGATAGGAGAGGAGTCAGTCATGCCAGTGACATGGTCTGCATTACTAATTCTGATCCTGATCAAGGAGGAAATTGACAATGAGGGTGTTGGTGGTGTGGATTTTAGGCTCTTGGATACAACAGGATAAATGGATTTAGGTGTCATTGGACTACTTACGCTCTAAGCCACAGTTTCTGAACTTGACAATGACTTATTATGACTGCGCTTTACGTCATGTATGAAGGATGTTTCTAGGTTGTTGGTGTCCTTACCCCTACTTATTACGGTTTTACAAAGACTACATATAAAAGAACGTACTGCTACTACTACATGTGGCAAGACAGTTGTTGTCCAGATTTGGATAGAAATAATCCCAGACTGAAGAGATATTTTTTTTTTACTTTTGCCCAGGCATGACAATGGACTTTTTCATCCCATGGCCCACAACTGTCTCCCACGGTGCCGGATTCAAACAAACCACATCACCATCAGACACCTCATCACCATCTTCATCCTCGGTGCCCGCTACACTAATATCTTTCTCATCCTGGTGCACTTCTACAGTGACATCCTTAATCTCAATGTTAGCAACTGGACTGGTGGTGCTCCTCCCAGCACTTGCAGAGGGAGCGCATATGGTGCATATGTTGGGAAGGTCAGGCCTAGACATCGCAACTGTGGACCCACTTGGACTCTCCTTGGGGATTTGTGGTATCTGTGGTTTAACCATTTTTTTTTATAGGGGGAAGGGCTTCCATCTTCATGAGAATCTAAACCACCAGTCATGAACATAGGCCAAAGCCTTTGCCTTTCCTTAAGAAGGAGAATGGATAGCAGTGCTAATTTTATAATACTAAAACCAATTGGACTTGCTTCACAATATAAAACACAATTTATTACACTTACAGTGATCACATCAAATAAAAATAAAAATGAACAAATAATAAAATTAAGCAGTAATCATATATTACTATATATGCTGAAACTTGATGTTAATAAAACACTAAAAAGGTGCTAGTGCACTAGACTTTGGGCAGTATTCAATGAGAATTTTGACGATGTGCAGCGAATCCTGTTTAGGATTCGCTGCACATTCACCACTGCCCGCCGCGTTCCGGATCCTCGCCGGCTCCAGTATGCAACTAGTCAGGGGCTCACTGCCCCTGACCTGCGAATTTTAACTCCTGCGGCGATGGGAGCCTGAGGACGGCGGCAGGCAGGGAGATGGAAGTCTCCCTGCCTGCCCCAGAACGTTTGTGGGGGGGAGGTGGGCTCCCCGGGAGCCAGGCAGCACAGGCTGCCCCCCGGGATAGCCAACAGGGGACCGGGTATTCACTACACCCGATCGTGCATATGTAATGATCGGGTGCCGTGAATGTATGAATATCTAATGAGCGGCTCGGCTCCCGGCCCCCTGCTGGCTGCTCTGTGTAAAAAAATATATATATTTTTTTTTTTTATTAAATATATATTCATGTGCTTACAGCACATAAATAAAAATAGCATGCCCCTCCTCAGAATAAAATTTTGACACCAAATGTAAAAAACAAAACACTTTATTTTAAAAGTTCACATTCCACTTTACCATAAAAAGATAGCGATTGCTACTCGGTGAATCATGGCGATAAAAACCTTGAAATGTATTCGCCATCTGGTCATTGAATAGGGTGATTCACCGTTTTAGTCAAAAAAATCGCCTTACAGCTTGAAAATAGCACAAAATTGCCATAAAACATGGCGAATCAGCCTCATTGAATACTGCCTCTTGAGTCCCATGATTCCTGGTAAAATGGAATAATATAATATATTATATTTGTGGGGTCTGTCCGTTCCTATTGAGCCCTTGGGAGTCTCCCAAAATATAGAATAGGGGGATGTTTGTTTTACCGTCCACTCTCGGGGCACAGTCCTGCACAGTTGGTTGCCTCCTCAACGGTATGTAGGCTGGTCAACATAGAGGGTAGTGGGCGCTCTGAGCTAGTAGAAATCTGCTCCTGTGCTCGAAATGGTGGAGGATTCAAACTGAGGGCTGGTTCGGATAGATCCCAATTGAAGATAGCAAATATGGTCTGATTCCAGGATTCAACAGGGTCTGGGTGGCACTCCTAAAGCATTTCGCTGTATTCCACAGCTTTATCAAAGGATCCTTTGATAAAGCTGTGGAATACAGCCAAACGCGTCAGGTGTGCTTTGGCCTTAGCAGATGACGTTGATGGACTTGCTTCGTAAATGTCATGACTGGTGTCAACATCTTCACCGCTAGCAGTGGCGGCTCCTACCTCTTTCGGGGAGGGGGTCTGGTTCTGGCCGCATGCATCCCCCTTCCCCTGTCACCGCCACCGGCGTTGCCTCTTCCCGACCCCGGCACCTGTCCTATGATGACAGGCGCCGGGACTGGCACATGCGCAGTACAAACATGTGTACTGCGCATATGGCCAGCTTCTATGGGCTGCTTCGGCAGCAGTCCATAGAAGTAATCATGGTCCCGGCGCCTGTACAATATAAGTTACAGGCACCGGGACCAGTGCGTGTGCAGTACCGATATAGGTACTGCGCATGCACATTTCTTCCGTTTTTGCCTGGCAGCCCGCAACAAGGTGTCCCGGAAGGAGGTAACCCATCCCAATGGGACTGCTTTTGTGACTGGCAGGTCGGACTTCCAATAGAAAGTCACTGCCAGTCACAGTGAAGCCAGTGCAGTTTCACAGACTGCATCTGGATTCACTACAGTGGCGGATTTTACCTGGAGGGGCTGCAGCCCTGCAGCCCATAGGTAAAAACCACCACTGACCAGTAGTATTAGGAAGTGGTCTCCAGACTTGAATATGGCAGCACAGGACATCACCAATGGACTTATATGGCAGACTTATACAGCAGAGCAGGGCAGCACTGCTGAACTTATCTGTTCGCACAGGACACCACCACTGGACTTATACGGCAGACTTATGCGGCAGCACAGTTCAACACCGCAGGACTTACTGTATATGGCAAAATAGGACACCACCGCTGGACTCATACGGCAGCACAGTGCAGCACTGCTGAACATATGCAGCAGACATATACGGCAACACAGGACACCAACCGTGGACTTATATGACAGACTTATTTTGCAGAACAGGGCAGCACCACTGGACTTATACGGCAGACATATACGGCAGCACAGCTCGACTTATATGGCAGCACAGGACACTGCCACCTTACTTACAGGTATATGGCAGACTTATAAGATGGCACAGGGCAGCACCGCTGGACTTATATGGAAGCACAGTACACCACCATGCTGGACTGCATACTTATACGGCAGCACGGGGCAGGGCTGTAACTTTGGGGGGCTGGGGGTCACGCGCCCCGGGTGCTGGAGGGGGGGGGGGGCGCTAGTGTGAGGTCCTGGCAGCGGGTCCGGGGCTGGGCAGCTGGGTCCCGGGGACGGGCAGCGGGATCCCGGGGACGGGCAGTGGGGTCCCGGGGACGGGCAGCGGGGTCCCGGGGACTAGTGGGTTAACTCCGGCTCCTAGCGCTGCCGGGCGGTGGGCGGGAAACACCGCCCACCGCCCGGCAGCACTAAGAGCCGGAGTTAACCTACTCCAGTCCCTGGACCTCCGCTGCCTGTCCCCAAGGCAGTCATTTGGTGTGTGTGTGTCCCCCCCCCCCCCCCCAAATGACTCCCGCCCCGGGCGCTGCACAGGGCAGTATTGCTGAACTTATACAGCAGACTTTTATGGCAGCACAGGGCAGCACTGCTGGACTTATATGGCAGCACAGGGCAGCATTGCTGGACTGATATGGCAGCACAGAACACTGCCCCTGGACTTTAATGACAGCACAGTACAACACCAATGGACTTATACAGTAGCACAGGACACCACCATGGCAGAGCACACAGGAGATAACCCTTCCTGGACAGAGACAGCAGCAGCACCCACCCCATTCCACCCTCCCTCAGACCGACACAGACACGTCCATCCTAAACCCTCTCCACCCTCTTCAATGCTAGAGTGAAGATGGCGCAGATCAGTGTGGGCTTATAAAGTATGCCTCCTTCTGCCTCATTCTGGGATCCGAGTCTGGGGTGCTCGAATCCCGGTTTGGATCATGAAGTTCGGGTGAGTTTGGATCTTGGAGATCAGAGCCTCTCATCCCTGTGATTTTAGCTAAAGGCGCCCGCAGCCCTGCACATGTGCATATGTGAATATGCGCATGCGCAGAGGCTAAAATATCAGTCCCCAGAGCAAATTAGAATGACCCCCAGGTTTGCCAATGGACAAAACCATGCTGCACTGCAGGTGGGGCAGATGTAACATGTGCAGAGAGATAGATATGGATGGGCTGTGTACTTCAACCTGCGATCTATATTGCAGTGTAAAAATAAAGTCAATATTTACCCTGCACAGAAACAAAATAACTCACCAAAATCTAACTCTCTGCCCCACCTGCAGTGCACATGATTTTGTCCATTAGCAAACCAAATGTGCTTTGCGAGACAACCTATCACCGCACAAGTGTGCGAGTCTAGGGGAGCAGTAGAAGGACCTGAAAACATTAGTCTTTTTATTTACTGGATACTGTATGGAATTAATATGTAACACTATACATGGTCTCTAGTATATGTTGAATAAGACATTCAAATAATATAAATAAGTGTTCATGAAAATGTTAAACGTACCATAATATAACATAGTATAATAAAACTAGTACTACACTTTCTAAACGCCCACATTCTCCCACCTAATGGAAAGGCTCCTATTCCTTCTTCTTGGCAGCTATTCTCTGGTCCAGTGCACTGATTGAGGACTTCAGATCCACACACAGCAAACTTGGTAAAATAAGCTGCCCCCACTCCACCCCCCCCCCCTCCCAACACACACACACACCACCACCAGCACCACCACCACCTCCACCCCTCGACACCTAGATATTGTCAACCACTATCCCAGAACTGTCATAAAGGATTTGACATAATTCTTTGCTAGTACAGTATTTAGCTATTTTGTAAAAGGTGAAAACAAATAGCATACCTTCTCATTTTAAAATGCTTTATTGCATTCAGATTTCAGAATGTAGTTACTAATGCATACATGTATCGTGTTTACTAGTGTGTGAGGGCAAGCTTAGCAAACCTGTGAAAACAAACTTTTTCCACTCTGATAAAGTATAGGCAGAGGGCAGGCAATGGCTGCCCCACCCCTGGCTGTGTGATAGAAACACCCAACCTGTAATCTTTCAGCGTGTAGAGAGGAATCTGTAAGAACCTAGCATTAATGTAACACCTGCACACACCTGTACATCTATACATACTGAAGCTGCACCTGTACAACAACAAAGATAGGAGCTGCAGAGAATATCACCTTAAATCCTCCACAGGTAAGAGTACAAGTCTTCTGTGGTGTTGCCCTGTCACACGCATTAATATTCTCTCTCCTGGCGATGTCTCAGTTCACCTGTTTAGCACTATAATACTACGGGTAAATACCTTGATAATGAATGGAAGTAGTGGCTCTTATGACTTAAAGGCTTACCCAAGATTAGAATGAAATAACTTTTAAAAACAGTGGGAGGTTAACCCTTACAATTTGTAATGAATGAAATATATATTGGGGCAGTACGGATAGTGTAATGGTTAGCATTACTGCCTCACAGCACTGAGGTCATGGGTTCGATTCCCACCGTGGCTCTAAGGAGTTTGTATATTCTCCCTGTACTTGCGTGGGTTTCCTCCAGGTACTCCGGTTTCCTCCCACAATCCAAAAATATACAGGTAGGATAATTGGTGCCCAACAAATTAACCCTAGAATGTCTGCATGTACATGTAGGGAATATAGATTGTAAGCTCCACTGGGTCAGGGCCTGATGTGAATGTTCAAATATTATCTGTAAAGCGCTGTGGAATATGTGTGCGCTATATAAGAAACTGTTAATAAATTTAATTTTTTTATATATATATATATATATATATATATATATATATGGATTGATGCATAGTTTCACCATTGTGTGCTGTGTTAGAGTAGACATAGCCCCTTGCCTATGTTTCTGTTGAAACACTCTTCATTATTTCAACTATGATATCTTTCTAGCAGAAAAAAATAGAGCAATATTGTTTCAACATCAGGGGCTCAGTCATAATACAGTTTGGACAGACTGAATAATTAACAAACATATCTTAAATCATATAGAGCCTTCTATATGAGGTAAGCAACACATGACTCTTCGGGGGAAATTTACTAAGATGTGTATTCTACTTCACATGTGATGTTGCTATGGGCAACCAATCAGAATCTGGGGGAGATTATCTAAGAATCTCCGCCCCCCTTCGCCGCACATCGCATATTTAATTATCGCATATGCTGTAACATATGCGATAATTAAGGCAAAGGACAACTCTTGCGTTAAGAGCTGTCCTTTGCGGTGAGAGTCGCCGGGTCCCAGCAGGTCCCGGCGGCTCCCCCCTCCCTCCCACACCCGGCGCTGCTGCTGCTGCGCCGGGCTCTCCTCCTCCCTGCACCCGGAAGAGGATCAGTGCAGGGAGGAGGTCACAGGTCCGGGCAGCACTGCGCTGTGCTGCCCGGACACAGGTGAGGGGGGAGGGGGCGATGCGGGGCGGCGGGGGGTCGGTGCGGGGCGGCGGAGGGTTGCGATAAAAGCCCATTGGCTTCTATGGGGCATCGCCAGATTTTTCTGGCGATGCCCCCCGCCTCGGTAACCCGGCGGGGGATGCTTACAGCATCCCAAAATGCTGTAAAAACCCAGATAACTGGGTTTTTACAGCATTTTTAGCTTAGAGAATCTCCCCCTCAATGTCTTATTTATTTAGCAACCTCTAAAAGATAATAGAAAGGATCTGATTGGTTGCCCATAGCAACATCACATGTGAAGTAGAATACACTTAGTAATTTTCCCCCTTCAACTGTAATCGAACTTAAAGTTACAGCATGCCTTACTATCATTCCTACAGCAGTAAAAAAAAAAGTCTAATCTTGATCTTAACCTTGTTGAATTAATATAGTCATAGAGCTCTGCCCCCAGCCTGCCCCCCGCTCCCTGCCCTTCTCCCTGAAGCGGAGATGGACAGGGAAGCCGCCAATCCCCGCCGATCTGCTGACTGGGGCACACAATCGAATGAGACGCTCACGCATCCCAATCAGACAGTCTGCGCCAGCAAATGGAATCTGGCGATCGGGCAGGCTGGCTGATGGCGACTTCATCTGTAGATGCACATAATTTAAGATTATTGTAACTGCTGTAAAAAGGACTCTAAAGGCCCATACACACTGTCTGAGCGGCTTTCAGCTCAAAGCCGTCCAGTGTGTATGACCCGGCGATGAGCGGTGAGCAGTGATGCGTGCTCCGGCATCATTACCGGTATTACCAGCAGATGAGTGGCTTTGAGGACGACTTTGCATAGTGCTGTGTGTATGAACTGAGCATCCCCCCCCCCCCCCCCAGCAAGACAGTGGTCATCGCTGTCCATACACGCTGGCCATAATTGCCCAGTGTGTTTAGATCTTAAGGGCCAGATGTAGCAAGCTTCAAAAAGTGATAAAATGAGGAGTAATAAACAGCTAGCCAATCAGCTCCTAACTGTCATGCTGCAAGCTGTGTTTGAAAAATGACAGGTAGGAGCTGATTGGCTGGTTGTTTATCATTCTCCATTTTATCAATTTTTGAAGCTTGACACATCTGGCCCTAAGAATTTAATTAGTTACCTAGATAAATAATGACTGACAATTAAAATACTGTTTTGACTGGCATGCTAAGATGATCATGCTTCCTTACTTTTTTTCATTATCCAAAAGTCATATTTATTGGTGTTTGTGAATTAATCTTGTAGACCAGGGCAGTTCTGCTGTTGGTTGTCAGGTTATATCAGGCTCTCAAGATGTTCTTTCCTTGCAAGATGTAATTGACACAAGGCGTACTTGATATTTACCTTGAGTCAGTAACTCTGCCCAGCATTGTGAGTATATATATAGAGAGAGAGAGATGAGATAAAAGTGTTATTCCAATTAAAAATAAGCCAAATCTGTTTTTTTTTACTAAAATAATGTGAAAACGCATCCTCACCCATTTTTCTCATTATTCTAGTTTTAATGAATGTGTAAAAGGACTTTTGGGGCAGTTTTTATGAAATGTGACTCCAAACCCTTTAATTCTCATACTTTAAGTAGCTTAAATTGTCCATTTTTGTAATGTTTTATTTGATCTGCTTGAAATGTACTATGAGGGATTGTGAAGAAATATCAGGAGAGAGTCCGGTGATAACAATGCTATCTGGAGATGACTTTAAGCTGGGATCCCTATCTTCTGCTCTGATTTGGCAGACTAGTCATGGGCCCACATGCATGTACTACATCTTCTTTCTGTATTTTTCCCAAAAAATACATTGAAAAGTGTGTGGGGGATTCGCAGGGACAAACCTTTATCCCAAGCTCTGTCTGTGCTTGAAGTTGATACATTTCTGTGATATTTTTAAAATTTGCTATATGAATTTAGGTGAAAATACACACTGAAATGAGGATTGTAGTAAATAGGGACTATAGTCATTTGACCATATTCATATTGTAAATTGAAGTGGAGACGGGCAGGGAAAACGCTCCCCGCCGCCATGCTGCGACCTGCTGACAGGGACGTGCATGCGTGTGAGATGTTTGCGCGTCCCCGTCAGATGGAGCACCTCTCTGCCAGCCTGGCGATTCCCTGAGCTGGCTGAAAGGTGCTCAGATGGAACAGTTGTGGTGTGTACGTACGGTGAGATTTCTTTGCTATTCAACTAATGGTGTGTACACATGGTACAATCCAACATGAGATTTTGACTATATAGTCAAAGTCGCATGCAGATCACACTGGTTTTTTACCTTGCGATCCCGATGCGCACTCCCAGGACAGCACAAATCAAAACCCAGATAGACAGTGCAGCAATGACTATATAGTGGAAATCTAATGCAGATAACATGAATTGTATGTAAATAGCACATGAATTAGTGTACACAGAATAAGATTCGATTGCTATGCAATTTGCTATGCAATTTTTGCTAACTCATGTGCTATTTACATACAGGCCCTTATTCTAGTTGACGGATGTGTATTTTCGGATGGCCACCGAGTGTTCTTAGGCCCGCCTACCGTACGGATCGCTTACACCATCCGAATGCGGTAAGACGCAGAGCGAACGGACCGCGAGTGGATGTTTCATGTGAACAACTCCCCCATCTGTGGGAACCTCCCCCATCCTCCGATGGTTGCCGACCATCGAATAATGGACCGAACGGAGAGACAGCTCCGAGTGCTCCAGACCACAAGGACATTTCTCCGTGCAAAAGAAGGGATATGGGCATCTGGCATCTGGCTATGTCAGCTGTCCGCCCCCAACACATGCATCATGGCCGGATTACCATACGTTTGCCCAGCGTTTTCATAGGAATGCCCATGAAACGCGGGGCGTACGCATATGGTAATGAGCCCAAACAGCCCTTCACGCCCCTCTCCACCCCCTGCTTGGATTGTTCCAACCGAACGCTTTCTGTACGGAATTCATCCCTTATTCGGATGCGCTCTGCGTTCCACATGCGCAGAAACACCTCTGCACATGCGTAAACACAATACATCTGCTGTCCGACTGAACACGCATCCGTCCAACTCAATCAGAATAAGGGCCGCAATTCATGCTACTGTATGTACACTCGTTGCTGCACTGTCTATTTGGCTTTTCGATTTCAGCTGAACGGGAGCGCGCATGGGTAACGAATCGGGATAGAAAGCTTAAAAACACGTTCTATCTCCATTCGATCTATGCGATTCGGTCTATGCGATAACGATTTTATTTTAACTATATAGTCAAAACTGAAGGGTAAATTGTCCCATGTGTACACATCATTTGGTCCTTATATTTATAAGCACTGACACAATTGTTATCATTTTAGCCCTGTACACCACCACAATAGATTAGATAGATAAATGACATGGAATGTTTTAGCCCTGAACATGTCTTAATGCCTTAGGATATAATGGCTGGTCCACTATACTCCTTCTGATCAGAGAAATGCCTTGAGACTTGTGTGACACATTTTTTAAATATTTAAACCTTTCCATTGTTGGTTTGAGTCAATCAGATTCCACTTTACCGATAAGTGTGACTCACAGGCAGAAACCTATTACTGTACCATTCTTCAATTGGAACCCAGGACTCTGCATACTTGTGTGTCCCTATTATACCATGGTGGTGATTCAACAGTGATCGGACGGCCCTGTTCTGATGGCGGGGGGGGTGGTCTGCGCAGGTGCATACATATATTTGGGCATAGGCAGACCCCCTGTGCGAACGCCTTTGGGGAGGATCAGCCTGGAGCAGGGGAACGCCAAGTGTTTTGCGTGTTGCAAAGCTAAGACACCTGAGAGTGTCCTAGTTTTGCATGTACGTTCCAAATCATTCGATGGTCACTGCACCCAAGGCTGCAAATGGATGTTTATGCAAAACATCCATTCGCAGCCATGCAGGGATATCGTCGAGAGAGGCGGGGTAGGGGGGCTGTATGAGTAGCGTTAAAACCACATGCAGCATGTGAACTGGAATCACCAACTGAGTGTGTGACCTCATATGTACCACTGCCATCTAGTCTACAACCCCCCTATGTAAGGGACCCCCACGACCAACTACCCCTCTCCTCTGGTGAATTAACAATTACTCACATACTGCTGCAGCCACGGTTTGGGGATCAACTCCGTCGCTGTCTCTAGCCAGCTGTTGCTTGAAACTCCCGGTGGCATCTTACTTTATGGCACTGATGTCCACCAGAAGTTTCACAGCATCAGCTGATCGGGAACGCATAGCTGGTTACCATCGCTGTTTGGATGTGGTCGTCCCTTGGGTTTTCATCAAAAGTATCAAACACTCCATTTTCTGTACTTAATTTGGAACAATACTGCATGTTTCTCAGTATAAATGCAGCTTGTATCAAATAATTTTTCTCTTTGATTTCTTCCTTGTGATACACAAGATCTGTAAAACAGGTATAGGCTACAAAATAATTATTTGGGGAAATGTTTAGAATTTGCTTGACAATGCAGAAAGAAGACATTGATGGACTACAAGTTATTGTTTGCTAACTAGATGTACCTGACAAAGCATTCTAGTCAGGTTCACATGGTGGTATCTTTACATAGGTATATAATATATAAATCGAAGGCATATCAAGGCAACGGATCAACAGCGTTTAGATTGAAGTTAGACGTTAAATGCAAGCGTTAGATCGATGGAAACGTGATCGACAGACACAAATATTCATGTTTTTTTTTTTTTTTTTGCCATAGATCGACTTGATTCATACTTTACTATCCAAGCGGCATAGAGTTAGTTTATAAAAGTGACAAACTCATGTTGACCTAATAACTGTTGATCACGTCTTCGTCAATCTAATGCTTGCACCTAACTATTGTTATTGTCTATCTAGATGCTGTGGACTATCTTTAGGCATCTAACTAGTCATGTTGACCATAAGCTTGTGTCAACCTTTTGTCATCGTTGACCTTGGGTATGTCGAACATTTCATGGTGTTGACCTAATCACTGTCGACCATTAGTGGTCGACCTAGTGGCTGTTGACCTAGACATTGTCTACCCAGTGAAGGGGGTCTGCACATGCACCGAATTCAGCCGCATGTAATCAGACTAGAATCAGACCTACAGTTCGAGAGGCACCCACTCTTAAAATATAGACTCAAGACTTTCCTGTTCTCTCAAGCATTTCAGTAATAGCCAGTTAAGCTTTGTTTTTCATGAAGGCAAATGTAAAGCACTTTGGGGGAAATTTACTAAGATGTTTATTCTACGTCACATGTGATGTTGCTATGGGCAACCAAAAATAATTTACTTCTTATTTATTTAGTAGATACTAGTAGACAGGATCTGATTGGTTGCCCATAACAACATCACACGTGAAGTAGAATACACGTCTTAGTAAATGTCCCCCTTTGAGTCCTATTGGGAGAAAAGTGCTATATCAATAACACTATTATTATTATACTTATTATTATTATTACAGGTCGAGTATCCCGTATGCGAATATCCGTTATCCGAATTATTCCGAAATACGGACATTCCAGAAAGTGAAAAAAATTATTTTTTTTGCTAAAAACTCACTGGGGACATATGTAACAGCATCACTGGGGACATGATATGTAACTGGCACTATATATGTGCAAGACAATGATTGCTTGGCATTCAAATTCAGTGCTGAGATAGTACACACATTTTGTTTCACGTTTTGAAACCTTGTTTTTTGAACAATTAAAATATGTTTGTGTGTATTTTATGTGGTAATAAAATATATTTGTGTGTATATTATGTGTTTATACAGCATAAATGCAAGATACTTCAAAATACATCATTGAAATATTAAAATATTCCGAAATACGGAATAATCCGTTATCCAAATTTCTCCTGGTCCCGAGCATTTTGGATACGGGATACTCAACCTGTATTATATACCATTTGGTCAGAATACTTAAAAGAAACATCTTTGCATATCCATACAATGAAATGAAGCCATTGATACATAGACAACACACTGCATTAAACCATCAGATATCATCTGAATACCTCTCATGGTGAATAGATATCTGAGTATAGGAGATCTGTAGTTCAGAGGATTTCATTGTCTGATATGGTTTTAGTATGATTTGATCTTCTTGTTTTCAATATTCATTTGATATCCACTTGTTATGCATTCAGATCACCAGAATGTTCCTAGTATAGCCAATCAGATGATTATAATCTTGTTTATAGCTCAGAGGATTTATTAATTGAGTGCTGATCTTACATCAGGCTATGAATTATTATTATTAATAATAATAATAGTAGTAGTAGTAGTAGTATTAGTAGTAGTACACCAATGCTTCCTAATTTACTACTACTCGCCTTTGTTTTCCACCAGTTCTATACTTTCGCTCTTATTTGCATATTTCTCTATCATATATTAAGCCAAATGCCACAATATATCAGTGTTAACCAAACAAATGTGTTACTCTAAACTTTGTTCTTGTTGAAGGCATGCTTTAAAAAAAAGCATACATTTTAATCTATGGCTCTGTGCAATTTTTTTTCTCTTTGTTTGTATTTCAAGTAGTTACAGCCGGTCTTACATTGTATCCATATTGCTATTCCTAATCAGCTGAAAACGGCAAAAAAAAAAAAAACTCCAGCAGAATTTAATATAATATTTGATCTTTTGCATTTTTCTTTTAATTTATGACTTAGAGAAACGTGATACCGGGCTCTTAATATTAGAAAGTTGTCACTGATCCATTTAGAAGTCACAATTTTATTTGTCAAAACGATTTACAAACCTGACAACATTCCCAAATGAATACTAATCCATAACACATTTAACTCAGTTGTAGACCAAATCTTACTCGACCGACTGATAATTCATTGACCCGTGTTTACAATTGTGCATAGAAAAAAAACTGTTCTGAAACATGAAAAAAGTCTGTCCAGAAAATTGTCGTCGTCGTTGTTGTTATTATTATTATTATTATTATATCTCATGAGCGTAAGATATACAAGGGAAAATTAATAAAAGCTTGGACATAGATAAATTACTAGCCAATTAGCTCCTAACATTACAGATGTTATGAATCCTGGGATCAATAATTGGCCGATCAAGATAAGTTTACACACTTTCCGATAGGCCTCTTAATGTGTATGTCCTTATCATGCTGGTGAGTGGGCATTTAAACACAAATGCCCACCTAGCTGTGACGTTGGCCCCTCACAGCAAGTGTATAGGCAGTCACACACACAGCCCGATGGCCAACTATATCTGCAAATATATCAGCCATTGGCTGAACAACATCTTTCACAGACATATCAGGGGTACACTCACACCTAGAGGCTTACAATATATAATGGGCATTCACATGAAGAGCTGATACATTGGCCAGTGTGTACCAAGCTTAAACGTCATGTTACAGGCTGTGCTTGAAAAGTGACTGAGGAGCTGATGGCTTATTTCTTTATCACTCTCCACTTTATTGCTTTCCCAGCTTTGATACATATACCCCATAGCCAGTGGCGTAGCTTGTTTTGGGGCGCCCCCCCGCCGTTAATGGGGGGCGCCCCCCCCTCCCCGCCAGTCTTTCCAAACCTTACCTGTCTGCGCGTCCCGGGCGGTGTGTCGGCGTGTCAGCAGAGTGGTCTGGTGTAGCAGCACATTCACCCTTACACTCTGGGCCAGTAGCTGCATTATTGGACTCGTATATCGGGCTGGGCACATGCAGGGTCCCCGCACTTTCTGTCCTGTCCAACGCACTGATGCATACCTCCCAACTACTCCCGGCTCCCTTCCTGGCTTCAAGTAATTCTATGCAGACAGACCACGATAAAATGGCCGCCCCCATACCGCAGACAGTTTCAGAGAACTGTTTGCTTTATGGGGCGGCCATTTTATCGTGGTCTGTCCCAATAGAATTGATTGTAACCAAGAGGGGAGCCGGGACGCGTCGCACAGACAGGTAAGCCTGCGGGGGATGGGGGGCGGGGGCATTACTATAGCACCGCAGGCCCCCGGCGCCCCCACATGCACAGCGCCCCCCCCCCCGCGACCGCTGGGGCTGCGGTGCTATAGTTACGCCCCTGCCCATAGCACGTTAGTCACTTACGCTTATAATGTGCTAAGGGCCTGATTCTGGTTCACTTGCAAAAGCAAATTCTCTATATCTCTAATGGACAAAACCATGTGCACTGCAGGTGGGGCAGATGTAACAGGTGCAGAATGGGATAGATTTGGGTAAGGTATTTTGTTTCTGTGCAGGCTAAATACTGGCTGCTTTATTTTTACACTGCCATATAGATATCGGTTTGAAGTACAAACCCCACCTAAACCAAACTCTCTCTGCACATGTTACATCTACCCCACCGGCAGTGCACATGGTTTTGTCCATTGCAGAGAGAATTTGCTTTTGCCAGTGAACCAGAAATAGGCCCTAAATGTCCTCTATAAATAACATGGCAAAATACTTCTCAAAAGGGTATGTATACTTAAACTTCTCACACAAATGTTAACTAAATCAATTTGTTTTATTTTCTACTTTTTTTAATTGCATTTATCATTTCTGCAGAGCGCTTGTCATGGGAAATGTGAGCAGCTCCGATGTTGAAGACGATCAAGATGGACACAACCCAGAAAATGCTGTGGTACAATAGAAATGTTTAAATGACAAGATGATTTTATATAAACATTATGAAGCCATTTTTACCACTGGAAATAAATGTACTTTGGACTGTTTGGTGTTTTGCACACCAGACATTACAATTATGTTCTATGGGTGGGATGTATTAATATACATCGCCGCCCGGCCGCAGCGATGTTAGCGCATATGTATTAACATATGCGGCTAGCATGGCAATGCTGTGACGGAGGCCCCCCACTATACCTGTAATGTGGGTCTCTGCCACCTCCCTGGGTGCCTCCTCCTCCCCTCATACTGTGACAGCTAAGCAGGCTATCCCCAGCGCGTCCTCCTCCCACTGCAGCCAGAAGGATGTCCGGCTGCTTTGCTAGGGGAAGGAGGGGTTTACCATCCGGGTCCAAGAGGACCTGCAGGAAGGTAAGCCACTGGGAGAGGGGGGGCGGCGGAGACAGCAGGTTTGAGGTTGGCGACAACAGAAGCCCATAGGCTTCTATAGGGTATCGCCACCCAAAGGTGGCGATAACCTGCGATGATGCGGCGGTTGATATTTGTACATTAGATAAACCTGAAAACGGGGGTTTTACTGCATTTTTAGCTTAGTACATCCCGCCCTTAGTCTGAAAACTGCTGGTCTGTATATAATAGATAGGGACTGAGGTTTGTACAGCTCTGCACAGAAGTTCATATAGTCACTGTATTAAGGAAGCAATGTTTTCCACACAGGAAGCTTGGTGATGTCATCACCTGAGTTTCCTTTGAGACGTCAGAGCCCTGGATAAATAACACTACCCTTATCTTTTAAATGATACAAATAAAAAAGGAAATTAAAATGGAAATAAATATAGAAACCATTTATTATAGCATGCATTAGTCTGCACACCCACAGTATAAGAGTTCCTAGTACTTGTCACCAGTCACAGCAATATATTTGTGGGTTTAAACTAACTCCATACAACCGACGAGGATATGGCTAGGTTCTTTTTTATTATTACTATTTACACAAATAGTCTATAATATAAAGAAAAATCATAATTCAGCCAACATGTCAAGTCATCAATACACCTACTGTACCAGCCATTTCCATGATTCCCTGATGTGACAGAACCACTGATCCAAACCACTGGGGCCCATTGATGATGCACAATGTTTTGGAAAATTAGGGATAGTCTTCATGTTATAAACCCCTGATTTACTGGTTTGGAACTTAGTTGAACCTTCCCGACTCAGGCATTGGGGAATTTGGGAAATTTCAATGATCCATTGTTAATATATGGATTCCTTCACTACATTATCTCCATACTTTCCCAATCACTACAGCAGGCTCTTCAGGCAGCTGGAGGAAGTATCTTATGCTGTTGCTGTTGCCTTTGGAAGGGCCTGGGCAGCTCATTTTGCCCACCGCAACCCCCCAAATCAGGTCCTGGAGCGCAGGCTTATTCAACTCAGGATGCTGATGGCCAGTTAAAATGCTGCACCGGCTATTGGCTCGCGTACCGGCAGCCAATCAGAGCGGCTACCGGTATGCGAGCTCTGATTGGCTCACCAGCCAGTGCTGCATTTTAATTGGCTGCTGGTACCTTGAGTTGATGAAGCCTGCGCACAAGGACCTCCGGGCCGCAGAGAGATGGGGGAGCAGGAAATGGGGGAGCAGGAGCTGGGTTACATTGAACGATATTGTTAACAATATCATTCAGTGATGTCACCATGACACATCTCCAAACATGATGTCATTGCCAATATGGGGGCTAATTCAGCATGACTTTCTAAATAGAGAACTTGTGAATATTAAATGGCTGTGCAAGCGTACCATATGTTTTTTCCCACATGTACAAGGGGAAAAAGCAACAGAAAATGCATATGGATCATATACACAGAGTGGCCAGACTTTGACTGACAGGAAGCCAGCATTTGGGTGTTGAAACCTGACGTTTTTTTGGTGTATCTGAAAAATGCAAGAATGCCCAGGTTTTTTTTTAGTAGGTTCTGTGACATCAGCGATAACTACTTCTGTCCTGTCTCAGACATAGATTAATGGATGCCTCAGACCTACTCACAATTGCACAGACAACAACGACTGTTCGATGGTTTGGAAATTGCATATGTATTTGTGAATGGATTGCGATTAGTGATCCATTTGCAATTCACTCGCACAGTGGTGGAACTTGTCAGCGGTTGGCCCAGTTGCAAAATTATAATTTGGGACCCCTTCCTCCACTCCAACCCAAATTCACAGTACAGTATGTTGCACAGCAGTGGGTGGCAACAGCGGGCTCCTTAGTCCTCAGGGGCCCCGGTGCACCACTGGTAGTTCCGCCTCTGCTCTCACAAGTAAGCAAGGGGCATATTCTCTTTCTGTCTGGGCGGCAGCTTTCTCCCCGCAGTTCACATTATATATCGATGCTGAATTAGCCCCATAGTCAGGATTCAGCTAAAATGTACAAATGATGGAGGCGGGGGCACAATAACGACGTTGTTAGCAATATAGTGCATACACACTAGTGGATATACATAAAAAATATTAACGATATTAACGATATCATTTGTCTAGTGTGTAGGCACCTTAAGTGTTGCATTGGCTTGAAAATACTTTTTTTACTTTTAGGTATACAAATAAAAAATAAAATCCATTTAAAAATGAATTCTTCTTCAATCTAGTGTATTATTAATCTATAGCTGAACATTTTAAACAAATATTGAAGCATATTACAATGAAGTGCAGTTTGCTTCTGCTTTGTTTGATTAGTGTACATTATAGTAACACGCGTGTAAACTTGTTTATCTGGATTCCAGTAAGATTTTCTGATGGAATGTGCAGAGCATGCTGGGAAGGGATAATTATGATCTATTGTGAGATGAGTCACACTACAGTATGTACGGCCACAAAGGGAGCTGTAACTTTGTTCTTCATTACCAGCCCAAGGGCTGCCAGCACCCGGATATTACTGTTTCATAAATACATTTGTAATCCGCAGGCATTGTCTAAAAGCACATAAGGATGTTATCTTGGTGGCACTTTTAATAGTTTAAGGGGTGTGTTTATGTAAACCAAGTGCTTGCTATCAATCTGTATCGTAGTTTTTACTGTAGCTCACTGGGTGCCCATTGCTAGGTATATGCTTCTTAGATAGAATTATGTTGCTGTACACAGATAACTTTATGGAGATAATCTCTTTTCCTGACTGCCGGAACATTTCCAACAGTCAGACATATTAGCCAATCCACCCAAAGCTATTCAATCTCTGACTGTTGGAAAAACGGTCCTATTCAAGTGTATTTTGACAACAAGAGTTGCAGATTCGGCAATCTAGTGGCCGCTTTCAACAATTTTGAAAAGTCGACTCTGCGTGGGGGAGAGATGGTCAAAATAGCTGTGATTGAATAGGTGCGTGCCATTATTTCTGACATTGAATACCATCCTAAATAGGTGAGAAAAAAAGAAAAAGATGATATTTCCATAAATAATGATGAGAAAAGTGTAGGGACATTCCTTAAGCATAGTTGCCGACTTTTTGGCTGCCCTCTCCGGGAGAGGGCAGCCAGCGCAGTAAAGCAGGGCGCGGGGCCATCTCCGGGAGGGGAAAGGGGGCGGAGCCACAGGGCTGGCTGCCATATTAGGGGCGTGTCCATAGTGATCTCATCATTTTAGCCCAGCCCCCTGCCGTGCTATGCCTGTATTTCGGGCATTGCACGGCAGGGGGCGGGGCTAAAAAGCTGCGATCGCGTAATTTAAGCTGGGGACCCCCGCCGGGTGGGGGTGTCTGCCGGTGATGAAGGGCAATGCGGGAGGGTTGCCCCCCTTTCTGGGGGGCCGGGAGGGGGACCCGATTTCCGGGACCCTCCCGGCCATTCCGGGAGGGTAGGCAACCCTGTCCTTAAGACACACCTTAGCCATTTGTAGTATGAAACATATGTAAAATATATACATCTGCAATTACTAATCAAATGATATGCCAAATTAGGGTATAGTTGGCTGACAGATAGGGTGAGATTTAATAGGACGAGAGAATCAGAAAGTGAGAGATTTGATGAGAAATCTCCAGGTTTTTTTAAAGCAGCAATCATTTACACTTCAAAATCAAACTGGTTTAGCAGGGTTTAGCAGTGTAAATGATTGCCGCTTTAAAAAAAAGTGGAGATTACTTACCAAATCTCTCACTTTCTGAATCTCTCATCCTATTAAATCTCACCCTCAATGTCTAGATTGTCAATAGGTTGTCACCACATGGCAGACATACATATGGTCAAAAAGTCGACACAAGCAAAAGGTTGGCATGGCAATGGTTGACACATGAAAAAGTTGACATGAGTTTTTCATGTTTATGTTTTATTTTTAGGGCCCCTATTTAGCAACTTACTGTGATAAATGTACCTATGGTAGCTACGCCCTTGGGCACAGGGACTGGTGATTACGCAGCCGTGTCTGGGGGGATACCTAGGGAAAAATCCAATTAAATTAAATTATGAATTACACTTCAACGGCAAATACTTACACATTAAAGGTATAAAGCAATAGCCAAAATAATAAAAACCTATCAAAGTAAAAGAAATAGCTGTGATGTAACTGAAGAATGAATTTTTCATAATACTGTAGGCCAGTAAGCTATTCCGACTAACTCCTAAGGCACATACATGTATGCAATCCAGTAGACAACTGAATATAAATACAAAACATAGTGGAAGTTTTTCTACAGGATCTAACACTAAGTAGCTTGAAAGGTTGATTGAAACATTTATAGCATAATTGTTGCAATAAGCAGAAGATGTTTTTCAATGCAAGTCCCTAGCGATTAACAACAGAAGGTACATAGAAAACAACATACAGATGAATCTCTCTCTCTCTCTCTCTCTCTCTCTCTCTCTCTCTCTCTCTCTCTCTCTCTCTCTCTCTCTCTCTCTCTCTCTCTCTCTCTCTCTCTCTCTCTCTCTCTCTCTCTCTCTCTCTCTCTCTCTCTCTCTCTCTCTCTCTCTCTCTCTCTCTCTCTCTCTCTCTCTCTCTCTCTCTCTCTCTCTCTCGGACAATACTATACTCTCCTAAAACTCAAGTGGCTAGAGGCCATATTTTCCCACTAACAGGATGACAGTTGCATGTTCTGTCATCTTCTTAGTGGCATACAGTGTCAGTAAAATATGAGTTGCTGTAGATATATTATATAATACCAACAATTAAAAACTGCCTATTTGCTAGCCAAATTGATATTGTAATAAGATTTTGCCACTCAGAATCCTGATGGATTCCAAAGGTAAGTATTGTCCTCAGGTTTAGAATTGTGCAGTAGGGGGATGATAAGTTTAGGCTGTGGGAGGGAGGAGGTTAGTGTTAGGATGCAGGATGAGTGGTTTAGGGTCAGTGGGCCTTATTTTGGTTCATTCTTTCTGACAAAATCCTTCTTAGATGGGCAAAACCATTTGCACTGCAGGTGGGGCAGGTGTTACTTGTGCAGAGAGAATTAGATTTGGGTGGGGTTTTACTTCAAAGTGAGATCTATATTGCAGTGTAAAAATAAGGCAGTCAGTATTTTCCCTGCACAGAAACAAAATTACTCACCCAAATCTAATTCTCTCTGCACATGTTACATCTGCCCCACCTGCAGTGCACATGGTTTTGTCCATCTTAGAAGGATTTTGTCAGAAAGAATGAACCAAAATAAGGCCCAGTGTTAGGAGTAGGGTCAAAATACTATGATTCATGGGGATTCTGACCATCGCAATGCCGCTGTTGACATTCTGTCAGGATCCCAACTGCTGGGATTTCATACCTAACAAAGTGGTATATGTGGTTTGCATTATAATGCTCTATTTTATTAGTATATTTGTGACCAAACAATCCCTAGCTTTTTCTATTTAAACTGAATGCCATAATTACTTGTATGACTTTCAATGGATAGACAAAGTACACCTGTTTTCTTTTTCCTGTACAGTAAGCCACTAGGTTGGCTAAACTAAGGTTCATGAAAATGCAGCATACTTGTTGAGTAGGAACCAGTATGTGTTTTAATACATCTTGTTCCAGAATACAGAATGGCTAAATCAGCTTTGTGTTTGTGACATGGGCACAATTAATTCATACTGACAAGTCTATCTTTTCATTGTAGTTTGCAGCAGAGGTTAAGAATGGACCAATCACATTACAGAGCTCACCAATAGAAGTTACATCAGGTACAAATCATGGTAAGTGGCAGTTTCCAGTACACATAAAGTACAATGGGAAACAAGTCATTATTTATATTATTATTATTATTATTATTATTATTATTATTATTATTATTATTATTATTATTATTATTATTATTTTAACATTTATTTTATTTGGGTTCAAGAGGTATATAGCAAAGCAAATCGGGGGCCCCGGGTCACTTTAGACAGTGGGCCCCCTCCCACCTGTCATTACTGGATGCAAACTGCACTGGAGAATATTACACTGTCAAATCACAGAGTAAAGGCAGTATAAACTGGTCAATGGGTAACTGCAGGGGAGTGGATTAATATAAATATAATATATATATATATATAATATATAATATATATAATATATATATATATATATATATATATATATATAAACAGCAGGGATGCCTGGCACTCCACTTCCAATCGTTGGTTAAATGCTCAGGTGCCTTCTTAGGTCCGTGCAGGACCAAACATACCATTGGGAAACAAGCGGCACTCAGGAGACTTCAAATGCGGTGAAGCAAACACTTTCTTTATTTAAATATCCAACATGTTTCGGGTGTTAGCCGTCGAAAAGAAAGTGTTTGCTTCATCGCATTTGAAGTCTCCTGAGTGCCGCTTGTTTCCTGACGGTAAATATATATATATATAGAGTCGAAGAAGACTGCACTCTCACTAATAACTATAGTAAATTCCGGGGTGTTCACAAGGGGTTAACATGGATCACCATGTGTCCCAAACATATCGGAGGATCCCTCCCTTGTTGGAGGTGGCTGTTTCCAGATCCTCCAGGGCTGAGGTATAGGATAGTGTATGCGCTGATGATCCATCTAAAAGCTCCTTGAAGAAGGTCCGTTTGTGGACCGAAACGTCCGGGCATTGATGGAATTTAACACATTGGAATAAATTACCTATTTGATTCTACAACTCCAGTGACTTTTTTCAATTGTTATAAGGAGAGTGTTCACTTCCCCCCCTCCAACAAGGGAGGGATCCTCCGATATATATATATATATATATATATATATATATATATATATATATATAGGGCTAGAAGGGATAGATAGACAGAGCAATAGTGGCACTCCTGGAGACTTTATCAATAATCAGACACAAATGCAGATTACTCCAACGTTTCGGATTTTACTCCGTTGTCAAGGAGTAACATCCGAAACGTTGGAGTAATCTGCGTTTGTGTCTGATTATTGATAAAGTCCCCAGGAGTGCCACTATTACTCTGTCATATATATATATATATATATATATATATATATATATATATATATATAGTCCTTCTGTACATTACTATACATTATTATGAAGGAGCCCTGACAGTCTCAGCGCTGCCTCTGATTAAAAACCTTCCCATGACGAGGCCGCAGCTGCTGCTGTCCTCCATGGGCCTGAGAAGCATATGATGTGCTCCACCAAGCAAAGCTCAGCACAAGCCTCTTAGCCTCTGACCTCCTCTTGTACAAAGTCTCATGGGACTTAGTCAACTCCCAGTAATGCACTGCACACAGTCAGTGTGCCTTGGCTCCCGATGCTCAGCACCATTAATCATTGTCACATTGGCAGATAGGTGAAGCTGCAGCACTACCCCACTCCCATGCACAAAACCTTTAGATAAAAAAAAATGTTTTTTTAAAAATACATGCCAACCACAGGGGACCCCTAGATAGAGGGGGGCCCAGGGGTACTGACCACCTATGCCCCCCCCACACCTTAATCCGGCCCTGATGCCAGTGATGTGCAGTGAAGTGAGGTAGGGGAGACAGAGCCTTTCCTGGCATACTACAGTATACAACAGAGTTTCTATGAAAAATACAAAGAATGATCCTCTTTGTATTATTCTAAAAAGTTTTATAGTCAAAACGCTGGAGTAAAGCCCAATACACACTAGGCGACACCACCAATATCAATATCGTCAGCGAGAGGTGCCTGCATCCGCAAGTGCATACACACTTGCCAATTCCGGCTCTGAGTTGAGAGATGGCGTGGGAGCAATGGCTGTGCTGCCACTACAGCATGGCCATCTTTAACGTGGACCTCCTGCCGGATGAGGGGGGGTCATCAACGACGAGCGGGGGCGCGCATTAACGATATCAAGCGTACACACTAGAAGATAAAGTAAAATATGTCTTTCAGAACAGGCTTTCTGTAAGATATCTTTCACTTTATCTTCTAGTGCGTGTGGGGCTTAAACCTGCCTGCCTTGTCCCCACATCCTCTGATTCCGACTCACTAAATGTCCAGCAGTACAGATGGAGCCGGCCTCTTTCAATCCCGGCGCCCCCCAGATCCTCTCCTCTGGTAAGCACCGGCGGACGGGGACTGGGACGCGTGTGCGTCCCAGTATCACGGCGGATGACCAGCATCTTCCTGCTCATCTCCGCTTCAGGAAGATGGGCAGGGTTAGGGGGGGTTGGGGCGGCGGAGATGAGAGCATCTCCCAGCACTGGCTTTTGCACTGTAGTGAACGTACCGTTTTTGGGATTACCAGTTTACCCGTTTACACTACACAGTGACCCAGGTTGAACCCGTGTTCAACCCTGGACGCTATCTGGGAAGAAATGCGCGGTCTCATGACCTGGGTTATTTCAACTGGAAGCGCACTCCTAAGCAAAAAACAGGGATATTTAGGCTAATGGAAAGGGGGTATTATTGTGTATAAATCTGGCTCTGGTACTAGCCAGTGCCTCCCCAGTCATTTACCTCACTGCATGTCCCTGTCAGAAGCAATATTCTTAAGGCCCATACAAACTGGGCAATTTTGAGCTGAAAGTCGCTCAAACTTGGTGTTTTGAGCGGCTTTCAGCTCAAAGTCACGCAGTGTGTATGGCCCGGCGATGAGCGGTGATGCGCACTTCTGCATCATCGCCGGGAAAGCTGCTCATCTGCTGGTAATACCAGCAGATGAGTGGCTTTGTGGACAGCTTTGCATAGCGCTGTGTGCAAACCCGTGTCATTGTAACTGTACCTGGAAGCTGTGTGAATCACTTGCTACATGTTAACCTACTGCCTTCATATAATAACAAATGTCAGAATACATTCACAGCCTTCAGCTGTTTATTACATCAGGGGTGAGGCTGTCTCATTCTTTTGATATGTCAACATTCCTGCCTGTATATATTCTGGGTGTGTGCAGTAGACTAGACCTAAGCTGACAAAGTAATGTTAAATTCATGCCAATATTAATATGTCACAGGGAATTACAGTGGTGGTGGCCACTTCTAAAACAACTACCTAGAAATGGTTTAAACTATATATCTTTCTATACAAGTATTTTGTATTTTCAAAATTATGCAGAACAAAATAATATTTTACAAGATATAAATCTAGGTGAAACATAATTGCAGTGTGTATTATATATATTATCATACAGTGTGCAGTGAACAATGATGTGTCACATGGCTGATTGTTAGAGTGCTCTGGAAATAAAAGTAGTGGTCAGTGAATAGAATCACCTCACAGAAGCACCCATTCAGATTGGAAAAGGGTATTCATTGATTTGTAATAATGTACCACTATTCTAGATCAAAAACTATATAAAAACTGTCACCTAAGATTTTTACAAACTTTAGAAAAGAACTAGAATTTGTATGTTTGTTTGGTTCCTTTTCTTAGTCATTAAGGAGTCTATTCATGCTAATAAAAATAAAAGGTGTCAGCTGGAAGGATCTGAAATTGGTGGAGGGATACTATCTGATCCATCCCCCGCTTCTCAACCTAGGACTTCTTCCCAAGCAATTCATCCATAGGGAAGAAGTAGTGGAAATCAGTGTCAGTTTCATGGTCACCTTAAGTGATAATGAATAGTCCCCTATATAACGAAGAAAATTACATTAGCGGAGACAGTCACAGTAAGAATATGGGCAAATGCCAGCCACAAACCTTGCACAATCTCCCTTCCACCATATAGAGGTACAATGTAGGCCTAACATAATTCTTGGGGATTCTCATTTTATTTTTCTTAATGTTTACATTTTTTTAGAGGTCCTGAGGTGAAACAGGCAGTGATCTGTCTACTCAAGTGAATATATTATTGAGGGCAGGGCTGTATGTGGCAGGGGCAACTGTATGATGTAAAGAAAGGAGCTACACGGGAAGCCACAGACTAGGAGTTATATAGTGGAAGGAGCAGGGTCCCACAACTGCACAGAGACAAAGTTCCTATAACTCTCTATGACACAGGAATATTGTGGTGTCAGGCACACCTTTATATGAAACAAAGTTCAAACAACCAATTTATTTAATCACAATTATGGCACATACCTGAGTACACACATGATTATTTGGTAAATGGGTGTTTTGTCTGATTCCACCTTCTGTATCCACTGAGGGTGACTCACATAATATATGTAGATAAATTATCACACTATTGTGGTGTGTGTGGTTTGGAGATTAGGCTGAGGTGCAGGAGACTGATTTAGAATGTGTCATGTATACTCAGGGCTGCCACTAGGAATTGTGGGTCCCGTAACGGCACAGATTTCCTTGGATGTGTTGCAAATATATATATTACATATTACATTTCACCCTATATATTCTTGCATGGTCAGTATCAAACTCGGAATGCCTTTTATGCTCATATTCCCTTTAATAAAATAAAATGCTGCATCTATTATTATAAATGAACATAGCAATTATGTACCAACGTAGCTTTTCTAAGTCATAATTTGTCTGTAAGGAACGGATGTGATGTTACCAGTCACTAATCGCCAAGCATTTCTGTGGCAGACTGGAAGGGTTAACATCACACAGGTGTGTGCTTGGCAGCTGTCCAGGTCCTGGAGCAGACCAGTGCCAGCCCTCACATGACTGGCAGCCAAGAGCAGCATCTGTTCATCCCATGACTTCCAAACAGAACACAGGATATATACATTTTGAACATTCTCGTTATCATATTGGCCAGTGTAAACAAGACAACTGTAGCTCTGTATTTGGTTTGCAATAAATATTTTTAGTAATAATAATAATCAGTGATTGTCTACTTTGTGAGCAAATGGTTACAAATGAAACAATTAAAATAGTATATGTTTAATATTTTGTAATTTTCAAGTGAATTTGGCATAGTGGACCTGATTTAGTGGGCCCACAGTACTGCCAAAATCGCTATTTGAATATAATATAATTATTTGACCAATATCTCAACCAGTTCTGAGAACCCCAAAAAAGTCCTAGATCTCTACCCGAGGAACCCAAACAGGTGCATCTGATCCTGGAGATATTATCCCCAAGAGTGGTTTGTAATTAAGGGGGAAATTTACTAATATGAATTCATAAAAAATAGGTGTATTCGTAGGCAGAAATACACCTATTTTTTACACATTTGTATTTTCGGGATTTACTATCCCGAAAATACAGCAATTCGTGTTCCTAAAGATAATAACACCTTCAATACATTCCTGTCGTATCGATAGGATACGACAGGAATCACCATTCAAAAGAATGGTGGTTCCTGATTTACTAAGCAGCCGTATTGATAATACGGCTGCTAATTGGCGTGAAACAGACACGAAAATACGGCAGGAAAATACACCTTGATTTCCCTGTCGTATTTGCTTAAATCGGGAAACCCCTATTTGTCGGGTTCCCTGATTTTTTATTACCGCCCCGGCTCCTTCAGCCTGGTGCTGGTTACAGCTGTGGGGGGGACCCCACAACGTTTTTTATTTATTTATTTATTTATTGCCTGAAAAATTCGTATTAGCGACCGTAGATATGTGCCGCTAATACGAATTACTACGACATCGGAGGGGTACAAAGCAGTCGTATATGACTGCTTTGTAAATCCCCCTCCGGAACACGACTTTGCATACGGCTGAAACAGTCGTATGCAGTCGTAGGAAAAATACTAATACGAATTTCTAGGGAATTCATATTAGTAAATTTCCCCCTAAATATAAAGTTCCAATCGGATCCTAATTCTGATACTTTTCAGGAAATTTTCTCATACTATCCTGTAAGCAGAGAAAAATTTCAAAAGAAGTATAGAAACAGAGGCTTGCAAGTTGTTACTGAATTTACCAACAGTTTATATTCTATAGATTTCTGACGTGGCAATGGATCAATATAAGAGAGGACAGGATCCTCCTTCCAGTTTAGTCCAGTTTCCTTCCAGTATCTAATTTTAGCTGGGTAGACAGTGGCCGATAAATCAATGGTCTATGGACCAGTGTGTGTATGTCTGTGAACTATGTTGTTCACAGACATATTGCTTTAGCTGTGTAGCGCAGCCAATGGCCGATATAGCTAAAGATATATTGGTGCACTGTGCCATCAGTCACAACTGATCTGGCAGTGTGTATGCAGAATATGCACACTGCCAGATCACTAGACCCTATATGGAGAGTGACAAACAACCAGCCAATCAGCTCCTATCTGTTATTTTTCAAACTCAGCCTGCAACATGGTAGTTAGAGCTGATTCGCTGGTTGTTTATTCCCCTCCATTTTATCACTTTTTAAAACTTGATAAATCTGGCCCTAAGTATCTATATACTTTCTGTGGCATATTTTTTTTTCTTTAATCTGTTTTGGACCATACTTAGGCCCTTATTCTGATCGGTGCGGATATTCCCGCATTCTTACGGTGCGGTCCGCACGCCACGGTGTTTTGCCGCGTGCGGCCATCGTCCGTAGAAACGCCCACGTGTCCTCCGCATTCGGACGGACTCACTCTTTAAGAACAGGGCGTGTTTACGGACGACATACAAACCATGCGTGTGCGGGAGAAACACTCAGATTCGGCACGGTATTACAGAGTATTACAGAGTATGCTCGGGAATACCGCATCCGAACGGGAGCCAAGCGGTGCTACCGCACGTAAGCGGAGTATTTACGCCAAACAACCCACTATGAAGTATCTTCTGCTATACATCACATGACCCACTTATTCAATTACCTATCCTCATAAAAAACTGCTTATTTGGAATTGGAATCAATTAGATTCCAATATATCCTTACAAGCATGCCTAACACATGCATTGCACACATTAACCCTTACAGCAATTGAAGTGCAATGGTTTGTATTACACCCTGTGTAAAAGATTATAAACAATCTACACATATACTATTTAAAGTGCAAATAAAACCAACAACTGTGAACTTGCATAAAGAATTTATTAAACCACACAATTAACATAACTAAAAAAAAATAGAAAATTATAATTTAAAGAAGCTGATCTTTCAGGTCCTGCAGGTCTGCTTGAGCCAGCCACAGATGGTGCTCCAGTCGCAGGAGGGCCCCACGCACCCCCTCATCTGCCGGTGTGGTGTCATCTGTGGGCATGTCAAAGGGGCAACAATTAGTCATGTTATTCTTGCATACATTTCACATACTGCGACATAAATTGCACAAATGCTTGGTGACATGTGTGTATATATATATATATCTATGTAGAGCATGGGTCCTCAAACTGCGGCCCTCCAGATGTTGTGAAACTACAAATCCCAGCATGCCTTGCCACAGTTTTGCTATAAGGAAGTGTTAAAACTGTGGCAAGGCATGCCGGGATTTGTAGTTTCACAACATCTGGAGGGCCGCAGTTTGAGGACCCATGATGTAGAGAGATAGAGACACACATAGATAAATAGATATGACACATACATATATACATACATGCTAACTTATTTACTACATACTGTCTTTTTCGGCCTATACCCTTTACTCTGCAGAAGACATAACAGTCATATTGTTTCTTCTCAGTCACAACCCACCCATGACTAACCAATGACAAGCAGGTCATGGCCTCCGTCAATAAGAACTTGTCACAATCTGCTCAGTCTAAGTTCAGTGATGGTTCGTGGCATGGGAGTAATGCAAATGTCAGGAATGCACAGTACACATCCTCAAAATCATAATTCTGTCTAAAGCAACCTACAATTCTGTGAGGGAAAAATAAAAATCAGAACTACAGGGGGTGTTTAGGTAGAGGAGGCTCCTGGGACACTGGCAACTTCTGACTCCATTCCAAGGTAGGCCGGGACATACTCCATTTATAGCATACATCCTAGAGTTTATAAATAACATTCACCAACAATATAGATTCCACTATTTGATGGGTCATAATCAACGCTTGCAGCAGGTGAATTTAATCCACAAATGATCCACTCATCCCTTTACGCCAGGATCCTGTTTAACTACAACGGTTATGTGGCAGTCAAAATGGAGCTCCACGCCATCCCACAAACCGGTGTAATTCAGAGGTGTCCTGGATGAAAGGGATGCCTTGGACACCCCATCTAACCCGTACCTGTATCTGTAGCTACCCACTTTGGGGTCTATATGAATAGTATGGGAAAAAATTTTTTTATCACCAGTGCTACATAAAAAATACCAGTACAACTACTTCATGAATGATGCATTATGTTAACATACCGATCTGCTGATCTTCCGGGGCCTGGCACGCCTCCTCCCCTTCATCATCCGAGTCCTCCGGGGCAACTGTGGCCTCCTCCGAACCCTCCTCCGCCAGCTCCTCTGCACCAACAACCTCCTCCTCCAACACCTCCTCCTCCTCCAACACCTCCTCCTCCTCCAACACCTCCTCCTCCTCCTCCTCCTCCTCCTCCTCCTCCACCACCACCTCCTCCTCCACCTCCTCCTCCGCCACCAACACCTCCTCCTCCGCAACCAACTCCGCTTCCACATCCTCCTCCACCACCTCCTCCTCCTCCACCACCATCTCCTCCTCCTCCACTTCCTCCTCCTCCACCATTGCCGCCACCTCCTCCTCCGGGTCTTGGGCCTCCTCCTGTGCCAGGGCAGCCTCCGCCTCTTCACGGGCCTGTTGTGCTTGGGCTCGTGCTGTGTGTTAGAAAAAAACATCATGGTCAATGTGGGGTCATTGGGGCACATGTATTAATCCATAACAAGACATACATGGAAGGGTGATAATGATGGCAAACGATGCAGGAAAGTAGCTCCTTACTGTTAATGGATTCAAAATTGTGACATTTAAAGTAGTATGTGATTGGTAGTAATTTGTTCACACATTACAACCCAGGCATTTAGCAATGTGTAACACATATTAGATCTGGCACATTGTATGCATCATAATCCTCAATGCTATGGCATTACATATAAAAGCCACATGACTGCATGTTAACCAGGAAGAAGCACACATAACAGTCTATGGACTTTTAAACCCATGGACACCCACTTATCATGAGACACATTTTATTGTTTATATATGCTATGTTGTAAGTGCGAAATTTCATAGCTAAAATACTCACATTCAGCAATTTCGCCCCTGAGTTGCTCAAGCAGCTGGGGCTGGCGCCTGCGGAGGTCCGACCACCGCCTCTCCAGCTGCCCGAGGGACCTCCGCACCCGAGTGCGGGCGTAAATTCGGCGCCCTGCCGCTGCATAGGCCCTCCGCTTATGCCTGTTGGTTATGAAGGGCCCTGCACGGCCCAGCCTTGTCTCCATGACGGAGACAAGAACCCTCAGCTCCGCATGTGTGAAGGGTTCTGCCCTTCGTGTCTCCGCCATGTTGACAATGGCATCTATCAACCAATCAGCTGGTGGCATTGGTTGATCACAGTTATTTGTGTTAATAACTTTATTGTTCATCTTTACATGAACAGCGTCTCTGCGCCAACACAAATGGTGAAAAATTCGCTTGCCTTCAAAACAGTAGTGTTGATGTATGGCAATGAACAAATCTGATATATATAAAACACAGTGTGTATGCACTTAGCAAATCCAATGACGCCTCGCTCCGCCAAGCAACGCGTGCTATAGCTTAGCAACGCATAGCTGTACTTAGCATTATTTACTCTATGCATCTATGTGTATGCGTACATTTATGTGTAAAAGACACATACACACACTTGCAGGTATCCTGAGACCAGCATTATACAACAGCCCTGCCTGCCTGCCTGCCTGCCTGCCTGCCTGCCTGCCCCTTGAAATGTTGAAACATGTGAATAAATTCTAATATCATATATATAGATATATAGATATATATATATATATATATATATATATATATATATATATATCTGCAAACAAATCAGACATCAACACATGAAAAAATCCAAAACACATTACAGAATAAATCAATGTACTCACCAGTCATCAGGGATAGTATCAACTACAATAATGAAGATATAACAAACACATAAGATCCCTTTAACAAGGTATAATAATTAGCACCAATATTTATCTTCCCCCCAAACTAAGCACATATGATAAATATCTCCTATTTCTTTGCCATAAGGAGGGCAGGCTGGCTAATTTTCGTGTTGTAACACTGACAACTAACACACTGTACTTATTTGAAGGGGTGATTTGTACAATAATTGGTGTGTTCTGTCAACTCAATAACATGTACCTGAAGTATCTTTGCGCCACAGAGTCCCGCAGCTGGTATCCCCTCCGGCATTCAGGGGCGCGGGATGGGCGCATGGGCGGATCTTGCGGCTCAGATGGTACCTCCCACTCATCAAAGGGTATCTCACGCCGCACAGCAATGTTGTGGAAAAATATACACAGGCCCACGATCCTCGACACCATTTCAGGCGCATATTGTAAGTCACCACCAGTGCGGTGGAGCACTCTAAATCGACCTTTTAAAAGGCCAATTGAGCGCTCCACCACTTGCCTGGTGGCAACATGCGCCCGATTGAATGCCTCCTGTGGGCCCGGTGCTGGGTAGCTGTACGGCGTAAGTAGCCAGGGCGTACATGGGTAACCGGAGTCACCCAGAACCCACGCATCACGGCCTTCCAGCTCTTGGAGTCTATGCCATATCCCGGTTTGTCGGATGACATGAGAGTCATGGGCACTTCCGGGAAACTTCGAGTTGAAGGCGAGAATCTCCATGGATGGGCCACATACCACCATCACGTTCAGTGAGTGGAACAATTTGCGGTTCCTATATATCTTCTCACTTCGAGATGGAGGCACAAATGGTACATGGGTGCCATCCACAGCCCCTATCACATTAGGGAAGCCAGCAATTTGATGGAAGGCCTGCTGGCTTCTGCGCAGGGTCTCGGTGGCAAATGTCATGGCCATGAAGTGCCCCTTGCGCCTGAACATGGCCGACGTCACACGCCTCAGGATTCGGCAGAAGGCCGGCTGAGATATTCCAGCAAGTACTGCCACTACTTGTTGGAATGATCCTGAGGCGCAGAAATGCAACACCGCCAGCAGCTGTGTGTGAGGCGGAATTGCTGTCGTGATCCCGTGTAGAGGTTCCAGATCGCTCTGAATTAAGGTGAGCAGATCCAGAATGACATGTGGCGGTAACCGGTACCTAGTAAGTACCTCATCATCGGGCATAGCAAACAGAGTCACCCGTGTGCGATAGATTCTAGCACGTCCTGGCCTCCTTGGCCGACGAGTGGGGAGAGCCGCAAGTGCCCTTAGCCTCCTCTCCATGTAGCGCATAATAGCTTCAGCAACCTATAAAGAAATGAACATAAATACTGATGCACCTATGCACATAATGGCCATATCCCACTACAAATAGATTTGTAGCCTTCAATACGTACAATAGATGGGCGCCCCATGAAATCCCGCAGATCCATTTGACTCTCTAATGATGACACAATAATATGAACTCAATACACACCGTCCAAAACACACAGATAAAGGTGTCAGCATTTTTTGCCGACATCATGTACTATGACACATTTCATCTATTGCTGGGACATGTTGTCCTGCAATAGATGAACCCACACAGGTTTAAGCCCTGTGAGTGAAATAGTGAACATGTGACATGTTGCAATAATAATACACCACTTTGCTGGCCCAACAATCTGTAGTCAGTGAGGCAATAGTGCATACATTCATACACTTACATTGTTAATGGATATCATATCTACAAGGAGCATGGAAGAGCTTACCTTAGACCCTGACAAGTCCAGATCTGAAGACAAATGATTCTAGCAGGAAGACATTATTTATAGGGCTCTCACATGTGTGGTCTATAACAGTAGAGATGAGTATTGCATGACTTGTGGCCTGGATTCTCTAAGGGAATGGGCTACTTTTAGCTTGCACTAAAACGCCACAATACCACAGTAGTCATGAATGAAATGTCATGTCATGCTAGCAAATAGCATGTGTATTGAGCAATAGTCACAGGTGTATCAGAAGATTCTATGCAATGTTAGCATTGGTGACCAGTATTTCATGTCGAACTTTCGCCAGGTTTTACACAATGGAATTTCCGCCACCGTATGCGGCGCGAAAAACCAGCGACGTACGCTCACGCACGGAACGCAGCTGCCGCTGATGTCCGCCAAACAGATTACACAAACAGTATATAAAGGTGTATTAGAAGGTGACAATGTTGTTGCTAACATGTCTGGATCCCAACCAGAGGTGGACCCAGTGCTGCAGCAACTATTTGACCAGATGGACTCCAGCACCACCTATGTGCCACTGCACATGCGGGCAGTGGGTAATGAGGAGGCTGCTGGCCCTTCTCCAGCAGGGGAACCTGCACCTGACCATTCTACAGCAGGGCAACCTACACCTGGCCCTTCTGCAGCAGGCCAACCTGCATCTGGCTCATATCCACCATCAGCAGAATTGTTTGGAACACAACAGGGGACTTCACAAGGTAGTACCATGGCCAGCACTTCAAGTGCAGCGACTGGTGCCAGGGGGCGTGGCCAGGGACGTGGCAAGGGGCGAGCCAGTGCAACAGCGGAACCACCCAAAAAAAATAAGGCATATGAAGCACAGGAGCTGGCCATCCTGGTTCCCCGAGCACGTGATTGGATAGAGTGTCCATCCGAGAGGCTGACACACACACGCAGATGGAAGATTTGGGAACAGATAACGGCAGAGATTAATGAAGTAGCGCCACAAGTTCGTGAGACGGACCATGTGAAGAAGAGGCAAGTTGTTTTGTGATACATGTGGCCAGTAATAGCCAAGTAATGATTGAATTGATGCTTAGATGCATTTAGCAAATGGCCCGTGAGGTTGTTACGATACACATACATTATTGCCATGTAATTTCATTGTGAGTTAGAGTAGGGTGATTGTGAATGTGTATTGTAACGGTTGATATCATAGTTGCATGTAATATTATATATGGGACAATAATCACATGTTGTAATATGTAGCACAGAGCAATGGCTGCAACAGCTAACATTGGGAGTGACATGTATTAATATGTCAACTTACATTGCAGGTGGCAGGACTTCAAAACCAACCTGAAGAGGAAGCTGACCAAGCGGTGGGACCACAGCCAGACATCTGGGGCCGGCCCCATGCCATCAGGGCTAGAGCTCACCCCCCTGGAGGTGATGGCCGAGAGCTGCATATCAGTTGAGGAGATCCGGGGGGTGAGCACTATGGATAGCGAGGCCCCAGCTGAAGTGTTTGCGTCTTTTCTGGAAGGTAAATATTGGTCATGCCATAAACTTGTGCAAGTAATTATCGTAGAATGTCTCCTAATTGTGTTTATCTTTGCCCACAGACACCCCACCGCTTGGTGACGACTCTGTTCAGGAGGTGGAGGAGTCCGTGCCACCTGGCCCCAGAGGTAGGCCTGTGCAGCAGCAGGCATCGGGCCAAGCCGATTTGGCCGCCTTGGCCGAGGTGCTTGGGGACATCAACCAGCAGGGAGACTTGGCATCAGAACGGGTGCGTAGGACCGAGGAGATCCTGGCGAGCTTGGTCAGCACCCAGCAGTCCATGGCTGCGAGCATGCAGGCCATGGCTGCAAGTGCTCAGGTGCTGGCCGAGCAAGCCACCCGCCAAAATGATCTCCTCCTCCACCATAATGAGCTTATGGTGGAGCTGGTTACCAGCAACAGGGTCCTAATGGCATCCGTTTCTGGTGCATTACCAGCGGCAACACTCCCTGCTGGCAGGAGGGGTAGACCAGCCAACCCCTCCACATCATCTGCTCCACCTGCCCCAGCATCTGGCCGTCCCCGAAGAGCTGCTGCACAGGCCAAGGAGCCTACCAAGGCCAAACGTGGTCGGAAATGAACTTGTGGCTGCATTAATCTCTGCCGTTATGTGTTCCCAAATCTTCCATTGTGCTGTGTGTGTCAGCTTCTTGTGTCCAATCACGTGCTGAGGGGAACCAGCTGAGGCCTTGCTTCATATGTCCTTTGTGGTTCCCCTGTTGCCCTCTTTTGCCTGGCATTACTGTCAGCTGTACTTGAAGTGATGGCCATGGTACTATCTTGTGAAGTCCCCGGTTGTGTTCCAAATGATTCTGCTGATGGTGCATATGAGCCAGCTGCAGGTTGGCCTGCTGCAGAAGGGCCAGGTGTAGGGTGCCCTGCTGTTGAATGGTCAGGTGCAGCTTGCCCTGCTGTAGAAGGGCCAGCAGCCTCATCATTTCCCACTGGCTGCATGTGCAGTGGCACATAGGAGGTGCTGGAGTCCATCTGTGTGCAATTATATTTGTTTTGTATTATTATTTATTTTGCGGCATTCCTGCCATGTTGTTTATTGTTTGTATGTATTATTTTATGGTCATTGCATCACACTGCCATTGACTGTGACATGAATATAAATAAATGTGTTTACTTTACCCAAAATGTGTGGTTTCATGAGTACATGTCAAATACACATGTGTATTGCTAGTATTAATATTCTGTCATGTCCATTGTTAGCAGTTTGAAAGTGTCTGACAAGTACAGCATATGTGGGTGTTTAGTACGGGTTCCTTGAAGCAGCAATGGTTTCAATTAAAGCACTGACAAGCGTCCTATTAGTGAGTAATGAGTAAAGGAGTAGATTCTATTGGGTTCAGGTGTTAATGGTTGTAGTCATTAGGCGTACGTTCGCCTACCGCATGAACGAGTGGTGTACGCAAAGCAATAGTACACTTGTGGACACCGCACATTTCTGCCCTTTTTGATCGCGTGCATTCGGAGTGGTTTCCGAATGTACGCCCCCCAACATAAGTGTACTCCCCCGTGTCCGCCCATGTTTCCGCCCCGTTTTGCCCACTTTGAAACTACGCCCATGTGCCATTCCGCATGACGCCCATAATACGCCCATATTTCCCGACTGATTGCGGCCAACAGTTTTGGACGGGATTTTGCCGAACTGGTACGGAGTCTAGGCGTGGCACATGCGCGTTGCGTTCTCCACGCATGCGCAGACGGCGAAAAGACGCGATCCGTAAGAATGCGGTAAAGTCCGCGTCAATCAGAATAAGGGCCTAAGTGTCATGATTGGATGCCATCTTGTCATGAGCGACCACCATTTTTACGCCAGAAGGAGCGTAATTGTACCACGCCATTCTGCCCTAATTGTAAATGTAATGGAGAAAGTGACCTGCCTTTGCCCTGGATGGTTGGGAGGACTGGGGGGTGAAGCAGGAAGGCAGATGGGATCTCTTTCCTTTGGAATCCATGCTCTGTTTACAATACTGTTTCTGATATGGTGTGCTATCTACTAATCCTGTATTTTTTTGAAGAAATTGTGGGTAAAAGGGTTATTCCAACAACCCTCGCCCATTTGTTTGAAACCTCAACAGGAAAGCAGAGGTTATCTCCTTCCCCCTTGCATCTATAAAACTTGTACTGAAGTCCAGGGTCTCTGGCAAATGTCTTCCCAGACCAGAAGAGATGTCAGAAAAGCAATTCCCTTAGACCTCTAGAATGACACCTTATTTGAGATAAGAATTAGGAGGCCCCAGGGGGGTGATTGAATGGCTAAATTGCTCATCTTCAAAAGGGAAGTCAATTAGCCAGCCCCTGGGTATATCCTAAGGAAACCCCTGGACAGGGAGATTCCTGAGGTGGGGGCTGTGATTGTGTGTGTTTTGCAAATCTTAAAAGTGTGTGTCTCACAAGACATGTTGTTCATTTTCTTGGGAATGGGATGGGTCCGATACCTGTCTCTGAAATGATCCAGTATCCGGAGAGGTTTCCACTCCAAACCCCACTTCATGCTGTGTGTCCTTGAAGTGGTTTGTTTCTTTATTCCCATTTTGTTTTATTTTGAAATTGTTTTTACGTTTGACTTACCTATTAATCATATATCTTGTAACTTATGTTTTCTGTAATATACTGTAAGCCTTGTAGTGTTTTCACTTAATTAAAAAGTCATAATTAGTTCTGGTATCTGCTGTTTTCCAGCCCAAGCCTCTGACGAATTTGCCAGAGCGCTACCCTGTAACTCATAATTTGGTGTGTCGGCAGAATCAAAGCTGTCGCGGACTAAGGCCCTTATTCTGATCTGTGCGGCCGGAGCCGCATACGTTGCTCCGGCCGCACAAACCAATCCCCGCCTACAAGACGGATCGGCACGGCCGTCCGTACGAGGACGGCTGCCGATCCGCATGAAAATGGTGGGACGTACGCCTCCACCATGGTGGGAGCTGCCCCCTGCATTCGATGGTCGACGACCATCGAAGGCAGGGCCGCACGCTCCCCCCGCTCACGCAAGCTTAGACCACACGGACAATCGTCCGTGTGAAAGCTTGTATGGGGGTGGAGAGCTGACATCCGGCGATGTCAGCTTTCCGCCCCCATCACTGGCGTCATAGCCTCATTACCATGCATACGCCCCGCGTTTGCATGGGAACGCCCATGAAACGCGGGGCGTATGCATAGGGAAATGAGGCTATTAAGCCCCTCACGCCCCTATACGCCCCCTTTGTGGCGTATAAAATTTGTGTGCGGCGATTTCCCCTGCACATGCGCAGAGTGACCTCTGCGCATGTGCAGAGTAAAAACATCGGCGGTACGGCCGCACGCGGGCCGTACCGCCTAGATCAGAATAAGGGCCTAAGTCCAAAAAGCTTACTTTGATTGGTGGCAAGCGGAATTGTGGTGAAATACGCACACGCTTGGAGTATCCAGAAGAAGTGTCGCGTGGCCGGTATTCACAGATTGTCGTATCTGGGGAATCGCCGACTAGGGTCGTGACACTAAGTACCTGTACTTGATTCATTTTTGTGATTACAGGTAATGTACATATCATATGGTAACATATGGTAACATTATTTCATAAGAAATATATTTGCTTTTTTACAGTTTCTACCAAAGAACCTATTCAGCAGGAAAAGGTGATCACTTCTTCCCAGAAAACAATAGTCATAAGTCCATTTTCAAATGGAGCTGTCCCCAACATACAAACAAACCCACCCCCTCCAGCAGTTAAGTCTAAATTTAGCCTGGCTATTTTACGCCCTTCGCCGGGGCAAACTGCTTTCCAGTCCAATAGCCCAGATGTTGGCTCTGTCACTTTGATCCAAGACCAGACAGATACAGCCAATTCCCAGCAAGCCACAGGGACACAGGAAAACATCAGTGGAGTTCAAAATCCAGCGTCTTCTTCATCACTGATAGCAGATGAAGTGTCTTTATCTCCAACAAAAACATTTGAGGTGGAAAGTGCTCCCCCAAAGCCTAAAGAAGTCAGCATTTTCCACAGGATATTTAAGATAGACAAGAAGGAAGAAATTGAGGTACCACTTCAGGTTGACGTTCCAGAAACCCAGGATGTAACCATTACTATGGACCAGAATGCAGGGTTACAGAGCGTCCCACAGAGCATTAATCCACAGCCACAGGTGAGTAATCTTTCCATATTATTTTTTGACCCCTAATTGTAAAAATCCACGTACAACCTCATCAGAAGCTTTGGGGGGGTAGTCAATCTTGTATTCTGACTGTCGGAATCCTGGCCCATTTTCGCTCTACTTGGCAGAGAATCGACAGATGTAATTCAATGTTCCGTCTGACGAGTGACGGAAAGTGGGAGTGTCGGTGAAAACGGACGTAGATTGTCGAGAAACGGCCGTGAACTCCACAATCCATGGCTGTTTCCGACCAAACAAATCCAACTTGTTTAAAAGTCGGATCTGTTTTGTCAAAATCCGCCTTCAATGCTGTCGGAAACAGCAGCATTGAATTGGTGGCAGGCGCTATTTCCACTGTTGGAAATAGCGCTCAACATTGAATAGAGGACAAGATGTACTAAGATGTACTAAGATGTACTAAGCCTTGAAAAGTTATAAAATGTAGAGTGATAAACCACCAACCTACCTATCAGCTCCTACCTGTCATTTTTCAAACACAGGCTGTAACATGGCAGTGAGCAGCTGAGTGGTTGGTGGTTCATCACTCTCAATTTATCACTTTTCAAGGCTTAGTATATCTGGCCCAGATAATGTGTTTGCAGTGATCTATATAGTATCAGGGCCCAATGGACATATTCTTTATCCATAGTGTTGTTACAACTGGACAGTATGTTAATATAGTTCATGCCTTTACTTCCTTCAATATTGTCTTCCGACTAGCCAGTGTCGTAGCTTATGGGTTACTATAAATACAGATACATCTATACAATATAATTTACTTGTAAATGACCCTGGATAAATAATATAATAGCAGAACAATGAGTAATGCTTTATGCATACAGTTTTCTTGTTAGATTATTATTTCAACAGCTCTTACTAGGTAAGTATTGCACATTTTACTATAACAGATTGGGGCAGATGTACGAAGCAGCGTTAAGTGCTTAAGTAGCACTTAACGCTAGTAAATTGACTTTTTTACGTGTTTTGGCAATGTATGAAGGGGGCGTCTAACGTCCCCCTGAGGCAGCCCTGAACTTAACGTTCAGGCGCTGTCCTCCTGCTTTGAGTTATAAGCTTTAACGTCGCAGGCAATGTATTATTGCCTTCCCCGACGTTAAACCAGATTTTTCTCTTTGCCTCAGGCTGGCGTTAGGTGTTATTTTTTTTTTTTTAACTCCTTCCCCCCCCTCCGATCCCGCAGGCATGCTGACACCTGCCTCTCCTATCAGCATGCTGGCACCGCCGCCTGCCCTGCTCCAATCCCCCCCCCCCCTTCTAATTTTTTTTTTTTTCGTTGGGTCCCTGCTGCTTTAATAAAGCTCTCCGGCACGCAATATAGGCAGGTGGATATATTTAATTAATTGCAGTGCTCTGTAGTGACCCCGCAGGGTTCCCAAGAGAGCGGGGACGCTGCGGGAGAGTAGACAGAAAAAATATTTAAAAGTCCGGGGAGATTGATACATCTGCCCCAATGTGCCCACGCATACAAGTGTGCTCTAAACTTCAAATGGGCCCTAAAGACCCACGTCTTTCCCAAACCCAGTAATTTCTCTCTCATCCTAACTTTGTGTTCCGCACTCACTGTCTACCGTGTCTGTGTCACCCTTATCTGTCTTTGGAACGTAAGCGCTCCCTCTCCACTCATGTGCTTTTACTTCTCTTCCTTAGACTTTCTTCTTCTCCATACTCCCTATGATGACACTTAACTCTTGGTTCGGCCACCCTGATGCTTATTTCAGTGTAATGCCTGCTGATGCTGCAGTGTTTATATACCCTGTACTTGTCATAGATTGGCTTGTACTGTTTTCTTGTTTTGCTCATTTGTTCATGAACTTTGTCAGGTGCTCAATAATAATAATAATAATAATAATAATAATAATAATAATCATATAACTTACAGGTCTCGGCATTGTCTGTTAGTCATTATTGGTACTGCAACATTGTTTTGATATTTCTAAACATACTATACTGTACCTTGAACAGCCCCCTTACCAGACTGGTGTCCCAGTCCTTAATGACACTTACTTTGCATCATGGATACTTCTTAGGAAACTGGACATCCATAAAGAGGAACAAGAGGTGATGTAGCCTAATTTTAGGTACAATTTAGCAATCCTGCCATGCCAGACACCTGTCATAAATACATTCAATTATTTGCACTTGGAGTTTGAAATATTATTACTATAGCAATGGCATGACATTTCTGGATGCTGAGTTTCATCCTCAGCACAGATGTAGAGACCTGTCTTTCAGGGAAAGACAGTCACAACGTTATTTTAAATCCTTTTTTAAACAGTGGAATAATCCTTTAAAAGGTGGATTCTGGTGCTGCTATTTATGGTTGCAGTCTGCAGGTTGTCTTCTACCTGCATGCTATTAACAGACTGAAGGGTTGCATTGCATTGCCACCAGCAGTGTTCATTCTAGCACATTGAATCCTTCAAAACCCACACAGTTCCTCTTTCTGCCTGAGGTGCAACTCTTTGCTGTGCTGCTTCTAGGACAGGTTGGTCTGTATCTCTCTGCTGAAATACAGATATAACTGTGCTAGATGCATCATAGCAGAAAAGAGGAACTGCACGAGTTTTGAAGGGGTAAAAGCAGAGCCGGATTAAGAAGGGTGGGGGTCAGTGCCCCCCCCCCCATCTAGGGCCCCCTCTGTGGTCAACATGTCTATTTTTTTAGCTATAGGTTGTGTGCATTGGAGTGAGATAGTGCTGCAGCTTCACCTATCTGCCGATGTAACCATGATTAATGGTGCTAAGAATCGGGAGCCAAGGAATACCGACTTGTGCTGAGCTCTTATTGTTGGACCTGATCACATGCTTCTCACGCCCGTAGAGGAGAGCAGCAGCAGTCTCGTCATGGGAGGGTTTTTATCAGAGGCACTGCTGAGCCTGTGAGGTCTCCTACAGAGTAAGGTACAGAGGAACAAACACAGGCTTTACATTTGATGTGTGTGTATATGTGTATATATATATATATAGCAAAGTCCAATAGACCGGCACCCTCCTCAACACAGCAACTGCCGCGGTGCTTCCAGCAATTTCAACTTACAGCAACTCCAGATGCGAGCACCCACGGACTTGAAAATAACGGCAACCACAGACAAGGTATCTGCAAGCTTTCGGGCCTTTATTAGCCCTTCGTCAGGCAACACAATATAAAACATACAAGACAGTGCTCACCTTAAATACATGTGTAGCTTACACCTGGCGTCTCGTCGCCCGGCCCCCGGCGCGTGTGTCAGGAGGAAGTTCCGGGTGCTACCTCACTGAACCTTCCCTCCACACAGCAACCCGGCGGTAACCATGGAGACAGAGACGCTCACAGTTCTGTGAACCAGTCTCACCTCCATTACAATGCACGGAGGAGTTCGTGTCGACAGATCTGTGTTGATTACATACAAAAAACAAATATATACAAAATATATACAAAGTGTCGCATAATTGTAGTAATAATATCTACACACAAGAGCATACATAAAGTGCAATCAGATTTACTTTAAAGTCATAAAGGTATAGCGAGCTAAACCTCGGGATTTTATAATTGGGTAATTATAGCATATTCAGTCTATAATGACACTGTTAATTAGAAAAGATATTCATATTTAATTGGTCATTTAGCCCTTTTGGTTTAACGGTCTCAAGTAAAAAAATCCACTTGGACTCCAGACGCAGGAGGCTTTTATGTCTATCACCACGTCTTTTGTCCTCAGGGACATGATCAATAATTACATGTTTGAAACTCGCCAGATTATGTTTCAATTCGAAGAAATGTCTGGCGAGGGGCTGGTCAGAAGTTTTACCACCCAATGCTGCCCTAATTGTAGTGCGGTGCATTGCCATCCGCTCCTTAAAGGGGCGGATGGTTTTGCCTATGTAACATAAGCCACACGGGCATTTCACCATATACACAACATAGGCTGTACTACAGGTCACAGCGTGTCTAATCATGTAACGTTTCCCTGAGTGGGGATGCTAAAAGTATTTGGTTGCTATCATGTGCTGACAGGTAGTTGCTGTGTTGAGGAGGGTGCCGGTCTATTGGACTTTGCTATATTGGCATAGCTGATATGTGGACAGCTGTTCACGGCTATGCTTAGACGGATAGCACCTCCACAGAATTGAATACAGTGTACATGTTTGTACTGAAGGAACTGTTATACCATTGAACATTTTTCCTGCTGGAATTTGTGCTTTGGTTTATTGTGTTCGCATTACAGCATATATCCTGTGCAGATATGGATGAAGCTGGTGGCTTTGATTGGACACAGGTGCCGCATTGTGAGACTTTAAGTCTGTCTGAGAGTGATACAGACGCTATATTATTCACTGAGAAATTTGTGGACTCACTTGGAGATGTTACTCCAGATGATGTATATTTTCAACTATTGCGTTTAAAGAAAAAAGAGGTGGACTATTTGCTGCATGGCATTACTTTGTCTGACTATGTGAGAGAGAGGAAAATTCCCCGGGGATTCCGGGTCAATAATGCACCGACTATTGGCAGACATAACGGTGAATTTTGCCGTAAATGGATTGCGGTGTTAAATAAGTGTTCCCTCGACCTAATGACCATTGTTGTTGAAGAAGCAGGACGAGAATTAAAACTGGTACGTGAGAAAATTAAAGAATATGAGGGCAAAAATAAAAGCATCCTGACACAAGATAAAAGTCAAGATTGGCTGGATAAAATTCAAACTCAGGTGACTGATTATAAAACTGAATTGGTAGCCTTTAAGAAAAGGAAATTGGACACTGTTAACAGAGATTACTCTGAACATCAAGTGTACAGGTGGCTATCTGGTAAGCCTGATTCCAGAACCAATTATAGGCCCTATAACCAACGGAGGGGCCGTCATTATCCTAATAATTATTCCAGCGATGCACCCTCATCATCAGGCGACGACACAGCCCGTTATAATCAAGCTGGTGTTAAACTCCCTTTAGGAGTAACAACAAGACGTGGCAGAGGTCGTGCCCGCAGCGTACAAGGCGAGGGGGCAAACGATACCGCCAAATCAAAGAAAAGCAAAACTCGCAGCAAATAAACCAAGTGTTCAATCTTTCTGACAGGATTCTTACAGAGCCAGAGTTGAGGGTGTTGAATAAGGGTTTGAGTTTCGTGCCAACCAACCCTTTCAACAGTCTCAATTGGAAAATTGATTTACACCATCTTAATCGTCAATTGAAATTGAAAGACTTTTTCTCCAAAAGAACTGAGTCTTTACCTGCCAGAGATTTGGACACTGGTTCAACCATTTCTAAACGTTTTTGTAATAAATCTAGTTTTGACCCTGTCACACACAATGTGTCTATACAGGGCTACATCAAAGCACTGGACGCTCAAGTGATGGAGTCACAATCTCATTCAGTTAAGCGTAAAAATAATCTTACAAAAGATGAGTGGCAGGCTCTCAAGGACCTTAATGGCTACAGAGATGTGGTCATTAGGTCCGCGGACAAGGGGGGTGGGGTTGTCGTACAGAATGTCAATCAGTATTGTAATGAGATCTATCAGCAGTTGGCTGATAAAAATGTTTACTGTGAATTGAGGAATGACCCAACTGATCAATATAAAGCTGAAGTATTTAAAATTATTGATGGTGCAATGTTTACAATGTTTATTTCAGAACAAGTTGGTAATTTCCTTAAAGTGTCTCAACCTAGGGTCCCCATTCTGTACACACTGCCAAAAATTCATAAACGCCTGGAGAACCCCCCGGGGCGTCCTATTATATCTGCCCGGGGTGGATTATTTAACAACATTGCCCAATATTTGGATGCGTTCCTCCAGCCGTGTGTGCAGAGTGGGGATACCTATCTAAAGGACACTACAGATTTGCTGCTCAAATTGAGGGAGATTGGTGATGTTCCGGAGGGCACATGGTTATGCACCCTGGACATCACCAGCCTCTACACCAACATCCCCCATGATGGGGGTTTGTTGGCTGTTGAAAAACTGCTATTGAACAATCCTCTCTATGAAGGTCCGAATTTGGATTTTTTTCTGTCTCTTCTTAAAGTGGTACTAACCAAGAACTATTTTTTGTTCAACAACCGGTACTACTTGCAGGTAAGCGGGTGTGCCATGGGATCTCCCGTGGCCCCCGCTTACGCCAATACGTACATGGTTGATTTAGAAAAGGATTTTTTCTTTTCGCGTGAAGTTAGAGACAGTGTAATTTTTTACAAACGTTATATTGATGACGTGCTCCTCTTCTGGAGGGGGCGTCCTGAAGACTTTGAAAAAATGGTTTTTGACATCAATCAGAGGGATTGTTCAATTAAATTTACTTATCAGATGAGCCTTGAACAGATAGCATTTCTTGATGTCATGATTACTGTATCTGAAGGCAAGATTTCTACGTCTTTGTTTTCCAAAAAAACTGATAGAAATATGATACTGAGGGCAGACAGCTACCATCCTCCTGCCACCATACGTAGTCTCCCATACTCGCAGTACCTGAGAGCAAAGCGGATCACCAGCGAGACTGCAGCAGTAGACACAACCTTTGAAATAATGACAAATAAATTTAAAGATCGTGGGTACCCTGATAACATTTTAGAGGGAGCCCGTAAAAAGGTTGAGGGTGTAACTAGGGAACAAGCCCTTAACAACCCCAGTCATACTGCTGCCCAAGGCGGTAGTGAGCGGATACACTGGGTACAAGGCTTTACAACAGCCAGTAGTGATATCAATTATTGGAGTAAGAAATTGTGGCCAGTCGTGCAGAATGATACTGAGCTTAAACAACTTAAACATTCTAAAATTATGCCCTGTTATAAGAAAGGTAAAAGTATTAGAGATTGGTTAGTACATAGTGACATCAGTGAACATCTACAGACTGACAAGAGGATTCGCAGACGCGAACCAGGTTGCTATAAATGTGTTGGCTGCACGACCTGTCAGCACATGATAGCAACCAAATACTTTTACCATCCCCACTCAGGGAAACGTTACATGATTAGACACGCTGTGACCTGTAGTACAGCCTATGTTGTGTATATGGTGAAATGCCCGTGTGGCTTATGTTACATAGGCAAAACCATCCGCCCCTTTAAGGAGCGGATGGCAATGCACCGCACTACAATTAGGGCAGCATTGGGTGGTAAAACTTCTGACCAGCCCCTCGCCAGACATTTCTTCGAATTGAAACATAATCTGGCGAGTTTCAAACATGTAATTATTGATCATGTCCCTGAGGACAAAAGACGTGGTGATAGACATAAAAGCCTCCTGCGTCTGGAGTCCAAGTGGATTTTTTTACTTGAGACCGTTAAACCAAAAGGGCTAAATGACCAATTAAATATGAATATCTTTTCTAATTAACAGTGGCATTATAGACTGAATATGCTATAATTACCCAATTATAAAATCCCGAGGTTTAGCTCGCTATACCTTTATGACTTTAAAGTAAATCTGATTGCACTTTATGTATGCTCTTGTGTGTAGATATTATTACTACAATTATGCGACACTTTGTATATATTTTGTATATATTTGTTTTTTGTATGTAATCAACACAGATCTGTCGACACGAACTCCTCCGTGCATTGTAATGGAGGTGAGACTGGTTCACAGAACTGTGAGCGTCTCTGTCTCCATGGTTACCGCCGGGTTGCTGTGTGGAGGGAAGGTTCAGTGAGGTAGCACCCGGAACTTCCTCCTGACACACGCGCCGGGGGCCGGGCGACGAGACGCCAGGTGTAAGCTACACATGTATTTAAGGTGAGCACTGTCTTGTATGTTTTATATTGTGTTGCCTGACGAAGGGCTAATAAAGGCCCGAAAGCTTGCAGATACCTTGTCTGTGGTTGCCGTTATTTTCAAGTCCGTGGGTGCTCGCATCTGGAGTTGCTATATATATATATATATATATATATGGACAAGGGATATAAGACCATGCGCTAAAATATAGTCCTGAGTCGCCACGGGGCCCTTTGATTAGGGATCCAGGCACCAAACACCGGGTGGGAATGCAGCACTTTTTCTCAATAACAAACCTCTGGAACCCACAAAGGTGAAGGATCTAGGAGAAAATGTAGAAAAATGCACTTCATGGTGCATTAAATGGGTAGCATTTAATAATAGAGAAAAGTTCTCCAAGGTATAAAAGAGTCATAAAACATAGCCATAAAACATAGCACTGTGGACTGGGTACTACACGATTTTACACATATAAAACCAAGGCAACACTGCTCACGCTCATCCAGGAACGGATATTCAGAAACGACCTACAGAAAGCTGCACCGCTGGCTTGCTGTACGGCTATCGGGGACGTCACAGACCGCCGGAGGCAGGAGCAGGATCAGCTGGAGGGGCACGTCGTAGGCCACGCCCTGACGCGTTTCGTCATAAGACTTTGTCACAGGGCGTCTGGATATCCGTTCCTGGATGAGCATGAGCAGTGTTGCCTTGGTTTTATATGTGTAAAATCGTGTGGTACCCAGTCCACAGTGCTATGTTTTATGGTACGAGTCTCTGACTCTTTTATACCTTTTCTCTATTATTAAATGCTACCCGTTTAATGCACCATGAAGCGCATTTTTCTACATTTTCTCCTATATATGTATATTTATATATATATATATATATTCCCACCCCTTTAGTTGCATGTTGACCATAGATCCTTTAACCTGAGTCCCTTATGGGCACTGCTCCATTAGAGCTCACAGCTTATCAGCCTGCCCTGTTGTACATTCTAGATCCTACGAAATTGGGAGAGAATTTGGGGCACTCTTGAAATATGAAGAATTATTAAAACTTAACTTTTAACTAGCTTTCATTCGGACTCACGGGAGCACCACCAACCATAAAGTGTCTCAACCAGACCAGATTATAGACATAGACATTAGTTGGTTCCAGGCTACTTAAGCCGAATCCCACTACAAGGAGTCAAGGTCCCACTTGACCTTCCTCACCCGGAGTGTTTACAACCCAGTGCGAATTCCACAAAACCACATCCCTTACCACCACATTCTAGATCCTGCAAGACATCTAACAGCAGGTTTGTATGTACTCTCCTATATTATTTTTTCCTATTCTTTCTCACCACCTCCAGTTGTGGACCACATATATTATGGGTCTCTCTGATAATCCAGATGCCCTGACTAGCACGCTTACCCATGGAGTTTACATATACTCTCCCAGCAACTTTGGAGTTTACATGTACTCTCTTAGCACAATGTTCCTACCTTTGCTTTATAACATGTCCTTACATTTGAACATGCCTCCAAGTTTATTTGAACTAGTCAGTGACATTATACATATGTATAGACTTTGCTGCTAATATTGCCTACATGCTTTTATCTGTTATTTTAGGGACTCTATGGTGTTTTAGTTTATACTGCCTTCACTCTGTGTATGACAGTGTAATATTCTCCCGTGCAGTTTGCGGCCAGTAATAACAAGAGGGAGAGGGCCCTCCTTGTCTAAAGTGACCTGGGCCCCCCAATGGCTTAATCTGCCCCTGGGTGCAGGGTGTTAATGAACACTACCAACATGCTACAGTAATTCTTATCATACTATAGATTTTATTAGATTATTTATGTTTTGTTCACTTTTAAGATACTTTAAATTTAGTGCATTCTGAATGGTTTATATTCATTTATTTATAAATAATTACAATGGGAAACACTGCACACAGCAAGCTGTTGACGCTGGATTTAATTTAACACACTGATACCATTAAAGGCTCTGTGGATTTTCCAGTAGTACAAGTCAGTCACATATCCTGCACAATGGTAAATATAACGTGAGCAAACATGAGCCACAGCCAAGTCGTACAAAGAAAGTTTTAGTTGATATTTAGGAAATGTTGATTTACCTAGTGAAAACATAACAGGATCAGCCACATAGACTAAGCAATTAAGCTGTTGCCTTAATGGTAGTGGGTAGTGGATGTAGGGCAAATGATGGGGGAAAATAACTGACTGCCAGCGCAGTATAAACCTTTAACTTGTCATCTCTGGTGTCTGTAAGCTGAAATGTCTTGTAACCAAGAAATGCAAGTGATGATAAAAAATAACCCAGACATCAGAATAGCCTCAGTGACGGTTCCCACCACTTATATTTACATTTGCAGTCAACCCAGCCCCTTTGTTGCATTCAGATTTTTTAAACCCCAGTTGCTTTATACGAGTTGACTGAGCTGTGAATTCCATGTGACTCAGTCATCAGCGGTTTACTGAGAATGTGGAACGTAGAATAGGAGAAAAAAGGTGGCATCTGTTGCAGACAATGAAATCGGGGGCGTGTGCAGCTATTCAGCCAGCTAGACCCAGTGATTCATTTGTTGCACAGGCAGTGAGAATTTCAGATCACTTGCACTTTTTATTTACACAAAGATGCCGCTCTACTAGAGAGGGTATTTCAAAACAGTTACAGTATGCTGAACAAAACACTATGGCAAGCCACAAAACACAACTACAATTCATACTTACCTGGTTTGCTGAACCATATTCCAGGAGGGGGGCAACATGTTAGGCACATAGGTGGGGATTGCCCACTGGAAGATGCGCTGTCAGGGGCAGGCTTTGCAATTGCATCATTGTGGCTCCACCCCCTGCTATACAGTGCTGAAAAGTATAGTGAAGGCAAGGCAGTCCAAGGTGAGGGGGGGGGGGATTCGGGGACTGGCATGAGAAGTGGAATACTTGACCATTTTCCCAGGCGGCATTGAGTGCCACTTAATTTTTGGGAGCATCTTGGCCATTCCCAGGATGGGCTAGTGGAGTATGTGCCATTGCTGCCCCACCCTTTCTGCATTCACTTGAAGGATATGAGTACAAGCTTGATTTCTAATATAAGCTGGTAAGTGAGCTAAGGGAAGCCCAAGCATAATATGTGTGCGTTTGATAGCAATACAAAAAGGGTTATCTATTTTATGAACTTTTCTGTTTGCCAAACTCTTTAACATTACTATCAATGCCCCCATTTTGGCAACTAATTTTGCCTCTCCTCCTTTGATAAATCAGACTGTTATAGAGCAGTAAGCAGTAAGTTATAGCAACTTAATTCCTTCTGTCTTTTGTCTCTCTCTGAGTTCCCAAAGATGTCAGCCTCAGATCTCACATAAAGTAGGAGAGTACAGAGAATTACAGAAAGTCTCCTGAGCTGAGCACGTACCAACTGGTCAGGTGATGATGTGAATGTAAACAAACACGCATGAGGAAAAACATTTCCCAAACCATGCATGCCTCACAACAATGCTAAGTTTTAAGTAGGGCCTTGTGCAGATTTCTGTGGTTTCTCAACCCAACAACTACTTCCCATGTACAATATTTTGAGCACTATATTTGAATGGGATGCAGTTATAATCCCGGCGGTCGGAATCCCGGCGTTCAAACTCCCGATGCCGGAATCCCAACTGCTGAAATCCCAACACTTTCTCCCTCTGTGGGTGTCCACGACACCCATAGAGGGAGAATAAATTAGTGTGCCGAGCGTAGCGAGGCACTGGGCCCGCTGCGTGGCAAGCACAGCAAGTCTGCAAGGGGGGGCGAACCACGTCCCCCCCTTGTCAGGATTCCAGCGTTGGGATTTTGAACGCCGGGATTCCGACCATCTGGATTTCGTATCAATCCCATTTGAATATATGGTGCTGGTGCCATATTTCTGGTGATTTTTTTCAGATATATTTCCCCAACATAATTACTGGAATAATGACACAGATGGCAGTCAGATAAGTAAATGCAAGGTTTGTGACATGGGTTCGCCTTGACATATTACAGTAGGGGCCCATGTTCATCACACTCCCTGTATAGATAACTCACTGAGTCATGAAATCCCAAGAAGAGGAATGTTTCAGTACAAGCATGAAGAACATGAATGAAGATGCAACCAGTGTCAGACTTGCTCATGAAGGGCCAACAGGGGAATTGCAGAGGTGGGTGTCCATGTGTAAAGGCATGACTAACTATTAGAATAATAATAATAATAATAATAATAATAATAATTAGTGCATGGTCTAGGCCCTTTGATAAATATATATTTAATACAGCTAGTGGCAAAGAGGCAAAGGAGCAATACATGGTCATGGTGGCTATGACATGTCATCATAGCCACACATTCCCACTACATAATGCAGAGGTTACCACCATTATACAATCAGCGGTTGGGCTAGGATGTCGCAATTCAGCAACATCTGCCACACGGACCGCCCACCTTACTCACAAAATGGGTGGTCAGGTCGGGTTGTGCACAGATAGGGGGGACTTACCTTCCCACGGGGGCAGGGGGTCACCAGATTTTCAAGAGCCTCCAGCTGATATGGGAGAGTAGGCAAGTATGGAAAAACAGTGATTCACTGTAGAAAATGCACTATAGTCCTGTGTAGTAAAATGTAACATATGCATAATGTTAAAGTCAAGTGCCCAGGCTGTGGGGCTCACTGGGTTTTCCTTTGTACCCTTGTGGGAAAGTCCAACCCTGAACCCTAGTTTGTGTAAAATGCTTGAGTGGCAGAGAACATTTAGAACTTGATTAGTACGGAGAAGCCTTAGCACCTCATGGTAAATGGGCCCTTAAGTCACTAATCTCACTCCTATAAGATGTTGCAGTACACATCTGTACACTATACCTCTTTGTTGTGGTATTGTAGAGCTGGACAAATCATTCACAGTATGCTGAAAACTTAGATCTATGGGCTGGAAATATGGTGCTGCCTTGACTTAGAAATGTGGCTACTCAAAGCACCCATACAGTGTGCTGCTACGCCTGGTCACATGTCACAACTTGTATAGCTGTGGGGTTTTCCGGCTGACAGTAAATCACATGATACTAGGGAAAACATGGCCTGGTACGGAAACTTGGCCACACCCAATTGTGTACCCTCTGCTTAAGTTGGGCACGGTGGCAGACACTGAGGTGGGCATGGACACACCATCTACACTTCCCTGACAGGTTAGGTCAGAGAAGCAAACACTCATTGCCATTTCACCCCCCACTGATGATTTGGAGAGGATAAACTGTAATAAAATATTGCTAAGCTGGACATTCCTTGGAATAAATGTGTCACTAATTAAAGAGAATGTTGTTACACTGTGCATACAGCTTGTTTCTGTAACCTCCATGAATTCCACAATGTGCCCTCAAAGTGTCCATACACCCAAACAGAACTATGCTGTCATGTAACAAAATCCACCTCTCACTGAGGAGAAGCCATTGAAACAACATTTCAAGTACCAGTAACAATGGTCCCAGTGATAGAAGAGCAGCATTAATAGCCTGACTTTACAATCAGTCCTACTCTACAGCAGTCACTCTTCATTAACATGCAGAAATGCCACATATGTGTCTTTCATTGGATGACATGTTTTGTCTATTGTAGTTGTCCGTAATGAAGTATTCTGTGTAAAAAATAAATGCAGAAATGTCACATAAAGCAGCAGTGACTGTGACCATTGTACAATATTTCTAGAAGAGAGAACAATGCTGCAGAAATCCTAAACTGATCTGATAGATATTAAAGTGTCTATAAAATACTATGATAAAGTACACACAGACAGGCAAGAAGTTTCATTTGGACAAGGTTTTATTAGAAGTTGGTCCACAGGTTGAGAGCTAAGAGCTCTGACAGCCTCTCACATAGGCAGTCCACAATGCCCCTAACAGTACAGGTTTTAAGGCTATCCATGCTTGAGCACAGATGGTTAAATCAAACTGACTGAGGCAATAATAAGGTCACCTGTACTTAAGAATGGAATACTTTAAGGGCTTGTTCCTGGTTCACTTGCAAAAGCAAATTCTCTCTCTAATGGACCAAACAATGTGCACTGCAGGTGGAGCAGATGTAAGGGTGTGGTATGGGGCACTGACAGTGGGGATCTCAACAGTCAGTATCCCGACTGCCGGTGCTCCGACAGCGGGGTGACCACAAAGAAGCCCCTTGCAGGCTCGCTGCACTCGCCACGCTGCGGGCCCCGTGTACCACTATGCTCGACACAGGTTCTATTCTCCCTCTATGGGGGTCGTGGACCCCCACAAGGTAGAATAGCCCCTATGAGACGGGATTCCCCTTGTCGGAGCACCAGCAGTCGGGAACCCAACGTCGGGATACTGACTGTCGGGATCCCCACTGTGGAAGCATCATCCGGCACCCGATGTAACATATGCAGAGAGTTAGATTTGGGTTTTATTTTGTTTCTGTGCAGGGTAAATACTGGCGTCTTTATTTTTACACTGCAGTATTGATATCAGTTTGAAGTACAAACCCCACCCAAATCTAACTCTCTCTGCACATGTTACATCAGCCCCCCAGCAGTGCACATGAATTTGCTTTTGCAAGTGAACCAGAATCAGGCCCTAAATCTGGACTGTTAGGGATCCTTCAGGACCAAGGTGCATATATTATAGCTTGGACAGAAATAAAGGGGCATATGTTTCAAGCAGTGAAATTAGTGAAGACGTTGTCCATCACAGTGGTCCATCTCTCCACTCTTTTTGCTGCATCAACCTCAAAGTAACAACCAGTCAGCTCCTAAAAGTCATGTTATAAGTTACAATGACAGTTATGTTTCTGGGTATACTAAAAAGACTGTTACTTGTCCCAAACAGAGTATTATCACAAAACAATAGAAATTATAATGTCTTACTGAATACTTGTTTGAACTAGGAAGAAGTACGTATTGTAAGCGACCATGCAACATTAAGATAAATAGCCAGTGACTGACACCCAAGGGTTCTAATGGAACTGAGCACAAAAATAGCTATGCTATTATTCTCAATCTTAGTAGATTCAATTTCATTCGGGACGGTACCAAGGGACTGGCGAACAGCAAATGTAGTGCCGTTATTTAAAAAGGGAATTAAAATAGATCCAGAAAATTACAGACCTGTAAGTCTGACATTAATAGTGGGGAAATTACAATAAACAAACTTGAGGGTTGGGTAGCAAAATGGAAGATGTTTAATATAGATCGGTACATGTAAGGTTATGCATTTTGGTACTAGAAACAAGCATGCAATCTCTAAATAAAATGGGGTAAAAATAGGGGCATTTTTAATGAAAGAAAGGATTGAGGGTACTCATTAACAGCAGACGTAGCTACAGTGCTCAATTTCAAGGAGCAGCAGCAAAGGCAAAAAAAGGTATTAGCATGCATAAAAAGAGGCATAGAGGCAAGGGAAAACAGCATAATATTTCCATTACTTAAATCATTAGTACAGCCTCATCTGGAATACAGTATACAGTTCTGGGCACCACTTCATAAAAAAGACATCTTGGAATTTGAAAAGGCTCAGAGAAGAGCCACAAAAATTATTAAGGTTTTAGAGTCATTGGGTTGTGAGGAAAGACTAGCCAGGTTAGGTATGTTTATGTTAGAAAAAAAGCATCTAAGAGAAAATAGAATTAATTTTAAGGGTCAATACAGAGAACTATTAGGTGAACGGTTTTCCAGAGGTCTGTACATAGGATACACGGTAACCCCCTAAGCAGGGCTATTTTTCAGTAGGCTCCAGCACGAACTGAGGCCATTATTCTAGTTCACTCTTTCTGACAAAATATTTCTTAGATGGACAAAACCATGTGCACTGCAGGTGAGGCAGGTGTTACTTGTGCAGAGATAATTAGATTTGGCTTGGGTTTTACACCTGCCTCACCTGCAGTGCACATGGTTTTGTCCATCTAAGAAATATTTTGTCAGAAAGAGTGAACTAGAATAAGGGCCTCAGTTCCTGCTGGAGCCTGCTGAAAAATAGCCCTGCCCCTAAGGTTAGAAGGGAGGAAGTTTCGCACCCAGCGTAGGAAGGTTTTTTTGTTTTTTTTACAGAAAGGGAAATTAAGATATGGAATACTCTGCCAGGGAAGGTTGTGATGGCAGATTTAAATGATACATTTAAAAAAGAGTTGGACATATTTTTAGCACAAAAAGTATCCAGGTTATAGCGATTAGTTATAAGGTGTAATAGTGTACCCTAAATAGGAAGGCCATCAAGAATTCTGGTTTTACACTGATAGGTAAGTTTATCCGGGTCGTGTATAAACATAGCGGTGCACCACAGGAGATCTAATATACTGTAGGTTGAACTTGATGGACTATTGTCTTTTTACAACCCGGCCAACTATGTTACCATGGATTTATCTAGCACAACCTATAAAATGACTATTTGAAGCTGATTGGTTACTATGGGCAAAATCACTTGATCTTCCTCTCAGTAGTTTGATACATGTCCACCAAAAGTTGCTTACTGGCCTTTGACTGGGTCTGCACAACATCAGATGACATGGCAACCCTTACATGATAGAAAGAAAATGGAGGTTGGAGCTTAGTTACCAACACAGTAAAAAAAAATGTTGGGACACAATAGGTCACATGTTCATCCACATAGGCCCACTTTTTTTTACCAATGGGAAACTGGTCACTTTTTATTTTTGACAATCATGCCACAGGGTCCACTTAGGCTCTGGCATATACAGTATAACGGTCAGTCAGTAACTTCTAAGGAGATGTATCAAGCAGTGAAAAGAGAGAAATAGATAAGTTGCTCATAGCAACTTTGAGGTAGAATTTATCAAGAACATTCTATAAAATTATTGGTAGAAGCTGAATGGTTGCTATGGGCAACTTTTCCATTGGTCTAATCATCCACTATTTTCAATGCTTGATCTGGCCCACAAGTCTTCAGATTATTCATGGTAGTTTTATGAGGGTTTATTGAGGTGTGTTTTTGTCATAGTTACACATGAATAGACCCTGCACACCTAAATTCTGAAGAAAATGTTAAATTACCAACTTTCATAGCCTACTAATTTCCCTCAGTCATCTTAAAGGAAGGGTCATGATATTCTGTGCACAGGAAAGGGTGTGATAGACGTATTTTGAGAACATACAAACTACTAATCCATCGGTATACAGTCTGCAGGGAAATAAAGGCTCGGAATAAGGCTAGATTATGGAAGCTAGATTGTTTGAACAGTTTCTATGCATAATGACATTTTATGGCTGTTCAAAGTAAGCCTAACAGCTGGCAGGCTATTAAATGTGTAAACGCTGCCGCAAATGTGAAGAGTAGAAGGAAATACATGTCTCCTTGAAGAAAAACATGTACATGTGTGTATATAGATATACAGATATATATATAAATTTATAGAGAGAGATCTCTCATATATATATATATATATATATATATACATACATACATACATACATACATACATAGATACTGTAGATCACGGGTGTCAAACACAAGGCCCGCGGGCCAAATCCGGCCCGCCAGACCTCGTCATGTGGCCCGCGCGAGGAGATAGCACGCAGGGCAGTGTGTCCCAGCTCCTGCCTAGGCCACCTCCTCTCACCCACCCCACCGCGGCTGCCTTACCTGTTCCTCCACTGTCGGCGGCCATGTTCCTGTAGGCACATATGTATGCGGCTACAGAAACATGGCAGCCGGCCTCCACGGCTACGTGGAGGAGGGCCCGGCCGCCTGTTCCCTCTGATGCCGGCAGTGACAGACACTGGGTGGGGACGTCATGACGATGACGCCGCCCACCCATGCGTCTGTAGAGAAGTAGGAGCAGGCAGGGAAGCTGGACCGGGAGTCGGGGACAGTATGGCCGCAGCAAGCAGTGAAGAAAAGCTGGAAGCCGCAGCAGCTGCAGGACAGACGGAGAAACAGCAAGTGAGGATGAGGATCACACTCACAATAAAAAAAATATATATATCTGCTGTTTCCTGAGGTGTCCCCGTGTATAATAATAATAATGCCATGACACCACGGGCTGCTCCTCCTGTATAATCATTTATGTGTCATGGCATTACTTTTATTATATTATACAGGGGGAGCAGTCTGTGGTGTCATGGCATTATTATTATACAGTGGGAGCAGCCTGTGGTGTCATGGCATTCATTTTATATTATACAGGGGGAGCAGCCTGTGGTGTCATGGCATTATAATTATACAGGAGGACCTACAGATACAACCGGCCCTTTGAGGGTGACCAAGCTGCTGATGCGGCCCCCGATGAATTTGAGTTTGACACCCCTGCTGTAGATAGATAGATAGATAGATAGATAGATAGATAGAATACATGTGTTATATAGATATGGTTACTTTTTACATCTCCAAAAGGATTTCTGTCAGTGATAATACTGCTACCATTCATTGTAGAAGACTAGAATTGGTACCATGAAAAAGTTTAGATTCTGAACAGATGTTTCAAGTGGTTGCTTCTTCTTGGATGGAGAAGGGGGGCTGCCGCTGGCTGGAATGCTAGTCCCTGCTACCACATCCTCACTGTCGGCTGAGTCCGGGCACCTGCACAATGTAGTTGCCAGATGTCAGGCCCAGCACATGCGCAGTACTAGCAGTCTATAGAAGACAGCTAGGGCTAATGATCAAGGGCGCGACTGGTTGGCCAGGCCATGTTGTGGGCACGGCTAGCGGTATGGACTGGGCTACGGGAATGGGTGTGGACAGGCGCTGGAGGGGGTGCGGGTGTGAACGCACACCCACACAGGGAGAGAAAGAACAGGCTGACACTGCCTCTGTCTCCCAGCTCAGCTCTGAGCAGCGTGTGTTGGGCTGGGAAGAGAGGCTGTGCTGTGGCGGCAACCTGTCATCTCCGACTCTCTCAATTGCTCTGCTCTCTGCAATGGGGGAAAGGGGGAAGCAGAACCTGGGCCCCTCCACCTGACCCGGGCCTGGGTAAAAAGTATCCCTCCCTCTCTTGGCACCACTGCTGATGATCAGCCAGGAAGCCAGCTCTCTACTTATTGCAGCCTGAAATGGCAGTCCCAGAGGGAGAAAACGCCTCCCAATGGGACTGCCGGTACTGCAGGTGACTGACAGGTAGGACTTCCATTAGGAAATAGCTGCCACAGACACTGCATCTGCCTTAACTGACACTGTGGGGGGCTCAGTCCTGGCGAGATCCACCTTCTTCAATCTATAAAAAAAGATTATTTATTAACAGGTATGTATTATGTATAAAGCACACTTGCACTCTACAATTACGTTTCTTTTTGAGCCACCCACATTAATGCAACCCTGGTTATCCTGCAGAAAAACACACTTATATTTGCTTGATTGCCAAGAAAGTGTGCTGCATATCTGAGGTATCCAAAGGATGCATTGGGCAACACTGCAGCAGAGATACTGGCTGTGGAGTGCTGTTCCATTTGCTCTAATAGCCACAGGCAAGACCTTGGGCAGCAATGGCAATGACGGTGCCACCCAATGAGCCTTCTCACACCCCAGGGTACACTTGCATATGGTTCCAAAGAACACTTGCATATGGTTCCAAAGAACCTCGCATTCCATTCTCTCTTATCCCCGTTATCTGCTTCTATAACAACCAATATTTGTGTTTATGTGACAAAGTAATAACGTTTAGCATAAAAATTAATTTCTTTCTTCAACAGCATCCAGTTTCCATAAGGGTTAACCTGTCAGTTTACAGATGGGTAGGGACAGTGTAATATGTACAGCAGTCTTTGTAACTGGCATCTGTGCGTACTTTGCACCAGAATATTTTAGGCACTTGTTAGTGATGAGTGTGCAAAGTTTGGAAGAAGAAGCTCGCTGTGTAGGCGGATAATCAGGCATTGACAAAGACTGACCCAATAACATGGACACGTGTCCCTTTTCACAACTGGTGAACGACGCAAAAAGAAAGGAGGTTTGTTTTGGAGGCAGCATGCAATGCTTAATATCTGTGCTGAGCTCTGTTGAGGAGGACAAAATGTTACTCTAACCACTTGCAAACTGTGAATATATTACAGAGGGGAAAGAAAGGGGTGATAACAATGTTCTGTCAATGGCCAATTGTTCCAGTTATGTGGGATGAAGAATGACTGGAATTAGGTTTGTGAGAGAGAGAGGAATGAGGCAAATAAGGAATGGTGCACTTGGACTTCAGTGAGTTAAATAAACAGGATCTCTCTCTCTCTATCCTTGCAGAACATAGATGATAACAAGCAAGCGGCTGTACAGGAGCAAAGCTCGGAGTCTGCAAGTGTGTCAGCCACCCCGGAGACCATCTCAGCAGATACACAGACCCCTGCTCCAGAGATTCACCCAGTCATGAGTTTCTTTAAAACACTGGTAAGTTCCCACCTGTTATTATTTATCTTAATGATGCAGAGATATACAGTATGTGTATAATTCCCATTCCTTTCTCTGGAAGTCTGCAGTGCATGCTGTAGATTTCCCTACATTTAGTTGAACAAACTTTCCAAGTACTATTTGCATAATTCCCAACAAAGAGACGTAACTGGTCTTGAAGGCTTGCAATCGAACTCCAACGAGAAAACACACCAGAGGAACTACTGGTGCAGCTTTGCAAGACCACTAAATATCTTAATTGAAAGTGATGCAATATGTGAATATAGTCACCTCTTATTGCACCCAATAAAGACTATACTTAGCACTTTCTGAGACTTTGCATCAATCCTAACGGATACAATAAAAGTCATCTGGAACCCACAATTTACGCATTTTTAAAACCAGTAAAGTTATAAAAAAAAAATATTCTTGTTTTAAATCTTGATATGAATTAGCATACTTTACTAAATGGAATGACAGCTTTGTAGAGCATTGAGATGACATAAATATTTTTTTGGCATGTTTTATTTACATATTGTACTACAGGATATTGTTTATTACTGAACTGGTACACCGGTGTTTCTGTATGCATGCAAGTTTTATGCCCAGGGAAAGAAAACCGGGCAATAAATATTTTTGGTGTTGGCAGACTGGAGAAATCACCCTCTCTTGTTTCTCCGACTGGGTGTAAATGGAAATACAATTTGGTTTATTATGTTAATGGAATGATATTTTATTTTATGTGGCATTTTTTGTATACATAGGTTATTGTTTTAGATATATTATTATGCATGTTGCACACTGGCAATGATTATCTTTTTAATTATATGTTCAGAGTTGAACCAAGCACATTGTTTATTAAACAATTAATTATGATGAAATTACAGTCTTACAAGTGTTTAGGGTTAACACGTGTTTTGGGGGGCACAACATTTGCTTAGACAACCTATGGTTTCTATTTAAAACAACAGAGATTATCTTGTTATATAATAAGTGTAAAGTTAACATCAGTATACCCATGCAAAACCTATAAAAACATGTAAATGCTAAGCAGAAATATGTTGTTTCATTGTTAATCAGTCACATTAATGTAAAAAACAAAAAACAATGAATACTGAAAATTCCTCACTAAACTACTAGTACCCTACAGTACGTCAGAGATTTTTTGTTCAAGCAGCATTGCAATATAAAGCTTAGCAAGAGTAGTACTGCATTTGACCATAAGGGGCACTGTTGATTCTATGTTTGTTATTTCTTTTTACTTGGTCAGATACAATGGTAGTTGCTAGATCCAAGTTAGAGAAAGGACCTATCACGGCCAGGGGGTGGACCTCTGTCATTGTCCATGACACCACCTATTGCCTTTAGTAACCTGGTGGTGAGTGGAGCAGAGAGAGTCACCATCCTGAAGCAAGTTTCCATTTGGGCTCCCATGTTCTGAACTTTTTCCTCCCCCTGTGACATCTAGACCTAACCATGACTAGAATCTAGGGATGGCCATCGTTGCCATTGCCATCGATGGCAATTCTGCAACTGGCCATCGATAGTGCTAAACTATGCAATGTATGACAGCAATATTTTTACATATAGATGGTCATCTATTGTGTTTGATTGATTGGCCTGTGGGCCAATCAAAACACGGGGGTGGGGCTTCGTGGGTGTTGGGGGCGGAGCTATGCTCTGTGTCCCCCGGCACTTTGAAAAAAAAACCCCGCTAAACATCGTTTTGCTGCTCCATTGATGGAGAGAAACCATCTGGTCACAGTGCTATGCAAAGCCATCCTCAAAGCCGCTCATCTGCTGGTAATATCAGCAGATGAGTGGCTTTCCAATAGACGATGGGGGAGCATGCATCACCGATCACCGTTCATCACCGGGCCATACACACTGGGCGGCTTTGAGCTGAAAGCCGCTCAAACTTAGTGTTTTAAGTGGCTTTCAGCTCAAAATCACCCAGTGTCTATGGGCCTTTAAGGATGTCCGGGCTGCTATATGTTTTGAAACACAAAATATTCTAATCAAACTTGACTACAGGGAGCAGATATTGGGCCTGATTCAGAGTTGAAGGCATGTCCGCCTCAAGTGTGTCCACATTGCATATCGTAAATATATGCAGTTCTTTGTCTGTATTGGCCACATCTATGTGACTACCCCTCCACATCAGTGGTGGCTTCGCCATAGGCTGTAGCGGCTTCGCCATAGGCTGTAGCTGCCTCTTCTCAGCAGGAACCAGCCATGGCATAGATGAGGCAGCCCAGCATTAAGGTGTGTAAGCCGCATTGAGGTGCAGATTAGCGGCAGTTAAACAAAACCAGTTTTTCAGTCACAAAACTAACATACCAAAATACACCAAACAACAAAGGTCAATGTCAAGTTTTTTACATATCCCACATATGATATATACAGGATCACAAGAGGTTATATCACTGCTCTGTCCCTAAAACGAATAAATATATACTTTGATTTAATATATACATTTTTCGGTACTTGTTTCCCAGCACGGCCACAAATCTTGGCCATCGGGGGTAATTTTTAGTGGCCTGCGACGCGACCGACGCGATGCCCCCGATTTTTCCATTGAAATGCATTGAAAACAGTGAAAAATCGGGTCGGTCGCGTCGTGTGCGCCTAAAAATGCTTAAATGGTCCACCCGCGATGGCCGCGATTTCCCCATAGGGAACAATGTTAAATGCCTCAATTTACCCGCGATGACCCCGATTTCCCATAGGAAACAGTGTTAAATGGGTCAATTTACCCAAATCATCATAGGGAACAATGGTAAATGGGCCAGAAAGCCCAAAAAACCCCCCTGACCAGTGAAATGTCCCCCCAAAAGTAGTTCACACTACCCCGCGATGAACGTGAACCCGAAGCGTGGCGAGCGCAGCGAGTCCGCGAGGGGCGGCGGTACGCGTCCTCCGACCTTTTCATACCCCCACTATTCACTAGGGCATGGAGTGAGAATAGAATAGTGTGGCGAGCGCAGCGAGCCACCGAGCCCGAAGCGTGGCGAGCGCAGCGAGCCCCGCGAGGGGATGCGGATACCTTCACAGGTAAACGCGTCCCTTCGCGGGATTCACAGGTATCCGCGTGCGCTCGCCACGCTTCGGGCTCGGTGGCTCGCTGCGCTCGCCACACTATTCTATTCTCACTCCACGCCCTAGTGGATAGTAGGGGTATGAAAAGGTCGGAGGACGCGTACCGACGCCCCTTGCGGGCTCGCTGCGCTCGCCACGCTTCGGGTTCACGTTGATCACGTGGTGGCGTAAACTACTTTTGGGGGGACATTTCAATGTTCAGGGGTGTTTTTGGCCCATTTACCATTGTTCCTATGATAATTTGGGTAAATTGAGCCATTTCACATTGTTTCCTATGGGAAATCGTGGTCATCGCGGGTAAATTGAGGCATTTAACATTGTTCTCTATGGGGAAATCGCGGGCATCGTGTCTGGCCCATCGCATTTTTTTGCGCATGCGATGGCCCCGATTTTACCCCCGATGACCGCGATTATGATCGTTGTGGCCGTGCTAGGAAACAAGTACCCATTTTTCTGCTTATTTGGTTAAATAAATGGCATGAAACTGGAAGATTCATTCGCAAAAAAAAGTACCATATACCCAACACATGATCTTACATTGTTATAATCAGTGAAACGGGCTAACATATAATTCTGTTACAGAAAATTAAAGCAATGCTAGTATAAAGTTAATTAAAACCATTTGACATCAAGCCATTGAACCAATGTTGTCCAAGTACATGTAGAGAACTATGGTAAGTGGGAACTTCCAAACTTCCAACCACACAGTAGCCAGGAAATAGCATGCCAGTCCAGAGCTTTTGTGCAATCTTGCCATAGTTAGTTTTATGTTGCAGTACAGAAAACAGAAAACAGGAAACATTCAGATAAATCCTAGCCCATTTAGCCTTCTATGTAAAACCAGAATGGTTCCCTTTCTTTACCATATGTCACTACTACAAAACATAAGAATATACACAATACTTACAGCCAGTAATCATGGTATCTCTCAACAGTGCTGCTGCCTCATTCCCTAGGTATTGAGCCTCTATAGGTGTAAGTACTTAAACCTGAATGGGGTTAATTGGAGCCTGCCCTCACTCTACTCTAATCTATAAGCTCAGGAACTTAACTGATTTTTTACTAAATACTTTGTCTACTTATCTTCTCCTTATCTAGAAATGATATAGTAAATAGTCAAAGGAATTCTGTTTACCAAATATTTGTGAAACAGGGACCAATGTGGATAAGTAAAACTTTCACAGGGTCAACTTGTGCTTATTCCTTGCTGAAAAACTGTCCAGTGGCATAACTGAGTCCACTGGTGGCCACTAATGTCATTGATTCCCCACTTCCTGTTTGTGTTTGAATTTCAGTTATTGGCATGATGTCTTCATTTCATGGGGATCACCAAAATTCTTTCTGTACTATATGGCAGTTACAACAATCTTTAGGAAATGCATATTTTGTCAACAGGGTCCTTTCTGTATTATAATGTGGGCATTAGTATTGACAATGTCTTGTATGGCATTCTCTGATGTTTCTTGAATACTGTACATTTTAAGTACAGGTGGTCAGTGGCAATATAATAAATATTTACTTTACAATGCCTGGGGAACCTGGCAGTTGGTGTTGCACCCCTGTTTGAATTTTGAAGTCTACATTAGTCACCACCAGGGCCGGACTGGCCATCTGGCACTTCTGGCAAATGCCAGAAGGGCCGATGGCCTTGTGGGCTGATTTTAGCTGCACTGCAGTAGCCATAGCGCTGCTGAAGCCTCCTGGGCTTCACTGTGCGCTGCGCTGCATGGCGTCCCCCCCGCACGCATCATTAGCATATTGACGGCATCATAGGCGTGCGCACGGGGGTGCACAGGCACCTACTGATGACGCGCCGCCGCCCCCTGCCCTACGCTGGCCGGATGCTGCCTGGATACTGCCCGGCGCCTCCTTCCGCCCCTCTGCACGGCAGCTAATACATTGTTCCTCCTCTGCCCAGCCGCACGAGGAGCTCCTTCCCTCCGCCGTCCATCACCTCCATACAGTGGCAGGCTGGGCAGAGTGCCAAGTGCCCGCAGGTCATTGCTGTTATGCAGCACCGGGGCCTCAGCTGTACTGTGGGAAGGATCCTCTGCCTGCTTCCCGGCTGTCAATGTCAGTCACTCTACCGCAGTAGGGCTGCTGCTGGACACAGTGGACTGCTCTGTGAGGGAGCAGACCATAACAGACCATGGAGGGAGGAAGAGCTGTCAGTTTGTTGTGATCACTGTCTGTGTCTGGCTGGCCTGTTGGTGCAGAGACAGCAGCCTTTGCACAGTACACACTCAGTACTGCTCCCGCTGCCCTGGAAACAGAGGAAGGTGACAAAAACAAGAGTGCCTGATGCTGTGCTCTCAGAGTAAGCATTCTATTTCTCCATTTAAAGTTTCAGGTCCTAGTTTAAGTATACTTTATATGGTGTCCTTTTATTAGGATTTGAGGCATTACAGTGTGTGGTATAATGTGTAATGGCCATTAGGGCATGTGGTATACTATGGCTGTGTGACATGTAAAAGGCATTGCGGTGTAAAGTTTTGGCGCGTACTGTCATTGTCCCTATTTAACAAAAATTTGTCAAGCTGTGGCATAATGTGTAATGGGCATTAAGGTGTGTGTCATAATATGTAATGGGCAATATAGTGTGCAGCAATGTGTAATGGCATAATAGTGTGTTCCATAATGTGTAATGGGCATAACGGTTTGTTCCATAATGTGTAATGCCTCCTTTTTGTGATGCCACGCCTCATTTCCATGAGGCCACACCCCCTTTTCACTGCGCGGCTTCGCCGCGCAAGGGTTCCGCCTACTAATGGTGGGCCTGTGTGCTCAAAATGCCAGGGCCGATTTTTGGTCCCAGTCCGCCCCTGGTCACCACTGTATATATACAGTAGTTGATATCCTTTTGTATAAAATACAGTAAAAAAAAATGCAATATATGAACTATTTCAATGTTTATAATACATATAATGTTTCTGAAGGGAAAAAAACTTTCTTTAATGTTTATTAAGGTTAAAGTCAGAGCATAATTTTAAATATTATTGTTTTATTCTTGTGACATTGGGAGAATAATTCAGCACTGAAGTTTAATCAATATTTTGTTTCTGATGAATTTTTAAGGTGACTCCTAACAAATCCATTTCAAAATCTGAAGAGGAGCTGAGAGGCGAGGCTGGTGACAAGGTAGGAGCTAGTACTGTTCATGTACTGTACTCTTAGTTGGCCTATGAGTGTGGTTTCATAGAACAAAAACAAAGGGCTTAATTTACTGTTTATCTACAATGTCACTCAGTTGACCTTCGTCACATATGGTTTGTGGGCTCTGAATATGCTTATGTTCATATTAAAACTGTATTGTTTTCTGCATGCATGTGTGTGTGTGTGTGTGTGTGTGTGTGTGTGTGTGTGTGTGTGTGTGTGTGTGTGTGTGTGTGTTACTGTATTGCTGTAGTTCATTACAAGACTAAGGGCCTAATTCAGACCTGATTGCAGGACAAATTGGTTCTCAAAATGGGCTAAGCCATGTGCACTACAGGTGGGACAGATATTAAATGTGCAGAGTTAGATTTGGGAGGGGTGTGTTCAAACTGAAATCTAAATTGCAGTATAAAAATAAAGCAGCCAGTATTTACCCTGCACAGAATCAAAATAACTCACCCAAATCGAATTCTCTCTGCACATGCGACATCTGACATCTGTCCCACCTGCAGTGCACATGGTTTTGCCCATTTTGAGAACAAATTTGTCCTGCGATCAGGTCTGAATTTGGTCCTAAGAACGTGGATTAGCTGTGCAACCACTTGTAAAGAATGTTGTAGTTTGATTTAAGGATTACATATAGCTTTTAATACACAGTAAACAGAAGGCTGCATGAGCGGGCTCTCCAGAAAAAATCACGGGCAGGTGTGCATCAGTGGTACCTCCTGGGGTTCACCACCATTTGGCAGCACCAGTGCTCCCCTCTTCCTTGTCGCTCACTTCCCCTCACCTGTCGCTCATCCTGGTGATCATATACTCCCTGTTGCCCCTCGGGGAAGTTCTAGGCAGCTCAGAAGTTCTTGGGCGTTCATATGTTCAGGCAACCGAACACACGAATGCCCGAGTTCCCAAGCATCCAAGCGCTACCTAGACACACCTTGCGAGCATCTCCGAACTTCCCCAAGCTGTCGCAAAAAGCCAAAGCCAGAAGCAGCAGTCCCAGGGGAGCTGGAGCAGCTGCAGAAGGCAGTGGCTGCACCGTCTGTGGTGAGTATTTCTGGGGTAGGACAAACCTGCCCTGGTAGGTTAGTCTTGAATCAGGAAAACCCATCACTCAAGGGGTTAATGCTTTAATTACAGTGAATTTTTGTTTATAATAATAAGCCATGATATAGAGTATGGGTGAGATTTAATAGGATGAGAGATTCAGAAAGTGAGAGATGTGGTAAGAAATCTACAGGTTTTTTAAAGCGGCAATCATTTACACTGCAAATCCAGTTTGATTTTGCAGTGTAAATGATTGCTGCTTTAAAAAAACCTGGAGATTTCTCACCAAATCTCTCATTTTCGGAATCACTCATCCCATTAAATCTCACCATATATGTGTGTAGCTTATTCACAATATCATCTGCATTCTATGCAATTATGAAACAAATTGACATCCTCTGTCTTAAACCAATGGTTCTCAAATCTCATGTTTTCAGGTCACTCAGCAGTTGCACAGGTGTTATAATTACTCACTGACACATTTTAAAAGATCCACAGGTGGAAAATATGAACAGTTTGGGGTTATGAGGGCTGAATTCAAGAATCGACAGTATTTCTTATTCCTAGCAAAGTAGCTGTCAGGATCCGTGGTCGCGCGTGTTCTCGGCTGTGACCGTAGTGTTCCAGTGGAGGGCGCTGGAGGCTTTGGTCTTTGCTGCACCCGGCGAGCAGGTCGTGACCCTCTGTCCTGGTTCCCTGATCCCAACTGTGTGACTGAGAGTCTTTAGTCACTGGGAATGAGTATAGCGGGTGGGTAATACTGGTTATAGACAGTCTTGGGTATCACTGTCGCTCTGGAAACTGGGGGGGGGGCAGCCTGGGAGCTGGTGGTAGATTCAGTCTGGGCACTGAAACACTGGGGACTTGAGTTATTGGCAGTTCCGATGACACAGAACACAGCTAGGTGAGGGGTTGACGTGACTCTGATCAGAGGTGCGGAGTCTAACCCACCAATGGTTTTCACCAGGGATCCCCGCAAGGGAGTATGGATTTCGCTGCACCAGTGTGCAGGTTGCTGCCCTCTGTCAGAGTACCTCACCCACTGTGCCACTACTGAGGAATGTGTACTGAGAGATCAGTGATGGTTCGGGAACCGGTGTAGTGCAGTATAGGACTGGAAACTGATGGTGTGCTGTAATGGACTGGGACTGTCTGGGAGCTAAGGATCCGAACCGCCCTGGAAGCCGATGGTTATAGAAGCTCTAAAGCTGTTGACTGTGTCGGCCTGAGAGCTGCAGACTGTGTCGGACTGAGAGCCATCAACCTGGTTGTCAGTGAAGGTGTGGACCTGGGAGTCAGTGAAGGAGTGGACCTGGGAGACGGTGATGCAGTGGACTTGGGAGACGGTGATGCAGTGGACCTGGGAGACTGTGATGCAGTGGACCTGGGAGTCGGTGACGGTGTTGACCTGGGAGTCGGTGACGGTGTTGACCTGGGAGTCAGTGACTGTGTCAGCCTAGGAGCCGTGGACGGTATTGGCCTGGGAGCCATGGACAGTATTGGCCTGGGAACCATGGATGGTATCAGCCTGGCAGTCGTGGATTGCATTGACTTGGGAGTCGACGCCTGTGATGACAAAGGAGTCGATGACGAGGTGGATGGCTTGGGAGCCTGTAGAGATCTCTGCTAGTGATAACTGGAAGGCACAGGCTACTTCTAGTGGACGCTGTAGATGGTAATGAAGATAGTCTGGCAAATGAAAGGTAAACCAGGGAGCTGTTTGGCAAGAACCACAGATCACAGGTACACTATACAGATAACTCTGGAACAGGGAACAGGGAGCCTAGAATGCTAACTTCTGGGGAGTCACTCAGGGATAAGACTAGTTGTTCAAGGCAAGGAGGAAGTGTCAGAGGCCTGACCTATAACCCCAAAGGTAGCTGGTGATTGGCTACTGGTCGCAGCAGAAATTGGGTCAGCTCCACTTCCTGGATATACTTGGATCATATGACCTGTGCTGGAATCAGGAATCTTTAAAGGTGTTAAATTAGCCTGAAATGCAAAGCTGCTGCAGCAGCATGGACACAAACAAGCCTGGAGACATAGGGAAATAGAAAATAAATGTGAACCAAGTCAGGTTCATGACAGTTGCTCTATAATAATCAGGAATGTTATTTAATGCAATACCCAATGCAGATATTTTTAGGTTCAGTTTATATACTGGACTAGTGACAGATGTATACCCAAATCTACCATTAAATTATTGGTCTTGCTTTATCCATTTATCAGAATTGTCCCTAGTTGTCTACTGTACTAGGAGGCGGTTTTGTTAGACTTAAAAATTATATGAACTACTACAAGTGTCAATGCCATGCACATGGGCCCCTGGGTCTAGGGATCCTCCCACACCACACACCATGCACCTATTTAATTATATTCAGGCTCCGACGACCCAGTGCTTGCTGCAAAGCTGTAAATAACTCTAGGAAAATGGCTGTCATGGCCATTATCTGGTGATTCGCATATGTGCAAAAGTGATGTCCCCAGGAATGAATGTGACTTTGTTCAGAACTCCCTTGAACACTAATGATCCCTTGTTCATTTTCAATTAGCTTTATTGGGCCAATAATTATTATTATTATAATTATGTCATTTTTGGGGTGATACTCTACAAAGAGCAGAATTATGGGTAAAAAGATGTGGGACAGGCATATGGATGTGTATATGGATTGGATAGGTGTCTTAAACTTTGCAGGTGGGAGTTACAGGTGTTTTGTTAAAAATATTTTAAATTGTCTTAAACTGACTTAAAAAAAATTACCTTACAGGTATTTTTTAAGAAGAGGATTTAATAGCTTAAATACATCATTCTATCATGTTTAAACCAGCAAATCATCCAGTTAAAAGCAGTGAAGAAGTCCAATTAATTTTCTTTAGGACGTTAGTAGATAGTAATAAATAATGTTATCCAAAATAATTTGCCTTTTTTTTTCTATACAGGCTAATTTCCCCCCCCAAAAAATCCAGTTGATTTTTTTTTAAGTAAATCAGTGGTGTCAAACTCATGGCCCTCCAGCTTTTGTGGAACTACACATCCCATCAAGCCACAGATTTTATATAATGGATTGATAAAACTGTGGCAGGGTATGCTGCGACTTGTAGTTCCACAATAGCTGGAGGGCCATGAGTTTGACACCACTGAAATAAATGATTGTACCTTTTTTTTTTTTTTAAATGGACAGTATGAGTATCAAAGGGATAGCACAGAAATTGGGTGTGATAGGTGTGTAAGGGGCGTATTCAGTCTTGGCTTTCACCAGGTGAAAAAATGGCAAAGATTCACCTTGCAGTATTCAATTACGAGCATTTTTGCCTGTTTTTGAATACATTTTCAACTATGCCATTTAACTTTTTTCAGGGGAGGAACTGGCATGGGAAAAATGCCCACAAAAACAGGCGAAAAAAAAACGCAAATTCGAAAAAAATCACGTAAATTTGCGTCAATTTCGCAAATACATGTGGTTTTCGCCAATGCTGGATTTTTCATCCAGTCAAATAAATCAGCACTGGGATTGAATAGGGCAAATCGAATTCACCCCAAAAATGGGTAAAAACTGCAGATTTTTTTCACCTGGCAAAAATGTCTTCCAGGATTGAATAAGGCCCACAATCTCTTCCAATAACCTCTAGCGCGCCAAATGAATATGCTCCCAAGGCTTAATAAAGACGAGTAGCTAGTAGTATGCATGAATGTATCATGGAATCTCTTGAAGTGTTTTTCACTACATAGTTTTACATTTTGTTTCTAAAGTTGATCTACCCCATAAAATGGCCGTTGTGTGCAGACAGTTCCTCACTTTATAGGAGGCAATGTGTATAGATAGTTAGATACACAACAGTTGTGTCCTCTCTAGTGGCGCTCAGAGTAAACAATAACTGTTCCTCACTTTGGCTTATTAAAGAGTTTTAGCAGTTTGTTTTTGTAATACAGATCATTTAACTGTGAATACAGTATAATGTGCTTAGGTCCAGGTACTGAACCTGGTATTCACAACTGGCAACAAAGGGGAGTTGTACTGGCACAGACTCCCAATTCAGCCATAACCTTTAATATAGCCGCATCTGCATTTGCATATCCTGCTGAAGAAATATTGTTTATTTTCCCATGAGCCTAAGCAAGCAAGCAAGCCGAACCCAGCAAGTGCATTAGTCTGCAGACAATGCTGTAGGATTTTATGCTGGGGAACGTTCCAGGCAGGAAGAATCATTTGGTGAGAGACATGTGAATGTTAATTATCTAATATAGTAACCTGCAGAATAATTATGTAGGCTCTCACTATTGCAGCTATCCCACTGATGCATAAATATAAAACATACGGCTAAGCTTTTTAATCACTTTACTTGACACTAGTTTTGAGGTCAGGTTAGGCTAAGGGTGGTATCCTATTACCCACGATTGCTGATCGCTGAAATAGGCTTGGCGTGTGCCACGTCTTATCTGGGATTTTGTTTTGCATGTCTCCCCGGAAGTTTTTTGCTCCTGATGTTTTAATCTGGGGTAATTGGATACCCCCACCCCACCTTCTTATGTGTTTCCCTATAGCTTCCACTCACTTTCACTTTTTTTAGTTACTGGCGTACCAACTCCATGTCACCTCCTGCCACACAGAGCACATTATTGGGATGGGATACGGTCGGATGGTCGACTTAAAGATGGTCGACACCACTGGGCCGACATACTGCAAGGTCGACAGGGGTCTAGGTCGACATGGGTCAAGGTCGACAGGTCATTAGGTCAACACAAGCATTAGGTGAACATGGTCCAGGTCGACAGTCAAAAGGTCGACATGGGGTTTTTCAGCTGACATGTGCCGACGGGCGGTATATCATGCCCTACCATCCACTAGGGCGTGGTGGGAGAATGGGAGAGTAGTGTACCAAGCGCAGCATTGCGAGAGCATAAAGCCATGCAAGGGTATGCGATGCATTTAATCCTGTGTCCATGTCGACTGTGTCGACATTTGGGTTAAAAAAACTGTGAAAACCCCCATGTCAACGGTTTGACTGCATTCAAGCATAACCCAGAATAGCTCATTTAAAGTATGTACATTTAATTGTGGTCAGCATGTGTAGGAGTCTGCTTCAATGAACATGCCTTGTTTACTGATTGTTGTTAATATATAGTCTATTCAGCCAATGACGTACAGTATTTATAATGGGTGCAAGGTGTTCTGTGCATATGGCCCTTTGGGTCAAGGGGGCAAACAACACACATCCTGCACTTACTTATTTTACTTAATTCTCAGTCAGTGGCAGCAACACTGCGCAACTTGTGTGGCTGCCATTTTCTCTGTTTTGCAGATGCGCAGTAGGAAAATCGGTGGAAATATGGCCGCTGCAACATTTCTACAGAGACCTATACTCTGGCTCAGTGTTAGGGTCTCCTAGTGACCCTAGTGTTCAGAGTTCCACTGTGCTGCACACTAGAGAGAAGAGGGCCAAAATGGACACTGAACTCTAGCCTCCTTCTCTGTTAAGACGCACATGGGAGCGATATTTAGCGCCCGGGCATGCGCATAAACATTTTGATTCTTCACCGGCCGCTCGCACACAGCAGTGTGAGAGGGGGGGGGAGTGGACCATGGTCGCACTCATGGGAACGCCCAGTGTTTCTTGGGCGTTCCCATAAAGATGCTGGGCATTCCCATGGAAATTTGCAGATGACCTCGGCGGAAATGATTTGATGGTTGGTGACCATCGAATGATTTTGCCCCTGCACACAAGGCTGCGAATGGATGTTTATGCTAAACATCCATTTGCATGCGTGCAGGGAAATCTGTGTCCGAGGGGGGGATGGGCGATTGTGCGGGCGATTGTGCGGGCGGCGTTTAGATGATCTGCAAAGCTTTGCGGGTCAACTAGAATGGGGCCCCATATCTTCAAAAGGGATGCAGTCGACAAAAGGGGTAATTGTCAGAGAGGAGTGCACTCAAGCACTAATTCTTGCTTATGTTTTTGCCAAAATGGCCACTTGTAACACTTACACCATGCCCCTGCACCTTATTAGTCTCTGTATATGTGTAATGTACAACTTTGGTGCCAGGTGTTCTGCACCAATAGGACATATCAACAATTCAATGGTACTCCACTTGAATATTGAAGTATTCTATATTAACTAGATCCCAGCACCAGGCACTAAAGGGTGAATTTAGTAAAGGTTCTAACAATGAAAAGAGGTATTGATGCTTATAGAAACCAATCAGATTCTGTCAATCATTTTCTAGGATGCAATAGAGAATAGAGGATGCAATAGAGAAATTATAGACATAATGTGATTGGTTGCTATGGGCAACATCACCTTTTACCAACCTTTACTAAATGTACCCCATATGTAGTGGTAAGTGCCAGGAAATAGAACGGTCCTGTAATCATCTACTGCCAAGCGTAAGGAAATAGTTCTGTGCCTGGAGCAGAAACAGGTGCTGTACTTGTAAATGCCACCTACCTGTACCTGGTTCCCAGAACTGTGAACATTTATCCTTACCAATCTCTGCAGCTGCTAACCCTTTACTCACAGTTGGTAGTGTGCTGTGATAAAATCAAGCATTTTTTTAAATCGCTGGCCGATATGCAAGTTGATTGACACTAAGGGGGGTATTCAATCACCGGCGACCATCTCCTGATGGGGTAGATGGCCACCAGCCCTATTCAATGCTGTCTTCCTCGACAGCATTGAACAGGGGAGCTCGGCAGAGTGAGCCCGACTTCACAAGCAGCCGGGCTCGTTCTGCCGAGAAAGGCCGGGAAGTGACAAGCTTTCGGCTGCAGCTCGCCTTTCCCCGGCCGCAGCCCGCGCCCATGCCCCCTTCTCGCCCTGCTGCAGGCGGGACATTGAATCCCACCTGCAAATTCTCGGACGAGCTGACCGAGAAGGGGACAGGGTCACGGTTGTCGAGCAAGCTTGACAGCCGTGACCCCAGATTGAATACCCCCTAAGCCGGCATTTGTAGCTGTCACCCGGCACTTTACTGGGAGTGTCAGGAAAAATGCAGGCATGTCCAAGTGTTTTCAGGGAGGGTGTGTTTTCAGCTCCTGCCCCGATCAGCCAGTTTGTAACTACTGGACGAGTAGGTCCTGGGCTACGCACAAACTAGAAAAAATCATTCAATGGTGAGCGATCGTGAATGGATTTGCTGCTAATTGCAGGGATACAATATTTCTGCAAGCCTTTTACAGCGATCAGGTCTAAAAACCCTATGTATGAAGTGTAACGCATACCTTTTACATAAGTAAGAGAAGAGTGTTTTGGCAGGGCCATATACACCTTCTGTTTTGTGCCATTGTACAAGGGTGGAACAAATTGTACCTGTGTTTGAAGACAGGTGGTGTTGCTGAGGAAAGTTGGTATTACTATCATGTACTGCCATCTTTCAAACAACACCATACCAAATGTCAGATTGATTCATAGGTTAGTTTTTTTCCCACCATGACGATGCACCAGCTCCCTCATCCGGAATTGTTGCGCCCAAATTGCATGAATTGTGCTACGAATTGTTGCCGCATCTGCTGTACTCGCCCGACTTGGCTCCCTGCGACTTCTTTCTGTTCCTTACAGTGGTGTAGCTAGGTGCTATGGTGCCCGGAGCAAGGGCATGTTTTGCGCCGCCCCAATTTATAGTAGGCGGGGCTCTTGCGTGGTGAAAAGGGGGCACGGCCTATCATTATACCACACACCGTAATTGCCATTGCATATTTTTGGGAACTTTGTAATGCCCATTACACATAAAGCCACACGCCGTAATGCCAATTACACATAAGGCCACACCTGATGCCCATTACATATTATATAACAAACCGTAATGCCCATTACACATTTGACACATAAGTGCCATTTAGCTACGTGCTCAATGCCAAGGGTCTCCATGCTTGATGTCATGGGGGGCTTCATGCTCGATGCCAAGGGGGACTGAAATTGCTCATTGCCAGGGGGGAATGAAATTGCTCATTGCCAAGGGGAGAGCAAAATCCTGATGCAGCCGGCTCCAACAGCTGTACTACTGCCATGTATACAGCTGCAGGGATCTTCTAGGGCTGCCGGACGGGGTCCCGACAGTCGGGATCCCGACAGTCATTAACCCGACATCGGGATCCCGACTGTTAAAACACTGACGGCCGGGTTCCCGACGGCCGTCGGCTATTTTCCCTCGTGGGGGTCCACGACCCACATAGAGGGAGAATAGAATAGGTGGGGAGCGCAGCGAGCCCGCAAGGGGCTTTGTTGCGCTGGCCATGCTGTCTGAGACCAGGCAGTTGGGATCCCGACGTCGGGATAATGACTGTCGGGATCCTGACTGTCTGTGAATCATACCACACCCTCTTCTAGACAGTCTACACCGGGGGGAAGGGGGTGATGTAGAGGGCAGTAACATAACAACTCCCCTTAGAAGGAGGGAACATAGGGCAGGAACACACATTCTCCCCTTCTCCTCCGGAGGTGCCAGCTTCATCACCCAAATTAAGAAAAAAAGTGCTCCATAAGACTTTACTTAAAAACTAAAATCCACCTTGATGTGATGTGTGACAAACTGAGGAGGGCAGGAGGCACAGCAGGGCGGCAGCCAGCAGCAGTCAGCCTCCTCCCCAGGCTACAGCCAGCGCTTGGGACGGAGTAGCCAGCGCTTGAGATGGAGTGACGCTGCTGCAGCCAGGGAGGAGGGAGTGTAGCAAGTTACTTGCAGAGAGACTGAGGGTATAGTGTTGCAAGGGGAAGAGAGAGGACCAGGGCCGTCTTAACGCATGGCCTTTATGGGCAGTTGCCCTAGGGCCCCACAGCGTTAAGGGCCCAAAGCCTTCCAACACCCCCCCCCCCTCCGGAGTCCGGCCGCAACAACAAGACAGTGTCACAGTATGTGTGGTGTGCGGTGCCCGGGTGCCGCCGATACCCAACAGCTACCGCACCGCACAGCATTACTGGGACTTGGAGTATGGGAGGAGATGCTGTTTGTTACGCAGTGGCCGCCTCCCCGCAATTGGATAGCGCGGCCGCCGCGTGACCGCGACCCCTCCCACTCTCCCACTAATCCTGTGCAGGGCGGGCGCAGTCCTGTCGGCAACGTGACCAAGGTGGTGTCAGAAGACGGGCTGCTGCAGGCTGCTTCTTCGTTCTACTGCCCTGGCCCCTGCCCAGTGCCCTGCCCTGCCCTCAGCCCTGTGGCACCTCATGTGCGCTCACGCTGTGCACGGTCACCTCTAGGCTCCACCACTGCAGCACCACGCGACGCGGCTCCCGGCACCCTGACCCTTCCTCATGTGAGTAAGTGAGAGTGTGGCTTCTGCTAGGGATGGGACATCGAACGAAAACATCGGTCAAATGATGTTTTTAAACATTGGTACTGTGAACCCGATGTTAACCGATATCAACCGATGTTTCGATATTTTTTTTTAAATAAACTGGTTACCAAAGCATAGAATACACTAATAAGCTTCTGAAATGATAAATATTCCCTCTATTAAGTTTATCTTGTTGGGCTGGGTGCAGTTGCACTCTCAAATCCACCACTTAAGTATAAAAGATGCAACATTGCCAACATCAAACATATGAGCAACCCTATTGTTGCTTAGAATAACCATCAGAACAAAGATGCTGGAGCCAGTGCAACTGCAAATTAATGTTTGAAACACATCTGCGTTTGACAAACCAGCCCCCATCCCCTCCCTCAAATAGAAACTACTGTACCTGTCACTCAGTATCTGCGTCCGCTGTTACTAATAAATCACTGCACAGAAATAAACTGTGCAAATGTCTGCATCCACAACTGAATCAGGCCCTTTGTAAGGTGCTGTGATATGCTTGCTGCATAATAATAAATCAATTGATAGATTGTAAGCTTGTGAGCAGGGCCCTCATACCTTTGTCTGACTGTAAATACCCAGTTTGTTGTATCACTGTCTCCTATTGTAAAGCGCAAGTGAATATGCTGTGCTATATAAGCAGGGCCGGCGCCACCACTAGGCAAATCTAGGCATTTGCCTAGGGCGCCGGCCACTGGAGGGCGGCATTTTGTGCCGCCCGGGTACCTGTAATACGTCGCTGCCTATTTAAATCTGGCGGCGGAGGCAGCGGGGGTCCCTGCAGTCCATTAAAAAATCACGAGCGCTATCCGCCGGGCTATGCGGAAGCGCTTCTAGTGTGAAAACTCTGGCAGCACGGCGCACGCTGATCTCAGCCAATCAGCGTGCTGCCAGTGAACGACAGGTACCCACCCACCCACCCACCCACCCCCCCCCCCCCCCCCCGGCACCGGGGCGCTAGTTGTTTAGGTAGGGGCCCCACTGCACCTCTTTGCCCGGGGGCCCATAATGCTGTTAAGATGGCCCTGGAGAGGACATCATACCTAAGTGCTGCTGGCTGCTAGTAAATGTTCTTAACTCTGCTAAATTCTGGCTGCAGTTTAGCATATGTTATCTAAACTTTCAGACCCCACTCCCTCTGTGCCAGGCTTGTGCAGGAGCTACGTATGTGCAGTTGTCTGGGAGATGGCTACAGGCACAGAGGTATTCATAAATAACTTGCCGTATACAGCAGCAGCTCTCCTGGGCACATAACCCCCGACCTCTAAATGCAGAGCCCAATAAAGCATAAAACTAGGGCTGGAGAGGTGTACAGATAAGGAGAGAGGAGGGAGGGAGGCAGTACCTTAACCCTTTCAGGGCACGAAGCACTTCAAGTGCATAGAGATCAACTTGCAGTCGGCAGTATCAGACGGACTGCCCTGGCGGAGGAAGGAGGCGCATTGGCTGTGATGCAGTCTCGTCCTCTGTGTGACAAATCTCCCTGCCAGGCAGTCAGTCCCCCTCCTCTGTCTCCCTCCTCAGTCTCTGACACTGCTGCTCGTGTTCCAGTCTCTGCGCAGACTACAGAGAACGGAAGCAGCCTTCTGCTGGAGGTCATTGATCAGCAGCCTCCCCCTCCCAGTAATGCACTGCGGGTGACAGGCATTTATTATCAGGGTGGTGGGTACATACAGGGTGTGATGGGGGGGGGGGGGGGGGGCGGGGGCTTGCTAGTCATCACAGATGACTGAGCCTGCCCGAGCAGCAGCAGCAGCTTCAGTCATAAGTATTGGAAGAAGATGCTATAATTGCAGGGATCATTTGCGGAGGGGTGGCGGGCCAGCGGCGCCAGTCCACCAATCGGCGCCCGGAGCAGGAGCTCCGGTGGCTCCGCCCTCCCTACGCCTCTGGTTCCTTAACCTGAAAACGTGTCTCGCAGGAAAAAAAATAACAATTTATAGCGCAATTCATGCAATTTGGCTACAACAATTCTGGATGAGGGAGCTGGTGCATTGTCCTGGTGGAAAAAAAAATAACTTATGAATCAATTTTAATTTGGTATGGCGCTGTTTAGAAGATGGCAGTACACGATAGTAATACCAACTTTCCTCAGCAACGCCACCTATCCTTAAACACGGGTACTTATTAATCCAGCCTCGTATGTCAATTGTTGTATCATGAACTTGTGTTATATGTTAGCATGTGTTATGTAACACACAGAAACGATACACTGATGTTGATTTCTAGTCCTAATGTGTTCAGTCACAAATGAACGTTTATTCACCAGCCTACCTGCCTCGGCTAGTGTAACTGTAGGGGCCCTATACAAGACATCCATGGGGATTAATAGTACTTTGTCAATGTTCTCAATATTGACTGCCAGCGTTTAAAAGATACATGTCCCGGGGGCATACCTATTGTAACTGTCCTAGAAATATGCATACGCTACAAATCCTCAGAATGGCTAAATGAGAAGATAATGCAGAATGTTGTCTTCCTCTTTCTCATCTCTAGAATGTATCAACCTGGGACATACTATTGGCCTATCTTACATTCCATACAGCTGTCATCCTAAGTTCCAGACACAGTGGCCAACTGCAGAATAATATTTCTTTGTCATATTACAATGTAGCTATGTACACAATGTCACTTTTATGCTGTGAGGGCAAATCCACGTTCTCCTGTCCCCTGTTCTCCTGCCAGCACTGATACATGCTCAGTGCATCTCACTCATGAACACTGCCACAGTGTTTTCATCCGCACGCCCTCACAGATCAGCTGAGCTGGCAGCAGAACAAAGGAAAGAAAGGAGCTTGGTGGAGTGGAGTAATAACCATGTAATATACTGCAGCCAGCTTACTGTGACATTCAATTTCCTATATTACTACTGACATGGATCACCAGAACTGCACCACTTACTGTGTATACACAAGGCCAGATAAACAATGGGGTGGATGGAGGTGCAGCTCAAGGCCTCCACATAAAAATAGGTCCATCAGCATGACAGCATGATGATCACTAGCTGGCCACATGGTTGGCCATAAATTATAAGTATTACAATGTATTGTTTTATTTTCCACACAAACTTATTCAATTGTTTGGAGACACTGGGGCTTATAGTGTATGGGTTCTACAAGCTACATGGAATTGGTGTCACCCCCTCCACTTTTCATAATAGGCCCTTGGACATTTCCAGCTCCAGGCCCATGAGGCTCTTATTCCAACCCTTTGTATACAGTATGTGTATAAACAGTGGCAGTATGGAAAATGTGAGTGTGATCTTTATTCATTCAGCATGACCACTTTGTCAGTGCTGGCGAGTCCTGATCACTTATGTATCTGCACGTAACCGTGATCACCAACAGATAATATGTATACAGATGGAGCGCCGGCCATCTACCGGGGGTCTGGTGGTCGGATCGACAACCACCAGCCCCTGCTGGAAGTCCCCTTTCAAAGGAGCTCACCCCACTGTCTCCCTGCCCTTCTTCCCACTCGCGCATCCCATTCCAATGAAGCTCCCCGCCGAGTGCCCCCACCTTTCCAGACAGCACAGGGCATTATTACATAATTCACTGTACACAAATGGGTGTATTTCTCTCTGCGGGACAGATGTACTTAGCTTAAAAAGTGATAAAATGGGAGTGATAAACCACCAGCCAATCAGCTCCAACTTCCATGTCACATGCTGTGTTTAAAAGATGACAGGTAAGAGCTGATTGGCGGTTTATCACTCTTCATTTTATAACTCTTCAGTGCTTAGTACATCTAGCCCTGCATCAGCCCACAGTGAGGATGTCTGTATATTCTATGAGGGGGTGGTAATACGGCATGCCACAAGAGGTAGACTTAATCCACATACGAACCAGGATTTTTGAACAATGAGCCATTACTATAATTTTACTCTGTTTTAAAATCTGAAAAATAGGTGTCTGAGGGAATAATATGTAACCATTGTATCTTCTCCAATTCTGACTAAAAGAAAAAAGAAAATGGAGGTCTCAGGAAATCATCTTCCAAAAAGGAGAAAACCAAGAGCGCAGTGCAACAAACTGCAGAGACAGCAGATAAGGGACTGAGAAAGTCTGAGAGCCCCAAATCTGGGACACTTAGCAGATTGTTTAGGCAGAAGGTTGGTATTTCTGGCAAGACTGGAAACACTTCTGCAACAGAGAGCAAGTTGTAACATACCACACTATCTGTGGCACAGTGTTTCTATGCTGACCCACTAATCCGTGTAAGGTCATCTCTCCATCTCCTATTTGTGTTTTAATTGATCTTATTAGTATTCATTATACTAACAAGTATCACACCATCAGATTTGTAATAACCACAAACTAATAATTACCTTGTTTTGTATAATCTTTATTTATACCCAACTTTTCCCGATTATTCACCGTTCAATGGAATTTGTATCTAATTGCTTCTAAAAGACTTCAATGGTCAATAAAATAATTTTTCCTCAGGACACCATTTCATGGTGTCGTGAGTCTACTTGTCAACATTTATAATTAACTTATTGTGCAATTACAAAAAAGGCAATGGGAAAACAACTGTAGAAGACGTAATTACATGTGTGATGAAAGGTGTTCCTGTGACTGCTATTGATAAACTGACAATCCATCATTTAGACCAAGGTGTATTAATACCATAACTACACTTCAATTATTGCTTAATTGATGTATAATTTGAAAGCGAGATTTCATATATCTTATGTTTGTGGTAAATTGTGCACCATTACATTTATTGTTTTAATGGCTATTGAAAACATAATTACATTTAAACATATTAGAAGGTTCGTTACTTAGGGTCTGATTTTGAGTTGGGTGCAAAACACAAATAAAGAGCACCTTGACTACAGGTGGGATTAACTGTAACGTGCTGAGAAGGTTAGATGTGTAAGGGAAGTGCCTAAACTGAAATCCAAACTGGACTGTAAAAATTAAGCTGTCCAGCATGTGTATGCTACCTGCAAAAGAAGCCAATATGTATGCTGCATGCAAAATCAGTCAGTATTTACCCTGCATGCAAAAAAAACAAAAAAAACAACGAAAATGTAAATGCATCGCAACATGGCTTGTTCCATATCGTTACTTACTGTTTTCTGTTTTGGTCCCAAATCAGAACCAGAAGTTAAAAGTCTATGATGTTTTAAAATACATTATTATTATTATTAACATCATTGCATATTCAATATTCATTTGATATTTAAAATTATATTTTTGTTTGCAATTGGTTCTGAAGTAATGATATAAACATAATGTGGGTAATTTTAGACAGTTAGTAACACAAATCAGACTTTAATTAATACAATATATGTGGTGTCAATTTTGAGTCCCAGGTTTCTCTTGGCATTTTTGGTAAATTTAAAATTTCACAAATATCTTTACATTTAACAGCATGGTTTAGTGATGTCACTAGTTCCTTAAGGAGTGATTTGCTGAATAATTGTGTGGTCCTTTAATGTTTCCCATTGTATGTAAACGCTTACATCAGAAAGAGAGACTCCTATGTTACACTTAACTCTTTACCATTGTAGGTGCACTGTATGTCTGGAACTGGCAGCAACAATTTAATAATAGTCCGTTTGAGAAGGTATTTCTGGACTTAAATAGTAAAAATAAATAACTACTGTTCCATAGGTTTAACCCAAAGTTCTAACAATCGTGTTTATTTCCATTCCATTATGTTGTTTAAAACTTACTAAACTGTGTAAATGACTGTTATTTTACCATACCTTGTAGCATTATGACTGCAATAATTTATTTATTTATTTTTATGTTACAGACAAAAAAGGATGAGCAACAGCCGAGTGGTAGCAACGTAAGTATGAATTAGGGTCTGTACTACATAAAGCATCTCTTATGTCCCTTTACTGAGGTCCGTGCAGAAAATGATCGTACGGAACCATCCAAGCAGGGGGTGGAGAGGGGCGTGAAGGGCTGTTTGAGCTCATTACCATATGCGTACGCCCCACGTTTCATGGGCGTTCCCATGAAACTGCTGGGCGTACGTATGGTAATGCGGCCGTGACGCACGTGTGGGGGGCGGACAGCTGACATAGCCGGATGTCAGCTGCCTGCCCATATCCCTGCTTTCATATGGAAAAATGTCCACGTGGTCTGGAGCACTCGGTGTTGCCTGACCCCTCGGTCCATCATTCGATGGTTGGCGACCATCGGAGGATGGGGGAGGTTCCCACAAATGGGGGAGGTGTTCACATGAAACATGCACTTGCAGCCCGTTCACTCAGCATCTTACCGCATTCGGACGGTGTGAGCGATCCGTATGGTAGGCGGGGAAAAGAACACTCGGTTCCTGTCCGAAATAAGCATCTCTCCGAATCAACTAGAATAAGGGCCTAAATACACTAATTAGAGATCTTTAGAACCCACCACAGATAGATAGTAGTTTTCAAGTGTAATTTATAGCATTTTTTACATTTCTAACCATAATCCGCCATTGATGCCCGTCAGATTTGAAGTAAAATACCGCTCCGTGTAGTTCTATGTGGTGGCAGTATCTGGCAGAGCCATTGTGGATTAAAAATGTTTTTATTCATATTCATTAAAGGTGCTTTTCTATTTGTTTTTGAAAACTCCATTCAGTTCACATCATAGAAACAGACAGAGGGCTATGTCCTCTTTAACTTTTTGAGTTTGTGAGTAATATAGGGGAAGAGGAGAAAGTTTTATCAAAGTAGTAGGAGAAAGATAGAAAGTTATTACTGATTGTGGTGAGTTTTTTTTAAAGTTGTCTTATTTTGTGATCTACTGTATACTGTATATTATCTATTTGATGTTTGTCTTTATTATAGGCTGTTGTTTTTAAGTCTTGTGTGTGTTTTTTATGTTTGAGTGTATTTTGTGTGGTTTTTTTTAATGCTATAGAGCAGGGTGGGGAACCTTTTTTGTGCCAAGGGCCGTTTGTATGGGGAAATAATCATTCAGGGGCCATATGTAAAAATTTATCTTACAAATTGTCCTGCTGCAGCTGCCCCTCAGTCCGGCTGCTGTTGATCAAGAGGAATCTCGTGAGAACTACCGACCTCTCGCGAGAATTCCCCTGTACTTGACTCCTGGCAAAGCCGGGTGGGTGGGCCACTCAAACCGGCTACGGGGCCGACAGGCAGCTGCAGTTGCTACCATGCCCACCAGTCTTGACCCAGGGTTTTATTTTGGCCAGACTGTGGCAATAAGATTCTTATTAGCTGCTGCTGGATGTCCACTGGTAAAGTTTCCGCAGTCAACCAGCCAATCACAATTGCTGATTTAGCCATCCCTGACTTAGAAGCTCCCCAACTGGGCGCCTCTGCTGGTAAGGAGGAGCATTTGTGGCACTGGGTATCATGATGTGCTACAAGTAGCTGCCAAAGTTGCCTCAGGGATGGCCTTGCCCTACCATCAATTGCATATTTTAACAGCTATTAATGAATGTTGAGTTTGATCCTAGAATTTACCACTGCAGTGACCTACAGTAATAATGGCTACTGCTGTTTATGGGTTATCATGTAGGGCTTGTACTAGGAATCACAAATTGTACGGAGCATAATCCATATCATACAGGGGTTGTTATGTCAGTGTGGCTTTCTGTTTAAAAAAAACTGTGTTCCCTTGAGCAGTAGTAATCAGTGAGGATCATTTTCACTGGAAACCATTTTAATTAATTAGTTCACTACCGATCATTGAAACAAATTAAGTTTAGATTGTAAGATATGTGTAGTGTAATAGGATTGATTTCTCATAACTCAGATCTGAAATAGTGTCTAGAGATAAAAACAGATGCGTAGAATGGTTAAACAGCTAACAGATAGTGTGTCTGTTAATTAAACCAGTGTACATACATAGTGTAAATACAGCCTGATAATTTCTTATCCGAGTCGCAGACATTAGACGTGTTCCTCAGTCTCTTTCGTTGGCACAGACGGAAGGAAGTTTATTAAACCTTGAAAATATACAAATATGAATAATCAAAACATAATAATGTTTCAAAAGTTTTATAAGAAAATTTAGATTTTACAATGCAATATATTGGGTACTTGTGTATTATCACGGCGCCCACCTTTTCAATTGTAGGGCATTGTACAACCAAAAAATTGTGTCGCATCGCATGCGATGTCATCGCATGCGATGCGATGCAACGCGATTGGACCCGATTTTTAATTGTACCCCCCCAGACCCGATTTTTAATTGTATACCCACCCTGATGGGTAATGACTATGTTAAATGCCCCCCCATTGTTAACGCCACCCCACTATCAACGCCAACCTGAGCATGGTGAGCGCAGTGAGCCCGCGAGGGGTGGCGGTACGCGTCCTCCGACCTTTTCATACCCCCACTATCTACGTCGGCGTTGAGTTAATTTTATATAGTGTGGCGAGCGCAGCGAGCCCCCGAGCCCGAATCGTGGCGTGCCCAGCGAGCCCCGCGAGGGGACGCGGATGACTTCACATATATTCCACGAGTGCTCGCCACGCTTCGGGCTCGGTGGCTCGCTGCGCTCGCCACACTGTATAAAATTAACTCCACGCCGACGTAGATAGTGGGGGTATGAAAAGGTCGGAGGATGCGTACCGCCGCCCCTCGCGGGCTCACTGCGCTCACCACGCTTCGGGGTGGCGTTAATATTGGGTTGCCGTTAACAATGGGGGGCATTTAACATAGTCATTACCCATCAGGGTGGGTATACAATTAAAAATCGGGTCTGGGGGGGCATTTAACATGGGAATAAGCCCAAATCGGGCATGATCGCGACGCATCGCATGCCATTATAATATTATCGACGCGATATTAAAATTGTATACTCACGCCCGGGGAAAGGCTCAAATGGGACCCGATTCGCATGCCATCGCATACCTTAATTAGTGCAATGTGATGCGATGCGATGGGCGCCGTGATAATACACAAGTACCATATATTGTTACAAATGGCTAATCTGTGTGGGATCCACGGTCACTTTCCACTACTCCAGTCTTGAGTTTTCCCTACATTTAATTGAGACTGGAGCAGTGGTTGGCAAAGAAGACTCCCATCCATGAATACTAGGCGTGGATGTATATCATACACCTTCATCATCTATGATATGCATACTCGTTATAGGACATTATTAATCTTATCTCTGGCATGTGCACTCATTGTGATTAGTGGTTGCACTGAGCATTAAATAATTCTCCATAGGTCACCTTTTATTTCATCTTAACACAAAGACTGAGATCTGACATGCATTGGGGCCCAGCAGGTGACCATTCCCTTATGCTGAGGAGTTGGAGATTAAATTCCTATTATACTTCACTTATTTTATCTTCATACTATTGGTATAAGGATTTGGGCTACTAATAGGCATGTGAATACAGAGGACTTAGAACTGAGTTACTTGTATAGCATCACTGCCCCTACTAATCTTCCTGATTTTTAGGCTTGCTATATATATTATAATACTATATATATATATATATATATATATATATATATATATATATATATATATATATATATATATATTATACTGTATAATACATTTTCTAATTTCTATGTAACTGTAGAATAATACCATAGCAGTAAACGTGACTGATTACCACCTAACATCTAACTCCTTCACTAATAACTAATCTGTGTTGTAGGTTGTGGTATTGCAGTCTGTTGTGTCTGTAAACTCAGAGAGCTTGGACCCAGAGCAGGTACTAATTCAGGACCCTAAATCCCCTGATGTCCCATCACAGATCACAGCCTCAGAGGATGCTAGGAAAGCAGCTAAAGAACCCGCAACAAGACCCAAGCCATTTTGGAGAAAGGTAACATTTGTTTCGATTTACGGTATCTGGTTAACATGACATTCTATGGCAGGTGTCCTGTTCCATAGCACATATTATTATTATTATTATTACCTTCTATCTGCCTCTGTCTGTATGATTAATTTAATATCCGTCACTGTCAGCATTGTCAGATTGCACTGAAAATCTGTCTGAAAACAGACTTATTACACGCACAGTATCTATTACAGTATTTATTACTCTGCACAGCTTTCCGCTGCATCACTGTGCCCTCGGTAAACTTAGTATATGTTCACCTGCAAGTGGTTTTGCAGTCAAGTAGCATGCAACTCAGTGACTGTCATATTTGCATGCAATTGGCTTTGGAATATGGCCCTCATCATCCTTGAATGTAATATTGCACATTGATGTAACAGATGTTATCACGCCTACTGCCACATGCCACATCCTGTCACTACTAATACCCCATTCACACTGAACCTTTAACCCCTGTGCGATAGGTACAAGTACAATACAGGTTAATTGACCTGAGTCATGCTAAAAGGAGCTGGTTGGCTGATCAGGGACACTCGCAAATGGCAGTCACCACCCACTTTTCATGACATCATATTTGTGTGGGGAAAAAAAAGTGTACTTCGGACTTACACATTTTGAAAGGCAGACATGGGTTCAGTGTGAAAGGGGTAACCACAGGAATATCCCGAGTCCAATGTGCAGTATGAAGAGCTTTACACGGGTTATAGTGTTCAGTATCTTGGGCCAGACCCGGGTTGGTGCCAGTACTTCAGTGTGAAAGGAGTTTTAGTCAGTGGCGTACCTAAGTTTTGGGCGCCCCCCCGCCGCCGCCCGCCAAGCACCCCCAATCCCCAGCCGCCCTGCCGCCCATGCAACAACCCCCCCCCCCCCAATCCCCTGCAGCCTTACCTATCGCACTGGTCCCGGCGGCTCCATTCTTCTTCTGCTGAGGACCACCACAAAATGGCCGCCCTCATACAGCAGACTCAGATTCAGAGAACTGTGTGCTATATGGGGGCGGCCATTTTGTGGTGGTCCTCAGCAGAAGAACGGAGCCGCCGGGACCAGCGGGATAGGTAAGTCTGCGGGGGATTGGGGGGGGGGGTGTATCTATAGCACCGCAGCCCCCGGTGCCCCCACATGCACAGCGCCCCCCCGCGGTGGCGGGGGCTGCGGTGCTAGAGTTACGCCACTGGTTTTAGTGACATCTCATTGAGCATTTCTTTAATAGGATTTCTTGCAATCATATCTCCCAACATTTGTTAATTCTAAATGTATCATTTAGGCCCACATTCATAAATATGGAATTTCCTAAGAATTTCCTAAGAATTTTCAGCTAATTATTTTATTTTTAAATAAATGTTGGCAGTGGATGGTGGCTGATATCAAGAACTAAATTATATCTGTCTAATCTGGAAAGTTTCAAGCATAATGGATAAAATTGTATATTCCTGATTTTTTTTTTTTTTACTTTAACAAGTTGGAACAGTTTGTAAAAAAAAAAAAAGCAAATGACTTTGTGTCTGAAAAAAAATATATATATAATATATATATATACTCAGTGCATGCAGAAAGTATTCACAGCACGTCACTTTTTCCACATTTTATGTTGCAGCCTTATTCCACAATATGTCCCTCATAATTCTATGCACAATACCCTAAAAAGTATTTTTGAATATGATGCCACAAGCTCGGCACACATATCTTTGGGCAGTTTCACCCATTCCACTTTGCAGCAACTCTCAAGCTCCATCAGGTTTCCATGCACAGCCATTTTCAGATCTCTCCAGAGATGTTTAATTGGATTCGAGTCTGGGCTCTGGCTGGGCCACTCAAGGACATTCACAGAGTTGTCCTGAAGCCACTCCTTTGATATCTTGGCTGTGTGCTTAGGGTAGTTGTCCTGCTGAAAGATCAACCTTTGCCCCAGTCTGAGGTCAAGATATTCTAAAGCAGCGTGCGTTTTGAACTAGATGCGATGCTGTCTAGGCCAAAAAGTATGTGCTGCACATATTTTTTGTACCTTGCAATGTGATGTGCATGTGAGCATGCATCGCATTGCAAGATAAAATAGCACCGTGTGTGGGCACCCTAAGATTTCAGGTAAAATAGCACCAAATCTAACTCTCTCTTCAAATGTTACATGTGCCCCACCTACAGTGCAACATGGTTTTGCCCAGTTGCTTGTTTTTTGTTTTACTTACAAATGTTGAACATTACTCATTGTCCATTACAAATATGACAAATGTTTTGTAAAACAAAAATGTAATGATAAAAAATGGTTGTGTGATACTGTATATAGCTATTGTTCATTAGTATATATTTTGAAAAAGTTAATGTGTTAACCCTGTTGAGCACCTATGGTGATTAGGTTGGGGAGGATAAGACTCAGGGGTTTATTGTAGACTGGTTATGAGCTTTTTATTGGTCCATGCAATAACACCCCTTCTAGATGCATCTTCAGCCTGGGTAAGGGTGTGTCTGGTTTTGCCCCAGAGGCTGCGTGCATTTTGCAAAGTCTGTGCATATAGGATAAAAGGGCCCATACGGAGCAGCAGCACCACCAGGGTCCTCTCAGATGCCCTGATTGTTTTTATTCTAATAATGATTATTACTACTAGTGATTACAGTATAGAGGTCATTCTGGTCATGTGCAGCCCATCTGTGGGACTTGTATAGTCGCCGGCCCGTTCGTATGGATCAGTGAGGGGGGGGCAGCGGACATGGGTTGTGCCCATGGGAACACCCAGCATTTCATGGGTGTTCCCATGAGAATGCTGACCATTTACATGGCAATTCGCCCGTGACGTGGGTGCTGGGGACAGGCAGCTGACATCACCGGATGTCAGCTGCCCGCCCTCTTCCTGCAGATGGTAGCTGCAAATCTAAGACACCAGAGAGTTTCTTAGACTTGCGAGCACCTTAGAAATCATTAGATGGTCAGCGACCATTGAATGATTTCATATCTGCATGCAAGCTGCGAATGGAAAACATCCATACGCATGCATGCAGGTGAAACGTGCGTCCATGCGGCGGGCAGGCGTTCGTTTGTGTGGATGGCATTTACTTGACTTGCAAAGCTGTGAATTTTGCAGCGGTGTGAGTCAATCAGAATGACCTCCAATTTGCACATACCTTAGGTAAATTTCTTTATAGCAACTCTTACCATAAGCTGTTGGTCTGAAACCACAACTCCAAGGAGGTCCCTACCTACAGTTTATCATTTGACTAGTTGGCCAAATATGTCATCTACATGTCATTGTTCCATACAGTTGAATCTTAAACCAGAGATTCTAATGAATTCCAAACATTGTAATGCATTGCAGAAGGGGATTTGATAGAATTACCTCACACCACCAATAATGTAAAAATGACAGTAACCACTGTAAACATCAGCATAATCCATTGTGTCTCATTTCAATATTAACCCTTTGACTGCCAACATCTAAAACTATCTGCAAAAAAAATGGCAGCGTCGCTTACATTTGTTATATCAATTCAAATAAAAAATGTGCAAAATAAGATTATATTTCCTATATAAGGTAAACATTACAGGTCATTATGATGAATAGAAAGGTTTGCTTGCCAATTTCTACACCTATTTTGATAAATTCACTTGGCACTCAAAGGGTTAAGGGATAAATACAAAAAAATATTCTGGTTATAGAGCTTTACCTCCATGCTATGATAGGGCCAAAACTAGGATGTTTGTCACTCAGGGCAAGGTATGATGATCCTAGTAAATCTAATGGTTTGTTTGTTTTCCTCCCCATAATCCCTTGCTTTCCTTGCAGTGCTCGCCTGTCACTCTTATTGATTAATGAGAATCACAAAACAGGATTTTGATTAGTTTCAAGGACTGTGTTTGACATCATTGGGTGTGTGGCCAGAACTAAAAATATAACAGCGATAAAAACAGCCAGCACCACCCAACATGGTTCATGCCTTGCAGAAACATACCATAAACATACTGTATGGCAATAACTGCACTGTGCTAGGCACAATGTAATCAAAGAAAGAGGTTTTTATGTATCTCATTGATGTGTAGCATTACAAAATGAATAACATATTTGAGTAAGGTCAATATCCTCCTATAATGTTTATATATACCGCTTTAAGCATGTTTTGTGATCTGTCTGTACCAGTACATAGTTCACTCAGAAATAATTCTGCATCGCCTTCCAAAATCAAAGCAATGATTTTTATTTTATTTTTTTACCTCTCTTTTTTATTTTTTGTTGGAGAAAATATATGGTTTGATGTGCATGTAGTCAGTCCTGGGAGATTTCCTTTACATTTTCTTTTTTCACAATACCAAAATAATCAGTAGAATAGTTGACTATCTAGTCATAATGTTGGCCACACATCAGACCAACTTTCCTCCAACCATCCTACTAATTGTGTGGTTGGACTGAAAATCTGGTAGTGTATGGGGCAAATTCCAAACTCAGGAGAATGGACAAAAACATTTAGTGAAATTGTTTAAAAGAGGTCCAACTACAGTATATTGTCTGAATGACAATGAAGAAAAAGAGACTAGAGCAGCGCACAAATTTTGAAAAAACAAGTTTACAATTGGATGATCTTGAACATTATGTAATAAAACATAATAAAATGGTAAAACACAATACAAACAATTTTAAGAAGAATAATGGGCAACCCAATGAATTTGAATCATGCTGGAGAGTCCGTTCCTATAATACGCCTGTTGGATCTATGCAATGCAAGTGCAGATAGTTACCACCCTCAGTAGGGTCTGAGTGTCCTTCACCAAATCTTCCATGTGGTCGGTAAAATAAGGAACAAATCACAAACAGTCTACCAGATAGAGTGATATGTTTTATTAAATAATGTTCAAGATCATCCAATCGTAAACTATTTTTTATACATTGTTTTTTCAAAACTTGTGCGCTGCTCTAGTCTCTTTTTCTTTATTGTTATTTCACGGTACCAACTATACTGTTTATTGAGCAGCTGCAGGAAATTTCCACTCCTGGTGATCGCCCCCCAGTTCTGCCCCTTGTGGGTCAGTCCTATATTTACATTTACATACTTATTGTCTGAGTGACAGTTGTTGTCCATTTTCAGATTTGGGAAACAAATGACTTAATTACAAATTACATATGCTCCTATCCAGTACCAGGTTTTTATTCCATCCCACCAACTAGTTGGATAGTTGGAGGAATGTTGGTGAGATGTGTGGCCAGCACTAGTTTTGCAAGTGTCAGAATTTTGTTGATTACCCTTCTCCAAATCATGTATAGCAAATAGCTTCTTGTATTGTAGAAAAAAAGTATACAAATCTTCACCCTTCAGTGATACCTGTTGTTTTTGAAATGTGGATAAGTTCCAGCTACTCTTATAAAATGTAAATATGGTATATTGGGGCCTATTCATGTAGCAGTTAGAATAATGTAGAAGTTGCCCAAAGCAACCTGTTAGCTGCTAAGTATAATGTTCTAGAATGCACTTGATTAATGTTGCTCCAAAGCTGATTGGTTGCCATGGGCAACTTCTCCACTGATTTCACTACTTAAAGAATAGACTACAGTATTTGTACTGAAATATGCTTTGAAATGTATCGAACGGTCAACTTAGAGCACCGGAAGATCCTCTTTCATTCTCTATTTATCTAAAGGCATGATACCTAAGAATCACCCAAACACATCTAATGTATCATTTTTTCTTCAGTCTTTTAAGGTAGATCCACAACCCATTCAAATCCAGGAGAATGTAAGTTTAAGTTGTAAAGTTTCCAATGAAACTTCCAAAATGAATAGGATCTATTTTAAACTCCCCCTTTAATCTATATACATTTAATTGCACTTTGGAAAGTGATGCTTATCCATGTCCTGTGTGAATAATCACATTTACCATCTTGGGTCTCGAAGACTGAAAAGGTCACAAAAATTGATTTGCCTTGATTTGGTGACAAATCTACATTTGCTTTGGTTTTGGGGGTTGCTCCAATCATTCAATGAATCAATGTTGTTTGGATTCTCATGGTAATAGTGCCCTCTTTCATGAGGAAATTAAGCACTCCGTCCATATTGTATTGTGTGATGACAGGTTGAACAAAATTGTCTGTGTGCCTAGGTGCCTTCTTGCAACCAACTGTGCAGACAATTTGAAGAAATGTGCCATAGGACAATTTGAGATTAACTATGTAAGGTATATGTCAGAAATTAAGGGAAGAACTGAAAATAAATTACTGTTGGCCCTTGTCATCACTGATGCACAACTGTCTATGTCTAGCAAATGATAGCTTGAGGAATTTATTCAAATAATGATTAAAAAAATGTAAGCATGCCATCCAGCTCCAGCATCAAGCATTCTTCATTTTATGCATATTCTTACTTGCTTCAAATACTATTATGTAATTAAAATGTACTCACCTTCCAGATTAAGTGGGTAATATCTAGACCATTGCTGGCTTGTAACCCACATCCAAAAAGCCTTATAAAGCCTTTATTGACAGCAGCCTGGACAATATACACAGTAGCTGTTTAAAGCCTGTAGTTCTGGGGTTCCCCAACCATGCTCCTTAAGGCAAACTAGCAGTATAGGTTTTAAGGATATCCATACTTGAGCACAGGTGACTTTAGGAGTATCATCTGTGCTCATGCAATAGATATCACTATATCCTGGACAGTTACAGGGAAATTTACTAAGATCGACCTTTTGTGGATGATCAGCAACTCATTTTTTTTGGTCTGAGGATGCAGCTTTTTTACTAAGCTGCCAAGTTCTCAGGATTCATATTTTCTAAAGGTGAATTCAATTGTATTTGGCTGCCGAGTTTACCGACTTTGTTCATACGAATGATGGAAAATGTCTGAGTTGTCCTGGTGCCTGTGGAAATCCTGCCAGTGGTCTATTGATTAGTACTTCATTTTCTACCATGATTTTCATTCATAAATGAGTAAAATCGTCTGATTTTTCAGTTTAGTAAATTTCTGGATGAAAATTGGAGAAAAATGCCCATTCGAATCCCAAAAGTAATTCTCCCTATTAATGTGCTTTGATGACCGAGGTTGTGATACACGACTCTAGTTAAGTCCAGGCTCTGAAGGATACTTGTGAGGCCTTGATTGATGAATAAATTAGATTTTTGTTATAAAAAAAGGGATATACTTGATGCTGCACATTGCTTTTACTCGCATCTAACCAAGTGTTTCTCAAACTTGGTCCTCACACTCACGCCTATCAGTCCACATCTTATCTATAGTTGATACGGTAGACAAGTGGGTCCGCACCTCACATACTGCACCCATTCCCAATACCTACCTTTTTGACACCACGGGGTTTATTTACTAAGATGGGAGTTCTATTGAAGATGGGATGTTGCTATGGGCAACCAATCAGTCTGTAATTCCTAATTATTTAGCACCTTCTAGAAGATAATAGAATCTGATTGGTTACCCATATCAGCATCCCATCTTCAGTTTAACTCCCATCTTAGTAAATAAACTGCCATGTCTCTAGAGATCTGCACATGTGCCCAACAGAAATGACCAGGAAAGCAATCCTGCACCATTTTCTCATAGATGCAAGTACAGTGCCAGAGTCTACTGAGGAATCTGTCGGCAGGAGAGCAACAGGCCCGTAGTGATGCTGAACACGTTACTTCGCTCTCTCTTGATCTGCCCTTGGTACAGATGTTTCAATTGAAATGATGGAGATACTAATCCAGTCACCCGGGCTTCAGATAACCTTAAAACAAAAGGAAAAATGTAGTTTCATATTTATAGCAGGAAACTGGGAAATTAACATTTTCTGTGTGTGTCAGATAACATCTAATCTGTGTTGTAGGTTGTGGTAGAGCAGCCTGCTGTGTCTATGTCTCTAAACTCAGAACAGTCAGCCCCAGAACCTGTACTAACACAGGACACACCACCAGCAGCCTCCGATCTACCACTGCAGGGTAATGGAAATCCTGTGATTGAGGTTACCACGCGTCCTGTGCCTTTCTGGAAAAAGGTTGGCAAATATCAGATCAGATATTATTAAATCCTTGTCTAGTTTTCTCATCTTTCATTATTTCTATGTCAACAATTCTTGTTTTCTGTGCTTCTTTACAACACGATCCACGAACATATTCTAATCTAGGCGGTAATTAGTACTGGTGACTTTAAGTGTTGCTGGAATCCTCTCTGTATAAATGGTCAACATTGCTGACCGTTTTGACACCTGCAGCTATCGATTTTGATAGCTGAAGGTGTCATTGCCCTACCTTCACAGCAAGGACAGCGCTATTCCTGGCTATGGTGGCTGCCAGTTCTGGCGAGCGCTAGGGATCGTGTGCTCACTATCTATGGTTGCCATTGATGGCAAAACAGTGAGTGGCCATCGATTGTCCCCAACTATGTCATGGAAAACCATCTCTGGCTTAACCATCGATGGTCATCCCTGTTCTTTCAATGATTGGCCTTGGGGCAAACACAGCCTGGGGGGCAGGGCTTCACAGGAGTCAGAGGTGGAGCTATTCTCCATGTTTTCAGCACCTTGAAAAAAAGTCTGTTTATTCTGTGCCGTTGGTGGCACATCTTAACCATGAGAGGACCAAATGAGACAGTCACCAATGGTGCATGACATAGGCTACGGAGAGCAGGATAAGCAATACATAGTGGTGCAACATGCAGTGGGGAAAGTCAAATGAAAGGTACAGTAGGGTGAAATGGACTTTTGGATAACAGAAATGGGAAGAATGAGCGGTATGGACAGACATCTAAAGCAGTTAGTGTAAAGCAGAAGAAGCACATGGTAAAATAACTAAACAGAGGCGACATACAGCAAATGAGTGAGGTCAGACTGCAATAACAAGAGTAATATCAGTCAATGTTGGCATCTTATATTGTGGGTAGAGGATTGCTAAACTGACCATGCTCACAGCTCCCCATGGTTGGCACTTGCTTTAATAGTTTAGGCTGGAATAGTCATCATTCCCAATTACAGATTGGGAACCTCCACATTACGGGCTATAACAGCACAGAGGTCCTCTCTAATTCTGGCTTTCATACTTTCTACTTCTAAATTAACTCATTCATTTTACATAAAACTGTTTTTCTGTTCAGTCTTTTAAAGGAGAACAACAGCTCAGAAAACCCCAAGAAAATGTAAGTCATTCTAGTCAGGATTATGTTATAGGCATATGTTTTTTATACTACAAAAAATATATATTTTATTTTTTTAAAGAAATATCTGTAGATTTTTTTCAAGGTTTATTTTATTTGTATTTTTTTTTTGTATTTTTCCTCAGTGGACTATATACAAGGGACAATAGTTTAAAACTATAGAATTTATTAGTGTTAAGGTGACATATATTGGAACCTGGGTACACATTCAATTATGTTAATGAAGGACTGAATGATCGCTGTTCTGTCCTTTATACATGATGGTGTTGCTAGCGATATCGTCAGGTTTGATGTGCAGCACATCACTTGCAAACACAGGCACACGCATATTGGGCATACACACTGCCCGGTATGCACTGAAATTATTAATATGCCCTCCAATCAGACCAATCAGATAACATATTACTCAGTGTGTAACCAGCTGTGTATATATATATATATATATATATATATATATATATAAAATTGCTTACATACTGTGCTCCCCATTACAATGTAAAGGTGCATAGATGCCAACTTGTCACACTACTATAGTAATTACACAAAATCTAACTTAAACAGAGTTGCCCACTCTGTTATGTCACAGTATCTCCATTTGCAAAATGGTCACATAGTGGTCCAAATGTAATAGGGTGTGAGAATCATAAAGTGAGAGATTTTGGGAGAGTTTTGTAATTTTTTTAAAGCGGTAATCATTTACACTGAAAAAAACAGGTTGATTTTGCAATCTAATTTATTGCCACTTTTAAAAAACTGGGAAAGCTCTCCCAAAATCCCTTTGTCTGTGTCTGAAAAATATATTTAAAATGTAAACATTTCTTGATATAAAGTAAAAGTCAGCACTTCCCAAAAGCCATCATTTGTTATTCACTCATTAACAACAAGGCAACCTTTTGTTTTCTATCACACAGATAGCATATTAGAAAAGTTGCTGATGAGGGCTTTCAAGACAAAATCTGAAAAACAATTGTTGCACAGAAAATTCTTTATTCCAAAATCTAAAGCAGTGTATACACAGAACTGTGGGACAGATTTATTAAGCTCGGTGAAGTGATAAAGTGTCTGGTTTTTATCACCGGCCAATCAGCTCCTACCTGTGAAGTTACAGGCTTGGTTTGAAAAATGACAGGTAGGAGCTGATTGGCCGGTGAAAAATACCAAACAATTTATCACTTCACCGAGCTTGATAAATCTACCCCTCAGTACCGACGATTTAGACTGAGCCCCGTGTGTATCAAGATGCAGTTAAGCCATTAGCATACAGTACCTCCAACTTTGCATATCGCTGGATCTGGAACCCGTGTGCACCCGGAAAGAGGGCATGACAAGGGTGACCCCGGGCGGGATGCGGGAACATCCCCAAATGCCGGGACATACCCGCGGTAAGCGGGACAGTTGGAAGGTATGCATTACAAAGACGCTAACTACATCCTGCCAGCCCCGGTAGCCCAGCCAAATACACAGTGTAGAAAATATATTCCTACCTGCACTGTCTATTTGGTCAGGCAACAGAAACGCTGTGGGGCCACGCATCACTATCGCCCGCTGTGTACACATGGAGCTATGCAGGTAAACCTACTTAGCGATATTGTCGATGTAGTCAAAATCGCTTAGAAGAATCGCCCTGTGTGTACACCCCGTAAGATATTTTCATATTGAATTTCTCATTGACTTTGTGGTCTATTTAAAAAGACACCGCAGTAACCATAACTGCCATGTATCTAGTACTGCTGCAGTTTAACATCCCAGGGTTCCCAAAATGTTGAACTCTCTGCTCTTCTGCAAGGCTTAGCTCACATTCGCCAGCAGTCTGATAATATCAGAGAAAGGTTAAAGTGAAAGACATATGCACGGGGATATCCATACATGCACATAGTCATGTAATCCAGCTAATTATCCCCAGCCTGGCTGATCCCAACTGCCAAGTACAGCTCATGTCATCCTGACTTGGTGTTTGCTACTGATGGAAAGCTTTGCTTTCTGTTGTTTGCTAAAGTGACTCAGGCTTCCATTCCCATATATGTCTATCAATGATCTTTCTGTGGTCTTACATGTGCTTAAATCGTAAGAAGCTAAGAAAAGCAATTTCTGGTGAATATGTCCAAGAAAGGTCTGATCGCAGATTATTAAATGGACCTCTAGAATATTTTGCTAGGTATTATATTTCTAACATTAAGCTGATGAATTTGGTTCAGATATACTAATAACTCAAATCATTTTCTTAAAAAAAAAAAAAAAAATGTTTTTATGTATATATCAACAGCCTTTTCAGTGTATCCTAACAGTCCTCAAGAGCAGGATACACTAAAACGGTTGTTGAGCATGGGAGACTTGCAGTAGACATCCCGGATCCTTTGCTACTGTATATTGTGCGCGATGTCTTGCATTGCTAGATATTGGTATATTTTTTATATTTGTCTACTGCAACATGGAGCTGTACATGACTTCACTCTATTTTGAATATAAAACACTTTTCTTCAAATGGGATGTGCTGGCTTCCTGTTTTTTCCTCCATTCACCTATATGTGGCTATGGGTGTGGTATGACACACCGACAGTCGGGATTCTGACAGTCATTTTTCCGATGTCGGAATCCCGACTGCACAGCGGGGGGAGCGCAATGAAGCCCCTTGCGGGGGGGCTCGCCACCTATTTTATTCTCCCTCTATGGGGGTCGTGGACCCCCACGAGGGAGCAGTCGGGATTCCGACGTCGGAGTAATGACTGTCGGAATCCCGACTGTCGGGGAGCCGTCCGGCACCTGTGGCTACAGCACTTCATATTATTGTGACAAAGGTGTACAGTATATAAAATCAGCGGCATTCAGGGGCTGGCATCTAATCCAAACATCACAAAAGATAGCCAAATATCTTTTACTTTTTTAGGGGGCATGGTCACACCACCCAGGTTTGCCCCCTAAAAAATGCCGCCCCCCCCCCCCCCCCTTGATGGCCCTGACGTTGTGTGTCCCGTACCAGATACCAAAAACTGTTACTAACTTCCTTGTTTATCTGTCTTTGCACATAACATCTCATTCCCTCACTAATCTGTGTTGTAGGTTGTGGTAGAGCAGCCTGTTGTGTCTTTGTCTCTAAACTCAGAGCAGTCCGCCCCAGAACCTGTACTAATACAGGACACAACACCATCAAACGCCGAACTACCACAGCAGGATAATGGAAAACCCGTGATAGAGGTTACCACGCGGCCTGTGCCTTTCTGGAAAAAGGTTCAAATAAGTTACATTATTTATTTAATTCTTTATTAGCCTCTATTTTACCATCTTGTGTTATTTCTATCTCTGCAGTCATGTCTTATTGGCTTTTTACAGTATGATCCACAGACTTTGTCTTTGTCTAGAGGTCTTTAAGGTTATTCAGGTGTGGTTGCACCTGTGACATCATGGGCAAAGTACTGATGTTCATTAGTTTGCGCATGTGCAGGACCTGTTCTATGCATGCACGAGTGGGTCCTGCAATGTCGGAAGCAGGAAGATAGCTGGCTGTCAGTGATTGAGGCAACAGACTTTGCTTGTGAAATTAAGACGTTTTGCTGCCATTTAGGGGGTGGGAAGAGATCAGGGATCTCGTCGTAGGATGGAGATTTCCTAATATCTGCAACGGGCAGCTTACTTTGCACCACAGGTGCTGTAAGCCACCCTATTGGTGGGAGATAGATTCGATGTTACGCCCTAGGATGCAGGTCGGATCACTACTGCAGCAGGAGGTGCCTGCTTGTAATAGATGCACCATGCTGCATTACTATACAGTTCTATCACTGTGTAGGGACAGTAAAGGTACTTGTGTAATATCTGGGCACCCAATGCGATTGATTTTATGCCTTAACTTAAGCAATACAATCAGATGCGATGGACGCGATTTTACCGGTAAAATCGCGTCGATCAAATCGCATGCAATGCACGCGATTTTCCATAGGATTCAATGTTAAAATGGTCCTGTTCATTTCCCCACTATCCAAGTGGGCATAGAGTTGATTTTATATAGCGTGGCGAGTGGAGCGAGCCACCGAGCCCGAAGCTCGGCGAGCGGACGCGGATTACTTAAAATGTATTCCGCGTCCCCTCGCCACGCTAGGGGCTCGGTGGCTCGCTGCGCTCGCCACGCTATATAACATCAATTCTATGCCCACTTGGATAGTGGGGAAATGAACAGGACCATTTTAACATTGAATCCTATGAAAAATCGCGTTGATCGCATCGCATCGCATGCAATTTGGTCGCGATACGATCGACCAGATATTACACAAGTAACATAGTAAATACTGTTGCATGTATCCTATCTGATCAATTACTGTATATTACAGGGTCTATTTGGACTGTCTGTTATAGCGAACTAGTTTCTGTTATTTACTTACTTACCTCCCCAAGATTGGTAATTCCTTTTTTTCTTCAGTAATTATGAATAACCGCCCTAACAATGAGTATAAACGTTGCAGTGGTGACACCCACTTAGTTTGTTTCAGGCAGATTTAGGCACAAAGTACTGTACATTGAACTCAATCTTCCTGGGTTTGCGATCACCGCCCATGCTAGCTGTGCATTACTGAGTACACCTACTCAGCTCAAACCTCTTCATGACACAGACCTGTAGTAGAGTGAATCATGGGGGTGGCAGGCTGGAATGAGTGCTGATTGGTTGTCTGTGACCAAACGGAGTAAGCTATATGATGCACTCACCAGGTGACTTGTCCTCTCTTTCTAGATCTAAAAAAACAGAGTATTTACTAAATACTGTTTTTCTCTTCAGTCTTTTAAAGGAGAACAACAGCTCCGAAAACCACAAGAGAATGTAAGTTTATCTAGTCAGGTATATTGTAATTAGCATTATCTAGTCCCAATTTTTAGACAGAGCTAAGGTCACCCTGCGATACTGTAGCATTAGCCAGGGCCGTTTCTAGACAATTTAGCTCCCAGGGCAAAGGAATAAAAATGCGCCCCCCCAAAAAAAAAAAAGTTTGCGCGCGTGCCGAAATAGGGGGCGTGGTTTATTTTTAAAATGGGGTGTGGTTTAATATAAGGGCGTGGTCTAGCAGGAAAACAATTACCTTACATCTCACCTTTGCAACCTGCATGTCCAGACATTGGTTACCGCAGGAATTGTCATTGTACTCCCGCACTTTAGTTGGCGGGCTGAAGGCCACACATTGACATAAAAATATAAAGGCCCACACAGTGATCTAGTACGCCTCACAGATCAAGGCCAAACAATGACAGGCTACTTGAATCATTATACACTATTTATCAGTGATGCCAATTACACATGACGCTTCACACCGTGATGACAATTACACATTATGTCGCACACCGTGATGACAATTACACATTACGCCGCACACTGTGATGACAATTACACATTATGCCGCACACTGTGATGACAATTACACATTACGCCGCACACTGTGATGACAATTACACATTACGCCGCGCACTGTGATGACAATTACACATTACGCCACACACTGTGATGCCAATTACACATTACGCCGCACACTGTGATGCCAATTACACATTACACTGCGCACTGTGATGACCATTACACATTACGCTGCACAATGTGATGAGCCCACAAATGTTCGATGCCCACCAATGTATATATTTTTATATGCCCACTGCCCAGCAATGTATATATTTGTATATGCCCACTGCCCAGCAATGTATATTTTTATATGCCCACTGATGTATATATTTTTATGCCCACTGCCACTGCACACGAATGTTTATTAATAATAGGCAGTAACATATATATTGCTGGCCTGCGCCATTAATTTATACGTTACCACCTATTGTTAATAAGCATTGGTGGGCAATGGTGTTTAAATATACATTGGTAGCAGTGGGCATATAAAAATATGTACATCAGTGGGCATATAAAAATATACACATTGGTGGGCAGTGGATATATAAAAATATACACAATAGTGGGCATATAAAAATATATACATTGGTGGGCAGTGGGCATATTAAAATATATACATTGGTGGGCAGTGGGCATATTAAAATCTATACATTGTTGGGCAGTGGATGTATAAATATATACATTGGTGGGCAGTGGATGTATAAATGTATACACATTGGTGGGCAGTGGGCACACTTCGCACCCCCCCCCCCCTCAATTCCCTCCCCTCTGGGCACTTTTAATTAATTACCTTAATCCCGGGGTCAGGGTGGCTGTCAGGCAGCTCTTCTCTCCAGATAAGCAGCATGTCATGCAGCAAGTCTTGCTGCGCTGCTCCTCGTTTATCGATCCCGGCGTGACGTCATTATGTCACGCCGCACACATCGGTGGGGGATTCCTGTGCAGACTGCAGAGTCCCAGCGGCCAGCTTGTTGCTTGAGCCAGGACGCAAGTGCGCAGTCGCAATGTCCCGCCGCGGCCGCCGGGCCCGTGATCGTGATGATCTCGGAGTCGGGCGGCAAGGGATAGGAAGGGGGGAGGCGGCGGCGGCGCTGGAGAAGCTGCCGGGCACCCAGCTATTTATCAGAGGCGGACAAACCGTGCGGCGCCCCGGGCTGCTGCACGGCTTGTCCGCCTCTAGAAACGGCCCTGGTATTAGCTAGTGGCAAAGCTTATTAATGCTTATTAAAATGACAGGTCACCATTCCGATTCTGTCTATCTGGAAAGTGGTAAGCTATGGAAAGATAGCGACTGCAGGAGATATCAGAGTTTTCTTCGTAGTTTACACCTTGGTTAGTGGTGAAAAGCAGAGAGAAGCCTTTCGTCTGGAAAATACACCAGGGAAAGCTCTTATCTCAGATTCAGAGGCATAACTCTGGGAGGCAGTGGAGTAATCTGCGCCGGGCTCCTGCTCGCAAGTGGGCACCTCTCTCCTCCCCTGCAAGTTTGAATCAGTTAATTGAAAGCCATCAATATCGCTTCTGTGGCTGACTCCCCCTCCTAAACAGGACCTTAAGCCCCACACATAGTAGGCGATATTGTAAACAATATCGTTTAGAAAGGGTCTTCTGAGCGATATTGTTCAAAGTATCACAATCTAGTGTGTACACTCAATTTTGTTAACGATGTGCGCTCCCGCACGTGGTTAATGATGACTGATGACTGATGAATGTCTTCCAAACATGCAGGTCAATTTGACAAAATAGCCAAATATACATACATACATACATACATACATACATACACACATGCATACATATTACATATATAAGGTGTACAACTTTACGCCACTGCTCAGATTAATAAATAGACCACTAAAATACTTTGAATCTTATAATTATACCATCATACTCATGAAATTGGTTTAGATAAACCAATAATCAGATAATTTTGTTTTAAATTTTCATTTATTATTATACTATTTTTTATCAATTTATATGTACTATCAGTGTGACTACTGAGCAGTTTGTGGGATCATTTCAACTGTACATAGATGAAACTAACTCCCCTGTCTGTGCCACATAACATCTATTCCATCACTAATCTGTGTTGTAGGTTGTGGTAGAGCAGCCTGTTGTGTCTTTGTCTCTAAACTCAGAGCAGTCCGCCCCAGAACCTGTACTAATACAGGACACAACACCATCAAACGCCGAACTACCACCGCAGAGTAATGGAAAACCACTGGTAGAAGTTACCACACGGCCTGTGCCTTTCTGGAAAAAGGTTGGCAGATATATCTTTTAAGATATTATCTATTTTAAAATATCCTTGTATTATTTCTACTTTACAGTATTTTATCTATAGTACAGGATTTAGTAGTACTGTCTAATATTTATTTGTTTTTTGTTGTTAACTTAAACTGTTAACGCCAGTATGCACCTAGAATTGCAAAGGACAGCTCTTCCAAAACAGCTGTACTTTTTGATGACAGGAATTCCAGGTTTATAACATCTGCCCACGGGGGGGGGGGGGGGGGGGGGGGGAATAGTACTGGATTCTTCTCAGGGAAGAATCTAAAAATAATCCTATAGCCTTCTAATAGGCAACACACTAAGGAGGTCATTCTGATTGACTCAGAAAGCTGTGAAATTCGCAGCTTTGCGAGTAAACTAAACGCTGCCCACACAAACACCTGCTGCACACACTCTGATTTTGACTGCACGCATGCATAAACATCCATTTGCAGCTTGCGAGCGTGGACGAAATCACTAAATGGTCACCGAACATGGAATGATTTCTAAGGCGTTCGCAAATCTACGTCACTCTCTGGTGACTTTCATATGCCGCACCTTGGTATGGTAAGAGAGCAGGTAGCTGACATCCGGTGATGTCAGCTGCCCGACCCCAGCACCCACGTCAAAGGCGTATTACCAAGTGAATGCCTTTGAGTGTGCGATCTGACCTTCCAATTGGTGGGGGTAATACAATGTACAGCATGCTATGGTGGGGGTAATACAGTGTACAGTGTGCGATCTGTCCTCCAATTGGTGGGGGTAATACAATGTACAGCATGCTATGGTGGGGGTAATACAGTGTACAGTGTGCGATCTGTCCTCCAATTGGTGGGGGTGATACAATGTACAGCATGCTATGGTGGGGGTAATACAGTGTACAGTGTACAACATTCTATCTGTCCTCATCACTGGTGAGGGGTATTACTCTGACACGGACTGTAATAGCACAGCGGTGCTCTCTGCTTCCAGCCTTGAAACTTTCTAGTTTTAAAACAATTGATTCATTTTACTCAAAACTGTTTTTCTCTTCAGTCTTTTAAAGGAGAACCCCAGCTCCAAAAATCCCAAGAGAATGTAAGTTCATCTAGTCAGGAATTTTTCATAGTCATACCATTTTTTACTTCAAAAAAGAGATTTTTTTTTTATACTCACAAGTTATTGTTTTTTAGAAATATCTTGTTTATGTTTTTATGCTTTGTTTTATGTTTTATGAGTTATATTTTTTACATCGATCGATTTCATATGTTAAGTCTTTCATGAAGCTTAAAATAAGGGGGAAATCATATTATTATTGTGTCTGCCAACACCACCTCTCCAGGAAGAGAGTTCCATAATTTAATTGCCCTGAAAGTAAAAAAAAAATTCCTTCTAATACGAAATCTTTTCTTCTCTAGTCTAAACGCATACCCCTGTGTCCTAGAGTCCTTCCTCAAAGCAAAAAGGGTGCCTGACAATTCGTTACCTTGGCCCCTGATATATTTGTACATGTTATGCATGTCTCCCGTTAAACATCTCTTTTCCAGTGTAAACAATTCCAATTTGTCCAGTCTTCATAGCTTAAATTGACCAACACTTTTATTAGCTTGGTTGCTCTTCTCTGGACTTTTTCCAGTTCTATGATGTCCTTTTTGAACTGCAGAGCCCAGAATTATACTCCAAATTCTACTATCTAGATGTGGTCTAACCAATGCCTTGTAGAGTGGTATAATTACATTTGAGTACCTAGCCTCCATGCTCCTTTTTTACAGGCTAGTACCTTGTTAGCTTTATTTGCTGCTACATGACACTGAGCACTATAACCCACTTTGTTGTCAATTTGGATCCTTTTCCAGTTCTGATTTGCCCAATAACACCCCACTTAGATTATAACTAGAACACTGCTTATGTCTCCCAAGATGCATAGCCTTGCATTTATCAATATTGAACCTCATTTTCCAGTTTTTCACCCATTCGTTTAGTTTATTTAGGTCGCTCTGAAGCGCAGAAACATCCTTGACTGTTCTACTCACCCTGCACAGTTTTGTGTCATCCACAAAGATGGAAACTTCGCTAAGTAATCCCACCCCTATATTTTTAATAATTATATGTTAAATAAAAGAGGCTATAGCACTGAACCATGTGATACTCCACTTAGTACTGGTATCCAACCTGAAATTGCACCATTTACAACCACTCTCTGTTCCCTATGTTTTAGACAGTTTCTTACCAATTCCTCCATTTTGTATAAAAAGTCTTAGCAAAATCCAGGAAGAACAAATCTACAGCATTTCCATTATCTAAGTTCTTACTGACTTCCTCGTAAAAACTTATTATGTTTGTTTGGCACGAGCAATTTTTTATTTTTTTTTACAAACCCATGTAGGTTATTACTGATTATACTATGCATCTCTAAATTTTTTTGGATCCCATCCCTCAAAATTCCCTCAAATAATATCCCCACTATTGGTGTTAAGCTCAAATGTCTAAAATTTGTTGGGTCGTCCCTTTTTCCTTTTTTGAATATTGGTACTACTTCTGCTATTTTCCAGTTCTTTGGCACCACACCAGATGAAAATGATTTAGCGAAAATGTAATAAAGAGGGTTTGCTAATTTCTCCCTCAATTCCATTAGAACCCTAGGGTGAATCTTATCTGGACCTGGTGATTTGTTTGTTTTGATTATGCAGAGCCTCTTATTGATCTTTTCTATAGTGAATTCAATATTAAGCTCTAGTGATTTTTGCCCATATGTGTTGCTTGTGGTTTTCACTGTCTGCTACTTGCTAGTAAAGACTGATGAGAACCATGTATTTGACAGTTCTGCTTTGTCCTTATCCTCAATAAAGCTATTTAAATTAATATTAATGAATAACATTAATATTATGAGTGCCCCATTACAGGTCAGTGTGTCTACCAATTGTGTATATAAGTTTAGGAATCCCCCCTCCCCCCCATTTTTAGCTGACGTACTAGTCTCATTTAGGCAGTCGATGACCTGATTTTTTTTTTTTTTGTTCATTTGGTGTAAAAGTAGTGCCTCATCCCTTTCATTAAAGTTAGGTGGTCTTTAACATACCCCTATTAGAAGTTTGTTTGATTTTTTGTTATTTTCAGTTATCTCTGCCCACACAGTCTCCAAATTATCCTCCGCTGTCCCCAAGCCCAGTTCCTTTGCATATAATTATGTGCATAGAAGCTCACATATTCTACAAACCCATCAATTAAGCATAGTTATTGAAAACAACATATCCCATTGTTCTGTCACAAATGTTCCATTCTCCATTTCTCAGATTTATTATTACACAGAGTAACTTTTTGTCATATGCCATTTTTCATCACAATTCTTAAGACAATGGGCCTAATTTATCCCTATTTTTTGTTACTGTACTTAAAAACTCAATCATGTAAGCTAAACAGATAGTTATTTTGGCATAACTTTAGAAATAACACTATCGAAGCACAAGCCAAAAACTGTTTGATTTTGTGACTTAGATTCCACATTAGTTACTATACAGTATAATCACAAGGTTAGGATGCAATTAAGGGGCTGATTCTGATTCACATGTAGTGAACCAAATTCGTCCCTGCCTCGATGGTCTGGTTTGCGCATGCACATACACATTTCTGCACATGTGCAAACTCCGACTGCGAACAGCCGAGGTGAGTTGCTCACTCGCCAAGCAATTTGCAGACAGGAGGGAGGAATGGGGGCAGACAGAAGTGGTGGTTGCGCTGGGCCATGGGAACACCCAGCGTTTCATGGGCGTCCCAATAAAAATGTTGGGTATTCCCATGGGTTTGCAGGTAAGCTGATGCTTGCCGGGGGCGGGCGACTGACATCACATGACATAAGTCGACCTCTCTCTCTCTCTTCGTCCCGGTGGCCGCAAATATAAGTCAGTCTCAACTGACTTACATTTGCGAAGACAGTGGAAGTCATTCGATGGTCGCCGACCATCAAATAATTTCTCCTGCTTCGGGCACATGCAAGGGGATGTGTCTTCCCAACATTTCCCATCACATGGTTGTGAATGACCCCCTAAGTCTGATTTCATTGTTTGTGTGGGTTGCTGGCTAAACTCTGACTTTTTTTTAAAGCGGCAATCATTTACAAGGCAAAATGATTGCCCCCTTAAGAAGAAAGTCTGAGTTCGGCCCGGCATCCCACACAGCTTTTGAATTCGGACTTCATTACATCTTGCCCCTCGTGTGGAAATATTGAAAGCTCAACTTGAATAGCAGCTGATTAATTTTATTAGAATTAACTTTAGCCTATTGTAATACAGTAGTTTTACCGTTACCCTTAAATTCTTAATTCGTATCATATCCAGTGTAATCGTACTGTATCATGTATGTATCCTGAATCATGGCTATAGAATTATGTATATTTATAAAGTATGGTAAAGACGCGTGGTGTAATTAATATTATACACTGTAAAAAGTCAGAGGGACACATCATACCAGACTTCTATTTAATTTGCAGTCATAACCCTTATTTCCTTAAAAAGAGCAACATTGAGGCATTCCCCACTGATACACAGTGCAACTTAACCTTAACCACAGAATTTTTTCTTAGAGTAACTCATTTACAACAAGAGAATGTATTGTTTTCCACACCAAACTCTATAACCGGCATTGGACTGCCCCCATAGAGTGTCTTAAAAAGGCTTCCCTGACCAATAACAGAAAGTGCCCCGTTGGAAGTAATTAATGAGTGCAGCTGCGCGCTGCATTAGAAGCCCGCCTAATCTGTGGAGGCAGTGGCTGCCTGGCGTACCTGTCGCCTAGGCAACCGCTGTGGAAGAGGGTCAGCATGCGGAGGGAGGCGTCCAGGTTGCCCGGCAACTGCCGCAGCAACGCCGTCCCCCACCCAAAGTGCGGACCTGGAAGCGCTATGACGCCTTAGCCACCTAGCAACAACCGGGAGCAGCTCTCCGGGACCAGCAGCAGGAAAAGGAGAGCCGCGACCACGGGTCCTGACAGTAATTCATAGAAAAGTCTTTACAAGAATTTTTACATGTTTTTTTGGGGGGGAAATTGCAGTGTTCCTTTAATACACATGGGCCGGAATTCAATTAGCCTCAGTAGATTTCCAAGGGTTAATTGATCTCCCGGGGCTATCCAATTAGTCCTGAAACCAGTGGAGGATTATTTTTTTTTCACCTGCTGCTGCTGGTCAGATATCTGATGGGTTATCAGGTGCCGTGACCCTATGAACACGTGAATCCGTGAACTTTTCATACATTTTAGCATTAATACCTGTTAATCTCTGTTAGCATCTACTTTACTGAGTGTTAACTATGCTCCCTTAAAAGGGAGTGCAGTTGTATAGCCCTGAGTGTTAAATCCCCAGGCTACCTCCCTTGATCACCCGCATTCATATCCAGTAGTAATTGAATCCCAGATATAGCATTGTCCTAACACTGTATTCTTCATCTTATCATATTTCTAAGATTGTATTAATAAAATAGATATAGATAAACCAAAATCCTTTCTAGAAAAATCTAAGTGATTATTATATATTTTATCACTGTGTGTTTCTATTATTAACATACCAAGTATTGTTTTGCTATTGTGACTGTGTGCATAGCTGGTGGGATACCTTGGCTCTTATTCTAATCGGTGCGGCCGGATCCGATTATGCGGCCAGGACCGTGCGTGCGAAACCCCGCCTTCCATACGGATCGCCAACTCCGTCCGTACGCGGTAAGAAGCTGGCCGAACGGACCGCACGTGTATTTTTCACGGAATACGCCTCCTCCATCTAAGGGAACCTCCCCCATCATTCGATGGTCGCAGATCATCGAATGCAGGACTGAGTGCTCCACCAGCTCCCGCAACCTCAGACCACACGGACATTTTTCCGTGCAAAAGCCGGGATCTGGGCGGGCAGCTGACATCCGGCGATGTCATATGTCCGCCCCCTACACGTGCGTCACGGCCGCATTACCATACGTACGCCCAGCGTTTGCATGGGAACGCCCATGAAACGCGGGGCGTATGCATATGGTAATGAGCCCAAATAGCCCTTCACGCCCCTCTCCACCCCCTGTTCGGAGTGTTCACATATCATGCGGGATTTGGCCGTACGCCCCGCTCGCACATGCGCAGAGACGCCTCTGCACATGCGCAGACACAAAACATCGGCGGGCCGAACGCACGCGGATATATCCGCACCGACCAGAATAAGGGCCCTTGTGAGAAGTACATGTAAATAATTTCTTACATGTTCCCCAGATATTTTATTAATGGCCTTGTTCATCTGTCTGTATCACGTAACATTTCATTCCATCACTAATCTGTGTTGTAGGTTGTGGTAGAGCAGCCTGTTGTGTCTTTGTCTCTAAACTCAGAACAATCAGCCCCAGAACCTGTATTAATACAGGACACAACACCATCAAACGTCGAACTACCACTGCAGGATAATGGAAAGCCTGTGATCGAGGTTACATCGCGGCCTGTGCCTTTCTGGAAAAAGGTTGGCAAAAATCCACTGAAATATGATTTTTTTATGTCATTCTCTTCTATTTTATTCATTTTCTATACAATCCACTTTTGGGAAATGCAATAAACAAGGTAGCCCTATAAAGAGAGACTATTACATCTCAGATTATGATATTTTGTGTGAGTTTTATACAGAATCTTAGAGCAAGCTAATATTTTACTTCCTTCATCGCAGCTCCCTTGTACAATACCACTTTCACACCAGCCCTAATAACAAGGGTTTTTGCACAGGAGCGCACAAAAACCTGGGTTTGCAGGTGGTGTAAATGCTCTGACAACGCGGAATTTCAACCGAGAAACTTTTCCAGGTTTAACACAGGTTTAACCCGGATGGCGGTGCAGTGTAAACGGGTAAACCCGGGTCGATGCAACACAGGACCTGTTCATTGCAATGGAAAAGCCAGTGCTGGGAAATGCTCCAGCACCGGCTCGGGCCCCACCTACAGTGATGTCATCCACCCGGCATTATGCAGGGTGGGGACATGGGTGTAAAAAAGGTCAAAAGCTGGGTCGCACCCGGGTTGGAGTATCGGGTCGGAGGTGATGTCAAACACATCCAATTTGGGTAGATTTCTCTGCCCGATCCATCCAAATCGGGCGAAATCAGCCCAAATAGGACAAGTGTATGGGCTCCTTTACTGTAAGTACCCATATTCCCATGTGGATGATTTTCATACATATAATATTAGTGGAACTGATGCAATATGACTTTATTTGTATTTATTTGATCATATTAGCTCTACAATTACTCATTACTTAATTCTCACTTGAGCTAATAACCCTCACTTCTAAGGCTCTCTTCTCCCAGTACCAGTCATCTTTCATACCATACTAACACAATTGTTCTTCTCTCTAGTCTTTTAAAGCAGAGCAACAACCTAATAAGAACCAGGAGAATGTAAGTTGGCTAAACTCTATGCTCTACAGCACGATTAACAAACCAAAAATCCAGTTAAAATATCTAAACAAAGATAAATTTTAAATTGCTTAGGAACAGAGGTGGAGATGTATCAAGCCTCACATAGGGACAGATGTACTAAGCTTGAAAAGTGATAAAATGGAGAGGGACAAACCACAAGCCAATCAGCTTCTTACTGCCATGTAACAAGAAAAAAGAAGTGGCAGAGCGCTAATCTATATATAATTGAATCTGCTTACTGCCATGTCACAGGCTGTGTTTGAAAAGTTGGAGCTGATTGGTTGGTGGTTTATCACTCTCCATGTTATCACTTTTCAAGGCTCAGTACATCTGGCCCTAAGAGAGAAAGCAGAGAAGTTGTCCATAGCATGCAATACGCTTCTAACTCCTTTTATAGCATGTGATAGATAAATGACTGTAGGAAGCTGATTGGCTCTTATAGCCAACTTCCTCACTTTATCACTCTTTGTTACATCTCCACCAAGCTGCAGAACATGTTGCATTTGGAGAATGTTTTAGTCAATGGAGAATATAATGTTATCTGTACACTTGTGTGTAACAACATAGTGGTCAGCTCCTGGTTCTGTCTACAATGGATTGTTATTGGTATGTCTATAGTCTTGTGACTCTATACTACTACAAGTGAACAGTAGCTTTGTATTTGCATTAGTTCTCTTAAAGTATTAGATATCTACCACACAGAGAGGACGAGTCGGGGTTGCTCAGACATGTGTTTTGCAGATGGATCATGCATTTTGTCTTACGGCGCATGATCTGTAAAATTTTAAGCTATGTGCAAAGTTGCATGTATCCCAGCCCCACCTAGCTGTGTACGGAGCAGTCACACACAGGTTACGCTTTCCTAGGGTGTGTGGTGGGATCAGTGAGCGTACGTAGAGATCCCTCTGATTTTGGGCAGATTTCTTTCACCAAGTTCACAGCTCACATAAATCTGCACTTATAGCTAAATTATCAGGCACCAGTCTATATTTATACTTAAAATCAATAGCAAACGAGCATTTCCCCTTCTGCTCCATGGGAAGTTTCTGTCTTCCCTGAAGTCACCTTAGAGCACCGGCATCACAGTCTGACATGTGTACCGCTTTCCACACACAGACCGAATGGGTTGATGCTGGTTCCGGTTTTATTGTCTATATTTTGACCCTGTTGACCCATATGGACCTTATGACCCTGTTCACCTATTGCATGTAGACCTTTTGGGGTAGACCTATTGACTGTCTATCTAGACACTGTCCATGTAATAATCCACACACGGGTGATGCGGCCTACTCTGAATACAGATGGAGATACACATTTTTTGCTCTGCAAACTGAGCCTGATTTAGATCCCAATGGATCTATGACATGAGACACAATGTACAGAAGGTCAGTACTTTGCGCATATGCAGTACGGGTGCTGTGCCATTGGTCGCACTAGAGCTGCAGATGTAAAGCGCCATTTGGGATCAGGGAGAGTGCAGCAATGGCCTCCTTTTCTCAAAATAGAGGCATGTCATTACTGTTTGGGTGGAGTGTGTAGGCCAGTATCTAAGTTGGAAGAAAGAGATTACAGTACCTGTCCTCTTGCTAGGAGCCTGCGCAGTCAGCTTAGGTGTCCCCATAAGTCACGCAGGTGGTTGATGGATGCAAAACTGGACCTCAAATGCATTTAGGAGGCATCTACTTACACAAGATGCCTCCTGCTGTTTTACCATATCTGTGCATAGCTGCTGCTTCCAAGTAAGCAGCAGCGATGCACCCTCCCACCTCATATGAATCAGACCCACAATGCACCTGTCTTGCATGTAACACTTGATTAGCACCACTACATTTAGAATAGCTATCAAATTATAGAGGTGTCATTTTTGTTACTGACGGTATCTTTCTTCTATTAGTCCATTCCGGAAGAACCGCAGCCCATCCAACTAACACTTACTGTAAGTGACCTTCTTAACATCTAACAAATAATTACTGATAGTTTAGGAACACAGGTGCTTCTTCATGTGTGTGTGTGTGTGCACTGGTTTTGTTCAGAAAAAGGATGCTTTGATGTTATTAAAAGTACATATACACAATTCTAGCACACACACATTTAACACATTTTCCATTGTCTGTTACTTTTTGTTAAAATCTCAGCTATTGCACTATTTATATGGGGACATATATTGTTATTGTTCTGTTTATATGTTTTACATTTTAATTTTATGAAAAGAAATAAAAACCTCTTTATCTCCATTTGCTGGCAATGTCTATATAGCATTTTACATCAATTAACACATATATATATATATATTATTATAATTTGTGTGTACTTTGTTGTAAAAACACATGAGACTGTTACCTATTAACATTTGTAATGCAAACAGTGGCTTCAATCTGTGCCAATATTTCCTGACAGGGAAAATATCGGAACTCACCTATTTAATACTGCCATTAACGAAAGCATTGAAGGGTGAGATCCGACTCACCGCTATTCACCGATATTCACAGCCTTTTTTTCAACAATCCGTGGCCGTTTCCAACAATCTACAGACTTTCAGACAATCGACAATCGGAAAATTGGGTACTTATGTAGTATCTGGGTGCCCGATTTAGAAATCAGGTCGGATAGGGCACATCGCATCGCATCGCATGCGACCAAATCGGATGCGATGCGATGCGATGGACCCGATTTTTCCATAGGATTCAATGTTAAAATGGTCTGAGTCCATTTTAACATAGAATTCAATGGGAAAAAGGGGTCCTTTTCATACCCCTACTATCCAAGTGGGCATGGAGTTGGATATAAACCTGTGGCGAGCGTAGCGAGCCACCGAGCCCGAAGCGTGGCGAGCGAAGCGAGCCCCGCGAGGGGACGGTATTCTGTGTCCGCTCGCCACGCTTCGGGCTCGGTAGTAGGGGTATGAAAAGGACCCCTTTTTCCCATTGAATTCCATGTTAAAATGGACTCAGTCCATTTTAACATTGAATCCTATGGAAAAATCGGGTCATCGCATCGCATCGCATGCGATATGGTCGTATGCGATGCGATATCGCATCGCATCTGATTGTATGCCTTAACTTAAGGCATACAAAATCGGGCGCCCAGATACTACATAAGTACCGAAAATTGAATTCCGACTGTCGAGTTAGTGTCGGATCAATTGAAAAACGTCTGGCATTCCGACTATTGAGATGTTCCGACAGCTAGAGTCCCAGATTGTATATGAAGGCAAATTTCAGGAATTGACACACTCCGCTGGCATCCAATGGGGCAAAGTCATTAATGGGAAATGGTTTGTTGTTTTTGAATCTTCCCTTCAATGATAGCAGATTTACAGTGCATCCGGAAAGTGTTCACAGCGCTTCACTTTTTCCATATTTTCTTATGTTACAGCCTTATTCCAAAAGGGAATAAATAAATTTTCCCTCAAAATCCTACCCCAAATCCTACTAATTTTCCCTCAAAATCCTATTGCCGTAATGGTCAATAACCATGAGGGAAAAAAATTGGGGGAGATTTTAGCAAATTTAGTAAAAATAAAAAATGAAGCAATCACATGTACATAATTATTCACAGCCTTTACTCGTTACTTTGTGGATGCACCTTTGGTAGCAATTACAAAGTCTTTTGGAATTTGACACCACAAGATTGGCACACCTAATGAAATGCCAGTTCATATATGCAGCATATCACAGCGGTTGCCGTAATGGTCAGCTCGATTCTCTGAAACAGGAGATAAAGTTCAATATAGTTGGTCCGTACTTTACCTCTCCTGCACTGCATGGAATCGATGGCATGCTGCTGTTGCCGTCTTTAGTGTAAAGCAACACAGGCTGTAAGCGGCTTATTAATAATAATTAATAAGCTCTTGTTTTATATTTAAATTGTATATTTTTTATTAAATAATGAATTATTGTCTATTACCCGTGTCTGTCATTTATGTCAACCTGTTATTATTGGTGATATATGTAAGCTCATGAGGAACCCTTAGTACAAATTTTAAATTGGTACTTTGTAAATCAGTAATCAAAATACACCATTACCAGTGTATTAGAACTCTGAAGCTGATACAAAACAATTAAAAACCAATATGAATTGATATCAATTGTTTACCTGTTTTTGTTAGTCTTATAATATTTTTGTTGCCTCCCTGGAAATATAAGTCTAGCCCTCAATTATGAGTCAAGAATCGATTCCAAATCTTTGGCGATTTGAAGAAATGGAATATTAACATTAAAATCAGGGATGATTTAGTAGTTTAGATGCTTAAACTTGGTACAAAAGGATTAAACAATGTATTTCTGAATTATTAAAGAACATTGGATTAATTGTATGCCTATATAGATGAAGTCAGAAACTGCAGCTCTGTTGTATAACTTGGCTACATCTATCCATCCAAAATGAAACTCTTGGGACTGAGCGGCTGATTAACATCTGCTAGCACCGGTCCAAATTCCCAATGATGGGGGACTGCGCTTGATCATAGGTGCTAATGCACATGTGCAGATCCCTATAGCGAGCGCCTTTGGGGTGGGTACCCAGCATTTCATGGGTGTGCCCACAAAAACGGTGGGAATGCTGCCTGCTCGGGGCAGGAGGATGACCTCACATGGCGTGAGATTTAATAGGATGAGAGATTCAGAAAGTGAGAGATTTGGTGAGAAATTTCTAAAGTGGCAATCATGTAAACTTCAAAATCAAACTGGATTAGCAGTGTAAATGATTGCCACTTTAAAAAACCTGGAGATTTCTTACCAAATCCCTCACTTTCTGAATCTCTCATCCTATTAAATATCACCCATGATGTCTGTGCCCGACCCCATTTTGGAGAAAACGTGCAGCAGAAAAGTAAGACCTCGTTCAACTTTTATGGTTGTAAACAGAAGAAAGGTCATTCGATGGTGAGCAAACATCGAAAGATTTCTCCTCTGTGTGGGCGCATGCAAGTGAGTGTGTAAGCGTACACTTCAGCTCGAAGTTTAGCGAGGGGATTGGGGTGGTGGGGGAGCATGCGTTCTCCTGACTGGCTCCGAATATATGCATCATAGCGAGCAGGTTTGAATCAGGCTCTGAGTGAGTACTTTGTACCTCATCCTTGTTCCTGGTAAATTCATTTTTTTCATATCACAATATATGTATGCAAATGGCAGGTAGATGCTATGATTCATTAATAAAGCTGCTTGGTATTCTGGATTGTGTCTATCAAACTTACTTTTATCATTTAAGTTATGTTATTAAACAGGACATTCCTGTAGCGAATGTGTCCACTACTATAATGTTATACTTTAGGACTGAAATCCATCTCCTGAACAGAGGAGAAGCCTTGTTAAGTATAAATTGGTCGAGTCTGATTAAGACCTTAAGTAACATTTTCACATTCATCATATTATATCACTTATCATTTAGGCTTCGGCTGACCCCGGTCCGCAGTCCAGCAAAGGTGATAGTGGCGATAAAAGCGCGGCCACTGGGAACAAATCTCAGGAATCATCAGGCAAGAAAACAGAAGATGAAAAAAATTCCAAACCCAAATTAATGATGTTTTTCAAACAGCTGGTAAGAACCACTTCCCGTTGTCCGAATTCTCTGCTCAGAGTGGCTCTTTGCTGATGGTTATTGATTATTATAGAAATATGCTATACCAGTACTGTTCTAATGTAGGTATTGGCCTTCTTTGAACAAATTGTAGTTATACACACAACCCCAGTTGTGTTTGTGTGTATAAGGCTCTAGACTGAATGCCAGTGAACCGTCTATATATGCAGGCAGCAGAGAACAAGTAAAAAATATCTTTGAATCGATAAAGAAAAGTATGTTTCATTTTGTTTTGCTATGTAACTACCAATGGCATAGCGTGGATGGACCAGGTGGATGCAGTTTTGCCCATTACAGTTGTTATTAGACTGGCTTATGCCCCTTTCCCACTGCAGGCTTTACACGGTAAAATGCCGTTTTCTTAGCCTTTTTAAACGGCTAGAGCTGCAGTGGGAAAGCTCCAGGTAGCTTTACCCGGGTAACAAATACCGGTATTTGTTAACCGGGTAAAAAGCAGTGTTTTTACCGTGTAAGAGCCGTTTTTTTGGCAATGGGAAAGGGTTTTAAACGGTATTTAGAAATAATAATAAAGGTTAAGAACATGATTGGTGCATGTGATGTTTTTAATGACAGGCAAGGTTTACTAGAGAGTTTAAACGTGTTGCTTTGTGGTTTACACGGGTAAGTGTGAATGGGACATTTACTGCTTTTAAATGGTAATTTACTGTTTAAAAGCTGCAGTGGGAAAGGGTCTTTGTGGCTCTTACCCGGGTAAAGACCCGTTTAAAAAAAACGGGTCTTTACCTGGGTAGGCAGTGGGAAAGCAGCATGAGAAAGAAACTAGCCTTAGTATTTCTTGATCAGGGTTTAGTGTCTATGAGGGGTATGTTGCTTTGCAGGAGGGGAATTATGTTTTGCAGGAGTGTTCATGTGAGGAAGAGGACATGTTGCACAGGAGGGGGCATGTTGGTATGCAGGCAGGGGACATGTTGCACAGGAGGGGGCATTAAGGCGTACAGAAGGGTGCATGTTCATGTTAGTATGCAGGCAGTGGACATGTACCACAGGAGGGGGCATTAAGGCGTACAGAAGGGTGCATGTTCATGTTAGTATGCAGGCAGTGGACATGTACCACAGGAGGGGGCATTAAGGCGTACAGAAGGGTGCATGTTCATGTTAGTATGCAGGCAGTGGACATGTGCCACAGGAGGGGGCATGAAGGTGTACAGAAGGGTGCATGTTCATGTTAGTATGCAGGCAGTGGACATGTGTCACAGGAGGGGGCATGAAGGTGTACAGTAGGGTGCATGTGCATGTTAGTATGCAGGCAGTGGATATGTGTCACAGGAGGGGGCATGAAGGTGTACAGAAGGGTGCATGTGCATGTTAGTATGCAGGCAGTGGACATGTACCACAGGAGGGGGCATGAAGGTGTACAGAAGGGTGCATGTTGGTATGCAGGCAGGGGAGATGTTGCACAGTAGGGTGCATGTTGCTGGGCAGGAGGAGGCATGTTGTTTGCAAGATAGGAATGTTTATTAATTTCTAGATTATAAATACATTTATTATACCATTTAATGTGAAAAACCTGACTGTACTGTCTGCTCTTTCGAATTTGTATTTTAATGTCCTTGTTTTTCACTTGTTTTAACCATTTTTATTCCACTGAAGTGTTACAGCTGAAAAAACACTTGTTTGTTATTATAGTCAGTGATTGGTGATGGAAGTAATCCCAGGTCAGAGACGGTTAACGAGAAAAGCACTAACTCACCAGTAAGTGTGGAGATTCTCTCAAACCATTCGCTCTGGTGATGGGTTTTCTCTGTCTCCTGCAACACAAACATAAATTGTTATAAAGGTATAAAACTCACTATTACTGTGCACATCAAGAATACAATCTAAATCAGACATTCCCAACCTTGGTCTTCAAGCAGGGGCGTAAATTAATCTCAGTTGCCCGGAGGCGAGTTGGAGTTTGGTGCCCTCCAAAATATTGTGTGTCTCACACCTGTGTGTATCATCTCAGAGTCCAGCGGCATTGCTTGACGCAGCGCAAGCAGAGTGGTACCAGACAGGAGACATCTTGTGCCATATTGCAGATGTTAGCAGGGCTCCTGGTATAGAGCCAATTAACTACAGGTGTGCCGCATAGCTCCATTGCAAGAGTAGCGGTCACACTTGGATCCCGCTGTGAACCACACAGGTGCTGCTTTACATAGAGGTGCCCCTTCAAGTCTAGAGCCCGGAGGCTGGAGCCTCCATTGCCTCTGGGAGTTACGCCCCTGTCCTCAAGGCACATTAACAGTGCATGTTTTAGTGATATTCAGGCTTCAGCACAGATGTTTAAGTCACCTGTGCTCAAACCTATATATCACCAAGCCTGCACTGATAAGTTGGGTAGACACTGGCAGATATATCTGCACATCAATTTGTCTGCATGTACATATCTGGACGGATAAGGCAGCATGTTCTCAATACACACTGCCCGATCGATTGTGACTGATGTCACAACTGGGCGGGAGCATTTACAGTACATGTGCCTGACCAGTTGAGCTGTCAGTAACCAGCGCAATGTGCCGATATATCTTTATATATATTGGTCATCGATATATTGGCAATCGACAGCTTTGCACAGCTGACACAATATGGTATACAAAAAACAAAGTGAGTGATAACCCAGCGAGGATTATTTATTGGAACCACAAGATTAATCTCGGATGGTTTCTACCAGATGATATCCACTTCTGGGTGAATTCCCGTAAAGGACCATACTGACCTGAGTGTTGGTCCCTATATTCACTTAGAGGTTTCTTTGTATCACATCAGTCATGGACAGAATTTCAGATGAAGGAGGAGAAAAGATCCCTGGTAAGAAGTACTGACCTGGGTAATGGTCCCTATAGGCCCATAAAGGTTTCTTTGCTCCATCGTCTATCTCCAACAGACACCACACCACACACGCTTATATGTAGGGTACTGACCTGGGATAACTTTCCTATAGGCACATAATGGTTTCTTTTCATTGTCAACAAAGGAGTATTTGTTATACAAAGAAACCTCTGAGTGACTATAGGGACCAACACTCAGGTCAGTGTGGTCGATGGCAGGAATTTACCCAGAAGTGGATATCATCTGGTAGAAACCATCCGAGATTAATCTCGTGGTTCCAATAAATAATCCTTTCTTGGTTATCACTCACTTTGTTTTTTGTATACTGGAATGTTTTAGGAGTGGTGCTCCCTGAGTTTGCACTAAGCTGATGATTTTTTTAGTGTGCTGTTATACCTTAGTTACATTGTTCCAAAAAGCTGACACAATGGGGGAAATTTACCAATATGAAAAACCTAGTTTTTCGTATTGGTATTTTCCCTACGACTGCATACGACTGTTTAAGTCGTATGCAAAGTCGTGTTCCGGAGGATCAGTTACAAAGCAGTCATATACGACTGCTTTATAACCCTCCGATGGTGTAATGATTCGTATTAGCGGCCGTATATACGGCCGCTAATACGAATTATTTCTAGCAGTCTGCACGGATCAGTCAGATCCGTGCAGGCTGCAAGGTGTAAAAAAAAATAGAAAAAATAAATAAATAAAAAAAAAAACGGCGTGGGGTCCCCCCCACAGCCGAAACCAGCACCAGGCTGAAGGAGCTGGGGCCGGTAATTAAAAATCAGGGAACCCGACAAATAGGGGTTCCCCGATTTTTAACAACCAGCCCCAGGCTCCAGGTCCGGGGCTGGTTCCCAAAATACGGGGGACAAAATGAGTAGGGGTCCCCCGTATTTTAAGAACCAGCCCCAGGCACAACCAGCCGGCAGGGTAATGCAGGGTTGCCGACCCTCCCGGAATTTCCGGGAGTCTCCCGAAAATCGGGTACCCCCTCCCGGCCCCCGGAAGGGTGGGCAACCCTCCCGGATTCAGGGGGGACCCCCGCTGACCCCCGGATCGTGGCATTAAAATGCCGCAATCCTCGGGTCTCAGAGGAGGGGGCGGAGCTAAAACGACAAAATCGCGTCATTTTAGCCCCGCCCCCTGCACGGAGATCCGTGAATTTGCTCCTTAAACAGCATGGGGGCGGGGCCTAGTGATGTCACTCATAAGCCCCGCCCCCTGAGCGGCTGCTGAAACTCTCCTCTCCGGGCTTCTCCCGGAGAGGAGAATCTAAAAGTCGGCAACCCTGGGGTAATGTCACAGCCGGGGGACACTTATAATATAAGGTCCCGCGGCCAAAACATTCTCCCTACCGACCAGTCAGCCTGGCCAGGGGCCCTGGGGGAGTGGGGACCCCCCCAATGAAGGGGTCCCCCCCCTCCAGGACTTACCTGACCAGGCTGAAGCCTGGTGCTGTCCTCGATGCCCCTGGGCGGTGGGCATCGAGCTGATAAATGTTGTAAAAAAAAGATGAACCTATTGTTTTTTACTGTGGCACTACAAGTGCCAGCAAGCCTCCCCAGCAAGCTGGGACTTGGAGAACCACAAGTCCCAGCCTGCTGGGCATTAAAGGGCCCGCTGGCACTTGTAGTTCTACAGTTAAAAAAATAGTGCACAAAACACACTGACACACTTTTAAAATAAAACTTTATTACACACAAAGCCCACACATACTAATACTTACCTATCTTCTTCCCATAGGTCGCCTTGGTCCTGTGTCGGCGTCTTCTGGTCCTGTGTCGTCTTCTTCCTCCATGTCGACCGTCGCTGTCGCCGTCCGGATCCGACGAAATCCATTTGGTAAGCTGTGGAAGGAAACCATACTCACCTGTCCCAGCGCGACGTAGTCCAGGTAAGGGTCTTTGCAAAAAAACAAACCGACACCCCGAAACCAGACCGGACTGACGGAGACGCACAGTGTTTACATCGTGCGGCTCCGCCTCCCGAATGCCGCTATTGGCCGCCTTGCGGCCTAGTGGCCAATCAGGAGCCGCAAGGCGGCCAATAGCGGCATTCGGGAGGCGGAGCCGCACGATGTAAACAAACACACGTGCGTCTCCGTCAGTCCGGTCTGGTTTCGGGGTGTCGGTTTGTTTTTTTGCAAAGACCCTTACCTGGACTACGTCGCGCTGGGACAGGTGAGTATGGTTTCCTTCCACAGCTTCCCAAATGGATTTCGTCGGATCCGGACGGCGACAGCGATGGTCGACATGGAGGAAGAAGACGACACAGGACCAGAAGACGCCGACACAGGACCAAGGCGACCTATGGGAAGAAGATAGGTAAGTATTAGTATGTGTGGGCTTTGTGTGTAATAAAGTTTTATTTTAAAAGTGTGTCAGTGTGTTTTGTGCACTATTTTTTTAACTGTAGAACTACAAGTGCCAGCGGGCCCTTTAATGCCCAGCAGGCTGGGACTTGTGGTTCTCCAAGTCCCAGCTTGCTGGGGAGGCTTGCTGGCACTTGTAGTGCCACAGTAAAAAACAATAGGTTCATCTTTTTTTTACAACATTTATCAGCTCGATGCCCACCGCCCAGGGGCATCGAGGACAGCACCAGGCTTCAGCCTGGTCAGGTAAGTCCTGGAGGGGGGGGACCCCTTCATTGGGGGGGTCCCCACTCCCCCAGGGTCCCTGGTCAGGCTGACTGGTCGGTAGGGAGAATGTTTTGGCCGCGGGACCTTATATTATAAGTGTCCCCCGGCTGTGACATTACCCTGCCGGCTGGTTGTGCCTGGGGCTGGTTCTTAAAATACGGGGGACCCCTACTCATTTTGTCCCCCGTATTTTGGGAACCAGCCCCGGACCTGGAGCCTGGGGCTGGTTGTTAAAAATCGGGGAACCCCTATTTGTCGGGTTCCCTGATTTTTAATTACCGGCCCCGGCTCCTTCAGCCTGGTGCTGGTTTCGGCTGTGGGGGGGACCCCACGCCTTTTTTTTTTTAATTTATTTATTTTTCTATTTTTTTACACTGTAGCCTGCACGGATCTGACTGATCCGTGCAGGCTAAAACGCAAATAGAACAGGAAAATGGTGTTCTATTTTCCTGTCGTATTTGCGTGGGTGTTTCACACCACTAAGCAGCCGTATTGTCAGTATGGCTGCTTAGTAAATCAGAAACCACCATTCTTTTGAATGGTGATTTCTGTCGTATCCTATCGATGGTGTAGGGCATTCGTATTTGTAACTACAAATACGAATGTTCCATCTTTAGGACTACGAATTGTTGTATTTTTGGGATTGTAAATCCCGAAAATACAAATTCGTAAAAAAAAGGTGTATTTCTGCCTACGAATACACCTTTTTTCTACGAATCCATTTTGGTAAATGTCCCCCAATATGTCTGTGAACAATGCCATTCACAGACACATCACTGGTCGATCAGTTGTTCTGCAAATATATCTGCCAGTGTGTACCCAGCATAACTGGTTGAGAACCGAGGTTGGGAAAGCCTAAGCTAAATTAAAAAATAATTGCATGAAATTTCAATTGATTTCATATGCTCTACTATATGTAGATAAAGAGAAATTTATGTTATTCAACTAGACCTCCATTTCAAATGTGATCGTCAAAACAGTTTTCCAGCTAAGAGCATGATTCAGATTTGTATCTAATTCCGCAGCCACATGGAAGTGGCAGTGAAATTCCATGCAAGTAAAATGCAAAAGCAGCAGCAAGTGCATTAGGAGATAGACGTTTCCTGCATGCATCTCGAGATCCGGGTGCTGCATCTGGCAGTATTGGATCAACACATACTTGCCTACCTGACCCTCTCCTTCAGGGAAAAAATGTTCTGTTCCTGGACTTCTCTGGTAATGTATGATTGTGGTGAAACACCTTTCTTATAAAATTACCTAGCTCACCACAGGTGATGGCAATCATACATTACCAGGGAAGTCCAGGAACAGAGCATTTTCTCCCTCATGGAGAGGGTCAGGTAGGCAAGTATGAATCACCATCACAAGTCTTGCAACTCCCAATAATAGCAGACCGCATCTCAGACTGGCCATAGGATCCGGACAGCTGAATACAAGAAGCCTGCGTCCAGCAACACATACAATGGGCCAGGCAGACACACATACAAAATGCAGGTGAAACGTCCCTATTTTGAAGAACAATGCCAGTTGTCACCCCCCAAATAACAAGGAGAGGGAGCTGTAAGAGACATCAAATGACCTGTTGTACAAATGCGCAGGACAGTTCTTGCCCCTGCACCCACCAACAATCATCAGATTTTTAAGAATCCATTAGGTTTGCGTACAAATTCTACAACAACAACTTTCAGTAGAGAATACAAACTGGTATCTTACACAGCACGTAATGAAATATCACAGAGATCTCTGAATACACCAGAATGATGGACGGCCTTCCCTTGTGCTTGGCTGCCCCCAGCATGCGAAGGACTGCAATTGCAGTTTGGTATTTTAATAAAACTACAAATAATCCTGAATTAGCCCTTAAACGTCTTATTCCTGTAACAGTAGACCTGTTATTGCATGCTGAAAGAGAAAAAATCTTTATTCTACTAAATCAATGGCCAAACCCATCTGTATCTGCATAAGATTGCCACTAGGGTCACTAACTGACGCTCATTTCTGATCAGCTAAAGCAGTGTTTTTCAACCACTGTGCCGTGGCACACTAGTGTGCCTTGAGCTGTTCTCAAGTGTGCCCCCAGATCTAGAGATGCCTAACCCAGTTTACAGCCACCACCAGTTCAACTGTTATTTCCTGGTCTCTTCTTTTCATGTAAAGGGCCAATGTATTTTATTTGTGATACCTGTGGGGACCAGTGTGATTGTTTGTTGTATGGGAGCCAATAGGTTTTTTTTTTCCTGTGGGAGCCAATGTGTTTTGCCCTGTGGGGATCTCATGGTGTGCCTTGGCAATTTTAAAATCTTATTTAGTGTGCCGCAAGGTAAAAAGGTTGAAAATCGCCGAGCTAAAGGAAATAAGTAAAACGATTCACCTATATTAGGTTCAATTATTCAAATATTATTTAGTTGTGTAACATTTCCCCAAACAGATAATATGCATCACTGATATTAGACACTAATTTAGTTAATTTTGTAATTATATCACACTGTGGTCACGTATCAATAGCCTAAAGATTTCACGGTACTTATGTAGTAACTGGGTTGCCGATTTTGAAATCGGGTCCATCGCATCGCATCGCAGCCGACCATATCGCATGCGATGCGATGCGATGGACCCGATTTTTCCATAGGATTCAATGTTAAAATGGACTGAGTCCATTTTAACATGGAATTCAATGGGAAAAGGGGTCCTTTTCATACCCCTACTATCCAAGTGGGCATGGAGTTGGATATAAACCTGTGGCGAGCGTAGCGAGCCACCGAGCCCGAAGCGTAGCGAGCCCTGCGAGGGGACACAGAATACCGTTCGCTCGCCACGCTTCGGGCTCGGTGGCTCACTACCCTCACCACAGGTTTATATCCAACTCCATGCCCACTTGGATAGTAGGGGTATGAAAAGGATCCCTTTTTCCCATTGAATTCCATGTTAAAATGGACTCAGTCCATTTTAACATTGAATCCTATGGAAAAATCGGGTCATCGCATCGCATCGCATGCGATATGGTCGTATGCGTTGCGATGCGATGCGATATCGCATCGCATCTGATTGTATGCCTTAAGTTAAGGCATACAATTAAAAAATCGGCAGCCTAGTTACTACATAAGTACCGATTTCACATTAATACAATTGTAATACCCAACCCTTTAAGTACTTAGGTTATTGATCAACAAAAAAATCCCTTTTTATTAAAGTAGGTGTGTTATTTTTTGTTCTTTTTAATGTGTTACATTACATTTTTACTGGCAAGGATGTGGTAAATTATCAATGTTAAAAATACTGCAGGATGTTGTGTGTGGTCAGATTACTATACACCTGCGTACTCTGCTGTGCCAATAATCAGGTAAAATGTGTTTTCTTACAAATACCGATGTTCAATGAAGCAACTAAAAAAGCTGCTGTGGAACTGTATCTCTCAATAAGATTTGCTATCTTAATGGTGCCCACAAACAGTGAAATTGTAGCATGCTATTCAATCTTTTAGTTCAAATGGCATTGGGTCTAGTTCCAAACCACTGTGCTTATTTACCCCTGCAATGCACGCTCCCATGTAGTCAATATCACAAGACAAAATAGTATGTGCATGCAGGTATTATTGTACTACATCGCATGCTTCTGTACTACATACTGTTGTAATGTACTCAAAATCTGGTGTAGTTCAAATCCCATGTAGTTCCAATAGCAGGAGACATATTGGCCCTTATTCTGATCGGTGCGGCCGGATCCGAATATGCGGCCAGCACCATGCGTCCTAAACCCCGCCTTCCATACGGATCGCCAACTCCGTCCGTACGCGGTAAGAAGCTGTCCGAACGGACCGCACGTGTATTTCTCATGAATACACCCCCTCCATCTCAGGGAACCTCCCCCATCATTCGATGGTCGCAGAACATCGAATGCAGGGCCGAGTGGTCCGCCAGCTCCCGCAACCTCAGACCACACGGGCATTTCTCTGTGCAAAAGCAGGGATCTGGGCGGGCAGCTGACATCCGTCAATGTCATATGTCCGCCCCCTACACGTGCGTCACGGCCGCATTACCATACGTACGCCCAGCATTTTCATGGGAACGCCCATGAAACGCGGGGTGTAAACATATGGTAATGTGCCCAAACAGCCCTTCACACCCCTCTCCACCCCCTGTTCGTAGTGTACACATTTCATGCGGAATGTTGCCGTGCGTCCGGCTCGCATATGCGCAGAGACGCCTCTGCACATGTGCAGACACAAAACATCGGCGGCACGAACGCACGCGGATATTACCGCACCAACCAGAATAAGGGCCATAGTGTGGTATATTGTGAATTAGGAGAGATGTGGTGTGGCATAATAGGAATAAGGAGCAATACAGTGTGGAGTAATGTAAATAAGGAGCAATACGGTGCTGCATAATGTGATTAAGAAGATATACTGTGTGACCTTGGGCCTTATTCTAGTTCGCTCTTTCTAAAACAATCCTTCTTAGATGGACAAAACCATGTGCACTGCAGGGGGGGGCAGATGTAAAATGTGCAGAGAGAATTAGATTTTGTTATTTTGTTTCTGTGCAGGGAAAATACTGGCTGCTTTATTTTTACACTGCAATATAGATCTCACTTTGAAGTAAAACCCTACCCAAATTTAATTCTCTCTGCACAAGTAACATCTGCCCCACCTGCAGTGCACATGGTTTTGTCCATCTAAGAAGGATTTTGTCAGAAAGAATGAACTAGAATAAGGCCCCTAATGAGAATAGAGGGATATGGTGGCAGGCAATGTGAATAAGGAGTCATACAATGCATTCCCAATCCATCCCTGGGCATAAAATGAATAAGGAATGATACAATGCCATTTTTATGTGAATAATTGGTGATACAGTGTGGTGTAATTTGAATAAGGAGTGATACAGTGCAGTGAATTGTGAATAAGGGGGATATGGTTTAAGGAATGTGAATACAAGGTGATATAGGCCCTTATTCTGATCGGTGCGGCCGGATCCGATTATGCGGCCAGGACCGTGCGTGCGAAACCCCGCCTTCCATACGGATCGCCAACTCCGTCCGTACGCGGTAAGAAGCTGGCCGAACGGACCGCACATGTATTTTTCACGGAATACGCCTCCTCCATCTCAGGGAACCTCCCCCATCATTCGATGGTCGCAGTGGTCGAGTGGTCCACCAGCTCCCGCAACCTCAGACCACACGGACATTTCTCCGTGCAAAAGCAGGGATCTGGGCGGGCAGCTGACATCCGGCGATGTCATATGTCCGCCCCCTACACGTGCGTCACGGCCGCATTACCATACGTACGCCCAGCGTTTGCATGGGAACGCCCATGAAACGCGGGGCGTATGCATATGGTAATGAGCCCAAATAGCCCTTCACGCCCCTCTCCACCCCCTGTTCGGAGTGTTCACATATCATGCGGGATTTGGCCGTACGCCCCGCTCGCACATGCGCAGAGACGCCTCTGCACATGCGCAGACACAAAACATCGGCGGCCCGAACGCACGCGGATATATCCGCACCGACCAGAATAAGGGCCATAGTGTGGTGTAATGTGAATAAGGGGCAATACAGGGGTGGTCTAATGTGAATAAATAAGGGGTGATACATTGTGGTGGTATGTGAATAAGGGAGGATTCAGTGTGATTTCATTTGAATAATTGCTGTTCCTCTTTTATACAGTGAATGAATTGATACCGGCGCTTTAGAGCTGTAGTCCTTTAGAGATTTTGTTTCCAATAATAGTCCAGTACCCAGAAACTTCAATGGATATGGTGATTACGGATGTAATAATCCTCCAGATATAAAATAGAACAGAAACAAAATATAGTGCATAACGTTTTGGACAACAAATTTAATGGGGGTTTTGCACTTACAATTGGTAGAAGTTTAAAAGCACACGTCAAAAGTCCCGGGGCACAGCAGGAGGGATGGGGTCAGTCACAAAGGCTGATCAGCTCCGGACACTGAAACAGCCTGAACTCGTCCACCCACACGATTCCCAAAGTCCAGCACGGGTCACAGTCACAACAGTAGAATGGCAAGGCACGCTAAACGCGTTTCAGATCCTCATTGATCCTTCATCAGTAGCGTGCTCTTGCCTTGCCATTTCACGTTTAAATAACGCTGCAGATTATCTGTCCGAGTGGCGCTTCCGCCTTTACCCGGAGACAAGATGGGTACTGGACTATTATTGGAAACAAAATCTCTAAAGGACTACCTCTCTAAAGCGCCGGTATCAATTCATTCACTGTGTACTGTCCTATTGTTTATGTAAGGTGGTTTGAGAATAACACCTTGAATTGAAATAGGCTGCTGGAGAGCACTGTGTGCACACCCACCACAGTTAACCTTCTTTGTTCCTCTTTTATGAAAAAATAAAATTTAAATCTCTAAATATATAATGTACATAACACAAAGACCCTCAGTGCACTATTAACTATATAAAAGTTAAAATCTATAAGCAGCTACTCCTGTGGGATCCAGAAAAATATCTATGTAGTAAACATAGAACAAGATATGAATGTGCTCATAGTGGGTGAGATGTACTAAGCGATAAAATAGAGAGTGATAAACCACCAACCAATCAGCTCCTGTCTGACATTTTTCAAACCCAGCCTGTGACATAACAGTTACAAGCCGATTGGCTGGTGATTTTTCACCCTCCATTTTATCACTTTTCAAGCTTAGTACATCTGGCCCAGTATATCAATTAAAATCTAGACTGATATGATTAACAGTGAGCATTATGCATACTTTTGGAGCTTATATCTATATATAGGGTCTGTCCAGAAACTAGTAATGAGGCTAAGGCTCAGACCAGTATGTTATTAGCCAAATTCGTCCCCGCCCCTGATGGTCGGGGTTTGTGCATGCAATTACACACAGCCTAGCAAACAGGTCAGAATCAGGCCCTAAATCCAAGAAAAACAATTCATTGAACTTTCAGAAACAGTACATAGAGTTAGTCTGGTACGCCTCCTGAAAGGCATTAACCGGAAACCTTAAGTGCCCTTGTCGCGGATGCTTCCGATTTGTCTATAGTCTGAAAACTGTATCCTTCCAGTCCGTGTTTATGAAGAGAACAAAATTAAGTCAGCTGGGGACAGATCTGGATTGTAGGGTAGTTGAGGTAGCAATGTCATGTTGTGCTTGGCCAAAGACGCTAACTTTCTGCGATGTGTGACTTGGCGCATTGGCATGATGGAGGACCCAGGTAGTGACAATCTCCTTGTGGAGACGGAGGACCCTGTTTCTCAAGCATTTGTGCTCTCCCATGTAAAATGTACCGTTGACAGTTTGGCCAGTAGGTATAAATTCCTTGATCTGTGATTTGCTCATTCTGTGCTTTTTGTGGCAAGGTGAAGATGGTTTGTGTGTGTACTTCTCTGCAATTTGCCTTTTGGTCTCCGGATCATACTCAAAGATCCAAGTTTTGTTACCTGGTTTCACTCTGTCAAAAAAATGTGCTCACTTTGCACACGCTCCAAAAGTCAAAACCTTGGGAACCAATCGGGCACACACCTTTCGCATCACTAATTCTGTTATCACAATCTTTTGCACAGTAGTTTTTGGAAGTTCCAACCTTTTTGCTACCATTCTAACACTCAAACGATGGTCACTGTTCAAAACATTGCACAATTTGTCCACATTTTACTCATATCGGCTAGTCGAAGGTCGTCCATAGCGTGGTTTGTCCTTAACGTCTTCTCTGCCCTCCTAGAAAATTTAAACTGGGGGTAAACTTGTGGCTTGGACAAGCGTTCATCCCCAAAGGCTTCTTGATGCATGGCATGGTATCCATGTGGGTACCTTTGGAGAGAAAACATACTCACCGGATGTCTTCAGGGCTTCTCTGGGACCCCTGCACTGCTGAAACCAAGCTCCAGTCTTCTGTTTACTTCTGGGGCTCCGCCCCCCCCAACCGGGACTTAGGGCCGCCCACCTGCCAATCATGCTCCGGCATCGGGAAATCCCAGACCATAATTGGCTGGTGGGCGGGCCTAAGTCCCGGTCAGGGGGCGGAGCCCAAGAAGTAAACAGAAGACCGGAACTTGGTTTCAGCAGTGCAGGGGTCCCGGAGAAGCCGTCCGGTGATTATGTTTTCTCTCCACAGGTACCCACATGGATATTACTGGACAAGGGGACCGATGCTTCGTGGCAACATAGGTGAGTATTGCATGAATGGGCTCTGTGTGTAATAAAGTTTTACTGTAAGTGTGTGTATTTATTTAACTATTTGTTCTACTGTGGAACTACAAGTCCCAGCAGGCCCTTTATTGCCCCGCATGCTGGGACTTGTGGTTCTTCAAGTCCCTGCATGTGGTGCAGGCGTGCTGGGACTCATAGTTCCACAGCAATACACAATAGTTTTTCTATTTTGTTACACAATTATCAGCTTGATGCCCATCGCCCAGGGGCATCGAGGACAGCCCCGGGCTTCAGCATGGGCATATAAGTTCTGGAGGGGGGGACCCCTTCTTTGGGGGGTCCCCACTTCCCCAGGACTCCTGCCCATGCTGACTGGTCAGAGGGATAAATCCTTTGGCCGGGGGGACTTGTATAAAAAGTCTCCCCCCCGGCTGTGGCATTAGCCTGCTGGCTGGTTGGGCCCGGTGCTGGTTCTTGAAATACGGGGGACCCCTACTCATTTTGTCCTCCGTATGTTGGGAACCAGGACCGGTCCTTGAGCCCGGTGCTGGTTTTAGGAAATCCTGGGGACCCCTATTTGTTTTGCCCCATGATTTTATGAAACCAGGACCCCACGTAGTTTTTTTATAAATTTTATAAATTTTAGTATTAACACTTTTTTTTTTTACACCAGAACCATGCACAGATCGCAATGATCTGTGCATGTCTTTGACAAATTCGCCCATCAGAACCTGGTCTGAAAAAAGTGAGATTTTTAGACACCTCAAAAATGCGATTTCCGTTTGTGCATGCCATTAAATAAGCGATTTGTATACTTTTCTATGTGAAAACATCTGGATGCGATAAAAATGCAAATTTTTACCAGCAAGTGTGAGTTATCGCTTAAAATGTGTGATTTACAGGACTTAGTGCACCCTATTAAATTGGCGATTTTGTCAAAAAATGCGATAACGCCATTTTGTTGCCTAATTATCGCCGAGGTAAAAAAGAACACTTTGTTTACACCTCAATCCATATACTTCAAAGGATCACAGGCATCTGCAGCTGACGTGAATATGTAGCTGAGACACCCCTCCATCCATCCCGCCCTACAGTGCCATCATGCACCTGTTCCCCGTTCATGAAAGAAATCTGTCTCATTACTTTCCGGACAGACCCTGTATACAAAAGGCTAAGTAAAGCAATGTATGCAAGAACACTGATATGTTTCAAACTTGCTGTATATGAAGAGAGGGAGCTGTGAAGAAGAGATTGGAAATAGGAGGAGATAGGGACAAGGGGTGGGGTGGGTAGTTTGTGGGCTAAAAACTGTCACAGCTCAAAGTAAAAGCAAAGACTTTCACTGCTCAAAGTGAAAGTACATTACAGAAGCCGTCATTTTGACAGGCTTTTAACTAGTGTGAAATAATACTGTTGGTGGTGTAGTCCCCTAACAGGAGTCCAGTCTACCATCACAAAATGTAACACCATCTGGAATATAGCCCAGCACCAAAGATACCAAAGATAATCTTAAAGTAATATTTCAATATTTATATTAAAACACGTAGAATACAAAAACTTCTCATAAAGCATTTTAGTATGGAATTGTGGTTTACCCAAGTCTTTATGGAATAGCCCACTGAAAGTCTGGTGTAGAGTCTGTCTTGCTAAACAAACAGGACCAACCAACGCATTTCATTCATGGCCAAACTTCCTCAGGGATACTTATATCTTATATAAAGGAAATGTCAGTGACACTATAGATGTTCAGTAATTGCTATGTCTGACAGCCACTTGTTCATTATATGTCACTGAATAAGGTGAAACAGCAGCCACCCATTGGATGGTTTAAAACCAACTCTTTATTATGTAGTAACACTAAAGCAAAGGCAAACTTCCCTGGAGTCCTTGTAATTAACAACTAAAGTACTAACTGTAAAAAAATAATTCATTTACATTTTTATTTGAGTTAAAAACAACATTTTTGTTCATGTAAGTTATATAGCCATACATACAGTACTGTAATATTCTGGTTGGGAAGGGAGTCTGCAATCCTATACGTATATAAGGTGCCGAAGTATGTAAATGCTAGTGTGAGATGACCGATGCAAAATGTGAAACACCCGCTTTACTTATCTGAGCACTGTACAGATCCGCCGGATGCTGTGTTCACTCTACAATCGGTCCAACATTGACTGCTCAAGTAAGTCCTGGATAGAGCAGATTGAACTGTAAATATGGCCAGTGTGGCAGGGGTACCGCCAAAGAGATCTTAGCCGCATGCACAAGCACACCCATGACATGCCATTTTAAGATTTAAGACTGTGAGCTTGGTAAATATGAGTTCATAGTGACAAGATGGGGTGAGTACCTCATGAACTGCATGGATTCTGGGCATGGAAACTCTGCCGTACTACTATTCAGATCAAATTAACTGGTCATTTCCTGTAAGACTCTACAGTATAAGATTGCACTGTAAAGAAATACAGACAATTATATTATGGTTCTGTGGGTTCATTATCTGCCCACCAAGGAGAACAATGTATGTTCCCTATGAAACAGATGGTGTCTTACTTTCTGAACTGCAAGTTACTTGCATCATCTTTTTGTCTTTGTAGACACTGGACATTACAGATGGAGTGGAAGTCAGTAAAGGTGAGAAAACAGTGGTCACAGCTGTGGTAGAACCTCCACCACAGAAAGGAAAGGAGAACCTGAAGGAGAAGAAAGTATCAGCGGAAAAGCTAACCAAACAAGAAAGTCGAGATAGTCCGGAGGCAACTGCTTCTATACAGTTCCAGGCTCCAGATGCACTTCTGGTGCAGAATGGAGGGGAGTCATCAAAAGACGCCCAGCTGAAGAAAGTTGAGAAGAGACAGTCTTTGGGAAGCTTTTTCAAAGCCATTGTAAGTTGACTCCAAGTTTTATAAAGAAGATCAAGTAGAGTTAACTTGCCTTGAAGTGAGAGGGAGGGATAGCAATTCTGCTTTAAATCGGGGTGGAGAAAATAATTTTAAGACTTCAGTCACATGATCATAATCAGATCAGATGCAAACTGAGACTGTTAGTGCAACTAACTTGTCATCAAAATCCTACTATCTATCGTGGGCTGCATCTTGGGAGCCCTGCGGATTCATAAGACTGTTTCTGCGGATTGACAGAAATGATATCGTCACCCTGGCACATGCGCCTGAATGGTGAAACAAAAGCGCTCAGTGTGCAATAGCCACTAAGAGATCCAGGACAATGGAGACCCATCTTCTTTTTTAAATTAAAGACAACTGCTATTATTAGATGTACTTTGTTCTTAAGAAGGGAATTCTTAAATTCATAAATGCTGTTTGAAAAACAAAATGGCTGGCAGGTTGTTTGTTGCAGGGTTGCCCACCAAATCTCACTCTACTTGGTGCACAGTTCAATAATGTCAGCCTTATATCTACTTGGCTCATTAGTATTAGTGGTGGTAGAGTATCTCTACCATATCACTAATAGTACAGTAGTACAACTATCTGTAGTGATATGATGAAGATCCGTTACTTCCAATACAATTAATGAGCAAAGCCAGACATCAGAGAGATAGTCTCTGATAGTATTAAATCTGGGCACCAAGGAGTGACTGAGTTTGCCTCTGGCATGTCCACCTCCAATAAATCCACATAATAGGCAGTTTTAAGATTAAGTGAATATACAAACATTGGATTAAGAACAACATTCTTTGTCACAGTAACAAAATCCACAGCTGCTCATTTTTTCTTGGTTACAACTTCAAGAAAGACAACCTTGAAAATGGAATAAAGAACAATGAGGGGACTGATAGAGAGGATTTGTCAATGAAGACAATTCATGAGCACAATGCAGACCGAAAATGGTAACCCATCCCTGGCCCATCATACAATACCAACTCTATGGCAGTAGTTCCTTTATAGGATCACCCTTGAAACATAAATATACAATTTATCAGTGTTATACAAGGGGATTTAGTCATTAGGTGGTCGTTAACAACATTAACATTCATAATGTCAACACAACAGTGTCAACAGTTATTAAAGTTAGTCTGCAGGCCATGTTGAACCTGATGTAGCCATCAGGAAAAGTTAAGCAATTCAGAGTTGGATGGCCCACAGGGCACAGGGGGAAACCCCCGGTGAGCTCCACTGCTTGTGGGCTCAACTTCTCTTGGGACTATGGTCTATTTTCTACAGTGCATTGCCATTATGAATCTGGTACATTATCATGCATGCACTAGAAGTATTCATGCACTTACTAATAGTTACAGTAGCCCAACCTTTGTGGCAGCTGGACACAACCCCTTTGGAGACTGGCCACACAACTAAACAAGGGCCCCTATATTTTCTGCACTGGGCCCTTAATCCCTAAGTCCAACACTGAAGTCATTGCTGGGCTACCAGGGAAAATATGTTGACATTCTATCAGAAAGCACATGGATGTCGACATAGTCAGTATGACCATGATGGCATTTTTACCTGGATGAATACACTTGGCCTGGGACAGGTGATTATTTTTGGACACATTGTCATCTGTCCACTATGGGACAATAAAACATAAGCACCACAGTTGTGCCTTCTTATTTTCTCAGAACAACATTTGGTGAACTTTTAATGAGAAAAAAATATTCGGCTGAGACCCAAAAACACAGATTCACCAAAACTGTACAGTGAAACAATTTCATATACAGGAATTATCGCAATAGAACAATGCTTACTCAAGTGAAACCGATCAAGATCCAGCCAAACAAAATGTCATCCAGCTGACGAGAGCATTTCCACTGCAGAGTATTCCTGTGCAGTATGACTTCCCAAACCCAGAATGTGGGAGGGGCCTATTTATGGAGTGCTGAAAGTAGCATAAGACAAAAATATTAGCAACATTTTAAAATTATTTTCTGGGAGCATAGCGTAGACAATGCCTGAGGGTAACACACCCGTTGCCCCCCCCCCCCCCATCAAATATGGCTTCTCTTGTGTTGCGCCCTCTTTCCACTGCTTGCCTTAGCTGGCAGGCTGTATGGGTAACACCCTCTCTACGTGTGACTTGACATCATATGCAAGAGCCACACACCCAGCATATCAATATGAAGTAAAAGCCAGAAGGTTCCCTTGAAAAGCTAATTTTTCATGTCATAAGCCAGTGGTTCCCAAACTGGGGTACTAGTACCCCTGGGGGTACTCTGCAGACCAGTTGGGGGTACTTGAAAATAATATTGGTAATGGCGGACGATGAAAACGTCTTTTGATGGCTGAAGAAGACCCATTGCCATGGAGACACACCATGTTGTGTCATATGCCTGACCAGCAATCCACTGGGAGCTTCCATGCTGCCCTCAGACATCAGCAGTTATCTGCCCAGCACTGACAAAGGTGGAGGAAGCAGCGGCATTAATCCTACCGGTGTTAGCAGGAATCCTGGAGATAATACACAACCAGTGTCTAGACACAGAAGGGCATGATTCCTGGCTGTATACTACTCCTCCGCTCCTCCTTAATATAAGGATATGCATAAGGATCTGCATACCGCTAAGTACTGTCCATATTTCAAATTTAGAGGAGGGGGTACTTATCAATGAAAAGTCCAATCAAGGGGTACGGGAGAGAAAAAAGGTTGGGAACCACTGTCATAAGCCGACAACCCTATGTTTTTGGAAATACAGCAGGGGAAGTTAGCAATTAATAATTAGGAACAAAAAATGTCCATTCAATATATAAAACAAAATAAAAATTGTTATGTACATTTGGTCAGGGACACAAGTTTCCAAGGGCAACACAGGAAAGTCCTCAAAATCGGAAACCTTTAGCAACTACTGTATGTAATTAGCTTTATTTGTAAGTATTATAGGTATTATACCTGTTCACTTATTACTGTATGTTGTTTGTCACTTACCTATCCGTGACCTCCTGAGTTTCTAATTCCCCCTTAACTCTTCTATATACTGACATTACTAGCATGTGATTTACTAATATTAATATTGCATTTCTGCCTAAATACTATATACTTCCCTGGCCACTTGACTGTGGCATGCAATGTGCCCTTTTTGGCCAAAGATCATGAGAGGAAATCAGGCCTCTGGCAGCAGCTCAGGGTACAATAATAACATTTTACTAGCCCTGTAGTTGTAAAGATCCCCATACACTTATATGACATGGCTCTTTTTCACATGATTTCGACCCACTGGGCCGATAAATCATGTGAGAAGTGCCATATCGTATGCGTCTCACCTCCGGATCCGATGCGTAGTCCCATGTGGATCAGATCCAAAGATTGCCATGGCTGCCACAAGTATATGACGTATCCTGTGGCAGTCAATGGTATTGTATATAATACATCATATGCAAAGGGTGTGTATACGGTGCATCGTATGCGATTTTGCTGGCGGCTCCCCAGCAAGTTGTTAGCGGGGTATCGCAATGCGAGGTATGCATGCGATACCTCGAAGTAGTGTGTGGGGGCCTTAACTGTAAAGTAAAAATCACGGAAAATTAAAGTTAGATTCTGGATGATCTGTCCCCCTTAGAATCATTTGCTATAATTAAATAAAATAAACACTTTTACTATACTTGCCTACCCTCCTGGAATGGCTAGGATGCTCCCAAAAATCGGTCCCCCTCCTGGCCCCCTCTAAAGATGGACAAGTTCCTCACAATTCCCACAGTATGGGCAGTATTCAATGTGATTATTCTCCGTGCATGGCAAGCGTTTTTTTTCGCTCGCCATGCACTCGCCGTGTTTTTGCTGAGATTCTCCATGTTTGGAGATTCTCCGTCACGGCACTTTATACACTATTCAATGTGACTGATACTCGCCGCCCCTCGCGGCGAGTATCAGCCAATCCGGCGTATGATGACGCCGCAGGGAGCCCGAGGACGGTGGCAGGAAGGGAGATGGAAGTCTCCCTGCCTGCCCCAGAACGTATGTGGGGGGGAGGTGGGCTCCCCGGGAGCCAGGCAGCACAGGCTGCCCCCCGGGAGAGCCAACAGGGGGCCGGGTATTCACTGCACCCGATCGTGCATATGTAATGATCGGGTGCAGTGAATATATGAATATCTAATGAGCGGCTCAGCTCCCGGCCCCCTGCTGGCTGCTCTGTGTAATAAAAAAAATATATATATATTTTTTTTTTATTAAATATATATTCATGTGCTATAAGCACATGAATAAAAATAGCATGCCCTTTCACAGATTAAAATTCCTGATTTTTTTACACCAAAATTAAAACAAAAAACCTTTTATTGTAAAAGTTCATATTCCACTTCTCCATGAAAAGATGGAGAATTGCTACACGGAGAGACACGGCGAAAATCACTTAGAAAGACGGCGAGAAGTGCGCGTTGAATAGGGTTGCTCGCTTTTTGAGAGCAAAAGTCTCCGTCCAACGTGAGAAAAGCACAAACTCGCCATAAAACACGGAGAATTTTTCTCATTGAATACTGCCCTATGCCACAAACCCTCCCCTTACTCGCTGAAGGGGTCAGTGGGGACCAGATGACGCAATTCATGCTGAATAATGTTATCATGGCCCCACCCCGCATTGTTCAGTGACTGTAATACCAGCATTTGCAACAGGTGGCATGGCCACTATGACGTGATTGCAATGACCATGCCCCCAGCACAGCTGCCTTTCAGTGAGCCCCACCCCCTATCACTTAACGCCTGTCCGCCAACCTCCTGTTTCTTTGAGCTGGCAACCATGACTATTAGCCCCTGCATGTAGTATTCTTCTCTGATCTCACCATTGGTTATGCTTCTTGGGTCAAGTGTGGAGCCTAAATATTATTATGGACTCTTCATCAGGAAAATGGTAGAAAGTTAATCCCCAGACTTTGGTGCTGGACTTCTAATGAAGTGTTAATTTATGTTATTGACCTGGTGATGATCAGTGAGTCCCTGTCCTCCCTAGTGATATCATTGTGCCCTCTCATTCATTCATTTCAGGGGCCAAAGCGCATGTGTGATGCTGAAGTCCAGACTGACCCGGTCTCCGTCTATCCTGCTGAGAAAGCCAAGTAAATGAGGAAACTCCAGGACATGAGCGTTTATGGGCGGATACCACAAATGTATATTTCAGGTGTAATTTGTACAGAGATATTTCAATCCATTCCTCTGCAACACAATGGGGGTGAGCCACAAATCTCCAAGCCCACATCGTGGAAGACTCCCATTACTTTTTGTTCTAGTGAGATCTACAGGACAAGTCTTATCTTCCAATGGTCTTTTTAGCAGCATATAAATTAAGAACTTACAGCAGGTGTGAGAATGATGTAAAGCATGTTATGATTAATGAATGCAACAGAATGGTAGATACCAACCGATATTTGTAGACCTCCCCTACTGTCCATCACAAAAAAACAGTTCATTTACTAAAGGTTCTAAAAATGAAAAGTGGGGATGTCGCCCATAACAACCAATTAGATTGTTTATCATTTTCTATGATACAATAGAGAAATAATAGACAGAATCTGAGTGGTTGCTATGGGCCCCACTTTCATTTTTAAAAGCTTTAGTATCTTTACCCCAGTGGCGGAACTTGTAGGTGGTGAGCCCAGGTGCAAAAATATAATTTGGGCCCCCCTCCTCAACCCCAAGCCAAGTTCACAATATGTGACAGGGAGAGGCAGAGGGTGACAGAGAGAGGTAGGGGAGGCAGAGTGTGACATGGAAACACAATGAGTGACAGGAACAGTGGGCCCCTTAGTCCTCAGGGGCCCCTATGCACTGCACCTGCTGCACCAATGTTTGTTCCACCTCTGCTTTACCCCCTTTCTGTCATTTTTTCCATTAAAGTTTATAAAATTGTGCCCCAGTTAATAAATGGCATTGTTGGCGTTCTGCAACCCATTCATCATCTTCCTGCAGCACACAGTGGCACGGAGATAAGGCATGAAGAGGTTGGCTAGTGCTGTGCTTTCCATCCTGTGCTTGGCTGACCTATCTGTCTATCAGCATCTACATGATTGAATGATTAATGCAGTTGTTGTTTGACAAATGAAAGCAGCTACAAGTATATTTGCTATGCAATTACAGGGGCAAACATTCATATAACAGTTTAATAAATGTATTATGCTGAAATTGTAAAATGTCATTCTGTGTGCGAAACTGAACAAATAGAGGCTAGTCTGGGGTTCTTACGCAAAGCTGGCTTTCTCTCTTTTGTCATGGGGGTTTGTGGGTGCTCAGAAACCCCCCCTGTGTGCACTACTGACATTGCTCCTAGATGAGGACAGCAAGTCTTGACTGACCTGCATAAGTTCAGTTTTGAGCAAAGCGCTTTAATCTAAATTGATCAAACTGTCCAATGAAAAAGTTGCCTTACATTTTAAAGGAAGTGTCAGCATGTTACAATGGTCGTTGAATGAAACAGAATGTTGAGGGTTAAAATTATGCAGAAGCTTATATGCAATATATACAACATCATTTTTATCTTAAAGCTTTATATGATTTCTAGAAACAGTTCTATAAAATAGCAGTATAGGCTGGCATTAGTACATGCTATATTACTGTACAAAATATCAAACGCCATTTTTATAAGTAAATTCATTACTTATTCTAATATAAGTTGCAGTTGTTTACATACATAATGAACACTAACAACCTTATATTGGATAATTGCCTGCTTTTGACGTAACCACACATTTTACCTTTTTGTTTATTAAATGGCTGTATTTTCCTTGATGTAATCCAAATGATGTTCAAACCTCGGTTTATTACAGAATTTCAATAATGTTTTATTGGTGTACAGCGGTTAAATAAAGTTATTGTATTCCTAACATTGCTGTCAGTTTCTTAAGTGTGTTCCATGAAACCTGTATGCAGCATTTATTACATTGAGCAATAATATTTTAATCTATAGCTGTGTGCACACTATTTGATTCGTGGCACCTCCAATATTGTTAATTGTATCGGAGGTGCTCCTCCCCCCACGCTGAACATGCGATCATTGACGATCTAGTTGAAATTGACTGCGTGTTCAGAAGACAGCGGAGTTGTTAAAGACCCGCAGGAGCGTGCATCGTTAACGATAAGAGTGTACACATTAGACGATATGCACGAGAATATCGCTATCCTGCATATCGTTAAAAAAATATTGCATAGTGTGTCTGCACCTTATGGTATGACCACAAAATATCAATAAAATATTTGTGCTGAAACATATGAATCAAATGTTAAATTACCTCACACATTTTTTACCCGTGATAAAAAAACAGTGACTACTTCTAGTTGTTGCCTGCATCTGCGACCATCACCATTTTAATAGAAACCTAAAGAGGTACATTGAATCTGTGAGACAGCTCTGCTTATTCTTTAAAATTACACCCATTTTCACCAATCTGAAATAGGCTCCTGAGCAATACAGTATAATACTTTTCCCCCTTATCCATCCTAAAGTATCACAGAATACTGCAAGGCACTAGCTACATATTTTCACAATACTTTTGTTAGTAAGCTGCTCAATCAGAGGTGTGTCATTCAGGTGCCAAAAAGGAGGGGTAATTCTGTCTAGGAAAAAAACATTTTGTATCCCAATTGCACACTGAGTGAGAAAATAACTACATATTAATCAGATAATACAGATATGTAGTTATTTTGTCACTCAGTGTGCAATTGGGATACAAAATGTTTTTCTCCTAGATATTTTCACAATAACCAGAACTATATACATAATTAATATATGCTCCATCTCTATCCTAAGATACGGTAGAATAATGCAACTAATTACATCGTTACCAACCACATACATGTATTACGTACTTTAAATGTATTCCTTTTACCTCATATCTCCAAATATACTGCCAGACATTTGTGGTGTATTTAGGTTCCAAATTCAGGTGCATCCTGTTTTCACTGATCATCTTTGAGTTTAATTGAAGTCCACCTGTGGTAAATTCACTTGATTGGACATGATTTGGAAAGGCACACACCGGTCTATATAAGGTCCCACACTTGGCAGTGCATGTCAGAGCATAAACCAAGCATGAAGTCAAAGGAATTGTCTGTAGGCCTCCAAGACAGGATTGTCTCGAGGCACAAATCTGGGGAAGGGTACAGAAATATATCTGCTGCTTTGAAGGTCCCAATGAACATCATCCATAAATGGAAGAAGTTCGGAACCACCAGTACTCTTCCTAGAGCTGTCTGGCCATCTAAACTGAGCGATCGGTGGAGAAGGGCCCCAGTCAGAGAGGTGACCGATAACCCGATGGTCACTCTGTCAGAGCTACGGCATTCCTCTGTGGAGAGAGGGGAACCTTCCAGAAGGACAGCCATTTCTGCAGCAATCCCCCAATCAGGCCTGTATGGAGGTGTGGCCATACGGAAAGCACCCCTTAGTAAAAAGCACATGGCAGCCCACATGGAGTTTGCCTAAATGCACCTGAAAATAAAATGCTCCGGTCTGATGAGACCAAGATTGAACTCTTTAGCGTGAATGCCATGCGTAAAGTTTGGGGGAAACCAGGCACCGCTCATCACCAGGCCAATACCAACCCTACAGTGAAGCGTGGTGGTGGCAGCATCATGCTGTGGGGATATTTTTCAGCAGAAGGAACTGGGAGACTAATCGGGATTGAGGAAAAGATTAATGCAGCAATGTACAGAGACATCCTGGATGAAAACCTGCTCCAGAGCGCTCTTGAGATTAAGGCCCCCATACACTAGGGCGACTTGTCCTTAGGACAAGTCGCCCCCGACTTCCCCCTGAGCTTCCCCGGCTGCTTGATTAGATTGGCACTTGATGTGCCATTTTTTACATGTGATAAATCGTCTCGATTTATCACATGTACAAAACCCGGGGAGCAGGGGGGGGCTACAGAGCAGGGCTGCTGGTGGGAGCAGGGGGGGCTGGGGACGCTGCGGGGGACACAGGCGGCATAGAGCCGGGCAGAGGGAGCCGGGAGCTGTCAGTGCTAGAAAAAAAAGCCTATACAATGAATGGGCAGCCTGTGGTTGGCTGAGCGCTCTCTCAGCCAATTGCTGACTGGCTGAGAGAGCGCTCAGCCAATCACAGGCCGCCCATTCATTGTATGGGCTTTTTTTTTTTTTTTCAGTACTGACAGCTCCCGGCTCCCCCTGCCCGGCTCTATGCCGCCTGTGTCCCCCGCAGCGTCCCCAGCCCCCCCTGCTCCCTCCACCGCCGCGCCGCCCAACTAGGTGGCAAGTCGGGTGGTCGGACGTGCAGCAGGTCCGAAAACCCGACGCAGATCCGATGCGCACGGGACCGCGCATCGGATCTGAGGGGACATCAAAACTAGCCGATTTTGGTCCGATTTCGGCCAGATCCGACTGACCAAAATCGGCTAGTGTATGGGGGCCTTTAGACTGGGGCGACGGTTCATCTTTCAAGAGGATAAGACCCTAAGCACACAGTTAAGATATCAAAGGCGTGGCTTCAGGATAACACTGTCAATGTCCTTGAGTGGCCCAGCCAGAGCTTTTAATCAAAATGAACATCTCTGGAGCGATCTGAAAATGTATATATATATATATACAGTGGCGTAACTATGGAGGGTGCAGGGGATGCAGCTGCTATGGGGCCCGGGCCCTTGGGGGGCCCCATAGCACAGCAGGCATCCCCTGCACCCTTTTTCCTTATTAGTGCCGCTCGCTTGGCAGTGTTGGAGGTGCCTCTGCCCCCTCCCCCGCTAGCGACGATGCGCTACATATGAAGGGGGATGTGGTGGTCCGGCTGTTGCAGCCTTCCCCCCTCTCCCTTCTTTGATGCTGCCGGGGACTGACGTCACTATCTAGTGACCAGCCCCGGCGTGAAACACGCTGTCTGTGCTTCTTGCCTGCTCTGTGTGGGAGACGCAGGCCCTGGGAAACAGGAGACACGGAGCTGTCAGTGCAGGAAGACTCAGCACTGGCAGCATGAATTATACTGGTAAGGGGGGGACAGGGTTAACTGTGGGTCGGAGGGGAGTTAACTGTCTGTATGTCTCTCTCTGTCTGTGTGTGTGTGTCTCTCTCTCTGTATGTCTCTATCTGTATGTCTCTCTCTCTGTCTGTCTCTCTGTATGTCTCTCTCTGTCTGTCTCTCTCTGTATGTATGTCTCTCTCTGTATGTCTCTTCTATCTGTCTGTCTGTTTCTTTGTCTGTATGTCTCTCTCTCTCTCTATGTCTGTCTCTCTCTCTGTATGTCTCTCTCTCTGTATGTCAGATGTCGCTCTCTGTGTCTCTCTGTCTGTCTCTCTCTCTGTATGTCTCTCTCGGTCTGTCTGTCTGTCTCTCTCTCTGTATGTCTGTCTGTGTCTCTCTCTCTCTCTCTGTCTCTCTTTCTCTCTCTGTGTCTCTCTCTCTGTATGTATCTCTCTCTCTGTATGTCTCTCTCTGTAGGTCTCTCTGTCTCTCTCGGTCTGTCTCTCTCTCTGTAGGTCTCTCTGTCTCTCTCTCTCTGTATGTCTCTCTCTCTCTGTATGTCTCTCTCTGTATGTCTCTCTCTCTCTCTCTGTTTGTATGTCTCTCGGTCGGTATCTCTCTCTCTGTATGTCTCTCTCTCTCTCTGTCTGTATGTCTCTCTCTCTCTCTCTCTCTGTGTGTGTGTCTCTCTCTCACTGTATGTCTCTCTCTGTATGTATGTCTCTCTCTGTAGGTCTCTCTGTCTCTATCTCTCTGTCTCTCTCTCTCTCTCTCTGTATGTCTCTCTCTCTCTGTATGTCTCTCTCTCTGTATGTCTCTCTCTCTGTCTGTCTCTCTCTCTGTCTGTCTCTCTCTGTCTGTCTGTCTGTCTGTGTCTGTCTGTATGTCTCTGTCTGTCTGTATGTCTCTCTCTGTCTGTCTGTCTCTCTCTCTCTCTCTCCATCTCCTCTCATTTACTTTCCTCTTTTTCTCCCTCTCTTCTGCTACAACCTCCTCTTTACACCTCGGCCCCTTCCATATAATCTCTCTCTATCCCCCCCCATACACACACACCTGTCACCCTCTCCTCCTGTGATGGGGGGCCCTTTCAAAATTTTGCAATGGGGCCCAGAAGGTAGTAGTTACGCCTCTGTATATATATATATATATATATATATATATATATATATATATATATATATATATATATATAGTCTCGTAGGAAGGAACAGACAGCGGCACTCCAAGGGTTTTCAATAGCGTGTATTAAAGCAAACCAACGTTTCGGGGTATCATTCACCCCTTTGTCAAGGTTTAAGTGCAAACCTTGACAAAGGGGTGAATGATACCCCGAAACGTTGGTTTGCTTTAATACACGCTGTTGAAAACCCTTGGAGTGCCGCTGTCTGTTCCTTCCTACGAGACTACCTGTTTGTTCCAGAAGGCACCCAGGTACTGAATCCCAGCTGAGGGAGTGCCAGGCCGTCTACCTCTCTCTCTCTCTCTCTCTCTCTCTCTCTCTCTCTCTCTCTATATATATATATATATATATATATATATATATATATATATATATATATATATATATATATATTAAAAAACAAAAGGTGTAGACCCTGTATTGCGCTATTGAATTAATGTGCAGCACCTACAATATATCCCTCCTGTTAGTAAAGGACAGCAGCACCACCCAACACTGACAATGATAAATATAATTTGATTTAAAATCTGTAAATCATTCTTCATGTGTCCAGCCGATATATTCGATTGCACACAAAGAAAGAATTCTCTTATGGTGGGACAATTATCCCAATGAAACCTTCAAGAGAGTGATAAAGCAGAGAAGTTGCTATACTTCATCTATCACAGTCTATAAAAAAAAATGAGACCACAATGAAGTGTATAGCAGCTTTCTCATCCACAGCTGTGGATGAGAAGGCTGCTATACACTACATTGTGGTCTCATTTTTTATAGACTGTGATAGATGAAGTATAGCAACTTCTCTACTTTATCGCTCTATTGAAGGTTTGATACACACACACACACACACACACACACACACACACACACACATTTTTTACTTTGTACTCCTCTGCTGTTCACAGAACCGAACTGGGGCCTTTAGGAAGACCTTGGCCTTTCATTGACTGACCCTCTCTCCTTTGGGCCCCATTGTAGCCACACCCTCTGCAGCAGTAAAAGGTCCACCACTGTTTGGAGATATACAAATGTTTGTAGAAATGTGGCTTTTACTACTACGGACAGCCAGAGGCGTAACTATAGCACCGCAGCTCCCGCAGCCGCAAGGGGGCGCTGTGCATGTGTGGGCGCCGTGGGGGCTATGGTGCTATAGTTAGCCCCCTCCCGTCCGCCCATCTGCCGCCCGACATTCTTCTGCTAGTGAGACGGACCACAATAAAATGTCCGCCCCATATAGCAGACAGTTCTCTGAAACTGTCTGCTGTATGGGGCGGACATTTTGTGTTGGTCCGTCTCACTAGCAGAAGAATGAAGCCAGCAAGGGTGCCGGGATGGGACCAGCAAGACAGGTAAGGCTGCGGGAGGGGGGTGCGGCGGGGGGGCACACTTCAAAGGTAAATAACACACTTATTTACCTTTGAAGTGTCTTCACAGATTGTGTCAGCGTTCTAGACCTGGCTTCCATCTGCGCTGCATGCCATCTCCTTAGACTACCTCCTGTGATCCCACCGCCACTGTCATGGCATCTGCTCAGCCCATTCCTCCTGTCCTGCTGGATGTCCTTCCCAGTTCCCTGCACCGCCTCCATTGCAGCAGGCCACAGCCATGCTGCATACAAACAAAATTTTCCCTCTACAGCCAAGTTTGTGCGCAGCCAAGTTTGCCAGTATCACATGGGCCTTTTCCAGGCAATCCATTGCAGCCTGCTTCCTGGGTAATAAGCCAGCCATTCCACACAACTCTGCAGGTATAAGAATTAGAGATGTGCACCGGCCACATTTTGGGTTTTGGGTTTTGGGTTCTGATTACCTTAAGGTTTTGGGTTCTAATGGGTTTTGCCAAAACACCTCCTAAGTGTTTTGTGTTTGGATTTCTTGGGTTTTGGGTTCTGATTTTTTTGTTAAAAAAGCATAAAAACTGCTAAAATCGCAGAATTTTTTATTTTTTTTGCTCCTACGCTATATTAACATCAATAACATTCATTTCCACTCATTTACAGTCTATTCTGAACAGCTCACACCTTACAATATTGTTTTTAGGGCAAAAGGTTGCACCGAGGTAGCTGGATAACTATGATAAGCCACACAAGTGTGCGGCACAAACACTAGACTGATATGGCACACTTACCCTCTAGGCTGATACTGCACACCTAGAATTTCCCCTGGACTGATATGGCACAGGTAGCATCACCCCTGGACTGATACGGCACATTTAGCATCACCCCTGAACTGATATGGCACACTTAGCATCCCCCCATGTCTGATACGGCACACCTAGCATCACCCCTGGACTGATATGGCATGCTTAGCATCACCCCTGGACTAATACAGCACACTTGGCAGCACCCCATGAATTATACGGCAGACTTGGCTTACCCCAGGAATTATACGGCACAGATGGTGGCACTCCTGACCTGATACAGCACACATGGAATTATATGGCACAGATGGCGGAACCCCTGGACTGTTACGGCACACATGGCGGCAGGCATGGAATTATACGGCAGACAAATTCCTGCAGTAAAAATAAAAATGTATATTCTTTTAATTATAAAAAAGAGCAGCACACCTTACTTAGCAACACCCCATGAATTATACAGCACTCTTGGCTCACCCCTGGACTACAGCGCATTTAACAGCTCTTGCAGTAAAAAAAAAAAAAAACACCTTCATTTTATTTTCATTCAAAAAAAGGGCAGCTCCCCTGGTCTGATATGGGACACATGGGGCACCCCTGGAATTATACGGCACACATGCGGGCACCCCAGGACTGATACAGGACACATGGGGGCACCCCTGGACAAATACAGCACACATGTGGGCACCCTTGGATGGATACAGCACACATGTGGGCACCCCTGGACTGATAGTACTGGTAGCCAGTGGAAACAGCAGATTGGAATTATATACTGCAATAAATACTGGTAGCCAGTGGCAACAGACTGGAATTATATACTGCGATAAATACTGGTAGCCAGTGGAAACAGCAGACTGGATTTTTATATACTGTGATAAATAATACTGGTAGCCAGCGGCAACAGCAGACTGGAATTATATACTGCGATAAATACTGGTAGCCAGTGGAAACAGCAGACTGGATTTTTATATACTGTGATAAATAATACTGGTAGCCAGCGGCAACAGCAGACTGGAATTATATACTGCGATAAATACTGGTAGCCAGTGGAAACAGCAGACTGGATTTATATACTGTGATAAATAATACTGGTAGCCAGCGGCAACAGCAGACTGGAATTATATACTGCGATAAATACTGGTAGCCAGTGGCAACAGCAGACTAGAATTATATACTGCAATAAATAAAATACTGGTAGCCACTGCCAGTGGCAACAGCAAACTGGAATTATATACTGTGATAGGTACTGGTAGCCAGGGGCAACAGCACACTGGAATTATATACTGCAATAGGTACTGGTAGGCACTAGCCAGTGGCAACAGCAGAGATCAGACTGCAGCAGACACTAGGCAGTGCAGGGCAGGCAGTGGCACTAGCAGCACCAGTGGACTATCACACTGTGACTGACTATACAGGAGCAGACTCAGCAGAGGCAGGCCCCAGCACAAAGGAGAGACAGAACACAGCACCAGACATCCTTGCAATGGTGATGTCTTGATCACTGAGCAAAGACACAGTACACAGCAGCACGGGCCCCAGCAGAGACCACACACAGCAGCAGCACACCCTTCCCTACCCTTCTCCGAGATTGGAGTGAAGATGGCGGCGCGAGGTTGCGGAATTTAAGGGTTCCGTGATCTCGTGAGAATCCGACGCCGGGCGATGACGTTTTGCCCGTGCGCCCGGATTCGAGTAAGGCGGGAAGCGCCGAGCGCTGCTCGTATCCGGGCCCGGATTGATGACGTCCGTGCGGGCTCGGATCTGTGGAATCCGAGCCCGCACATCTCTAATAAGAATGCTGCGAAAAGCACTCCTCCTTTGTCAGTGCTTTGGTTGTCTAACCTCCTGTTAGATGCAGGGCTGGCAACAGAAATCTCGGGGCTGATGTGTCTTGGGGGCGCATTACCCCGCCCCCTTGAGCAGAACATTTTTAGTACCCATATTGAACGTGGTTTTTTTATTGTTACAAAAGAAACATAATTAATATTCACTAATACCGGAGGGGGTTCCAGGTAAGTACCCTTACAGGAACCAATGGTATAAACCATTGCTAGGCACTGCACTGCCGCAGCCATGCTTACAGCCCATGACCCCTCAGAACCTTGGGGCCCCTCACAAGCTTGGGGCCCGGTACAAGTGTCCCCCTTGACCCCCCCTTGACCCCCCTGTCGCCTGCCCTGGTTAGATGTCTCGGTCTTCTATGGTTGTTTACTTCTTTCCTTCTAAAATGACTTACATACAAATGTAGATGAGCCCCAAAGCAGTCAGTAAGAAATACTATACTTGGTAAAGTGCTGGGAAATGGTGCTGATTATTCAATGTAAATGTATCTGTCTCTCATTCCTTTTTTCCCCCAAAATGTACATTAAATGTGTAATGTTGGCTAGGTGAAATGAGGGAGATTGCTAGACTAATGAGGGAGATTGCTGCTATTTCAGGGAGTCTCCTGCAGAATGCAGGAGGGTAGGTAACTATGATATGCAGTGATAATGAATCTTAATATTTAGGGGCATATGTCAGTTTATAATAAATATGTCCCCTAACTGCTGTACAAGACTTGTAGACCTGAAATATTCACTTCAAAATCAGTTATACAGAGAAAAAAAACTGACCATGATATTTTATTTTACAATATTGAATATAAGGTACTATCTGATATTTAACGCATAACATATTTTATGAAATTAGTGTCCCAAATTGCATGCAGATTTCCGGTTCGTTAAAAATTAGCTGTCTGTTATTATGGGGTAAAATTTCTCATATATCTCTTTAGTTACATTACGTTTAGTAGGAGCCCATTCTAGAGCCTACACAGATCACTCGACCTTGGTCTTTGTTGTTTTATACTTAAACAGATTGACGAGACCTTCACAAAACCACTTCCTTATGTTATTCCAACACAATTTAAGTCAAACTAGGGAATTTTTATCCTGATTGTTATTATATGTGGCTGC